>NW_027507785.1:150820840-151491673 GCF_037356315.1 Lithobates pipiens | reverse complement strand
GTGAGACTAGGTAATAAATGGCGGGTGCCCTGAAACTATAAAAAAATAACTAACCAACCAGCGTCACCTGTAACAGTTATATGGTGATCACTGGTGAAAGGGTTAACTAGGGGGCAATTAGGGGGCTTTATGCGGTAGTATATGGGGGTCCCTGGCGCTATAAAAAGCTGCAGCGAACCTAAATACCTACCTGCCTAACTAGCGTCACCTGTGACACTAATACAGCGATCAGAAAAACGATCGCTTATTAGGCTGGGTTCACACTGGAGCGATGCGGGAACGCCACGAATGCGCGGCGGGTTCCCGCATCGCATGCCTCCCGGCGGCAGTTCACACTGCCCTATGCGAACTGCTGGGAGTGTCAGTGAAATGTTACTGACACCCCCAGATCAGTTCGCATATCGCAGTGCGATCTGCAAACTCGGATCGCATGGTGTGAACACCCATGCGATCCGATTCTGCTGCGGGCCAAAAAAGGGTCCCGTGCGAATTTGCGGCGGGTGCGGCGAATGGCTGAACTCGAATCGCACAGAGATCGGATGTGATTTGCACTGCAGTGCGGTGCGAATCACATCCGTTCTCATAAACCGCTGCAATGTGAACCCAGCCTTAGTGACACTGGCGACGGGGGGTGATCACGGTGTTAAACCTTTATTGGGGGGGTTAGGGGGGTACCTTAGAACTAAAGGGGGCTAACCCTAACTGCCCTAACAGTTATTAGTCACAAATGACACCCGCCGGGTGATCAGGGGGTTAAACCTTTATTAGGTAATAAATGGCGGGTGCCCTGAAACTATAAAAAAAATAACTAACCAACCAGCGTCACCTGTAACAGTTATATGGTGATCACTGGTGAAAGGGTTAACTAGGGGGCAATCAGGGGGCTTTATGCGGTAGTATATGGGGGTCCCTGGCGCTATAAAAAGCTGCGGCGAACCTAAATACCTACCTGCCTAACTAGCGTCACCTGTGACACTAATACGGCGATCAGAAAAATGATCGCTTATTAGGCTGGGTTCACACTGGAGCGATGCGGAAACGGCGCGAATCCGCGGCGGGTTCCCGCATCGCATGCCTCCCGGCGGCAGTTCACACTGCCCTATGCGAACTGCTGGGAGTGTCAGTGAAATGTTACTGACACCCCCAGATCAGTTCGCATATCGCAGTGCGATCTGCAAACTCGATCGCATGGTGTGAACACCCATGCGATCCGATTCTGCTGCGGGCCAAAAAAAGGGTCCCGTGCGAATTTGCGGCGGGTGCGGCGGGTGTGGCGGGTGCGGCGAATGGCTGAACTCGAATCGCACAGAGATCGGATGTGATTTGCACTGCAGTGCGGTGCGAATCACATTCGTTCTCATAAACCGCTGCAATGTGAACCCAGCCTTAGTGACACTGGCGACGGGGGGTGATCACGGGGTTAAACCTTTATTGGGGGGGTTAGGGGGGTACATTAGAACTAAAGGGGGCTAACTCTAACTGCCCTAACAGTTATTACAGTCACAAATGACACCAATGCAAAAAAAAATGACATTGGTGTCACTGTGACTGGGGGGCAGGGGTAATTGGGGGGGTGATCGGGGGGTAAAGGGGGGGTGTGAGTGTGCCTGGCATGTTCTACTGTGTGTGTAGAGTGTTGGTGCAACTCACCGATCCGCTCTCCTCCGTGTCGGAACGAAAAATACCGACACGGAGGAGAGAATACATCACTTCCTCTCCTGTGTTTACATTACAGGAGAGGAAGTGATGTCACCGGGGATTTCTATTCGTCGGGAGCGATCGCGAGGGGGTGGCCATGAATGAATGGCCGCCCCCTCGTCCCGGATCGCTCCCGGACGAAAACCGACCGCCGCAGGCACCGGGCGGGGGCCCGATCGGGCCCCCGACCCGCGGGAGGCAAGGGACGTACATGTATGTCCTTATGCCTGCCCGTGCCATTCTACCGACGTACATCGGCGTGCGGCGGTCGGCAACTGGTTAAGAGTTCCCCGCGCGCTCCCGGGAGCGCGCATCGGGGAAAATCTGTGTTGGCCGTGTCCGCTGGACACAGCCAATCACAGATCGCTGTAAACGGCCAATCACAGCGGCCGTTTACAGCGCGATCGCCTCCTCCAATGGGTGATGATCTCAAATGTAAACAAATGAGATCACCCATTGCCGAACGTGTCTCCTCACACAGCGATAGCGTGTGAGGAGACCGAAGGTTTTTGTGAGTGTGTGAAGTGACAGTAAACTTATAAAAACCCGACCTGTGCCCAGATCTACCCTGCCAGTGCCCACCCGTGCCGCCTCAGCAGTGCCCACCCGTGCCGCCTCAGCAGTGCCCACCCGTGCCGCCTCAGCAGTGCCCACCCGTGCAATAAATCAGTGCCCACCCGTGCAATAAATCAGTGCCGCCTCAGCAGTGCCCATCAGTGCCGCCTCAGCAGTGCCCATCTGTGCCGCCTCAGCAGTGCCCATCTGTGCCGCCTCAGCAGTGCCCATCTGTGCCGCCTCAGCAGTGCCCATCTGTGCCGCCTCAGCAGTGCCCATCTGTGCCGCCTCAGCAGTGCCCATCTGTGCCGCCTCAGCAGTGCCCATCTGTGCCGCCTCAGCAGTGCCCATCTGTGCCGCCTCAGCAGTGCCCATCTGTGCCGCCTCAGCAGTGCCCATCTGTGCCGCCTCAGCAGTGCCCATCTGTGCCGCCTCAGCAGTGCCCATCTGTGCCGCCTCAGCAGTGCCCATCCGTGCAGCCTCAGCAGTGCCCATCCGTGCAATAAATCAGTGCCCATCCGTGCAATAAATCAGTGCACATCCGTGCAATAAATCAGTGCCCATCTGTGCCGCCTCAGCAGTGCCCATCTGTGCCGCCTCAGCAGTGCCCATCTGTGCCGCCTCAGCAGTGCCCATCTGTGCCGCCTCAGCAGTGCCCATCTGTGCCGCCTCAGCAGTGCCCATCTGTGCCGCCTCAGCAGTGCCCATCTGTGCCGCCTCAGCAGTGCCCATCTGTGCCGCCTCAGCAGTGCCCATCTGTGCCGCCTCAGCAGTGCCCATCTGTGCCGCCTCAGCAGTGCCCATCTGTGCCGCCTCAGCAGTGCCCATCTGTGCCGCCTCAGCAGTGCACATCCGTGCAATAAATCAGTGCCCATCTGTGCCGACCCATCAGTGCCCATCTGTGCCGCCTCAGCAGTGCCCATCTGCCGCCTCATCAGTGCCCATCTGCCGCCTCAGCAGTGCCCATCTGCCGCCTCAGCAGTGCCCATCTGCCGCCTCAGCAGTGCCCATCAGCCGCCTCAGCAGTGCCCATCAGCCGCCTCAGCAGTGCCCATCAGCCGCCTCAGCAGTGCCCATCAGCCGCCTCAGCAGTGCCCATCAGCCGCCTCAGCAGTGCCCATCAGCCGCCTCAGCAGTGCCCATCTGCCACCTCAGCAGTGCCCATCTGCCACCTCAGCAGTGCCCATCTGCCACCTCAGCAGTGCACATCCGTGCAATAAATCAGTGCACATCCGTGCAATAAATCAGTGCCCATCTGTGCCCATCTGTGCCGCCTCAGCAGTGCCCATCTGCCGCCTCAGCAGTGCCCATCTGCCACCTCAGCAGTGCCCATCTGCCACCTCAGCAGTGCACATCCGTGCAATAAATCAGTGCCCATCTGTGCCGACCCATCAGTGCCCATCTGTGCCGACCCATCAGTGCCCATCTGTGCCGACCCATCAGTGCCCATCTGTGCCGCCTCAGCAGTGCCCATCTGCCACCTCAGCAGTGCCCATCTGCCACCTCAGCAGTGCCCATCTGCCACCTCAGCAGTGCCCATCTGCCACCTCAGCAGTGCCCATCTGCCACCTCAGCAGTGCCCATCTGCCACCTCAGCAGTGCACATCCATGCAATAAATCAGTGCACATCCGTGCAATAAATCAGTGCCCATCTGTGCCGCCTCAGCAGTGCCCATCTGTGCCGCCTCAGCAGTGCCCATCTGTGCCGCCTCAGCAGTGCCCATCTGTGCCGCCTCAGCAGTGCCCATCTGCCGCCTCAGCAGTGCCCATCCGTGCAATAAATCAGTGCACATCCGTGCAATAAATCAGTGCCCATCTGCCGCCTCAGCAGTGCCCATCTGCCGCCTCAGCAGTGCACATCCGTGCAATAAATCAGTGCCCATCTGTGCCGACCCATCAGTGCCCATCTGTGCCGACCCATCAGTGCCCATCTGTGCCGACCCATCAGTGCCCATCTGCCGCCTCAGCAGTGCCCATCTGCCGCCTCAGCAGTGCCCATCTGCCGCCTCAGCAGTGCCCATCTGCCGCCTCAGCAGTGCCCATCTGCCGCCTCAGCAGTGCACATCCGTGCAATAAATCAGTGCACATCCGTGCAATAAATCAGTGCCCATCTGTGCCGACCCAGCAGTGCCGACCCAGCAGTGCCCATCTGTGCCGCCCCAGCAGTGCCCATCTGTGCCGCCCCAGCAGTGCCCATCTGTGCCGCCTCAGCAGTGCCCATCTGTGCCGCCTCAGCAGTGCCCATCTGTGCCGCCTCAGCAGTGCCCATCTGTGCCGCCTCAGCAGTGCCCATCTGTGCCGCCTCAGCAGTGCCCATCCGTGCAATAAATCAGTGCCCATCCGTGCAATAAATCAGTGCCCATCCGTGCAATAAATCAGTGCCCATCCGTGCAATAAATCAGTGCCCATCCGTGCCGACCCAGCAGTGCCCATCTGTGCCGACCCAGCAGTGCCCATCTGTGCCGACCCAGCAGTGCCCATCTGTGCCGACCCAGCAGTGCCCATCTGTGCCGACCCAGCAGTGCCCATCTGTGCCGACCCAGCAGTGCCCATCTGTGCCGACCCAGCAGTGCCCATCTGTGCCGACCCAGCAGTGCCCATCTGTGCCGACCCAGCAGTGCCCATCTGTGCCGACCCAGCAGTGCCCATCTGTGCCGACCCAGCAGTGCCCATCTGTGCCGACCCAGCAGTGCCCATCTGTGCCGACCCAGCAGTGCCCATCTGTGCCGACCCAGCAGTGCCCATCTGTGCCGCCTCAGCAGTGCCCATCTGTGCCGCCTCAGCAGTGCCCATCTGTGCCGCCTCAGCAGTGCCCATCTGTGCCGCCTCAGCAGTGCCCATCTGTGCCGCCTCAGCAGTGCCCATCTGTGCCGCCTCAGCAGTGCCCATCTGTGCCGCCTCAGCAGTGCCCATCCGTGCAACAAATCTGCACATCTGTGCAATAAATCAGGCCTCTGCATGTGGTCAGGCTGTGTAAAAGTCTCACACATGTGGTATCGTTATACTCAGGAGGAGTAGCAGAATGTATTTTGGGGTGTTATTTGTGGTATGCACATTCCGTGTGGGAGAAATAAGCTATTACAATGAAAATTTTGTGAAAAAAAAAAAAAAAAAATCGTAATTTTGCAAAGAATTATGGGAAAAAATGACAACTTAAAATAACTAACCATGCCTCTTACTAAATACATTGGAATGTCTACTTTCCAAAAAGGGGTCATTTGGGGGGCATTTGTACTTTCCTGGCTTGTTAGGGTCTCAAGAATGGAGATAGGCCTTAGTACATCAGATGTGATCTTTTTTTGCAAATCTTTATGATTTGCACCATAGCTTGTAGACTCTATAAATTTCACACAGATCATATAATATGCAAAAATTTGGGTTATTTTTACCAAAGATGTGTAGTAGTATAAATTGTGGCCAAAATTTATGAAGAAAAATTGCTAATTTGCTAAATTTTGTCACAGAAACGAAGAAAAATTCATTTTTTTTCAAAATTTTCGGTCTTTTTTCATTTATAGCGCAGAAAATAAAAAACCGAGAGGTGATCAAATACCACCAAAAGAAAGCTCTATTGGTATGAAGAAAAGGACAAAAAAATCATTTGGTTACAGTGTTGCATGACTGAGTAATTGTCATTCAAAATGTGAGAGCACTGAAAGCTGAAAATTGGTCTGGGACTGAGGGGGGTTTAAGTGCCCAGTAAGCAAGTGGTTAAGAATGTCACGCTAACTTATGTTTACTTTGTCCGCCCACCCCAAAAGAGTTTAGGATAGCTTCTGTTTAAAGATTTTGAGGGGGCTATAAGTGGGGGGGTTGTGCCAAAATATATATACAATTTTTAGGTAGAATAATCATTTTAATTATTATATACTGATTTTACCCATCACTCCTAGGAGGTAGCCTTGACCAGATCTGAGTTTTGGATTTGAGTACTGCAAATAAGGGCTCTACATTAAGGGAAATGTAGTCCTTAAGGCTTCTGGTGACCATCACTCCCAAGTGGTGTAGTGGTTAGCACTCTCATCTAGCAGTAAGAAGGGTCACTGGTTCAAATCCCAACCACGACACTACCTGCCTGGAGTTTGCATGTTCTCCCTGTGCCTGTGTGGGTTTCCTCCGGGTACTCCGGTTTCCTCCCACAATCCAAAGACATGCAGGTAGGTTAATTGGCTTCTGTCCAAAAGTTGGCCCTAGAATATGAATGGGGACCTTGGATTGTGGGCTCCTTGAGGGTAGGGACCAATGTGAGTGTGCAACATACAGGGATAGGGACAATTGTAGACACTCACACAGGCTGAACTGGATGGACTGGTGTCTTTATTCAACCTTACTATCTATGAAACTATGAAGTGTTTAATCGGTGATACTATAGTTAAGGGTAGTTCGGGAATTACGAGTGGTAGGGGAAAGTGATCCACTGGAAGAATTTGAGATTTATCCCAGTTGATGCATAGTCCTGAGTATCCACCCATCTCCTCTATTATAGCTAATGCTGCTTGTAATGAAGGTCCCTGGTCAGCGAGAGTATGGTATCATCTGCGTAAAGGCCCATTTTTTCCCAGGAATATCCCTGTCTTAGGTCTGTTATATTCAAGCTTAATCTTTTGGATATAGCCAATGGTTCTACTGCAAGGGCATAAAGTAGCGGTGAAAGGGGGCACCCCTGTCTTATGCCCCTCTCGAGAAAAATTGGGTCTGATAGCCATCCGTTAACGAAAACCCTCGCTTTAGGCATTTGGTATAGGAGCTGTAACCAATTAATAAAGTTTGGTCCAAACCCATAGCAGCGTGGGTTCTCGGCTCTTGACTGGATAGATTGATAGCAGCAAGAGCCAATGGCTGTGCTCCTGTCAATCAAATCCGATGACGCGGGGGCGAGTCCTGTATTCTGCATTTACATACAAAGTCAGGTTGGGGGGGAAAAAAAAAAAAAAAAGGCACAAGTCCATCCAGTTCAACTACAAAATTTACATACATACATACATACATACATACATACATACAGTGCCTTGCGAAAGTATTCGGCCCCCTTGAACTTTCAACCTTTTGCCACATTTCAGGCTTCAAAGATTAAAAAAAAATATTTTTTTGTGAAGAATCACCAACAAGTGGGACACAATTGTGAAGTGGAAAGAAATCTATTGGATATTTTAAACTTTTTTAGCAAATAAACTGAAAAGTGGTGCGTGCAAAATTATTCGGCCCCTTTACTTTCAGTACAGCAAACTCACTCCAGAAGTTCAGTGAGGATCTCTGAATGATCCAATGTTGTCCTAAATGACTGATGGTGATAAATAGAATCCACCTGTGTGTAATCAAGTCTCTGTATAAATGCACCTGCTCTGTGATAGTCTCAGGGTTCTGTTGAAAGTGCAGAGAGCATCATGAAGACCAAGGAACACACCAGGCAGGTCCGTAATACTGTTGTGGAGAAGTTTAAAGCCGGATTTGGATACAAAAAGATTTCCCAAGCTTTAAACATCCCAAGGAGCACTGTGCAAGCGATCATTTTGAAATGGAAGGGAGTATCAGACCACTGCAAATCTACCAAGACCTGGCCGTCCCTCTAAACTTTCAGCACAGACAAGGAGAAGACTGATAAGAGATGCAGCCAAGAGGCCCATGATCACTCTGGATGAACTGCAGAGAACTACAGCTGAGGTGGGAGAGTCTGTCCATAGGACAACAATCAGTCGTACACTGTACAAATGTGGCCTTTATGGAAGAGTGGCAAGAAGAAAGCCATTTCTCAAAGATATCCATAAAAAGTCTCATCTAAAGTTTGCCACAAGCCACCTGGGAGACACACCAAAATCAAACTTTTTGCCCACAATGCAAAACGATATGTTTGGCGTAAAAGCAACACAGCTCATCACCCTCAACACACCATCCCCACTGTCAAACATGGTGGTGGCAGCATCATGGTTTGGGCCTGCTTTTCTTCAGCAGGGACAGGGAAGATGGTTAAAATTGAGGGGAAGATGGATGCAGCCAAATACAGGACCATTCTGGATGAAAACCTGTTGGAGTCTGCAAAAGACCTGAAACTGGGACGGAGATTTATCTTCCAACAAGACAATGATCCCAAACATACAGCAAAATCTACAAAGGAATGGTTCACAAATAAACGTATCCAGGTGTTAGAATGGGCAAGTCAAAGTCCAGACCTGAATCCAATCGAGAATCTGTGGAAAGAGCTGAAAACTGCTGTTCACAAATGCTCTCCATCCAACCTTACTGAGCTCCAGCTGTTTTGCAAGGAAGAATGGGCAAGAATTTCAGTCTCTCGATGTGCAAAACTGATAGAGACATACCCCAAGCGACTTGCAGCTGTATTCGGAGCAAAAGGTGGCTCTACAAAGTATTAACGCAAGGGGGCCAAATAATTTTGCCCGCCCCACTTTTCATTCAAAGTTTCAAAAATCCAATAGATTTCGTTCCACTTCACAATTGTGTCCCACTTGTTGGTGATTCTTCACAAAAAATAAAAATGTTATATCTTTATGTTTGAAGCTTGAAAAGTTCAAGGGGGGCCAAATACTTTCGCAAGGCAGTGTGTGTGTATATTATATATATTTATTACACAAATTTATGCAAATGCTGGACTCAGGAGCACAGGCCGCACGTTAACCCCCAGGAGAGCACTTCTCCTATGGGGTTATACGATGTGAGGAGAAGCTGATAGCACTGCTGGAGGGACCACAGAAGGGGGTGACCGGGGCCACTCTGTGCAAAACTGAACTGCACAGTGGAGACAAGTAGGACTTTTTTTTTAAATAACAAAACACAAAGTTTTACAATCACTTTAAAGCCCAGCTGAACATTCAGTTTTAATCAGCTCAACACATACCAGGTGTGCAAAAAGTCTTTGGGCCATTTACATCAGTGCAATCAATGCAACGACAATGTTGACAAACACAAGCATTACTGCAACACCATTCATTGTAAATGGCACTCCAATAGACTTTAATCAGTTTCCGCCCAACCTATAACAAAATGACGGATGGGCAGGAATCTCATCGACCTGGGTGAACGTCACAGGACATCCTTGTTGATCGCACACTGGCGCGATCTGTCCACGAGACAGTCGATGACTGGTCAGTGTACCAGCTCACTGCTGGTACCATGTGACCAAGCACAGTCATCACGTGACAGTTTCAAACAATGGATGGCTTCTTTCATGCCATTCATTGTGTACAATTGAGTTATTTATGATTGGTCAGTCTTATCACAAGGTACAGACAGGGTCAATCACAGCTAATCAAAACAAAAACATTCAGTAAAATGCTTGCTTATAGCAAGGAAATACATCACTAGCCCAAAGTAGTACAATGTTACTATAATGTATACTATTGCTCTGGTGACAGTGTGCAAAGTATGTGTGTGTATATAAAAGTTTTTTTTTTGTACTGTCTGCAATCAGTGTCCCTGATCACCGCCACACCAGTTATATGAGAACGCTGTGCTGCATTGGTGACAGCATGTAAAAAGGAGAAGGAAAAAAAAAAAAATTAAAAAAAATAAATAATTCACTTTTTTTTATTTTTTTTTATTTCTTAAAAAAAAAAAAAAAAAAATAAAAACACACACACACACACACACACACACACACACTTCACAAACTCGCCATACCTCTTACTAAATACCTTGGACAAAGGGCCATTTAGGGGGTATTTGTACCGTCCTGGCATTTTTGGGACTCAAAACAATGAGATCGGCCATCAGTACATCAAGATTGATCCATTTTCAGATATATACACCATAGTTTGTGGAATCTAACCTTCACATAGACAAAATATACAATGATTTGGGTTAGAGCCGGTTCACACTGCGGGCGATGCGAGGCGACACGACTCGCCTCGCTCTCGCAAGTCGCCCCCGTTCTGTACAATGGAACCATTCTGAGAGGAGCGACTCAAGTCGCTCCGACTCAGAAAAAAGGTTCCTGTACTACTTCTGGGCGACCTCGGGGCGACTTGCATTGACTTCTATACAGAAGTCATCTGCAAGTTGCCGCTGAGGTCACGGCAGGTCGCGGCGAGGCAAGTCGGTGTCGCCTCGCCTGCAGTGTGAACCGGCCCTTACTTTCACCAAAGAAATTTAGCAGAATACACTTTGACCTAAATTTAAGAACAATTATTTGCTAAATATAAAAAAAAAAAAAATTAAAAATGTTTTTCCCCGTTTATTTTGCAAAATGTAAAAACACACACTGGTGATTAAATACCACAAAAAAAAAAAAAATCTCTAGTTGTGTCAACAAAATGATTAAAAAGTAGTTTGGGTGCAGTGTTGCATGAATGCGCAATTGTCAAAGTGCGACAACACTGAAAGCTGGAAATTGGCCTAGACAGGAAGGGGTTGTGCCCAGTATTGAAGTGGTAAAAAAAAAAAAAAAAAAAAAAAAAAAAACACAACAACACCACCACACACACATATATATGAGCGCTGCAATGCACAGTTTGCTATGTTTTCTGTGAAAAAGATGTAGCCTGCCCCACTTTTGCACACATTTTGGTGCATTTCTGCCCAATAATATTGAACAGGCTCTGTTCATTGCCCCACAAAGCAACATGTATTTTGCCATTGTAGTGTGCAATTTTTATATCCAAAAAGATCTATCCATGGGACGTTCATACCAATTTGTTCTGAGCACTGAAGAGAACATAACAGTGAGCTAGCTAGCTTTGGTGAGGCAGCTCACATGAAACACTACCCTCCACTGAACATCCAGAACAAAAACATACTAACAGGAGTAGCACCAGACCAAATGATGGGAGGTCCCAATAGTTTTAAAGAGTTGTGAACATTTACAAAAACTTCCCATGTTCCAGATAAGGGGGCCCCATTGAACAATAAGCACTGTGCAGATTTAAAAAAAAAAAAAAAAAAAATAAAAAAAAAAAAAGCAGCCCCTTTCATTTTTAGTCCCTGTAAAGTTGCTACTTCTGGTTGTATGTCAAAAGCTGCATTTAGACTACCTTAAGGCCCCATGGACACAAGATGCTGTTAAACGTGCATTCAACTACCCCTGAACTCAATGTTATCCTATATGTCCATGTACACAGTCTTGTTTTTAGGCAGTTGCGTTTAACCTTGTTTTTCCAGAAGCAAAAATATGGGTTCAGACGCAAACGTTTTCCACATTTCAGACGCCAAATGCAGCTACCGCGTTTATAAGAGTTTTTAAAGGTGCCCTATTTTTTTTTACATTAAAAATCTCAAAAATTATGGCAAATGATGAAAAACCATTAAAAATATTTTAAGCAATTGCAAGTGGACAATCCACAACTTGTGGCAAGTGACATGGCAAGTGGACAATCCACAACTTATTTTAAAAAAAATATTTTAAACAATTGCAATTCCTTGCAATGATTCATAGACCATTTATATACCCTAATGAGCCCTTGATCCAATTCAATACACCACTAACATTGCTGTTATCCAAAGTGCAATTGGAATTTGACCCATATGTTAGATTTGAACAAGCAACCTGTGGCAGGTGACGTGGCAAGTGGACAATCCACAACTTGTGCCAAGTGGACAAACCACAACTTGTGGCAATTGATGTGGCAGGTGACATGGCAGGTGACATGGCAAGTGGACAAACCACAACTTGTCAGAATTCACCAGCTCAGAGGTGGAGATTCGGGGGAGTGAATAGAGAATCTAGGGGATCTGAGGGGGAAAGAGGAAGATTTTTATCTTCCTTATGCCTTGTTCAGACCCACCCAAGACAGTAACCATGTCCCCCTTCTGTATATGTGTATACAATACACACAAATATATATATATATATATATATATATATATATATATATATATATATATATATATATATATATATATATATATATATATATATATATATATATATATATATTATATTTTTTTTTTTAAGGGCGTCGTCTGTCACTGCTTAACCACTTCCCGACCGCCGCACGACGATGTACGTCGACAGAATGGCACGGGCAGGCATAAGGGCTTACATGTACGTCCTTGCCTTCCCGCGGGTCGGGGGCCCGATCGGGCCCCCGCCCGGTGCCTGCGGCGGTCGGTATTCGTTCGGGAGCGATCCCGGATGAGGGGACGGCCATTCATTCATGGCCACCCCCTCGCGATCGCTCCTGACGAATAGAAATCCTTCGTCACATCACTTCCTCTCCTGTAATGTAAACACAGGAGAGGAAGTGATGTAATCTCTCCTCCATGTCGGTATTTTTCGTTCCGACACCGAGGAGAGAGGATCGGTGAGTTGCACCAACACGACACTACACAGTAGAACATGCCAGGCACACTCACACCCCCCCGATCACCCCCCCAATTACCCCTGCCCCCCAGTCACAGTGACACCAATGTCTTTTTTTTTTTTCGCATTGGTGTCATTTGTGACTGTAATAACTGTTAGGGCAGTTAGGGTTAGCCCCCTTTAGTTCTAATGTACCCACCTAACCCCCCCAATAAAGGTTTAACCCCGTGATCACCCCCCGTCGCCAGTGTCACTAAGGCTGGGTTCACATTGCAGCGGTTTATGAGAACGGATGTGATTCGCACCGCACTGCAGTGCAAATCACATCCGATCTCTGTGCGATTCGAGTTCAGCCATACAGATAGTATGGCTGAATTCGTGTCGCACCCGCCGCAAACTCGCACGGGACCCTTTTTTTGGTCCGCAGCAGAATCGGATCGCATGGGTGTTCACACCATGCGATCCGAGTTTGCAGATCGCACTGCGATATGCGAACTGATCTGGGGGTGTCATTATCATTTCACTGACACTCCCAGCAGTTCGCATAGGGCAGTGTGAACTGCCGCCGGGAGGCATGTGATGCGGGAACCCGCCGCGGATTCGTGGCGTTCCCGCATCGCTCCAGTGTGAACCCAGCCTAATAAGCGATCGTTTTTCTGATCGCTGTATTAGTGTCACAGGTGACGCTAGTTAGGCAGGTAGGTATTTAGGTTCGCCGCAGCTTTTTATAGCGCCAGGGACCCCCATATACTACCGCATAAAGCCCCCTGATTGCCCCCTAGTTAACCCTTTCACCAGTGATCACCATATAACGGTTACAGGTGACGCTGGTTGGTTAGTTATTTTTTTATAGTTTCAGGGCACCCGCCATTTATTACCTAGTCTCACTAGTGTACCCCTAAATTTAGGGGTGTCTACTTTCCAAAATGGGGTCATTTGGGGGGGGGGGGGGGGGGTTTGTGCCATCTTGGCATTTTATGGCCTTCAAAACTGTAACGCCCTTAGAAAGCCTGAAGGCGGTGCTTGGTTTTCGGGGCCCCGTACGCGGCTAGGCTCCCAAAAAGTCCCACATATGTGGTATCCCCGTACTCAGGAGAAGCAGCAGAATTTATTTTGGGGTGTCATTTCACATATGCCCATAGCATGTGTGAGCAATATATCATTTAGTGACAACTTTGTGTAAAAAAAAAAAAATTTTTTTTTTTTGTCATTATTCAATCGCTTGAGGCAAAAAAATAAAATATTCAATGGGCTCAACATGCCACTTATCAATTTCCTTAGGGGGTCTACTTTCCAAAATGGGGTCATTTGGGGGGGTTTTGTACTGCCCTGCCATTTTAGCACCTCAAGAAATGAGATAGGCAGTCGTAAACTAAAAGCTGCGTAAATTCCAGAAAACGTACCTTAGTTTGTAGATGTGACAACTTTTGCGCAAACCAATAAATATACAATTATTGACTTTTTTTTTACCAAAGACATGTGGCTGAATACATTTTGGCCTAAATGTATGACTAAAATTGAGTTTATTGGATTTTTCTAATAACAAAAAGTAGAAAATATTTTTTTTCTAAATTTGCGGTCTTTTTACATTTATATCGCAAAAAATAAAAATTGCAGAGGCAATCAAATACCATCAAAAGAAAGCTCTATTTGTGGGAAGAAAAGGACGCAAATTTTGTTTGGGTACAACATTGCATGACCGCGCAATTACCAGTTAAAGCAGCGCAGTGCCAAATTGTAAAAAGACCTCTGGTCATTTACCAGCAAAATGGTCCGGTCTGAAAGTGGTTAATAAACTGACATTTTGCCATTTCTGTGAATTTCTAGTACTGCAATCTCGTAAAATCTCACAAGATTCCAGTATCAGAGGCCGTTCTCCAATGTTGGAAGTGTTTGTAGATTGCTTCACTCCTCAGAAGGTGAATCGATCTACTCTGCTTTATAAACTGGCACAGAGGAGAAAGATCTCCTGAGAATGCTAGAGAATGAAGCAGTGAATAGATTTCACTGCTTCATAAACGGACACCACAGAGTGCGTGAGCGAGCACACACCCCTAATGGATGGTCCTCGCCACTGGACAGATCATTGAATCCTGGGAAGAAAAAATAAAGTTCATAGCAACATGAATAAAAACATACAAATGGCAAGCGTTTACATATGTGAAATCTCATCTAAACATTAATTGTGCAGCATTATGAGTGAGACTACCCAAAACAATTCCCCTTTTCAACTTTTCAATTAGTATATGGAAAGAAAACACACACACTATATGCACTAAACAATTTCCCAAAAATACTCCAAAATGCAATGGGGGAAAAAAAAAAAAAAAAAAAAAAAGGGAAAGCCAGTGTTTAGTAATGCTGAAATATCAGGCACTTCTCAGATCTCTTATAACGTGGAGGGGTGAGCACATATCCTTGTTGAAGAGGGTTTTATTAGCATTACTAAATGTTCTTTTTTTCACAAATCACTTTTGTAGTATTATTGGTAAATTGTTACCGAACATGTGTGATTTTTTTTTTTTCCATATACTTGAAACGGGGAATCGTTTTGGGCAGTCTCTCCCATAACGCTGCACAATTTGTTAGGATGAGATTTCGATTTTTTTTTTTATTAAAACACATGTTGCTATAGAGATAAAATGGAGAGGTGTATGAAAAAAAATCTACATCATATCCTTCTCCTCAGGAATGCCTGTTGTCAATGTTTATGTTCAATATATTAATGTAACTGGTTTATCAAATTAATGTTTTTTAGTAAGACTTGAGTTTGACAAACTACTACTTCACATTTCCTGTTTGCAGCGGGGAGCTTTCATTGCTTAACCCCCCCCCCCCCCCCTGTGCACTCACTTTTCAGCTAGCTTGTGGGCCGCAAAGTCTGTGCACTTCATTTCTTCCTTTACTACATGTACGATTCAATACTTTGCCCTAAGCCATATACACTTTTCTCTCACCTCTTTTCTACTCGCTCTCCTTCTGCTATTTCTTTTTTTTTTCCTGGTCAGTTGTCTCGCATGGGCCTTACGTCCCATAGTAATAATTTTTACCCACTCTCACAAATGGCTCCCCTAAATGTTAAGGGATTTCACTCCCCACATAAAAGGGTTAAGCCCTTTCAAACATTTGCATCCCTTAAGGAAAGTATAGTCGCTCTTCAGGAAACCCATTTTTCAACCCGAAATACCCCCAAATTTTTTAGCTCACGATATCCCCAGGTATTTACTGCCTCTGCTGAAGCAAAACAAAAGGAGTGCTCTTGCCCTTCCACCATACCCTACCATTTACCCTAGTGTCTGAAATCAAAGACCCAGAAGGCTGCTACATTATCCTAGAAGGAATCAGGAATCCCCCTGGCGAACAAGCCAGTGATTAGGGGGTAGATGTATCTCAGTTGCCACACACCTCAAAAAGAGATAAGAAACTAAAACTGCAACTGGAATCAGACTTTCAACATTACTTTCTTCAATTTCAGTCCTCTCCAACTGAACCCCACAGAATTACTCTAGAGAAAAAAAAAAAAAAAAGAAGCTGGATCTGCTTTTGGCTGAAACAGCAGATAAAGCCACACACAGATCCAACCATACAATATACACAAAAGCTAACAAACCAGATCCTTTTCTAGCCTTACCACTTTGTCAACCTGAACAGGTCCATAACCTCATTAGACTCAGATTGGCTAATGACATACATATGAGTAGGGCTGCAACTAACGATTATTTTCATAATCGATTTGACCGATTTTTTTTTTTTTTTTTTTTTTTTTTTTTTTTTTAAGGTTATTAATCAAAACAAAGTGTGGTGTATAATTTAGTTCATATGTAAAGTAAAAAAAAAGGCAATTTATTCTTAAATGTCTCTATATGCAGTGGTAAATATAAATAACTATATGATTAGGGAGCAAAATATCTAATCCACTCTGAGAATGACAGACAGAAGAGATATACTGTACATACACCATTAGAGGAGATATATACTTTTAAAAGTCAATCTGGTAAATATCAGACTCATTAACTTTAACGCCATTTTGTTACTGGCCGATTAACCACTTTCAGACCGGACCAATTTGCTGGTCAAAGACCAGACCACTTTTTGCGATTCGGCACTGCGTCGCTTTAACTGACAATTGCGCGGTCGTGCGACGTGGCTCCCAAACAAAATTGACGTCCTTTTTTTCCCACAAATAGAGCTTTCTTTTGGTGGTATTTGATCACCCCTGCGGTTTTTATTTTTTGCGCTATAAACAAAAATAGAGCGATAATTTTGAAAAAAAAACGCATTTTTTACTTTTTGTAATAATAAATATACCCCAAAAATATCAAAAAAAAATTTTCCCCTCAGTTTAGGCCGATACGTATTCTTCTACATATTTTTGGTAAAAAAAAAAAAAAAAAAAAAAAAAAAAAAAAAAAAAAAAAAAAATCGCAATAAGCCATTATTGATTGGTTTGCGCAAAAGTTATAGCGTTTACAAAATAGGGATAGTTTTATAGCATTTTTATTAATAATTTTTTATTATTTTTTTTTACTAGTAATGGCGGCGATCTGCGATTTTTATTGTGACTGCGACATTGTTGGGGACCCATCGGACATTTTTGACAAATTTTTGGGACCATTGTCATTTATACAGTAATCACTGCTATATAAATGCAGTGATTCCTGTGTAAATGACACTGGCAGTGAAAGGGTTAACCAGTGGGTGGCAGTGTAGGGGTTAAGTGTTCCTAGGGGTGTGTTACTAACTGTTGGGGGGTTTGGGGTTTCATTTAGTGTACACTGATCTCTGCTCCAATCACATGGAGCAGAGATCAGCGTCACTAGTTGCTAGGCAGAATGGAAAAATGTTGTTTACACAGCATTTCCTCCATTCGGCCGCTCCGTGAGACGATCGCGGGGATGCCCGCGGCGATCGAGTCCCGATCGAGTCCCGCGACCGGACTCATGTGGGTCCCGACCAGCGCGGGAGCGCGCCGCCAGCGGCGCGCTCCCGATGGCACGGCGGCATCGAATATTGGACGTACATGTACGCCAATATGCCTGCCCGTGCCATTCTGTCGACGTACATCGTCGTGCGCTGGTCGGGAAGTGGTTAATTGATCAAATTAATCGATTTACTATTTTCATAATCAATTAGTTGACGATCGATTAGTTGTTTCAGCCCTACATATGAGTAACCCACTCAAGGTGCTCTGAGTTTTGTAAGCGACTAGCCAAACTGACGCGAAGGCCACATTTCCTTCAAAACAAGCAGAGACACGGTTTCAAAATCTACAGATTCCTACCCTGTCAGACACCTATTGCGAGTCTATAGAGAGCCCAATTACAGTGGGAGAAATTCCTTCTCACCATCACGTCACTCAAACCCCATAAACGCCCTGGCCCAGATGGCCTACCTAGTACGTACTACAAAAGAAATTTCCAGCATATTAGCCCCCCCTCCTCGCAAACTCCTTTAATGCTTAAAACAACACTCCTTTGGTGGAAACACATTGACAGCTATCATCTCAATGATACCCAAACCCAACACAGATCAATACACTATGGTCCAACTATAGGCCCATACGCCTACTAAATGTGGGTATCAAAATCCTAGCCAAAATTCTAGCACTACAGCTCAACCCAATTATTGGGAGACTGATCCATAAAGATAAAGTGGGTTTCATTCCCAGATGCAAGCTAGCAACAACAGCCAACAGGTTATCCTACAACATTTAGCTAGATCTCGTAAAATACCCATGCATCTTCTTTCTCTTGATATAAGAAAGGCTTTCGATACGGTCTCCTGGCTCTAGTTACATTACATCCAATGACGCTGGGGCTTTGGTCCACATTTCCTTCAATGGATAAATACCCAAGCTCAAGCACATATAAAAAGGTACTCTGGGTTTCGCTCAGATTACTTTCCCATCCAAAAAGGTACACAACAAGGTTGTCCCCTATCCCCTTTAGTCTTTGCCCTCGCAATCAAGCCCCTGGCAGCCTTGATTAGAGCAAATCCGAATATCCGAGGTCTGCAAGTAGCCTCAACGTCACACCAATTATACCTATTTGCCGAAAACTCATTGTTATTTATCACCTCACCCCATACTTCTCTTCCAAACCTCCTCCAGGTCTTAGATAAAATTTGCTCTGGTCACAGGCCTAGAAGTTAATCAAGCCAAATCTAAGGCCCTCAATGGGTCTTCCACAAGCTGAGCTCAAGCTCCTTCAAGAAAATTTTCCCTTCATATAGTCCGTCAACTATACCATATCTTGGAATAAAGTTGACTAGCAACCGTCATATCTCTTCCACGCAAATTATCTTCCTATGCCAAGCCACTTATCACTACTTAACTCCTGGCAACCTCTGTGTGCCTCCTGGCTTGGGCAGGTTGCGGCTGTGAAGATGTCATTATTGCCTAAACTCTTGTATCTATATATAGAGTCCTCCCGGTCGCGATCCCTTCCCATTTCCATCGGGTCACAGAGCAGAGTCTTTAAATATATTTGGGGTTCCACGAAACTCAGGATTTCAAGACCTATCTTGGTAACAAACTCAGTGGGGGCCTAGGTCTACCCAATTTCCTGCATTACTACCATGCAGCCCAACTAGCCCAAATTGCGCTTTATCATGCAAAAACTGAAATACCTATTTGGATCAGCTTAGAGGCAATAGAACTTGACCCCATTACAGTGACTAACTTGGTGTGGCTACCCACCTCAGCTTGCAGTCCCATAACCAACCCTATAAACGCAACATTTCCTCAAAATGTGGGACAAACGGCGAGACCCCTTTAAATTAAAATCCCCACTACTTTCTTTTCTAGGTCACCCACTCTTCTACCCAGCCTATACCGAACCAACCCCATTTCAGGCCTGGTCTCGGGCTGGTCTGAGTTGCATATATGATTTGGTCACTGGCGATGCTATTAAAACATTCCCAGATCTACAAACCCAAACTCAACTTCCACACAAAAGGTGTTTTATCAATTTCCTCAAGTCAGCCATTTTGTTCAAACGGTTGTAGGAGCCTGCTCGGGGCTGGACAACCTATGTTTGACGGTATATGCAACTCAGACCCACATGCTCCAGGTATCATTACGCTCCTCTACACCCATCTCACATGCCCCCCCCCCCCCCCCAGCCACCCTTCCATCATATGCGCAACAACGGTCTAAAGATCTGGCAAATCGAAATATATGCTCCAACACAAATCTCAGAGTGTTGTTGCATCAGAGGCAAATTACAAAGTTCTCATGTGGTGGTACTTCGTCCCGGCTACGATAGCCAAATTTCTGCCGAACTATCCCCCAAATTGCTTCCCAGGCTGTAGCAAAAGAGGCACGCATGCACACATTTGGTGGACATGCCCGATTGCACAATGCTTCTGGGCGACAATATTCCAAATGACCTCCGCATTGACCCTGACCCATCAGTTACCTTACTAAATTTTATCCCACAAGACTATACCAGAGCACAACTACGCCTTTTCCTTCAACTCACCACAGCAGCCACGCAAAGCATAGCAAAGGCCTGGAAGACCCAGACTCTGCACATAACTGAAGTGAAAATAAATACAATAGGATTTTTATAACAGCTTTCCTGTAAAACCCTTTTCTTTTGAGGTACATCACGGGACACAGTCTCAGTAATTATTGATGGGTTATAGGGCACCATTAGGTGATTGGACACTGGCAAACCCTAGACAGGAAGTTCAACCCCCTATATAACCCCTCCCCTTCATGGGAGCACCTCAGTTTTGTAGCAAAGCAATATAAGTGTATTAGAAAAGGGGAGGGACCTCTGTCCCGTGATGTACCTCAAAAGAAAAGGATTTTACAGGTAAGCCGTTATAAAAATCCTATTTTCTCTTTCTCATACATCATGGGACACAGCCTCAGTAATTACTGATGGAATGTCCCAGAGCAATGCTATCTGAGGGGAGGGGGACAACAAGTAGGGTGTAATCAGACCTGAAGACCTTGTACCACTGCCTGCAGCACACTGCGCCCAAAGGCGATATATCCTCATGCCCGCTCACATCCACCTGATAAAATCTGGTGAATGTATGGACCGAAGACCAGGTTGTGGCCTTACAGATTTGAGCCAGAGGGCTGGTGATGCACTGCCCATGAAACACTAATAGCCCTTGTGGAGTGCGCCTCGATCTGAAAAGGTGGAACTTTCTGCTTCAAACCATAAGCTTGAACAAATTACTTGGTGAATCCACTTAGCAATGTTAGATTTCGAGGCCTGTCCTCTATTAGGACCTTCCAGCAATACAAACAAAACATCAGTTTTGTGCCCCTGATGCAGTCGCTTCCAGATAGGCTTTGACTGCTCACTACATCCAAAGAATGTAGTGACCTTTCTTCCATAGAACACAGATCTGGAAAAAAAAAGGAAGGCAGAATATCTTGGTTTAGAAGAAAACCTGAAACCACTTTCGGTAGAAGCTAGGATGAGGGCGCAATATCACTATCCTTGTGCATGGTTAAATAAGGCTCTTTACAGGAAAGAGCTGCTAATTCTGATACTCTTCTAGCAGAAGAAATGGCAACCAGAAAAAAAAAAAAAAAAAAAAAACAACAGGACCAAGGGAATTTGACGTATCGGTTCAAAAGGCTGTTTCCGTAAAACTGACAGAACCAGATTCAAGTCCCAGGGGTTTAGGGGCACCTTAAATCGGAGGATTAAGACGCGTTACCCCCTGTAAAAAGCTTTGGACCAAAGAATTTGAAGCAAGCGGACATCAAAACAATACTGACAAGGCTGAGACCTGGCCCTTGATGGTACTCAAGGCCAGCCCCATTTGCAGAAAGTCAAGGATTCTACCTATGACATATGTACTGAGATGCCAACTCTAGATGGGACACCAGGAGGCAGACTCTACGATAAATCATTATGGAAGCTGGCTTGCATTAACCAAGGTAGAAATCACAGGGCCTGAAGCCCACCACTCTTTAAAACATGGGTTTCAATAGCCAAACCATCAAATTTAACATTTGTAAGGCAGGGAAGAACACTGGACCTTGGGATAACAGGTCTGGAGTGGCGGTAGGGTCCACGGGGGAACCTACTGCCATCTTTACCATTTCTGCATACCAAGCTCTTCTGGGCCACCAGAAGTACTGACTTCTTTTCCTGCCCGATCCTACAAAGTCGTGGCAGTAGCAGAATAGGAGGGAATGCATAAATCAGTGAGAGCTGATGCCATGGAGTCACCAACTCATCTGTCCCACATGCAAGAGGATCCCTTGTTCTTGACACAAAGTTGCTGAATCTTGTTGTTGAACCTGGACGCCAACAGATCTACATCTGGATTCCCCCATCTTTGGCATGTGGCCAAGATGTCGGGTGAAGACTAACTGACTTAAGTAGTCCGCCTGCCAGTTCTCTACAGCCGGAACGAAGATTGCCGATATGCACGGCACATGCTTTCCTGCCCAGATTAAGATCTGGTTCACTTCTCCCTGAGCTGCACGACTCCTTATGCCTCCTTGGTGATCAATATAAGCCACTGCTGTGGCATTGTCGGACTGGATCCTGACAGGGCAACCCTGGAACCTGAGTGTCCAGGCCTTTAGGGCAAGATACGCTGCATGGATCTCCAGAATGTTGATTGCTAAGGACCTCTCGGTCTTGGAACATTTCCCTTGGACAGTCGGCTGTTCGAAAACTGCTCCCCAACCCGAAAAAGACTGGCATGTGTTACCACTCTCCAGGTAACTGGTAAAAGTTACCTGGATTTTCCTTTTTGCAGATTTTTGGGTATCAGCCACCAACTAAGGCTCCGATGCACTGCAGGAGACAGACGCATCAGAAAATCAAACGCCTGGACCTTCTTGTTCCAGGCAGACAGGATACCGTTTTGTAGCAGTCTCTAATGAAACTGAGCATAGGGAACGGCTTCGAATTAAGCCACTATCTTCCCCAGCAGCCTCATACAAAGGCGAATAGAAGGACCCTTCTTTGCCCTGACTACCTGAACCCGTTCCTTTACGGCACTGATCTTTGCCTGGGTAAAAATGCCCTCTTCTGGGCTGTATCTATGACCAGACCCAAATACTCTAGTCTTACTGGCTAGAAAGAAGACCTCTCCAAGTTGAGGACCCAACCTAGGTACTCCAGGTAGTAGACTGTGGTGACCAAGTTTTGGTTCAAGCGGGCTACCGACCAGTGTATCATGAGCAGGTCTTCTAGGTATGCCATTACTGTTATACCTTGGGCCCTTAATCTGGCCAGAGGATGGGCCAAGATTTTTGTAAACACCCGAGGTGTAGTAGCTAGCCCGAAAGGCAGAGCTACAAACTAAAAGTGGCATTTTTCTACTTCGAAAAGCAGGTACTTTTGATGAGCAGGGAAAACTAGGTACATGGGAGGTACGCATCCTTGATGTCTATTGACGCCAGAAGTTCTCCTTGTAGGATGGAGACTACCGATCAGATCGATTCCATGCAAAAGGACCATACTTTTAGGAATCAGTTTAGAAATCTAGAGTGGGCCTGACATCTCCATTAGGCTTTGGTACCGTGAAAAGGTTTGAATAAAACCCCAATCCCTGCTGTTGCGTGGGAACTACCACAATAACATTTTGTGACAATAGTCGCTCCAACGTTAGAAAGAGAGGCTTCTTTTTCTCTGGGTCTCTGGGAACATTTGATCAGAGGAAAACGAGGAAAGGGGAATTCTCTGAACTCAAGTTTGTAACCTAGAGTTATTGTGGAGATCCCCCATCTGTCCTGAAAATCCTCCTGCCAGAGCCTTGAGAACTGTAGCAGTCTTCGACCCCACCCGAGCGAGCACTCCTTCATAAAGAGGCTTTAGCGCAGGGGGTTGACAAATTTGCTTGGAATCTAGGAGCCAGCTAAAAAAAGTTAGGAGCCAGGTCCGTGACGGCGATCTGGACCTGTCCCTGGCCTGACATGGAGACGAGTGAGGGGAAGATAGCGCCTCCAGCCCCCCCACCTGTCTCCAAGGCATTGCCCATAGCTCTTAGAGGGACATTTTATTTGTTTTATTTTTTTTTAAATGACGATTTTTTTTTTAATTGCATTTTAGTGTAAATATGAGATGTGAGGTCTCTGACCCCATATCTCATATATAAGAGGACCTGTCATGCTTTTTTCTATTACAAGGGATTTTTACATTCCTTGTAGTAGGAATAAAACTGACACACATTTTTTTTTTTTAAAAGAACAGTGAAAAAAAATAAAAATAAAAGTTAAAATAAGAAAAAAAAATTTTTTTTTTAAATGCGCCCTGTCCCGCCAAGCTTGCGTGCAGAAGCGAACGCATATATGAAAGCAATGTTCAAACCACATGTGAGGTATCGCTGCGATCGGTAGAGTAAGAGCAATAATTCTAGCCCTAGACCTGCAACCTGTAGAATTTTTTAAACGTCGCCTATGGAGATTTTAAAGGGTAAAAGTTTGTCGCCATTCCATGAGCGGGCGCAATTTTGAAGCATGACATGTTGGGTATCAATTTACTCGGCGTAACATTATCTTTCACAATATAAAAAAAAAATTGGGCTAACTTTACTGTTTTTTTTTTTATTAAATAAATTATTTTTCCCCCAAAAAAGTGCGCTTGTAAGTACGCTGTGCAAATATGGTGTGACAGACATTATTGCAACGACCACCATTTTACTCTCTAGGGTGTTAGAATAAAAAAGAAAAAAAAAAAAAGTGTATATATATGGTGTGTGTGTGTATATATATATATATATATATATATATATAATGTTTAGGTGTTCTAAGTAAATGGAAGGAGATCCATTGGCATTAATGGTTGTAATTCCAACGGCCACCACAAGAGGGCGCCAGATTCCAGAAGGAATAGGATCACAGAAGGGAATAGCATCACAGAAGGCCTCAAAGCCGGGGGCTCAATTACCGGCCGCCGTCGGCGCAGCCCGACGCAATCACGCTGGGGGGGGGGGGTCCACGGAGACAGGATACCCCCAGCTGTGCTGCCCCAGGCGCCAGTCACTAATTCTAGTCGCCAATGCGACCTGGCGCCCGGGTTTTGTCGAGCCCTGCTTTAGCGTATTGTAGACTTCCTCCCCCAGGACTTTTGTTCCTGGGGTTGACGCTGAGATTTAGTTCTTGAGCCTGACGGAGGAGGACGTCGCGACTGATGCTCCTGGCACGGGGGAAAGAGCACGTTTGAAAGAGGGACATTAACTCCTCTTTTAACCGGCAAGAGGGTGCCTTTACCACTAGAGATCTTTTGGATAATAATTGTCCAAATCCTCTCTGAACAGGGGAATCCAGGCAGAAGCTTCTTACATGGTGATTCGGCTGAGGTGAGGTGTTACAGAGGGAGGGTCCTCAGAGCCTAAGGTAGATCCCTTTGAGTCCGTTTTTTTGGGAGTATTTGTACCTCTTCTGCCAATAGTGCCAAGCAACAAAAGGTAGAGATACCACACAAAAAAAGCACTGACTGCTGGACAATGTAGTTCAGCAACTGCCGCTGCTACCAAGACCCAGTCTGGTGCTTAAGTAAATGCTGCCAGGGAATGCCTGTGTCCCAGACTCACATGCACCTGTCAGCTCTGTGTCCCTCCATAGGCTGTGTGCAGCTGCAAAAGAGTGCACTTTATAGCCTGTGTAGCCAGTGATGTGGGTGTCTAACCACACCGACGTTGCGTTAACGCTCTGCCCCCCCTCCTCCGCTCGCCCCTTCCGCCCCCACCCCCCACCCCCTCGTCTTTTTTTAAAAAAAAGGCCACTTTCCCGTGCGAGCCAAGGCTCCGATCCTTGGAACCTGCATGGAGGGGAGGCTGGGGCAGAGGTGAGAACAGGGCCGGTGGATGGGAAGCCGCTGAAATGGCGGCGGTGGCAGGCAGTGTGGTATACTACCACTTTCTGTGCCCAGCTGTGGGGGGGTTTGGGAATCCCTGCAGGAGAAAACGCCCCTTCCCACATCCTACCTGGAGCATGGCTTGGAGGAGCGTACATGCATGGACACTCAAACAGACAGATCAGGCATGAAAGGTATGTGCTCTTGATAGTCCCCGGTGGCAACTTTAGGCATAGCATACATTTACTTAAAGAGGAAGTAAACCCTGATGAGTTTACTTCCTCTTTCATTCCCTGCAAAGGCAAAGCATAATGGACTACTATGCATGGAAAAAACAAATACTGGATCCCGGGGTCTAGCTCTCTAAAAAGAGAAGCGTTAGAGGTAAAACCTTGTTTCTTTGGACACAAGACCCGGGTACCATCCAATTCGGCCTGGAAAAGACACTTTGAATGGATCCGGTTGCATGGCTTGCCCCAGTGCAGGATATTCCAGTGGAGCTCAGCACAGCACATCTTTACTCGTGACCAACACCCAAGACTCTGGCGGCAATGGCGCTGCATGACCTGGGCCCGTGGGGGACACCCAACCACCTCTTTCCTTCTCAACTCCTCTTCTTCTCTCCACCTTACTCCCACCTTCTAAACCACCCTTCCATGCCCAATGTTCACCACTGGTAATGTAATTTTGCTGGCACAAAGTATTTAGCTCAAACTATAATCACAGTCTCACGGAGTAACACCGTTAGCTAGCCCTTGTCAAAGGGCCCATCCTCCCCCTAATAATTGTTGTTCTTACTGGATTAGATAACCTATGTTAGCTTACCTAAACTCTGCATCATCCCTCCTCATGTTCTCATTAGATTGATCCATGGAAAATGTACTCTGTTAATTGTACTTGCTCATTGTTAAACTGAATTGTGAGTAACTGTTAACTGATTGTTACCAATAAAAATCTTTGAAAAGAAAGTTGGTGGGAAAGAAAAAAACTCTTGTATCCCGAAGAAACCAGTTTGTAGACCCATCGGTTGGGCCATAGGAGGGTCCACTGAGCTATTACACTCCCGAAGTTGACCCCTCACCCGAGAGTCGGGCAGGGGCAGCCTTCATGCCATAACATCTTTGCTTGCAGAATTTGTTTAGCTTGCCAAACCAGGGACGCTTACGTGCCTCCTCATGCGCCTTGTCGGCTGGGAGTGCTGACCTGCCGACCAGGACGGGCGTAAAAGCCACTTCAGAGCGGGGAAAAAAAAAAAAAAAAAAAAAAAAAAAAAGAAGGGCCCATGCCTACGCCGTGGCTCCTTACCCTTCCTGGACTGTGGGAGACATATGCACTTCCTACCAGTGAAATTCTTAATGTCATCCAGCGAGGCTCCAAATCTGGGGGGGGGGGGGGGGGGGGGGGAGGGGGGCACGGCCGTATCCAGGGCTGCATCACAGACATGCTTAAGGCCATGCACCAACAGGTCTGCCAGTTCTATGCAGACCGAGGAAGTCTGTTGCTTCACCAATTCTCAGTGCAGTATTTTGCCTATTCAGATAACGCCTGTGGAACCAACACTGGCCGTGATGCTGACCCCACTACCGTACACATGGACCGGGAGACCGCCTTGGCCCTCTTATCGGAATGGTCCTTGGAGACAGGAGTCTCTGCTACCGGAATAGTGGTTACTTTAACCTTGATACCGGAGGAGATACCCCTTTAAGGAGAGCCTCCTGAAAAAAACGGGCAACACACAGCCACCCTTCTCGGGACTGAAAAGGCCTCTTGCGGGCTCCCCCATTCCTTGTATGTATATATATTATATATATAAAAAAACTTATCAAGTTAAATACAGAAACACCTGAGCAGTGCAGGACGATTTGCGGGAGCTAAAAAGGACCGCCGCCACTGCAGATGCCCCTTCTGTATCCTGTCTGTTCAGGGTACCCCGCACCACTGTTATAAGTGCTCCTACAAGCACCTGCTCTAACCCATCCACATCCTCTGTCCACGTCAGAACAGGGGTCACCTGTCACCGCCGGGCCCGAGTCAATCACAGCTTTCCCCAG
The DNA here is from genome assembly GCF_037356315.1 of Lithobates pipiens. Lineage (NCBI taxonomy): Eukaryota > Metazoa > Chordata > Amphibia > Anura > Ranidae > Lithobates > Lithobates pipiens. The sequence continues at coordinate 151,464,335 of NW_027507785.1, read as the reverse complement.
AAGATGGGGGGGGGTGTAGGGGGAGGAGTTTTTAACCCCCTTGCTCCTGCACACCACTTCCACCCTGGCAATGAAAATCTCCAGGACCCTCGACAAAGCGTCCATGGGCACCGCAGGTGCAAGTGAGCCAGTTGCAAAAACAGGGATGTCTGGGGAAGAAGCGCCAGCTTCTGACGCCATGCTGACCCTCACTTGCCTGTCACCACTCAGGGACCTAAGGCAAGGCACCCAAATCCCACCCTCCTAGCTGCTTCACAGAATGAGGGACCCTCCGCAGGACTCAACACCCTGACCCAGGTACTGCGCCATGCCTTCACTGTCCACTCTCCCCTGTGCCAAGCTTGAGGTGTTCCGAGTAAAAATTGCGCCATTCTAGATGCATACAGTCACTAGCTCTGGCGTAAAAATAAGCCGCGGCTACAAGAAAATGGCCAACAGTAATACACTGGTTAAGGCTACAGGAAAAATGGCCGCGGCGCGCCCGCCCGCTCCCCCCATGGCAAATGGTCAAACACCTCACCGTGACCAGAAAAGACAAGGTGGACCCCAACAGCCAGCGCAGCCCCCTCCAAGGCCCGAAGCCCCCCGGCCAGGTATGTAAACCACACCTCATGCCCAGTCACACAGCGGCCCGGTATGGGGAGGAGGGAAAGAGGGACAGGGAGAGAAGAAAGGGAGTGTGAGAGACACCCTAGTCGACCTCCCAGGGAATGCCCAGCTGCTCCATCCTGCCGAGACAGGTGGAGCCCTACTTACTCCTCCTGTCGGGACCGCTGGACGCATTCCCCCACAGACCCATCACCCGAGCAGTATCGACAGTACCCGAGCCCAACGACAACAGTAGCCCAGTCATGTGTGTCCCGGAGGATATAGGTCACCGGCCGCCCCTGGACCAGAAAGAGGCATGTCGTGGCAGACCCAGCACGTAGCTAGGGTCTGCTCATGCTCGATGGACAGGCTGGGGAGACAAGGATGTATATTATCCAGCCCCGGCTGTTGATTGTAGATCACAGGATCAAAAAAATAAATAAATAAAAAATGTAATATATATATATATATATCTCCAGCCCAATGGTCCCCCCCAGGGAGAGATGCCCTTCTACACTAGGCAGAAAAACCTGAGCTGCAGGAAGCAGAGTGAGGGGGTTATAGCCAGTGGGACCGCCCCTTGGGCGTTGCTATGCAGTTTTGCTGTTTTTACATGTTCTGCCTAGTCCTCTCCTGAAGGTGGTGCTATAACCCTAAAGTTAAGATTTAAAAAAAGGAGCTGTGTCAGTCAGTCAGCCAGCCAGCCAATTAACAAAATAAATAATGGTGGCCGCACAATATTGACACTTTGGGCCCAATTTGGACATTTTCACTTAGGGATGTACTCACTTTTGTTGCCAGCGGTTTAGACATGAATGGCTGTGTATTGAGTTATTTTGAGGGGACAGCAGATTTACACTGTAGTGAGCCGTGCACTCACTATATTACATTGTAGCAAAGTGTAATTTCTTCAGTGTTGGCACATGAAAATATAGAAGAAAATATTTACAAAAATGAGAGGGGTGTACTCATCGGGGGAAGGCGGGGGGGAAGTCCTGGACAGCCAAAGGACATCGCTGGATAGACAAGGGGGCTCAGGTAAGTATTAGGGGGACTGCTACACACAGAAAGCTTTATTTTAATGCACAGAATGCCTCTTGGGGCACAACTGTCCACATTGGTAAGGTTAACCTGCCTTAAAGTGGTTGTAAACCCTTACAACACACTTTGACCTACAGGTAAGCCTATATTAAGGCTTCCCTGTAGGTCCAAGAAATATCTCCTAAACCTACACGGTTTAGGAGATATTTGCCGAAACACAGGACCCGCTGTCTACGGTGCATGCACCGTAGACAGCGGCGCGCAGGTGCACTGAGCGCGGCACCGTCAACAGCGAATATGCCGCACATGGCGGCTCCCGTGCGCATGCGGGGGAGTGACATCGCGGCTTTGCCGAATGACAGCGGTAGAGCAGCGAGACCCACCGAGAAGATGGATGCGCTGGACTACAGGGGACAGCGGTGACTTCGCTGGCTCCTGTGTCAGGTAAGTGACACATAATGGACTACTATGCGATGCATAGTAGTCCATTATGCTTTACCTTTGCAGGGAATGAAAGAGGAAGTAAACTCATCGGGGTTTACTTCCTCTTTAATGTCCCCGAAAAAAGGTCTAGATTGAGAGAATTTACCAAAATGCAAAGTCAGATTGTGTTTCCGGAAGAAAAACAATTTCATGTTGGAAAAATCCCAAAATTGAGCAAGTCTAACCAGCGGTATATCATAGCTCATCTCCGATATTTAAAGCTAAGGGAGTCAGTATTCTTATAGCAAGGTATGTTCCATGGTCGCTAGGTACAAACATTAGCGATGAGAAAGGTACATCTGATAGTTAAGAGCGTAATCGGAGCTGCTCAGGTAACCTTGGTTAATGTATATTTTCCCAACTTGAACCAGTTGCTCTGGTCCCTCTGATTTTGGAGCATAGGGATGGGGTATCGATTTTGCATATGATCCACACTTAGATGTCTCAAGGGGTGTATCTCATCCATCTTTTGTCTTATTTAAAGCGACCAAAGGCAGAATTAAATTGTCTTAAACTGGTAGATGTATGGCGTCTACAACACCCCAATATCAGAGATTATACTTTTTTTTCCCCCCTTCAGTTCGTTCATCATATTCAAGAATTGATTTTTTTTTTTTCTTCCACAAAAAAGGAGCTGGACAGAGTTCGAGCAACTAAGATACATTCAATGTTTGCCAACCTTGGACTGGCTCATTTGGATATAGATCTAAATATAGAGGCTACAAAGTACCCTGTCTTGGAGGCTTAACAATACATTGCTAAACGACCCAATAACCATGACTGAGGTTCTAAAGAATTTAGAAGAATATTTTAGTCAGAAAGGCCAACCTAATACGTCTGACTGTACTGGGAGGCGCATAAATGCTTTGTAAGAGGAATTTCTTAAAACACAGAGCCAGGATTAAAAAAAAAAAAAAAAAAAAAAAAAAAAAAAAAAAAAAACCCCACACACTTGCCAAGCAGACACAGGAAGAATTACTCTTACGTCAGCGGTATAATCAAATCACAAATTCAGAAGGGAGAAATTGAGTCGATATAAACAAACAGTCTATATACGAGTATGGAGGTTATTGCCACATTTTCCACACCTTATTCACACAGACCAGGCAGGTTTTATTCCACAGAGAGTGGCCAGCTATATTACTATAAGGGCAATAGACTTGATTCACATTGCACGCTCAGAGAATTGTCCCTTTCTCCTTTTATCAACAGATGCTGAAAAAGCATTCGACTGGGTGGATTGGCAATTTCTGCGATCTACTCTTAGCCCCTGTACACACGGTCAGAGATTTTGCCAACCAAATCCGTCGGATTTTGTCAGGCGGATTGTGTCCGAAACTGTTGCATACACACGGTCGGGCCAAGTTGGCGAAAAATACGATCTTTCAGAACGTGATGACGTAATTTTGTTACGATGGGACTACATTCAGGCTAGTAGCCAATAGCTTTGATGTAGGAATTTGATCTGAGCATGTGTGGCACTTGGTCCGATCAAAATTCTCTACACATGATCGGAATATGTCCAACCGGCCCAGTTGGTCGGGAAATATTTCCAACATGTTGGAAAATTGGGTCCAACGGATATTCCGACGGAATCAGTCCGATGCATACCACACAGTCGGATTATCCGACGACACGGTCCGATAGGACACATTCCACGGATTCTCCGACCGTGTGTACAAGGGCTTAGACATATTGGCCTGGGGGAACAAATGCAGTCAAGGATTGAGGCATTATATACTGGTCTTACTGTGGCCGTGCTGGTTAATGGGGTCTGATCAGAGTATTTCGCTTTGTCTAATGGGATGGAGACAGAGTTGTCCTCTTTGACCATTAATGTTTGTGTTAACCTTAGAACCCTTTCTCTGCAAAAATAGATCAGACCCTTTGATCAGTGGGCGTTCAGGTCTCAAATATGGAGCATAAAATTGCCGGCTTCCATTACCATGTTTACTCCTATGTCTAGCTCAGCATGAGGATCCCTCTTATTTCTCCATAAACAATGCTAAATGGTCTGCGAAGTCACTGCTGTCCCCTGTAGTCCGGCGCATCCATCTTCTCGGTGGGGTCTTACAGCTCCGCCGCTGTCATGCGGCGAAGCCGCGATGACGTCACTCCCACGTATGCGCACGGGAGCCGACACGCGTGGCAGCTCCATCGTTGAAAATGCTGCGCTCAGTGCGCCTGCGCGCCGTAGACAGCAGTGCCCGTCTTCGGGCAAATATCTCCTAAACCGTATAGGTTTAGGAGATATTTCTTGGACCTACAGGTAAGCCTTAATCTAGGCTTACCTGTAGGTCAAAGTGTGTTGTAAGGGTTTACAACCACTTTAAGACAGAGTCTCTCTATGGTATAGAGGAGGAGTGTAGGGATACATGGCAGCCATTTACAACTTTTTCGGGTACTCCCCAATATGTGGATTGGATTTCCATCTAGGTTGGGAGGGTGGATCTATAAGGATAGGAGGGCCCTGATTGGAGAACCCCAGGAGTGGGGGTGGAGGTGGAAGCAGTGAAGGGTCCGAGTTGGTTTCCCCCTTTTTTTGGGGGGGAGATTTTGTCCCCAGACCCCCATTGATAGGTTCCCTCATCTTAAAAAGTAGTTAAGGTATGTAAAATTATAGGTTAACAATTGTAGCACATATTTTGGAGGTTTTCATTTGATTTGAAGTGAATTTGCGCTAGGGTGGCTTATTAATTTATATTCTGCATTAACCCATCTTTAATCTATAAATTGAATATGCGTCAATGTTGGCTTATTTGTTATATATGCTCAGAGAAGTTGGTTTGTAATAGGTTAATTTCTTTGTTTGTCACTTTTTTTATGATTGGTTATAATTGGAAAAAAAAAAACAACCCTAGAGAATAAAAAAAAAGGTAGTCATTGCAATAGTTTGTCACACTGCACTTGTGCGGCGGTCTTTCAAAATAATTTTTTTTTATTTTTTTTCAAAAAAAAAACACCCACAAAAAACAGTAAAGTTAGGTTACGCCGGAAAATGGGTTTTTTACTCTAAGCAAACAATATTTTGGATTCTCATTTTATCCAGAATCGTGCAGCTCTAACCCACAGTAACCCTTAGACCCACCTACATTATCTCCCACAGCTGGTACAAGTGACATAGCCCGCCCTGAAACTACAGAGGCTCAAAAGGACCTTTAAAATTCAGCCTGGAGGACATCACAAAGAAACCCACTTTATACAGCTAAAAGGAGGCAAGTTACACATAAACTGACAGTGGGGTTTTGATTCACTTACGTGCACAATGCATCTGCTTTGGGGAGGTAAAGATGGAGTCCTTTAATATCCCTACCAGACCCTCATCCAGCATTAGTGTCTGATGTGACTATAAAACTCTGCAGCTTAAAAAAAATAAAAATAAAAAAAAAAACACACACAACACCAGAAGAATTGGTGGACTCCACCCTTAATATTTATACCTGACCAGGGCTCGACAGGCGCCAGGACGCCAATGCGACCAGAAATCGCAACCTGGCGCCTAAGCTGCCACCAGCCCACTCACTATTGATGCCCCATACATGCAGCGCATTAACACTGACTGCCGTCCTCCTCCCTCCTCCACACGGGTGGGACCCGGCTGGAGTGGGCGGCACCCGGCCGCTATCAAACACCAGCCAATGGGATCTGGGCGGGCCGCTACGTGTATGTGGCCCCACCCCTTTTCTTAAGCAGCCCAATAGTTGGCTGGTGTTTGATAGCTGCTGAGCCCACCCCAGCCGGGTCCCGCCCACCCCGGCATCAAGCTCAAATCTGACAGATCCGCCTCTCAGTTACTTGTAAGTTTCACACCCTGGCTGGGTCCCACCCATTCCGACATTAAGCCAAATTCTGACAGCTCCTGTTACATTTCAGTAACAGAGTGCTCCGTGTGAAACCTGCCAGTGCCAAATCAGTGCCACCTGCCAGTGTCAGTGTCACCTGCTAGTGCCAACCAGTGCCACCACCAATACCACCTGCCACCAACCAGTGCTGAGTGTTACCGTCAATCAGTGCCAACCAGTGCCACCGCTAATCAGTGCCACCTGCCACCGCCAACCAGTGCCACCTGCCACTTCCAAACCAGTGCCACCTGCCAATCAGTGCCACATGTCAGTGCCAATAGTGCTACCTGCCAGTTCCAAACCAGTATCACCTGCCAATGCCATCTGCCAGTTCCACATGCCTGCCAGTGGCAACCAGTGCCACCTGTCAGTGCCATTGCCAATCAGTGCCACTTGCCACCACCTACCAGTGCCATAACCAACCAGGGCCACCTGCCAGTTCCACACCAGTTTCACCTGCCAATGCCATCTGGCAGTTCCACGTGCCTGCCAGTGCCAGCCTTACTCTCTTTCTGGTCAGCCCATAACCCTGATGTAACAGCATTTCATTGGAGTTATTGACTGGGTGCTCCATTGTGAGTTATGGATAGGGGGTGAAAATGAGTGGCGTTACCCTGGGAGCTGACAATCCATACAACTCAAAAAAAAAAAAAAAAAAAAAAAAAACTGGCTCCTAAATTCAAAGCAAATTTGTCAACCCCTGTACGTGACCATCATCTAGAATTAGGGTCTAGATGCGTCAACACCACTAACACACAGAACAGGTACTGGCCCTGTCCATCTGTTCCAATGAGCAAAAAATAATCAAAAGAAAAAAACTGGTTGGCAGCACGTCCAGTAAAATCACCTTTACTTAACCAGGTAACCGACCCATAGCCAAATGATGGCTACAGGGCGGTTGCTTAACTCTGGGAGGGCCTACAGCAACATCCTCCCAGGAATTCCACTCTCGCACACCCCCTGGGGCACACACACTCAAGCACATCCGTGACCGCTGGGTCCACAGGACCCGGCGCATCAAGGTAAACGGCCGCTCATTGCGGACGTTTGCCTCATTTGACGGAGCGATCACATGTAAACAAACCTGCGTTCCTCCCTCCCCTCTCTGTACCCATTGGTACAGTGTGAAGGGAAGAGATTGGTGGCAGCAGCGCTGTGGGCTAGATCTGTAGTGCCCACAGCGCTGCTTATAGACAATTAACTCTAAAATACTCAGCCTCTGTATGTAACCAGGCTGTGGAAGTCTCACTGTACTCAGGAGGAGTAGGAGAATCAATTTTGGGGTGTCATTTTTGGTATGTATATGCTATGTGTTAGAACTATTGTATAAAATGGACAACTGTGTGAAAAAAACAAAAACACACACACACACACACCCCATCTTAAAGCGGGGTTCCACCCTAAAGTGGAATTTCCGCTGATCGGAACCCCCCCCCCCCCTCCAGTGTCACAATTGGCACCTTTCAGGGGGGAGGGGGGGGGGTGCAGATACCCGTCAAAGACAGGTATTTACACCCACGGGAGTCTGCCTCTTCCTGTCCCTGCGCGCTGTCTGCTGGGACACACACGGGTCCCAGAGACAGCGCGGACAATTCCTATTGCGCTGCGCGACTCACGCATGCGCAGTAGGGAACCGGGAAGTGAAGCCGCTTCGCTTCACTTCCCGATTCCCTCACCTAGAATGGTGGCGGCAGCAGCCGAGAGATCGATCAGCCTTGGCGTCGCTGGACCCCGGGACAGGCGAGTGTCCATTTATTAAAAGTCAGCAGCTGCAGTATTTGTAGCTGCTGGCTTTTAATATTTTTTTTTCCACAGTACAGTCCCGCTTTAACCACTTCCCGATCACCGGCCGTCATATGGCATCCTTGACTTTGTGTGGGGATATCTGAATAATGCAGCTACAGGTTTTTTTTTTTTTTTTTTTTTTCAGCCAGCGACCCTCCGATGCTTCTACTGACTCACCGCTATGATCAAAGCCAGAAACGTTTTATTTATTTATTTTATTTCAGGCTTCCCAGTCTAGAGGTGAGATGTGGGGTCTTGTTGACCCTATATCTCATTGTAAAGAACTACTCTCATGCCATATTCCTATTACAAGGGATGTTTACATTCCTTAAAATAATAATAAAAGTGAAAAAAAAAAAAACAAAAAAAAAAAAAGTGTCAAACTAAAATAAAAACAATAATGTGCTCACATGCAGAAGTGAACGCAAGTCCCGCCCACATGAAAACAGTGTTCAAAGCACACACGTGAGGTATCTCTGCGAATGTTAAGAGCGAGAGCAATAATTCTGGTCCTCTGTAGCTCAAAACACGTAACCGGTACAAAATAAAAAAATTTTAAGCGTCGCCTATGGGGATTTTTAGGTAGCAAAGTTTGGCGCCATTCCACGAGTGTGCAATTTTGAAGAGTGACATGTTAGGTATCTATTTACTCTGCGTAACTACATCTTTCACATTATGCAAAAACATTGGGCTAACTTTACCGTTTTGTTTTTTAAAGCACAAAAAAAAAAAAAAAAAAAAAGCGTTCGAAAAATTGCTGCGCAAATACCATGCGAGATAAAAAGTTGCAACGACGCCATTGTATTCTCTAGGGTCTTTGCTAATATATACATCTAGCTAAGAGAAATGTCAGAATTGGCCTGGGTGCTCCAGAAAGCCTGATGGTGCTCCCTGCATTTTGGGCCTCTGTATGTGCCCACACATGTGGTATCGCCATACTCAGGAGTAATGGCAGAATGTGTTTTGGGGCGTAACTTGTGGTATGCATACGCTGTGTAGAAATAACCTGATATGACAATTTTGTGAAAAAAAAAAAATTTGATTTTGCAAAGAATTGTGGGGAAAAACCAAAAACATAAAAACTCACCATGCCTCTTACCAAATACCTTGGAATGTCTTTTTTTTTTTTTTTTGGAAAAAGGGTAATTTGGGGGCTTTTGTACTTTTCTGGCATGTTAGGGTCTTGGGCTGCATTCACACCTGAGTGTAGCGTTTTCAAGCAGAAAATCGCGCAAATTTACCGCGATTTTGCGGCCTTTACCACGATTTGCAGCGATTTTGTGCAGGGCAAAAAAGGTCACCAATGTTAAAAGAAGAAAAACGCCCAAATCTGCTCAATTCGAGTGACAAAAAAGGGTCCGGAACTTGTTTGAGCTTCAGGCGTTTGGCTTCAGGCGACATTGAGTAGAGATGTGAACCATCTCCATTGAGAATAGATTTTTTCCCCCCCTCTAGCGTTTTGTAGCTTCAGGCTTCAAGCTACAAAACGCTCAGGTGTGAAGGGGGGTCTTAGGGTGTGATCAATTTTCAGATATTGGCACCATAGCTTGTGTTGCTTTTCACAAATAATATACACCAATTTGTACTTATTTTTACCAAAAGATATGTAGTATAAATTTTGGCCAAAATTTATGAAGAAAAAAAATTTCTAATTTTCTAAATTTTATAACAAAAGAAATTAAATAAAAATAATTATTTTCTAACAGAATTTTCGGTCTTTTATAGCAATAAAATGATATTACATTTATTTATTAAAGAAATAAAAGAGCTAGCGGTGATTAAATACCAAAAAAAAAGCTCTATCTGTGTGAAAAAAAAAAAAAAGACAAAAATTTCATATAGGTACAGTATTGCATGACTGAGTAATTGTCATTCAAAATGTGCGAGCATCGAATGCTGAAAATTGGTCTGGTTATTAAGGGGGTTTAAGTGCCCAGTGGTTAAGCAAGTCCATAAAAACCAATGTCCAAAAACACAAATACAGGAGAACGGCATCACCAGCTGACGTGTAATGCTCGCTTATCACCTAGTCATAGCTCACGTGCAAAATGTCCACTAAAGAGTATATATAACAATCACAAGTAATTGTTGCATAGTTAGTCAGGTTGAAAAAAAAAAAAAAAAAAAGGCACAAGTCCATCCAGCTCAACCTTAGAAAAAATAAATACCGTACAATCCAATATACCCAGCTGATCCAGAGGAAGGCAAAAAAAAAAAAAACGGCAGAGCATGCTCCAACTTGCTACAGCAGGGGGGAACAAAAAAAAAAAAAAAAAAAAATCCCTCCCAATCCCCCCTCCCCCCCCCCCAAAAGGCAAATCGGATTTTCCCTGGATCAAACGTTACCTATAAAATGTTAGTACCCAGTTATGTACATTCAGGAAAGCATCTAGGCCTTTCTGAAAGCAATCTACTGAGCTGGCCAGAACCACCTCTGGCGGGAGTCTATTCCACATTTTCACAGCTCTAACTGTGAAGAAACCGTTCTGTGTTTGAAGATGAAATCTCTTTTCCTCTAGGCATAAAAAGAGTGCCCCCGTGTCCCCTGGGTGGACCGTAAAGAAAATAACTCAACACCAAGTTCACTATGTGGACCCCTTATATATTTGAACATGTTGATCGTATCCCCCCTTATTCTCTTCTCAAGAGAGAATACATTCAGTTCCTCTAATTTTCCCTCATAGCTGAGCTCCTCCATGCCTCTTATCAGTTTGGTTGTTCTTCTCTGCACTCTCCAGTTCCCCGATATCCTTTTTGAGAACTGGTGCCCAAAACTGAACTGCATATTGCAGGTGAGGTCTCGCTAATGATTTGGACAGGGGCAAAATTCTCTCTGGAGTCCATACCTCTCTTAATACAAGAAAGGACTTTGATCACTTTGGAAACCACAGCTTGGCATTGCATGTTATTATTGAGCTTATGATCTACCAAAATCCCCCTTAGCCCCCGCAAGTATAACTTTACATTTCTCAACATTAAACCTCATCTGCCACAGTCGCCCAATTAGACAGAGCATTGAGGTCAGCTTGTAAATTGGAGACATCCTGTAAGGACGTTATTCCACTGCATAGCTTGGTGTCATCTGCAAAGACGGAAATGTTATCTTTATATGATATTGGGTCTGGGATCAAAAGTATTAAAAAGGGTCCCAGCACTGAACCTTGGGGTACACCACTGATAACCTTAGACCAGTTAGAGTAAGAATAATTAACCACTACTCTCTGAATTCTGTCTTTTAGACAGTTTTCTATCCATTTACAAACTGATATTTCCAAACCTGTAGACTTTACCTTACACATGAGCCGTGTGTGCGGAACTGTTTTGAACGCTTTTGCAAAATCCAAGTATACCACGTCCACAGTAACCCCTCTGTCTAAGGTTTTACTTACCTCTTCATAAAAAAAAAAAAAAGGGGTATATAATAATAATAACAACGTTTGACAACTTCTGGTCTTTCATGAATCCATGCTGTCTGTTGCTTAAAATGTTTTTTTTCCTGCAAGAACTCATCTATGTGGTCTTTTATTAAACGATCTCGTATCTTCCCGACTATAGAAGTTAAACTAACAGGTCTATAGTTACTTGGTAAAGACTTTGATCCTTTTTAAATATAAGCACCAAGTTCGCTCTGTGCCAATCCAGTGGTACTAGTCCTGCCATTAAGGAGTCCCTAAAAATTAGATACAATATATGCATATACAGTGCCTTGCGAAAGTATTCGGCCCCCTTGAACTTTTCAACCTTTTGCCACATTTCAGGCTTCAAACAAAGATATAACATTTTTATTTTTTGTGAAGAATCACCAACAAGTGGGACACAATTGTGAAGTGGAACGAAATCTATTGGATATTTTAAACTTTTTTAGCAAATAAAAAACTGAAAAGTGGTGCGTGCAAAATTATTCGCCCCCTTTACTTTCAGTGCAGCAAACTCACTCCAGAAGTTCAGCGAGGATCTCTGAATGATCCAATGTTGTCCTAAATGATTGATGGTGATAAATAGAATCCACCTGTGTGTAATCAAGTCTCTGTATAAATGCACCTGCTCTGTGATAGTCTCAGGGTTCTGTTGAAAGCGCAGAGAGCATCATGAAGACCAAGGAACACACCAGGCAGGTCCGTAATACTGTTGTGGAGAAGTTTAAAGCCGGATTTGGGTACAAAAAGATTTCCTAAGCTTTAAACATCCCAAGGAGCACTGTGCAAGCGATCATTTTGAAATGGAAGGAGTATCAGACCACTGCAAATCTACCAAGACCTGGCCGTACCTCTAAACTTTCAGCTCAGACAAGGAGAAGACTGATCAGAGATGCAGCCAAGAGGCCCATGATCACTCTGGATGAACTGCAGAGAACTACAGCTGAGGTGGGAGAGTCTGTCCATAGGACAACAATCAGTCGTACACTGCACAAATCTGGCCTTTATGGAAGAGTGGCAAGAAGAAAGCCATTTCTCAAAGATATCCATAAAAAGTCTCGTCTAAAGTTTGCCACAAGCCACCTGGGAGACGCACCAAACATGTGGAAGAAGGTGCTCTGGTCAGATGAAACCAAAATCAAACTTTTTGCCCACAATGCAAAACGATATGTTTGGCGTAAAAGCAACACAGCTCATCACCCTTAACACACCATCCCCACTGTCAAACATGGTGGTGGCAGCATCATGGTTTGGGCCTGCTTTTCTTCAGCAGGGACAGGGAAGATGGTTAAAATTGAGGGGGGGGGAGATGGATGCAGCCAAATACAGGACCATTCTGGATGAAAACCTGTTGGAGTCTGCAAAAGACCTGAAACTGGGACGGAGATTTATCTTCCAACAAGACAATGATCCCAAACATACAGCAAAATCTACAAAGGAATGGTTCACAAATAAACGTATCCAGGTGTTAGAATGGGCAAGTCAAAGTCCAGACCTGAATCCAATCGAGAATCTGTGGAAAGAGCTGAAAACTGCTGTTCACAAACACTCTCCATCCAACCTCACTGAGCTCGAGCTGTTTTGCAAGGAAGAATGGGCAAGAATTTCAGTCTCTCGATGTGCAAAACTGATAGAGACACACCCCAAAGCGACTTGCAGCTGTAGTCGCAGCAAAAGGTGGCTCTACAAAGTATTAACGCAAGGGGGCCGAATAATTTTGCCCGCCCCACTTTTCATTTTTTTATTAGTTAAAAAAGTTTCAAAAATCCAATAGATTTCGTTCCACTTCACAATTGTGTCCCACTTGTTGGTGATTCTTCACAAAAAATAAAAATATTTATGTATGTTTGAAGCCTGAAATGTGGCAAAAGGTTGAAAAGTTCAAGGGGGCCGAATACTTGCGCAAGGCACTGTATATGTGAAACAATTGGTTTGCGACTGCCAATTGGGGGGGGGGGGGATGATTCAGTGGGAAAGTTTAAAAAGACACGTGGCCATTCACTGAAATTGGAACAGAAGCAGTTTAACCTTAAACTTCATAGAGGGTTCTTTACTGTCAGAGTACAAAGGATGTGGAATTCTCTTCCACAAGCAGTGGTATCAGCAGGGAGCATCAACTGAAAATAAATACCGAATAGATGGGCATCTTAACGATCCCAACATACAGGGAGATATGATTTACCATTGACAAGCGCGCGCACGCACACACGCTAGACTGGATGGAGTGGTGTCTTTTTCTTCAACCTTACCAACTATGTAACTGTTGGGATAAGATCACCACAGAGCATGTCCCTTAGCCCACCCAGTCACTTGTCAAGACATCAGTGTAGGGTGGTAAGAAACAGAAGACTGTTTATTCAAACACGGGTACAAAGATATATACTCAGGGGACAATCTTTGCATAATGACGGGGTGGGGTAAACTACATTAACAAGACAGCCTTTAGGCAGGGCTGTTAAAGAAACTACCCCTTCTCTCTAGCAACTAATAGCTGGCAGTGATTTCATTAACCCTTAAGCTAATCCGCATAAGCGTATACAAATGGTATACACTTAATAAAACACAACCCAAACCCCATCTCAATCTAGCCATGGTCTGAGGCATTACTACAATATTCTAGCAGTCTAAAAGACGGCGTTATTTATCTTCATACAGTATCTTACAATAGTGAGTACACCCCTCATATTTCTGTAAATATATTATATCCCTTCATGTAAAAGCACTGAAGAAATGACACTTAGCTACCTTGTAAAGTAGTGAGTGCACAGCTTGTGTAACAGTGTAAATTTGCTGTCCCCTCAAAATAACAGTGTCATTATGTCATTATGTCTTGCCGACTGGCTCCTGTACATATATACGTCGGCACTTTGAAGATAGATATCTCGGTTGTGGCAGCAGCTGCTGCTGCTGTTAACCGAGATACCCATCATTTCAGGAGCCGGTCGTCTTTACGATAATGGTGGTCTCTGCGGCAGATTTGTCACAAGATCACCGTTATCGGCAGCAGGAGAGGGCCCCCTCCGCCACTTACCGGAGCCGTCTGCATTGGCAGAGGCGATCGGGTCCTTGTCGTGGCTGGGTATGGAGACGAGTGAGAAGATGGCCCCCACCTGTCACTATGCCATAGCGGGGCAGGAAGCGACGTCATACTGTCACTTCCGCTCATAAATGTTAAAAAAAAAAAAGGGCAATTTTTTTCAATGTCATTCTTTCAAAAGACAATTTTTTTTTTTTTATTATATATTGAATTTTAGGCCAAATATGAGATCTCATGACCTTTTGACCCCAGATCTCATATTTAAGAGGACTTGCCATGCTTTTTTCTATTACAAGGGATGTTTACATAACTTGTAATATGAATAAAAGTGCCCCAAATAAAAAAAATAAAAAAAACAATAAAAAAAAATGTCTTATTTATAGCGCCCCGCCCGGAGGAGCTTGCGCAAAGAAGCGAACGCATACACGAGTAGCGCCTGCACATGAAAACTGGTCAAACCACACTTAACCACTTTCAGACCGGACCATTTTGCTGGTACAGTGGTGTGAAAAAGTGTTTGCCCCCTTCCTCATTTCCTGTTCCTTTGCATGTTTGTCACACTTAAGTGTTTCGGAACATCAAACCAATTTAAGCAATAGTCAAGGACAACACAAGTAAACACAAAATGCAATTTGTAAATGAAGGTGTTTATTATTAAAGGTGAAAAAAAATCCAAACCATCATGGCCCTGTGTGAAAAAGTGATTGCCTCCCTTGTTAAAACATAATATAACTGTGGTTGTCCACACCCGAGTTCAATTTCTCTAGCCACACCCAGGCCTGATTATTGCCACACCTGTTCACAATCAAGGCATCACTTAAATAGGAGCTGCTTGACACAGTAAGGCCTCTTTCACACTAACGTCCCGTTCAGGCCCGCCTGTCAGTTTTTCAGGCGGACCTGAACGGGTGCTCCATAGAGGTCTATGGAGCGTCGGATGTCAGCGGTGACATGTCCGCTGACATCCGAGCCGCTCCGATCCGCAAAAGTGTAACGGAGGAAAAAGCTATATTTCCATCCGTTTGCGGATCGGATGACGACGGGCACTGCGGTCCGTCGTCATCCGATCTCCCATAGGGGAGAGCGGCGCTGTGACAGGTCCGTCCCTGCGCAGTGTGCAGAGACGGAGCTGTCATCTCCCTGCTCAGCGGGGATCGGCGGAGTGATCCCCGCTGAGCAAACGGATATCAGTTCTGATCCGCCCCGTGTGAAAGGACCCTAAGGTCCACCAGAAGATCCTTAAAAGCTACACATCATGCCGAGACCCAAAGAAATTCAGGAACAATTGAGAAAGAAAGTAATTGAGATCTATCAGTCTGGAAAGGGTTATAAAGCCATTTCCAAAGCTTTGGGAATCCAGCGAACCACAATGAGAACCATTATCCACAAATAGCGAAGACATGGAACAGTGGTGAACCTTCCCAGGAGTGGCCGGCCGCCCCAAATTACCCCAAGAGCGCAGCGACGACTCATCCAAGAGGTCACAAAAGACCCCACAACAACGTCCAAGGAACTGCAGGCCTCACTTGCCTCAGTTAAGGTCAACGTTCATGCCTCCACCATCAGGAAAAGACTGGGCAAAAATGGCCTGCATGGCAGAGTTCCAAGGAGAAAACCACTGCTGAGCAAAAAGAACATCAAAGCTCGACTCAATTTCTCCACAACACATCTTGATGATCCCCAAGACTTTTGGGACAACATTCTGTGGACCGATGAGACAAAAGTGGAACTCTTTGGAAGGTGTGTGTCCAAGTATATCTGGCGTAGAAGGAACACTGCATTTCATAAAAAGAACATTATACCAACAGTAAAATATGGTGGTGGTAGTGTGATGGTCTGGGGCTGTTTTGCTGCTTCAGGACCTGGAAGACTTGCCGTGATAAAAGGAACTATGAATTCTGCTGTCTACCAAGAGATCCTGAAGGAGAATGTCCGACCATCTGTTCGTGTACTCAAGCTGAAACGAACTTGGGTTCTGCAGCAGGACAATGATCCTAAACACACCAGCAAGTCCACCACCGAATGGCTGAAGAAAAACAAAATGAAGACTTTGGAGTGGCCTAGCCAAAGTCCTGACCTGAATCCTATTGAGATGTTGTGGTATGACCTTAAAAAGGCCGCTCATGCTCGAAAACCCTCTAATGTAACTGAATTAGGACAATTCTGCAAAGATGAGTGGGCCAAAATTCCTCTAGGACGCCGTAAAAGCCTCATTGCACGTTATCGCAAACGCTTGGTTGCAGTTGTTGCTGCTAAGGGTGGCCCAACCAGTTATTAGGTTTAGGGGGCAATCACTTTTTCACACAGGGCCATGATGGTTTGGATTTTTTTTCACCTTTAATAATAAACACCTTCATTTACAAATTGCATTTTGTGTTTACTTGTGTTGTCCTTGACTATTGTTTAAATTGGTTTGATGTTCCGAAACACTTAAGTGTGACAAACATGCAAAGGAACAGGAAATGAGGAAGGGGGCAAACACTTTTTCACACCACTGTAAATGACCAGAGGTCTTTTTACACTTTGGCACTGCGCTGCTTTAACTGGTAATTGCGTGGTCATGCAATGTTGTACCCAAACAAAATTTGCGTCCTTTTCTTCCCACAAATAGAGCTTTCTTTTGATGGTATTTGATTGCCTTTGCGATTTTTATTTTTTGCGATATAAACGTAAAAAGACCGCAAATTTTGAAAACAAAAAAATGTTTTCTACTTTTTGTTATTAGAAAAATCCAATAAACTCAATTTTAGTCATACATTTAGGCCAAAATGTATTCAGCCACATGTCTTTGGTAAAAAAAAAGTCAATAATTGTATATTTATTGGTTTGCGCAAAAGTTGTCACATCTACAAACTAAGGTAAGTTTTCTGGAATTTACGCAGCTTTTAGTTTACGACTGCCTATCTCATTTCTTGAGGTGCTAAAATGGCAGGGCAGTACAAAACCCCCCCAAATGACCCCATTTTGGAAAGTAGACCCCCTAAGGAAATTGATAAGAGGCATGTTGAGCCCATTGAATATTTTATTTTTTTGCCTCAAGCGATTGAATAATGACAAAAAAAAAATTTTTTTTTTTTTTTCACAAAGTTGTCACTAAATGATATATTGCTCATGCATGCCATGGGCATATGTGAAATGACACCCCAAAATAAATTCTGCTGCTTCTCCTAAATACGGGGATACCACATATGTGGGACTTTTTGGGAGCCTAGCCGCGTACGGGGCCCCGAAAACCAAGCACCGCCTTCAGGCTTTCTAAGGGCGTTACAGTTTTGAAGGCCATAAAATGCCAAGATGGCATAAACCCCCCCCAAATGACCCCATTTTGGAAAGTAGACACCCCTAAATTTAGGGGTACACTAGTGAGACTAGGTAATAAATGGCGGGTGCCCTGAAACTATAAAAAAATAACTAACCAACCAGCGTCACCTGTAACAGTTATATGGTGATCACTGGTGAAAGGGTTAACTAGGGGCAATCAGGGGGCTTTATGCGGTAGTATATGGGGGTCCCTGGCGCTATAAAAAGCTGCGGCGAACCTAAATACCTACCTGCCTAACTAGCGTCACCTGTGACACTAATACAGCGATCAGAAAAACGATCGCTTATTAGGCTGGGTTCACACTGGAGCGATGCGGGAACGCCACGAATGCGCGGCGGGTTCCCGCATCGCATGCCTCCCGGCGGCAGTTCACACTGCCCTATGCGAACTGCTGGGAGTGTCAGTGAAATGTTAATGACACCCCCAGATCAGTTCGCATATCGCAGTGCGATCTGCAAACTTGGATCGCATGGTGTGAACACCCATGCGATCCGATTCTGCTGCGGGCCAAAAAAAGGGTCCCGTGCGAATTTGCGGCGGGTGCGGCGGGTGTGGCGGGTGCGGCGAATGGCTGAACTCGAATCGCACAGAGATCGGATGTGATTTGCACTGCAGTGCGGTGCGAATCACATTCGTTCTCATAAACCGCTGCAATGTGAACCCAGCCTTAGTGACACTGGCGACGGGGGGTGATCACGGGGTTAAACCTTTATTGGGGGGGTTAGGGGGGTACATTAGAACTAAAGGGGGCTAACCCTAACTGCCCTAACATTTATTACAGTCACAAATGACACCAATGCAAAAAAAAAAAAAAATGACATTGGTGTCACTGTGACTGGGGGGCAGGGGTAATTGGGGGGTGATCGGGGGGTAAAGGGGGGGTGTGAGTGTGCCTGGCATGTTCTACTGTGTGTGTAGAGTGTTGGTGCAACTCACTGATCCGCTCTCCTCCGTGTCGGAACGAAAAATACCGACACGGAGGAGAGAATACATCACTTCCTCTCCTGTGTTTACATTACAGGAGAGGAAGTGATGTCACGGGGGATTTCTATTCGTCGGGAGCGATCGCGAGGGGGTGGCCATGAATGAATGGCCGTCCCCTCGTCCGGGATCGCTCCCGAACGAATACCGACCGCCGCAGGCACCGGGCGGGGGCCCGATCGGGCCCCCGACCCGCGGGAGGCAAGGGACGTACATGTAAGCCCTTATGCCTGCCCGTGCCATTCTGCCGACGTACATCGGCGTGCGGCGGTCGGCAACTGGTTAAGGTATCGTCTCGATTGTTAGAGCGAGAGCAATAATTCTAGCCTTAGACCTCCTCCAACTCAAAACATGCAACCTGTAGAATTTAATTAAACATCGCCTATGGAGATTTAAGGGTAAAAGTTTGACGCCATTCCACAAGCGGGCACAATTTTGAAGCGTGACATGTTGGGTATCAATTTACTTGGCGTAACGTTATGTTTCACATTATCAAAAAATTTGGGCTAACTTAACTGCTGTCTTTTTTTTTTTTTTTTTTTTTTTTTTTTTTTTAAAGTGCACTTGCAAGACTGCTGTGCAAATACGGTGTGAAAAAAAGTATTGCAATGACAGCCATTTTATTCTCTAGGGTGTTAGAAAAAAATATATAATGTTTGGGGGTTCTAAGTAATTTTCTAGCAAAAAAAAAAAAAACTATTTTTAAACACCAAAACGAGGCTAGGTTAACTGGTTAAACCACTGGCAACAAAAGTGAGTACACCCCTAAGTGAAGATGTCCAAACTGTGCCCAAAGTGTCAATATGTTGTGTGGCCACCATTTTACAGATCTGCCTCAACTCTTTTGGGCATGGAGTTAATCAGAGCTTCACAGGTTGCCACTTGGATCCTCTTCCACTCCTTCATGACGACATCACAGAGCTGGTGGATGTTAGAGCAGGGCTCGACAAAACCCGGGCGCCAGGTCGCATTGGCGACTAGAATTAGCGACCCGGCGCAGCACAGCTGGGGGTCTGCTGTCTCCGTGGACCCCCCCGGCGTGATTGCGTCGGGCCGCGCCGCCGGCGGCCGGTAATTGAGCCCCCGGCTTTGAGGCCTTCTGTGATCCTATTCCTTCTGTGATCCTATTCCTTCTGGAATCTGGCGCCCTCTTGTGGTGGCCGTTGGAATTACAACCAGCAATGCTAATGGGGATATCTCCTTCCATTTACTTAGAACACCTATACATTTTTTTTTTTTTTTTTTTTTTTTATTCATTCTAACACCCTAGAGAGTAAAATGGGGGTCGTTGCAATAATGTCTGTCACACCATATTTGCACAGCGGACTTACAAGCGCCCTTTTTTGGGGGAAAAAAAAAAAAATGTATTTAATAAAAAAAATAAGACAACAGTAAAGTCAGCGGCGGGACAGGGCGCGTTTAAAAAAAAAAATTTTTTTCTCTTTATTTTAACTTTTTTTATTTTTTTCACTGTTCTTTTAAAAAAAAAGTGTGTCACTTTTATTCCTATTACAAGGAATGTAAAAAATCCCTTGTAATAAAAAAAAAAAAGCATGACAGGTCCTCTTATATATGAGATCTGGGGTCAGAGAGACCTCACATCTCATATTTACACTAAAATGCAATTTTAAAAAAAAATATCGTCATTTGAAAAAAATAAAACAAATAAAATGTCCCTCTAAGAGCTATGGGCAATGACTTGGAGACAGGTGGGGGGCTGGGGGCTATCTTCCCCTCACTCGTCTCCATGTCAGGCCAGGGACAGGTCCAGATCGCCGTCACGGACCTGGCTCCTAACTTTTTTAGCTGGCTCCTAGATTCCAAGCAAATTTGTCAACCCCTGTGTTAGAGAATGTGTGCTCCTCCACCTTCAGTTTGAGGATACCCCACAGATGCTGAATAGGTTTTAGGTCTGGAGACATGCTTGGCTAATCCATTACCTTTACCCTCAGCTTCTTTAGCAAGGCAATGGCTGTCTTGGAGGAGTGTTTGGGCTAGTTATGCTGCGGCCCAGTCCCCGAAGGGAGGGGCACCATGCTCTGCTTCAGCATGTCACAGTACATATTGGCATTCATGGTTCCCTCAATGAACTGTAGCTCCCCAGTGCCGGCAGCACTCATGCAGCCCCAGACCATGACACTCCCACCATCCTGCAAACACGCTAGTCTTTGTACTCCTTACACGATTGCTGCCAAACACGCTTGACACCATCTGAACCAAATACGTTTCTTGGTCTCATCAGACCACAAGATATGGTTCCAGTAATCCATGTCCTTAGCCCGCTTGTCTTGAGCAGACCATTTGCAGTCTCTTGTGCATCATCTTTAGAAGAGGCTTTCCTCTGGAACAACAGCCATGCAGTCCAATTTGATGCAGTGTGTGCCGTATGGTTTGTGCACTGACAGGCTGACCCCCCCACCATCTGCAGCAATGCTAGCAGCACTCATACATCCATTTCCTAAAGACAACCTCTGAATTTGATACTGAGCATATGCACTCAACTTCTTTGGTATACCATGGTGAGGCCTGTTCTGTGTGCAACCTGTCCTGGAAAACCGCTGCAAGGTCTTGGCTAGAGCTGCACGATTCTGGCTAAAATGAGCATCAATTTTTTTGCTTAGAAGATAGATCACGATGCTCGTGGCGTAAGATCTTTCAAATGAAATGTATTTTTCCCCCAAATATTGTGTTTGAAAGACCACTGTGCAAATACACAATGTGACATAAAATATTGCAACAGTTGCCATTTTATTCCCTAGGGTCTCTGGGGAAGAAAAAAAAAAAAAAAAAAAAGGAGAAGTCGTATATAATGGGAGTTCCAATTAATTTTCTAGAATACTAAAATACTGACTAACTTTGTAACCAACAAGTGTCAGAAAAAGGTTTAGACTTTAAGTGGTTATCCTTCCTGCATTTACACACAGAAGTTTATCCCATTGATATAAGAAGGAAGAGAGTTACAACGTTTCTGGTTCTCTACTAGCACAGACAATGTTGTTAAAAACTTGTCAGACTAAGCTCCCCCCCCCCCCACCCCCCCTTTTGACAGCAGAGAAGTCCCTACACTTGTTCCATGAAAGAATCAGGAAACTCTGCCAGAGATTGTGAGGGGGTTGAATCGAGATCACAATTTTTTTTAACAATTAATTGTGCAGATCTAGTCTTAGCAATCTTCTTATAACCTAGGCCATCTTTATGCAGAGCCACAATTCATTTTTTCAGATCCTCAGGAAAGTTCTTTGCCATGAGGTGCCATGTTGAACATCCAATGACTAATAAGAGAGTGAGAGCGGTAACACCAAATTTAACACACCTGCCCCCCATTCACACATGAGACCTTGTAACACTAACAAGTCACATGACACCAGGTACGGAAAATGGCTAATTGGGCCCAATTTGGACCTTCACTTAGGGGTGTGCTCACTTTTGTTGCCAGCGGTTTAGACATTTATGGCTGTGTGTCATTTTGAGAGAACAGCAAATTTACACTGGTATACAAGCTTTACGCTCATGACTTTACATTGTAGCAAAGTGTCATCTCTTCAGTGTTGTCACATGAAAAGATATATTAAAATATTTACAAAAATTTGAGGGGTGTACTCATTTTGTGAGATACTGTATATTTGAGGGAGATTGTTCATAAAAAATAATATTTCTGTCCCAAGTGAAAGAGCCCTTTCATTCTTTTAACACAAACCACACATATAGAACCCAGGATAACAAGTGTAAAAACAAAATGCTGAGGCCAGTGTGGTTGTACCGGGAGTCCGTTTAGGACAGCACAGGCTGGGGTTCTTGCCACCAGAACAAAAATAAAAAAATAAATAAAAAAAAAAAAGAGTGAAAATTTTATTTCTGCATTCAGGATAATTCACAGAACGCAGGCACAGATGCACTAGCTCAACCCTGGGTGTGGGGTGGGGATATTCTATATGCATTGCCACCCTTTCAGACAATACCTTGGGCAATTCAGAAACTGCAGACAACAGGGGCAAAGATCAACCTTATTGCGCCTTTTTAGTCAAAAAGGATGTGGTTCTCGGCTCTGAGCAAACAGTGCGATTGAGCCCTGGATACTACCAGCAAGACAGAACCTTCCGTTTCAAGGCAAAGTATACCACCCTCATAGAAAAATTAGCCTTGGCATGTGGCTTCTAAGAGAGAGTGGTTAATTAACAAGGGCCTTTAGGTGAAAGTTGTAAATACCATCTTGAATAGCAGAAAGTATTCCACAAATGCCATCTACAACAAAATCTGGGAAAGATTTAACTAATGAAAGCAAGAACGTGACTTGACAAAATGTCCTAATTCTTAATTCCAATCATGAAGTTCCTGCAGGCAGGCACAAACCAGAAGTGATCAGGTCTCTAACTTTCTGGAAATCAAATTAGCAGAAGACCCTCTAATAAAAAGGTTTCTCTAGAAGTAGAGTCCCAAATAGAAGCAGATTCTTTGAAGTACATCACAGGACACAGAGCCATAGTAGTTACTATGTGGGTTATAGGCCACCTTCAGGTGATGGATACTGGCAAGCCCTAAGACAAAAAGTGCCCTCCCTATATAACCTCACTACTGGGAGTACCTCAGTTTTGTAGCCAAGCAATATATGTGTATTTATACCAAAGAGAGGGACCTCTGTGCCCTGTGATGTACTTCAAAGAAAAAGGAAGTTACAGGTAAGCTGTAAAAATCCTATTTTCTTTTCGTAAATCATGGGACACAGAACCATAGTAGTTACTATGTGGGTGTCCCATAAAAATGGCAACAGAAGAAAGAGAAACAAAAAAAAAAAAAAAAAAAAAAAAAAGTAGAGCATTAAGACTAGAGGACTCATACTGCACCCAAAGGCAATATCCTCATGACCTTTTACAGCGATTTGATAGAATCTGGTAAATGTATGGACTGAAGACCAAGTTTTTCGGCCTTGCAGATCTGAGCCATAGAGTCCTGGTGATGCACTGCCAAAGAAGCACTAACAGCCCTGGTGGAGTGCACTTTAACAAGAAAATGATACATTTTCCTCTTTAGACCATAAGCTTGAACAATCACTTGACAAATCCATTTGGAAATAGTAGATTTTGATGCTGCCTGTCCTCTTTTAGGACCTTCTGGCAATACAAACAAAACATCTGTCTTGCGAATCTGAGCAGTCATGCTCTACCCACTGACCACAGCAGCGTTGTTACTATGGTACAGCAGATATTCCATCTACGCTCCGTCCACCTATTCCAGCCCTCTCACGTCGCTTTTCGACAACCCGGCACTCCCGGACTACAAAACCTCTGACTGAATAGGAGGCTACAAGAGAACAGACTGGCCAACGGCACGCTCATTTGTCCACAGGCGAATTCACACCACAGGACAGTAGTCAATTCTCCTCAACCAACTGGCTATCCGGGGATATCCCTCAAAATGTTCTGCTTGAACCTACACTTTTCAGGCTACATACACAGGACCACAACAACCTTTGGAGGAGATGTGTGGTCTCTCTCAGGTTCTCAGACCCACCCTTTCTAGAATTTAAAAGGAAATACTCTCCCACAGGAATAACATCCCCCCCTAACCTTCACACAAAAATGGTCCAGAGAGCTGGACATTGCTCCAGGGGAGTGACAGACCTCTTTCACATGCACCCAAAAATCCTCAATCTCCAGCTTTACGCAGGAGAAAAATTATAAGCTACTCTCCAAGTGGTATAGGGACCCGGTCTCAGTTCACAGGCTGTTTCCCAGCGCTTCTGACGTCTGCTGGCGCTGTCACGGAGGACGAGAAACATACCTTCATATCTGGTGCAACCTCCAATGCTGCAATCAAGCTCCTTGTTCCTCATTGATGGTTGACATACGCCACTGCCGTGGCATTGTCTGAATGGATCCTGCAGCGTCTGTGACTATGTGGAGCAGCACCGCCTGATCGCCCGAAGTTCCAGCACGTTGATCGGCAGGCGGGATTCTTCCTGGGTCCAGCAACCCTGGGCTGACTGTATGCCTCAAACCCCCCCCCCCCCAACTGGTCAGGCTGGCGTCCCTTGTGATCAACATCCAATGAAGAGGAAGGAACGACTTCCCGGACTGAAGGGCCAGCGACCTCAGCCACCAGAGCAAGCAATCCCTGACTAGCTGGCTCACCCGAATTTGACAATCCAGGGACATCCCGCACCGTTGTAATAAGTGCTCCTACAAGTGCCTTCTCCTGTGCTGACCTGGACACAACAAGCACCCAGCGCTAGAGGCAAAACTACCTGAGGCTACAAGAAAATGGCTGTCTCAACAAAAATGTCTGAGGTCACCGAGAAAACGGCTGCCGAACTTCCAGAAAATGTCTGAAAGGCAAAAAAAAAAAAAAGGCTGCAGAGCGTGCGGCAGCATCCCACGTGTCAAACACAGCACAAACGCCCCACCATGGCCCAGAAACAGGGAAGACGACAAGTGGACCCGGAGGGCCCTGCCAGGTACGTGACGGGTGGGGTAGAGAGATAAGGGAGAGTGAGAAACCCGGCCGCCCCTGGATCAGACTGGGCATGTCGTGGCCAACCCAGCGTGTAGCTAGGGCCTGCTCACGCTTGATGGCTGGGCTGGGGAGATTACCAGGATCTATATTATCCAGCCTGTCACCCAGCCGTTGATTTAAAAAAAAAAAAAAGTTTCCCAGGACCAATGGTCCCACCGGGAGCCAGGTCCTTCTACACTAGGCAGAAAAATAAAAAAATAAAAAATAAACTGAGCTGCTGGATGCAGTGAGGGGTTATAGCCAGTAGAACCGCCCCCGATGCAAGCAACACTTGCACAGTAGAACCGCGGTACTGTGCAAGTGTTGCTGTTAACACTTTCTGCCTAGCCCTCTCCTGAAGGGGCGATATAACCCTAAGGTCAAGATGAAGATGCTGGGTCCATCAATGAACGAAAGAGAAAAGTGTTTTTTAGCTCAGATGAAGGACATGCCTTTGAAACGCACCAGCCAGCAGGGGCCATAATAAGGACCACCCCAAGCTTGAGGTATCAGCTAGCCTGAGAGATTGAAGCCAAGTGGAGTTGCCTGATGAGCAAAAATTGTTGGGTAATGCACTAGGAGGCCATTTCTCCCTCTTTGTTTTAACTACCCTTCATTGTTTACTCCCAGCCCCAATTTAGCAGGGACCGTCTGTACTAGGGCTGCAACTAACGATTAAAAAAAAAAAAAAAAAAAAAGTGGGTCAAATTGATGTTCATTTTTAACCACAGTGACGGGAAAATTTGGAAATAGAAAAAGTCTTATTCAAAGGAATTTTCAGACAGTGTATGTGGTTTTCATTCAGAAATTCATTTTTAAAAACAGAAAGTGAAAATTTCAAATAAAATTCTTTCATTCAGCAAATGTACAAAGATTTTTCATCTGAATATTCTCATCTGAAAATTGATCTGTGTGGTCAGCATAAGGCTCGGTACACACCTATGCAGTTTGCTTTTGATCCGTTTCTGCAGTGCTTTTTGCTGTGCGTTTTGATTTTTGAGCACGTGATTTTACTGCAATTTGCATTTTTTTGGGGCAGATTAAAAAAAAAAAAAATTGCTGAAAAAATGCATTACATGATTTTATGCAGCTTCTCCATTGAAGTATATTGAACCAATAAAGCACCATTGTGCGTTAAAAGTCCCTGACCCTTTTAAGATGTGAACGTGTCCCATAGGAAACCATGTAAATGAACTGTAGTACATTTCTGCAAAAAGCACCATAAAACGCATAGATGTGAACCAGGTCTAAGATGTTTAGTAACATAATGGAGTTAACAAAAACTAAAATTAGCCCTTTATAGTAGGGAAGAAAAAAAAAAAAAAAAAAAGATAATCACTACTGTAAGGGGTTCATTTTTTTACTGTAGAACAGTGAAAGTAATATTTACAGTAGCGATTATTTGCTCTTTTCTGTACTATAAAGGGCTATTTTTAACCCCATTATATTACTGGCCGATTAATCGATTACGAAAATAATAATCGATTAGTCGATTAGTTGTTTCAGCCCTAGTCTGTACACAAAAGTAAAAACTGCTCCAGTGCTCAAAAGATTGCAGTAGGGTAAATGGAAGAAAAGCTGGAACAATCGTCACAAGACACGCCACAGCATTAGCTGTGCTGCCACTCATCAAGTATGGGGGAACCCAGAAATAAATCCTGGGGGGGGAGTGGAGGACAGAGGGCACACTAGCCTTGTGTTTCGAGGGTGACCTCTTCCTCAGCGCTCTGAGGAAAAGGGGGTCACCTCTCGAAGCACGTCAGTCGCTTTGGACTTTCACATCCCACCCAAGTCTACTGGTCAGGAGACCCTGCTCGATGAGGTCAATGTTGGACTTTGTATTAACTGTTTGATTTTAACACTAGTTTGTGAGCGAGTATATATTTTTAATACATTTTCCATGTTGCAAAGATAATGAGAAAGGCTGGTGCGTCCTCTGTCCTTGTTTTCTTTTAGCAGGGATCTTCTGTTGCGAGGATGGAGGAAGTGCTGCTTTGACTACAATTGCTGTGATGCCACCACCCTGCTGGTGGCATCACTCTCAAAGTGGTTTCAAACCTCAGAAGTGAAGTATGAACAAAGCATATCCCCCTTTAGTGTGTACTTGACTCAATTAAAGCACTAACTGTCATTCCTGTCTACTGCTTTGTTCCTCTGCCATCTGCACAAACCACTTCTGACGAGATTTCCTGACACCAAGAGAAAAAAAGGTGACAGGGGAGAGAGAGTTCCAGCTGATTGAGGTTGGGTTTGGGTAGTATTTTTATTGAGCATTTCCAGGGAATGGATGGCCCAACTATGCTGCTGAGCCACGCACAGATGTGCTAAATTAAAAGAAAGTAAAAAATTTACAGTTAACCACTTGCCACCCATCCACTGTCAAATGATGGAAGAGCAGTGCAGCTCTCGTTCTAGGACTATGTCATATGACAGTACCCACGGGGGATCATGGCTGTGCCATGTTCCTAGGTCACGGCTTGACCCCAATCTCTGTAAAGAGCCAACGATGTGGCTCTTTAACCATGTGATCGGCTGTGTCCAATCACAGCTGGTCACACGTAAATGCAGAAGTGGCACTCATCGGTTCTCCTCGCCTCTGATAAGAGTGTGTGGCGAGGAGAACCAATCAGCAGCATCTCCTTGCGGGGAGGCCAGGACAGGTAATCAGGGCACTGATCAGCAGTGCCACCAATCAGTGTCCATCAGTGATGCCTTTTGATAGGCTGTACTGATGAGCAGGCACCAGTCTCGCCACCATCAGCGAAGGAGAAAAAAAAAAAAAAAAATGATAAAAACAGCAGTGATTAAATACCACCAAAAGAAAGTTCTAATTGTGTGAAGAAAATTTTTTTAAAAAAAAGTGTTGCATGACCATGCAATAGTCAAAAGTGTGACAGCTGAAAATGGCCTGGGCAGGAAGAGGGAGAAAGTGCCCTGTATCAAAGTAGTTAAGAAGCTTCCTGCAAATCAGGTAAAGGGGCACTTTTGGGGACAGTCTAAACTGAAGTTAGCACATGCTGCATTTAAAAGCTATGTTTGCCCAGCACTCGGCCAACACAGTGGGGTTTATTTACTAAAGCTAGAGAAGGCAAAATTAGTCACAATTCTGAGAAACCAATCAGCTTCTAACATCAGCTTGTTTAACCACTTCCCACCCGGCCAATGCACATATACGGCCGGGTGGGAGCCGTCTACTCCTGATAGGACGTTCAGGAACGTCCATCAGAAGTAGCGGGATCGCGCGCGTGCCCGCGCAGCGGCACGATCCCGATGCGCCCGTGTCACCCGGACACGGCGCATCTCAGATCGGCAGGAGGGCTCTGTGATTGGCCCTCCTGATCACATGACGGCCGTGTCCAATCACGGCCGTCATGTGATGTAAACAAACAGCCGGTTGCTAGGCAATCGGCTCCTCCTCTCCTCACACAGAAGTCATCGCTGAGGAGAGGAGAGCGGATCGCTGCAGCCGGCTGATGATCAGTGAGTATGAGCTGTTTTTTACAGCTTTTTACTCACTGATCATCAGTCTAGTGTACACACAAATCACCACACAGTAAACACAATGTCCCCACACATGTCCCCAAATAATAAAAACACATGTCCCCCACATATGTCCCACTAAACTCACATGTCCTAATGATTATCTGCACACATATGTACGTGATCACACAAACCAATTATTATACACTTAACGGAATTTTTTTTACCAAAAACATGTAGCAGAATACATTTTGGCTTAAATTTATGACAAAATTTGATTTTATTGGATTTCTTTTAAAATAGAAAAAAGAAAATAGTTTTTTTTTCCAAATTTCCGCTTTTTTGCGCTTATATAGCAAAAAATAAAAAACGGAGTCGTGAATAAATACCACCAAAATAAAGCTCTATTTGTGCAAACAAAATGATAAAAATGTCATTTGGGTACAGTGTAGCATGACTGCGCAATTGTCACTGAAAGCGCTAGAGTGCTGAAAGCTGAAAATTGGGCTGGGAAGGAAGGGGGCGAAAGTGCCCTGTATTGAAGTGGTTAATGAAACATTAGCAATAAAACCTGGAAGCCGATTGATTTCTCTGCAGAATTGTGACCAAATGTTGTCATCTCTAGCTTTAGTAAATAAACCCCATTATGTTGGTGTGTACTGGTCCCAGTGAAAACAATGTATTTTCACCTCCTGTTAACCTAGGCCTGCTTTGACCAATGCTGCACAACACTCAGGGTGTAAATAAGCCCTTTAAAAAAAAAAAAAAAAAAAAAAAAAAAAAGGGAAACCTACCATGTATTATTTTTTTTTTTTTTACTCCGAGTGTACCCATTACACCAGACCATGCTGAACTGTACAGTTCAAGAGCATGTCTGAGCAAAGAAAAAAAACCTGTATATTTCAGCAACATAAAGGCCCCCCCCTACATTTTTCTCTTTACAAACACTGTCAGAAATGCTGTCAGCTCGGAACTTGTGAACTCATGCTGCCTCTGCTGCGCATTAGGGGAAATCCATATATAATGAATAATATTTTTTAATAAAATTTTCCAGACACACGGTACGAGATAAGGATGTTACGTCTTGCTGTGCTGCAGCTCATCAAGACGAACGCTGCATACAGTGTTTAGGTTACAATGAACATTGCACACTATACCTCCAGCAATAGAGCACTATGAGAAAGCATGATTATTAGATACATGTGCGTGCAGACCCTAAAAAGTTAAATTCTATATCTATATCTATCTCTCAGTGCTGCTCCCCAACATATTACCTCTTACCTTATAAAGGCAGCGCCACTTGTTCAAAATATGTTGTAGTAGATTTGGGACAGTCAGTCTCCTACTGTGTCATTTAAATAATCCTTGCAACCAGGCAGCCATTAGAGCAGAGCAGGAGCAGTAGGAAACAATACCCTATTAAAAAAAAAAAGTAAATTAATGCAGAACTAGTATTTCAAACACAAAAAAAAAAGGAAGGAAGAAATAGGATATCACTGCAGAACAGTCCAAGAATATTTTTCAGTAACTAGATTTATATAACCAGTATAGAACCCTAATGCATATTCAGGCTCAATAAAAAAAAAAAAAAAAAAAAAGTTACTGTACTGGCGCATAACACGCACTTTTTCACCCTGAAAATTGGGTGAAAATGGTGTGTGCGTACAATTTTAGCTGCCTCGGAGAGGATAAGGTGGGGGGTGGGGTGAGCACTGTCAGATTACATACAGTGTGAATCTCCTGTTTACTTGGCGGCCTCTGTAATAGAAAGTCCCCTCTCCTGGTCCACCATTTGGACCACTTTTCTATCATAGGAGATTCTCATTGTATGTAATCTGTCGGCACTCGTCCCACCCCCCCCTCCCTGTCCCCATCTAGGCTGCAGATGGGCATCGATCAGGCTGCACTGATGGCAAAGGTGAGGCAGATGGGTACTGACCCTTATTTTGCTTCAAAGGTTCCTTATTTAAAAATGTAATTTTTTTTTCCATTAACATCCCTCTTAAAATGAATGTGTTATATGCTAATACGGTAATTAAAGCCAATTGTCCCTTTACGGTCCCTTTTCCTGTTTTTGGGTCCTTTCATCTCTCTAGCAACTTGGCAAATCATGTGGTTTACACTATATGCCAGGAGACTGTTCTAGCCCTCCACCAATCTCACTGGTAAATAGTACATGCTCTGAAAGAATTGCAGCTATCATGGTTTCTAGATCAGCACCTACACCTGGCATGGACATTTTCTAGGGACATCTCCATAAACAGCATATCTGAAAAGGAATAACAGAGATCCAAAACACTTACAGCATAATGTATCCCCCTAAATTCAAAAATATATACATTATGTCCAGCCATAAAAATAAGAAGAATTGCAAAGATGCTGTATGGGTGACAGGTGCAGCATCAGGAAAGGAGAAGGTTTAAAATGTTACTAAACCTAGTAATATGAAAATAATTCATCGCCACCCCCATGTCCACAGCTTATAAATCTTTTTACATTAAAATACTGCCACAATATACCTTTTTCGCTGTTCATTACATGATAAACTGCAGAATTTCTCCAGTGCTGAGAGTTCAGGTGGGTGAAGAATTTCCCTGTAGTCTATATACATGCCCACATGTGTGATGCCAATATCATGTGAACTGGCTAGCTCTGAGAACAAGTAACTGTTCTCTCCAGCATAAAAGACAACTGGGCATGTGCAGGTTGGCTAGTGGCCTGTGTGTTAACTGGCCTTCCCAAGCTACATACTGCAGGAGAGAGGGGGGGCTATGCAGAGAGGATAACACAGCCTTTTTACAAAACACAGAGGATTAACCCCTTAAGCTCCACAGTGAGTATAACAAGCAATCTATGCTGCATATAGCGATGGATATTACTGTTGTGGGATTAGTAACACTTTAGAAATGGCATACATGTTAAACGGTAGACACCAGTTGGAAAAGTTTCCTGTGGAATTGTATGTTGGCTATACAATAGTTTGGATGGGAGAGAGATTCAGACCTGACTGGATTCCTCTTCAGTAGAAGGCACGCAGCCTTCGAGCAATGGAAGTGAGCTTTGACAGGAGGCTATATGACGAGTCCTCAGGTCACTACTGGGAATAGGGGAATGTGTCGGGGCCTGTGCCTTGTTAAATTTTGCCAATTTATAAGGGTGACTTAGGGTGCAGTTTGGATTCAAGTATGAGGAGCAGGGTATTAAGCTAAATATTTCATAAGCCCTCCCCTACCTTTCATTACCTTTTCTTCGGGTCGTTTACCACGAAGTTCAGCATTACTACCACCGACTGCACAATTAAGCCACTTCCTGTACGTCCGTACAGTCGCTCCCTGTACTGCGCAAACGGACTTACAGTCGACTCAAAGACATCCGGTGCCATACACAACATGGCGTCGGGACCTTATTACGGCAATTGCGCATGCGGTCATCAGTTAAGTACGACGCATGTACGTGGCGCCGCAGTCAATATGCCGCTGTTCTCCGCCCACAACTTTACTTAGTTTCCGCTGTACGGGGAAAATAGAGCTTGATGGTGGCAGCTGTTTGCTCTTACATTATGACCATGCATATGGTCTCCCACAAAATGGCGTTCGTAACAAACAATATATATTTTTTTATCGGTCATTTTTGCTTATTTATTCACGCCATATTGTTCAGAAAAGGCTCTGTTTCTTGTTAGCTGCTAGTAGATTTTATTGAAGACGCCAGACACCCGTGTCGGTGTTGCTAACAGCCCTGGCGGTTTATTACCCTGTAGCTTCATTTCTCAGCCAGTGAAAACTTTAGTCCTGTCAGGTCTTACACATTTGTGTTGCCATTTTTCTGGAATCTCTCCGCTGCCTCCAGTAAAGACTGTTTGCGGTAAAGTTATATTATTAGGGGGAAACATAATCAACCAGCAAATGTGTCTGTACAGCAAACCTAAATCATGCGTTGGAGCAAACATTTGTGAATGCAATTATGTGAACGCACTCAAAAAGACAAGGAGGCGCCTTCTTTGTAACCCTCTCACACCGTCCATTTATATGATCTACAACTCTCACTAGAATCCTTTCTGTTACCTGCAACCTAATGAAACGCATCTCC
Source organism: Lithobates pipiens (assembly GCF_037356315.1). Classification (NCBI taxonomy): domain Eukaryota; kingdom Metazoa; phylum Chordata; class Amphibia; order Anura; family Ranidae; genus Lithobates; species Lithobates pipiens. The sequence goes on along the minus strand of NW_027507785.1, from coordinate 151,431,782 downwards.
TTATCAGATATGGCAGGCAGCCCATATTTTACAATACTCTTCCAATATGTTCATGTGAAAAACGCCATAAATCGGGATATTGTTGCAAATAAACTGTACTAGTTCACTTTTCCTGGATGCAGAGGATAGGACAAAGTGCCCCAAATCCTGCCGAGCATTCCCAACTATTTGGCCACGGGATTCAGAAATTCTGCTTGACACAGTGACAGTTTATGCAGGTAGATCTTTCAGTGCTGCTCTAAGCTGAGACAGATCACCCTGTGGTTTCAGTGAAGGGAGCAGACACTTATACATCATTCAGGGTTATAGAAGTATCATCAGCAGAAGAAACACTGCTCACCAACCCAGTGCATAAATATGTAAATGCATGTAGCCTCAGGCTGTGTCACTCATGTTTAGCCCCAGTATGTAGAGTGAAACATGCCCGAGGGTGTGGCTGCAGCGGCACTCATTCACATATTCATGCACTGGGTCAGTGACTGATGTACTTTCCTTCCACTAGTCAAGTATAACAGGTGTGTTTGAGCCTGCAAGAAATAGCAAAGGTCAGGGGCGTAACTATAGGGGGTGCAGCAGTTGCAACCGCAACCGGGCCCTGTGATGCAGAGGGCCCATGCAGCCCCCTCTACATATGGCCAGCAGCAGCATAGGCAGCTAGGGGTACCAGTGCACCATGCACACGGGTGGCTGGAGGTGGAGGGTGACTAGCAGAGCTCCATGCTCGACTATCGCACTGGCTGCTCTTTAGTTGTGCATTCCCTGCATGACCTGTGTCCTTAGCTGGCTCCTCAGAGTACCCCTCCCCTGTTCCATGCATTGCCACTCAGTCTGATGTCTGTTCTCCCCAGCCAGACAGGGACAGTCCCCCAATGGGGCACCTAAAAATTAAAAAGAAAATAATAAAAAAAAACTACTGATACCAGTGGTGGAACTATGGGGCTCACAAAGGTCATACCTGTGACCACGCCCTGGAGTTCCACCGCCGGACTCGGAGGGAAGGGCCCTGGCTGGGGTTCAGGGGGGCCCTTCATGGTTTCTTGCATCGGGGCCCTGAAGGTTCTAGTTACGCCACTGGCAAAGGTGATCACCACTTGACCATAAGATCTCTCATTCACACCTAATGTAGCATCAACATGCATTTTTTCCCCCAAAAGCTTTATTTGACAAGATAATGTACATTGCTTTGAGGATTTAACAGTCACATAAGTGTTAGGCTCGATTCACATCTATGCATGTTGCTTTTGAGCATTTCTACAGTGCTTGCCATGTTTTTGGACATGCGTTTTTACCGCAATTTGCGTTTTGCAGGTTTTTTTTTTACACTGTATCTAGCTGGTTGCTAAGGAGTGGGCCGGGAAGCCGGTCACTGCGTCCTTAGCAACCGATGTGTTATCAGCTGTCAGCTGACTTCCCGCTGAATGTAAAAAAAAAATGCAGGCTAAAAAAAAAAAAATGGAGAAAAAAAAATGGCGAGGACCCTCCCCCCTCGGTCCATACCAGGCCCTTGGGTAAGGTATGGATTCGGAGGGGACCCCCACGGCAATTTTTTTTAAAGGGGTCCTCCCAAAATCCATACCAGGCCCTTATCCGAGCATACAGCCCAGCAGGTCAGGAAAGGGAGGGGATGAGCGAGCGACCCACCCCTGAACCATACCAGGCCGCATGCCCTCAACATGGGGGGATGGGTGCTTTGAGGCAGGGGGGGGGCTCTTCGCCTTGAGTATGGGGTAAATCGATAAGCTTCCCGCCCACAGACCCCAACAACCAACGGCCAGAGGCAATTTTTTTTTTTACATTTGGCGGGAAGTCAGGCCCTCTCCTTAGCAACCAGCTATATACTGTGTAAAAATAAAAAACGCAAATTGCGGGAAAATCGCGGTACTTGCATTTTGGATGCAGGTCCATTGAATTCTATTACATGCAAAACGTTGGATTTTGCGGGAAAAAAAAGTCCCGACCCTTTCCAAAAACGCAGAGGCACTAAAATGCATTGATGTGAACATGTTCCATAGGAACCCATGTTAAAAAATGTCCCTGCATTTCTGCAAAATGCATAAAAAAAACACATTAGTGTGAATCAAGCCTTAACCACTTCAATACAGTGCACTTACACCCCCTTCCTGACCAGACCAATTTTCAGCTTTCAGCGCTCTCACAGTTTGAATGACAATTATTCAGTCATGCAACACTGTACCCATATGAAACTTGCGTCCTTTTTTCCACACAAATAGAGCTTTCTTTTAGTGGTATTTAATCACTAGTGGGTTTTTTATTTTTTGTGCTATAAATAAAATAAAACGTAAATTTTGTGAAAAAAATGCCTTTTTCTTTGTTTCTGTCATACATTTTTGCTAATTAGTAATTTTCTTCATAGATTTTGGCCAAAATTTATACTGCTACATATCTTTGGTAAAAAATAACCCACATTAGTGTATATTATTTGGTCTTTGTGAAAGTTATAGAGTCTACAAATTATGGTGCCAATCGCTGAAAATTGATCACATCTGGCCTTCAGTACATCAGGTGTATCACATTTCTTAAGACACTAACAAGTCAGGAAAGTACAAATACCCCCCAAATGAAACCCCTTTTACAAAGTAGACATTCCAAGGTATTAAGTAAGTAGGATGGTAAGTTTTTTAAGTTGTCGTTTTTTCCAACAATTCTTTGCAAAATGAAGAATATTTTTTTAATTACTTTTTTTTTACAAAATTGTCATATCAGGTTATTTCTCACACACAGCATATGCATACAACAAATTACACCCCAAAATACATTCTGCTACTCTTCCCGAGTACGGCGATACCACATGTGTGAGACTTTTACACAACCTGGCCACATACAGAGCACCAACATTGATGTAGTACCTTCAGACGTTCTATGAGCAAAAATGACGCATCTCATTTCTCAACCACCTATTACACTTTTGAAGGCCCTGGAGTACCAGGACAATGGAATTTCCCATAGAATGACCCCATTTTGGAAAGCAAACACCCCAACGTATAATCTGTGAGGCATAATGAGTCTTTTGAACAGTTCATTTTTTTCCAGAAGTTTTTGGAATATGTGAAAAAAAATTAAAACGCATTTTTTTTTACACAAAGTTTTCAATTTATAAGATATTTCCAACACATAGCATGTATATAGCAAAAATTACACCCCAAAATACATTCTGCTACTCCTCCCGAGTATGGCGATACCACATGTGTAGGACTTTTACACAGCCTGGCCACATAGAGAGGCCGAACATTGAAGTAGTACGTTCAGGCGTTCTAGGAGCATAAATGACACTCATTTCATTCCTACCCATCACACTTTTGAAGGTCCTGGACCACCAGGACAGTGAAATTACCCACAAAATGACCCCATTTTGGAAAGCAAACACCCCAACGTATATTCTATGAGACATGGGCTGCAAATAGGTACTCGGGTACTCTGATGGGCTGTAAATAGGTACTCGGGTACTCTGATGGCCTGGTGACAGGTACTCGGGTACTCTCATGACCTGGTGACAGGTACTCGGGTACTCTGATGGCCTGGTGACAGGTATTTGAGTATTCATATGGACTGTGACAGGTACTCGGGTACTAAGATGAACTGTGACAGGTACTCGGGTACTCAGATGGACTGGGACAGGTACTCGGGTACTCAGATGAGCTGTGACAGGTACCCGGGTACTCGGATGAACCGTGTCAGGTACTCGGGTACTTTGATGGGCTGTAACAGCTACTCGGGTACTCGGATGAACCGTGACAGGTACTCGGGTACTTTGATGGGCCGTGACAGGTACTCGGGTTCTTTGATGGACCGTGACAGGTACTCGGGTACTCTGATGGACCGTGACAGATACTCGGGTACCATGATGGACCGTGTACAGGTACTCGGGTACTCTGATGGACCGTGACAGATACTCGGGTACCATTATGGACCGTGACAGGTACTCGGGTACCCTGATGGGCCGCGACAGGTACTCGGGTACCCTGATGGACCGCGACAGGTACTTGGGTACCCTGATGGACCGCGACAGGTACTCGGGTACCCTGATGGATTGTGACAGGTACTCGGGTACTCTGATGGACCGTGACAGGTACTCGGGTACTCTGATGGGCCGTGACGAGATGTTACCATAATCTCCTCCTCACACACGATTGGTGTGTGAGGAGGAGAAGCCAGGAACATCTCGTTACCGCGGTTTGTTTACATTTTAGTAATCGGCTGTGAAAGGATCACAGCCGATCATGGGGGTAAACAGCCGGCCAATGGCTGTTTACCAGCGACGGTGATGAGCAGTTTTCCCGGGGAACACGCCGCCACCGACGTGCACGCGCAGCGCGATCGCGCGCATGCGCCGTGCACAGTGGGGGTGGGACCATCTGTGATCGGCCGTGACTTCATCACGGCCGATCACGTGGTAAACAGCCATAACCAATGGCTGTTCACCCCCTTCGGTGGCGAGCGGTGTCTCCGTGACACGCCGCCACCGAAGAAACAGGGATGCGCTCGCACGATCGCGCGCATTCCCTGTTTAAACGGGAGGCCGTCAGCAAGTAGTTAAAGAGGAAGTAAACCCTCTCTAAAAAACACCCTGCAGGACAAAGGCATAATGAGCTAGCAAGCATAGCATACTAGCACATTATGAATTACTTACCTGAGATCGAAGCCACCCTCATTCACCTGCTCGGTCGCCACCATATCTCCCAGAGAGACTTCCGGGTATCGCTGCTCCCACACTGTGACTGCCCGGAGCAGCGATTACATCACTCCGGGGCATGCGCGCAAGGATTTTGTGATAATGTTCAGCAAGATGGAAGGAACTTTATCACACTAGCCAATCAAATTCAAACTTGCTATGTGATTGTATTAGCTGAATGTAATACCAATTGGTGTGGGGGGGGGCAAAAAATATTCTTGAATACTCGGTACGTAGGGATTTGGTGTTTTTATGACGCTAAATGGTTTAAGGGTCTTCAGGATGAAGATACTCATGATTGTAACTTAGCTAGGATATATGTATAGAGTAGTGATGGGTATGTGTTTGATTTCATGGGATGTGTGCAGAGTTAATGTATGGGGGTATAGCGAAGGGAGATAGAGCCTTTAAGGTAGGTGTGTGGAAGGGGGAAATTATAGGAAGGGGGGGGGGGAGCAACATGCATTTTAACACTTTTTTTTTATGGTGTTTTTTTATGATGTGATGCACATAGGGCAGCCAATTGAACTGAATGAGCTGCACCTTTTTCAGGCATAGCACTCCATGTTTCATTGTGTACAAAAAATACACATCTGCTGGCTGCACTTAGGGTGTCATTAAGAAATAATAGCACCAAAACCACAACACATGTTTGTCATGCATTCTCAGAATGCGCAGGTATGAATGCAGCCTAAAGGCCTAGTCCTAGGCAGCAGCACAGAAGTGTGTGAGCAGACAAGTAAAAGCAATGGGGGCATGTTGTTATTGCCCCCATTGACCAACAATTCTAGGAGTATTACTGTGGCCAATTTACCACCAAAGGTGCCGTTTATTATTGCATTAACTGACAACAATGCTGGGGGGGGGGGTGGGGTGGGGTATTTGGGGCATTTTTTTATGGCTATTGACCAGCAATGCTGGGGGTTATTTCAGCTACTGAAAGCAATCCAGTGGCATTCAAAGGTGTACCTCCTTGATGTTATCAAATACATTGACATTGCCTACTACCATTTTCACCAATGATTCTTGACATCTGTGCTTATTTCACAAAGTGCTATGCATAACATCTTTTTTCACTGTGTACATTCATAAGTCCCATTTTTAAAATATGCTCCTTAATATAGCCACACAAGGCTCATTTCCCCCCTCACCTTTCAGGAAAGCTACTTGAGAGATGATTGGCTCCACCCTCTACAGGAAACACAAATCAGATACAATTTAAAAGGTCCCTCCCTTTCCTCTGGCCCTCAGTTGTTTTGTGTTTCCAAAACCACCAGGAGCACAGACACATTTTTTTTCTTGGGTCTGGTAACTGTGGTTGGTGGACCCCCCTTCTCTGATTTCATCCAGGACTAGTTATGGCCAAGTCCCGGGCCCGCCTGCCTCTCTAGCCACCTATAGGCGAACGGCGCCCAGCCCGACTACAGCATGCCGCCCAACCCCCCCCCCCCCAGGAGATAAGGCTATTCCTCCTACCAGAAGGGTTCCCTTTTTTTACTTACTTACATGTGTAAGTTGTAGCAACTCCCTTCCTTTTTTTTCCCCAGCTCTGCGGTGTGGAACTGTGTCCTTCCTTGTGCTTCACCGCAGTGTACCAAGATGGCGTCGGAGGACTTCCGGTAACGCGGAAAGATGGCGCCAGAACCAGAAGTCACATGACACACTTCCGGGTGCCATCTTTTATAAGGAAGCACGGTGTGGATACACTGAGAACATGCCGCTTTGGGAACAGTCTGCCTGAACGCCAGACCAATGCATTTAGCGGTACAGCAGCAGTCTACCTTACGGCCAATCTCCACTTGCTTCATGGAGCTTGAGGACAGGTCTGAGGATGGTGCATTCGCTCGTATTGAACCAGCGGCAGCATCCGAGTCCCATACCGCCCCCAAGGTAAGCCCTTGTCTGCGGATAGCTCTACGGCAGGGCAAAAGGGGCAGCTGCCCTGGGCCCTGTCATTGTTGTGGGGCCCAAAGCAGCTGCCTCATACTTGCCAGCTATCCCAGTGTAAATTCCCTTGGCCCTTGAAGTTTTAGCCCTGTACTGTGTCCTGATACCTCAGTGTGAAGTGATGGTACTAATGCTGCCCAGCTCTGCCTTATTGTTGTGTACAGAAGACGGCATTCATATGTACAGTGGTGTGAAAAAGTGTTTGCCCCCTTCCTCATTTCCTGTTCCTTTGCATGTTTGTCACACTTAAGTGTTTCGGAACATCAAACCAATTTAAACAATAGTCAAGGACAACACAAGTAAACACAAAATGCAATTTGTAAATTAAGGTGTTTATTATTAAAGGTGAAAAAAAATCCAAACCATCATGGCCCTGTGTGAAAAAGTGATTGCTCCCTAAACCTAATAACTGGTTGGGCCACACCTGAGTTCAATTTCTCTAGCCACACCCAGGCCTGATTATTGCCACACCTGTTCACAATCAAGGCATCACTTAAATAGGAGCTGCTTGACACAGTAAGGTCCACCAGAAGATCCTTAAAAGCTACACATCATGCCGAGACCCAAAGAAATTCAGGAACAATTGAGAAAGAAAGTAATTGAGATCTATCAGTCTGGAAAGGGTTATAAAGCCATTTCCAAAGCTTTGGGAATCCAGCGAACCACAGTGAGAGCCATTATCCACAAATGGCGAAGACATGGAACAGTGGTGAACCTTCCCAGGAGTGGCCGGCCGCCCAAAATTACCCCAAGAGCGCAGCGACGACTCATCCAAGAGGTCACAAAAGACCCCACAACAACGTCCAAGGAACTGCAGGCCTCACTTGCCTCAGTTAAGGTCAGCGTTCATGCCTCCACCATCAGGAAAAGACTGGGCAAAAATGGCCTGCATGGCAGAGTTCCAAGGAGAAAACCACTGCTGAGCAAAAAGAACATCAAAGCTCGTCTCAATTTCTCCACAACACATCTTGATGATCCCCAAGACTTTTGGGACAACATTCTGTGGACCGATGAGACAAAAGTGGAACTCTTTGGAAGGTGTGTGTCCAAGTATATCTGGCGTAGAAGGAACACTGCATTTCATAAAAAGAACATTATACCAACAGTAAAATATGGTGGTGGTAGTGTGATGGTCTGGGGCTGTTTTGCTGCTTCAGGACCTGGAAGACTTGCCGTGATAAAAGGAACTATGAATTCTGCTGTCTACCAAGAGATCCTGAAGGAGAATGTCCGACCATCTGTTCGTGTAGTCAAGCTGAAACGAACTTGGGTTCTGCAGCAGGACAATGATCCTAAACACACCAGCAAGTCCACCACCGAATGGCTGAAGAAAAACAAAATGAAGACTTTGGAGTGGCCTAGCCAAAGTCCTGACCTGAATCCTATTGAGATGTTGTGGTATGACCTTAAAAAGGCCGTTCATGCTCGAAAACCCTCTAATGTAACTGAATTAGGACAATTCTGCAAAGATGAGTGGGCCAAAATTCCTCCAGGACGCTGTAAAAGCCTCATTGCACGTTATCGCAAACGCTTGGTTGCAGTTGTTGCTGCTAAGGGTGGCCCAACCAGTTATTAGGTTTAGGGGGCAATCACTTTTTCACACAGGGCCATGATGGTTTGGATTTTTTTTCACCTTTAATAATAAACACCTTCATTTACAAATTGCATTTTGTGTTTACTTGTGTTGTCCTTGACTATTGTTTAAATTGGTTTGATGTTCCGAAACACTTAAGTGTGACAAACATGCAAAGGAACAGGAAATGAGGAAGGGGGCAAACACTTTTTCACACCACTGTAAATATTGGCAGCATTACTAAGTAAATAGATGCGGCTGGCAGCATTGATATGTAAATAAAGGTGGCATTCATATGTGTATCATGCTCCTCTGCAGTGAGGAGATGATGTGCTGTAACCTCTAGAAACCAATCAGTGAGCAGTATTACTTAACAGTAATCTCTAGCAACCAATTAACAAGCAGAAATCATTTGCTGTAACCTCTAGCAACCAATCATTAAGCAGTAATGATATGCTGTAACCACTGGCAACCAATCGCAATTGCTGCCTGATCTGATACAGTAAACTGATTTTAAGTCTAGCTGTTATTTATTGTATGTCTCAGAGCAGGTGGAGAGCAAAATTGCATGGGGGGGGGGGGGCAAGAAAATGTTTGCCCAGGGTCCAATCATTATTAAAGACGGCCCTGTCTACGGCAGGGGACCTTTTGTATGGAACCTCTTTTCATTTATGGTTCTTGTTTCTGCTTTTTTTTTTCTAGGCCAAGCCAGTGAAGAATAAATGTGGAAACTGTAGGGCCAGGCTTTCTAATAGCTATAGAAAACTATTTTGTGAGGATTGTATCCCAGCCATAGCTAGTTCAGAGACTTCCTCTTTTAAAGAGTTAATGTCTTCCATGAAGGAGGTTGTGGACTCCTTTCAGTCCCTTAATGACAGGGTATCTGGTCTAGGGCCTTCCTTGTCTAGACCTTTAGCTCAAGAGCCTTCAGCCTGTGCAGGATAAAATGTATAGGGGTCTACAGGGGCGGAAGGCTAGAGCCTTTCCGGTGCACCAGTTACTTAGGGACATGATTCTTTCTGAGTGGCGAGAACTTGAAAAGAGGTTGTTCCACTCCAGAGGACACAAAAGAAGATTCTCTTTTCAGTCTGAATTTGAGGAGGTTTTCTTCAAGTGTCCCAGATTAGATGCCCCTATATCACAGGGGTCCAAAAGTTCAGATCTTTCTTTTGAATATTCTGGGGTCCTTAAGGATCAAATGGATAGAAAGGCCGACTCATTGCTATGTAAAGCCTGGGATGCTTCAGCTTTTGCTTTAGGTCCGGCGGTAGCATCCACCTTCGTGGCTAGGAATTTAGACATATGGGTTCAGCGTCTGGATGATCTTCTGTCATCCAACACCCCCAAAGAAGAGATTAGGCAGTCCCTCCCACTCATTGCCAAATCAGTTGCCTTTTTGGCTAATGCAGATTCAGTGAAATCGGCAGCCAGGGCTTCTGCTCTCATTAATTCAGCTAGGTAAACTATCTGGCTTAAATCTTGGGAAGGTGATCTTACCTCCAAGAATAAACTCTGTGGCATCCCCTTTGAAGGCAAGCTCTTATTCGTTTCCTCCTTAGAGGATGTCCTAGCCCGTTCCTCTGAGAAGAGTAAACAGTTCCCTTCTTCCCAAAGGGGTAAAACCCATAATAAGAGGCCTTTTTGTGGCTTACAAAACAAAACTAATTTTAAAGCCAACAGGCAAAGAGGAAGTGGTCTTTTAACAAAGACAAGCAAAAATCAGGGGCTCTCTTTTCTCCTTCAGCCCCTTCCAAAAATCCCCAGTGATGCCAGAATAGGGGTAGGGGGAAGGTTGTTCCAGTTCATTAAGGAATGGGCAGAGATTTACGACAACTCCTTTATTCTTCAAACTCTGGAAAAGGGTTACAGGAATTCAAAAATAAATTTTTTACCCATCTGCTGAGAGACGGCAAACCATGTCAAATCTGATTTTCTGTGTGGGAAACAGAGGGAGTTATTTCTCCTCTTCTGGAAATTCAAACATTCGGGGGGTTTTATTCTCACGTCTTTCTGGTCAGGAAAGCTTTCGGAGCTTTCGTATGGTCATCAATTTAAGCGTCCTGAACAAATACATATTCTACAAACGTTTCTGGCTGGAGAACATTTATTCAGTAAGGAATCTGTTGTTGCCAGGGGTCTTTATGGTTACCCTGGTGTCAGGTCACCTTGAGGCGAGGTGACAGATGCACACCGTAGGGATCAGGCATGCACCGCAAGGTTGTGGACCCTAAGGCTGACTGCTGCGGACAGAGACAGATCCCACCGAGGTTAGAGCGTAAGATTCCCTGGGGCGCGGAGTCTAAGAGCCAGCGGGTGTTCACCAGAGCCTCTAGTGGTGAGGATGGACTTGGCTGCAGCTGGCTCCAGGTCGCGACCCCCAGGGTCCCCCAGATCGCACCCACAGTAGGCAACAGGAGGATAGGGATAGTGAGGGACAAAGCCAAGGTCGGGACCACAAGCAGACAGGAATAGTCAGGGACACGCCAATAGGTCAGGATCACAGGCAAACAGGGATAGTCAAGGACACGCCAAAGTCGGTAACGGAACAACAGAAGAGCACACGGCAGGTAACAGGAAGCTAAACACACAAAGGAATACACAATGGTTGATCAGCAGGGTTGGCCTGCAGTGCACAGTTTAATATAGGGTTCTCTGATAGGAGCTAGGGTGAAGTCATGCCAGAGGATGGATTACAAAAGCAGTCAGATGAGGGTCGGCTGGTCTCTAGAGATGAACACATGGAAACAGTTAAGCAGATAAACTATTGCATAACCATGACACCTGGATCTTCAGGACGCTTATCTTCGTGTACCAATCTGCCAGACACACCGAAGGTTTCTCAGATTTGCAGTTCTCATGGAGAATGAGCCAAGTCACTGGCAGTTCAATGCCCTTTCTTTTGGTCTCTCAGCAGCACCCAGAATTTTTACCAAAATCATGGCTGAAGTCATGGCCTGGTTTCGGATTCAAAGTGTATCAATCATCCCAGATCTAGACGATTTTTTGATCTTTGCTCGAGACAAGGATTCCCTTGTTCAGGATTTGCAGTTGGTTTTACGGACCTTTCAGAAATTGGGGTGGAAATTCAACCAACAAAAGTCTTGCCTGGTGCCCTCCCAGAGCATACTTTTTCTGAGTTATCTAATAGACTCTGTTGTCCAAAAGATTCTTCTTCCCGAAGAGAAGATTTTGAAAATTTTTTTAAGTTGCTCCCTCAGACCTCCCTTCGGTGGATTATGCAGTTGCTGGGGTTGATGACTGCAGCCATTCTAGGGGGTGCCTTGGGCTCAATTACACTCCAGACCCCTTCAGACGTTTCTCTTGCTCCATTGGGATCGCAGGAAGAGTTCTCTAGATCAGCTGGTGCAGCTGCCAGGGGAATATATTCTCGATCTCTCCTGGTGGGAGCAACGAGAGCATCTGCAGAGGGGGAAGGATTTGGCACAACATTCCCTGGCAAAAATTACCACAGACGCCAGTCTGTGGGGTTGGGGTGCCCACTCACAGGACTGGCAGGCCCAGGGAGCCTGGTTGCCAGAGGAGGCAGCCGGCTCCTCGAATTTCAGAGAACTTCTAGCCGTGGGGAGAACCCTTGTGTCTCTGGAAGAGAGGGTCTATTCAAAAGACCTATTCATTTTCTCAGACAATGCCACAATTGTGGAGTATCTAAACATGCAAGGTGGCACTCGCTCAAAGTCTCTTCTGTCATTAACACTGCATATTCTGTCATGGGCGGAGATCAATGTCACTTTAGTCAGGGCAGTCCACGTCAGGGGGTGAGAAAATATGCTGGTAGACTATTTGAGCAGGGTAAGCATCAGTTCCAGTGATTGGAAGTTGTTCTGATTGCCCCTTGGTGGCCCAGGAGTGGGTTTTCCTCTCTGAGGGCCCTCTCTGTGAATCCTCCCTGGCCTCTACCAGTTCAGAAGGATCTGCTGCGTCAGGGACCAGTGTTGCATCCAAACCCTCAGACCTTCCATTTGACGGCCTAGAGGCTGAGCAGCGCATCCTACAGTTAAGGGGATGTTCAGAGAGAGTTATTCAAACTTGGACAGCCATAAGTTAATCACAAGAAGAATCTATGGCAAAGTTTGGAAAACTTTTATATCCTGGCTAAGGAAAACTGGTTTAGATTCTTTTTTCCACTCCCTTTATTTTGGGATTTTTTGCAGGCAGGAGTGGAAAAGGGACTCTGTCAGCACCCTTAATTTTCAGGTTCCTGCCCTATCTTTGTTTTCAAAGAGAAAACTAGCGGAGGGTCCTTTAGTCAGCCAGATCTAGACATGCTCCCAAGGTCATCAAGCATATTCCTCCCTGGGATTTGTCATTAGTGTTAAATGCGCTAACAAGGGCTCCTTTTGAGCCTTTGCATGAGGCTTCCCTGAAATGTATTTCTTTTAAGATCTCCTTCCTTTTAGCTATTACGTCAGGAAGAAGGATTTCTGATCTAGAGTCTCTTTCCTGTAAAGATCCTTTCCTGAGGATTCTAGAAGACAGGGTAGTGATTAAGCCTGATCCTTTCTATTTACCCAAAGTCTCTTCCAACTTTCATAGGTAACAGGAGGCAGTCCTTCCTAGTTTCTGCACCTCTCCCAAGAATGCGGAGGAGGAAAGATTTCGTCTTTTAGACATCAAGAGATGTCTTCTACTTTATCTAGAAAGGTCCAGTAGTTTTAGGAGTTCCTCCCAACTATTGGCATTATTCAGTGGCCCCAAGAAAGGTTCCAAAGCATCGAAAAGTTCTATTGCTAGCTGGATTAGGGGAGCTATTTGTAAGGCATACAAAGGGTCAGGTCACACCCCTCCTTCTAGAATTAGGGCCCATAGCCACATCATGGGCAGAAAGAGCGGGGGAAGAAATTTCTAAAGCTGCCGTCTGGTCCTCCTCTCATGCATTTATCAAACATTATAGAGTACAGATGCTTTCCAGCCAGGACCTCTCCTTTGGTAGGAAAGTGCTTCAGGCTGTCGTCCCTCCCTAAGGTACAGAATCTTGCTTATCCTCTCAAGTATCTGTCCTGGAAGGTGAGGGGGGGAAACCCCCATTAGATTTACCGGTAACGTTATTTCCAGGACAGCATTTATATTCTCACCCTATTCCATTTTTTTCACTGGTCGACCTTGTTTACCTGGTGGTGGTGTTTTTTTTATATGAGTTTCATTTTTTTTCCTCTGCCGAGTGCACTTTTGGTGGAGGTTTACTTGATCTTCTAAACAACTTCGGGTCAGAGGAAAGGGAGGGGCCTTTTAAATTGTATCTGATTTGTGTTTCCTGTAGAGGGCAGAGTCAATCATCTCTCAAATAGCTGTCCAGGAAGGGATCTCGGAGCCAGGTAACAGTTCAATAGGGCAGTTGTAAGACCGGTGAGGTGGTAGACATCAGCTTTTTTCTTATCAAAGACGTCTTTGAATTTGAGGTATGCTGGAGATTATAAGGTACAGGAACTACTGCCATGCAAGGAGCTGGAGCTGGGATGAGGCAGTGTTGGGCACAATATGTGGAGAGGACGGAGATCTCTTTCTTGTTCCAGTTAATTTGAAGGTCATGAGCCTGCAGCCAAGGAAGCCCAAAAATGAAAGGGAACATCAGAGAGCAAATGAGATCAAAACGTAAGACCTCTTGATGGCCTGAGTCTGTGGTGGTAAGGATGGGTTGAGTTTCTTGTGTAACTTGTCCAGAACGAGGAAGGGACCCATCAGCCAAGTGAACAAGAAGATTTTCTTTTTTATTCTGGAATGGGATGTGCAGTTTTTGATCAACTGAAATGTCCAGGAAACAACTGCATGCTCCAAAGTAAATTGGGGCCAGTAGTCGAATCTCCTCTTCCGCCAGCTGTAGGGAAACAAAGAGTGACATAAGACTGAGCAAGACCTGTGGCTTGATAGTTCATGACAAACTGTGGAGATAACTTACTAGGTCTCACGGAGCAGTTGCGAAGGTAGTGGCCTACCTCTCCGCAGTACAGGCATAGGTTGGCTTGGCGTCTTCATTGCCTCTCATAAGGAGTGAGAGGAGATCGAACCAGTCCTAGCTGCATAGGTTCTCCTTCTTCTGAAGCAGAGGTGACTGAAGGGACTGGAAATGGTGGCTAAGGAGCAGAAGACTTAGAGAGCATCCAGCTGGGCCGGGGGGCCTGGAGGCGCTTGGAGCGCGGCTCCCACATGCACCTGTCCAGTTTAGTAGCTAATTGGATCAAGTCTTCTAAAGAAGTAGTAGTCTCGACCTGAGCCAGTTCATCTTTTAAGGTTTCTGAAAGACCTTTTCAATATTGTTATCTGAGAGCGGCCTCATTCCACCCGGTATCAGCTGACCATTTGCAGAATTCAACAGTATAGTCTTCTACTGGTCTCTTTCCTTGAGACAAGGCGTGTAGGGTGGCTTCAGCTTTAGCGATGCATTGTGGGTCAACATATAGTTTACCCATGGATTCAAAAAAGGTATCCACTGAGTTTAATAGAGGGCTTCTCTGTTCCATGAGGCTATGAGCCCAGGCCTGGGGCACTTCAGACAATAAAGAAATTATGAATCCGACTTTTACAATTTCAGAGGAGAAAGTCCTGGGTTGCAGGGCCAGGTACAAGGAGCAAGCGTTCTTAAATGCCCTGAATTTCTTTCGATCACCCGAAAATCACTTGCCCCCCTCTTCGGTTCTTCTTGCCGGGCCACCGCGCCTTCTTTTAGCTCTTTTACAAGCGGTGATTAGAGAGAGATTAGATGTGTAATTTATGCTCCTAGAACGCCTGAATGTGCTACTTTAAATTTGGGCCTCTGTATGTGGCCAGGCTGTGTAAAAGTCTCACATATGTGGTATCGTCATACTCAGGAGGAGTAGCAGAATATATTTTGGGGTGTCATTTGTGGAATGTACGTGCCATGTGAGAGAAATAATATAATGACAATTTGGTGTGAAAAAAATAAAAATAAAAAAATCTTCATTTTGCAATGAATTGTGGGAAAAAAATGACAACTTCAAAAAACTAACCATGATTTGGCACAGTATCGTTTAAACTGACAATTGCGCTGTCCTGCGACGTGGCTCCCAAACAAAATTGACGTCATTTTTTTTCTCACAAATAGAGCTTTGTTTTGGTGGTATTTGATTCACCTCTGCGGTTTTTATTTTTTATGCTATAAACAAAAAGAGTGACAATTTTGAAAAAAAAAACACATTCTTTTTTACTTTTTGCTATAATAATAAATATCCCCCAAAAATATATAAAAATATTTTTTTTCCTCAGTTTAGTCCAATACGTATTCTTCTACATATGTTTGGTAAAGAAAAATTGCAATAAGCGTGTATTGATTGGTTTGCGCAAAAGTTATGGTGTCTACAAAATAGGGGATAGTTTTATGGCATTTTTATTAATATTTTTTTTTTTTTTTACTAGTAATGGTGGCGATCAGCGTTTTTTACTGTGACTGCGACATTATTGCGAACACATCAGACACTTTTGACACATTTTTGGGACCATTGGCGTTAATACAGCGATCAATGCTATAAAATTGAATTGATTACTATAAAAATGTCACTGGCAGTAAAGGGGTTAACCACAAGGGGATGGGGAGGGGTTAAGTGTGTCTTGGGGGAGTGTTTCTTTTTTTTTAAATCAACAAAATATAGTTTTATTGAATAGAACACAAGGCAGTACAAGTCTGTAAGTACAAAGGCATACAATCAAATAACAGTGGTGTTAATCCTCACATCATCGCATACATGGTGGTGACTGTATAGCCAACTCGTCAGCGCAGGTCAGGTAAGCATTGCGAACTACCCAGTACCCAGCTTTTTTTTTGAGAAGGAAATTGTAAACAATTGAACAATACAAGTAACAAAAGAAGGAAGGAAAAAAAAGGTTAAAAAAAGAAAAAGAAAAGAGAAACAAAGACGAAAAAAAAGGTCAAACCACCTGGGAGTATACATTCCGGGTTTTACATATTATTGCAAAGACAAATCAGCTCTGACAGTTCATCCAAAATCCAGTATGAACATCTAGAGTCAAAAACAGGTAACTAGCATCCCATCAGCAGCCTGTTCAGGACCAACTGCAGGGGTGCCACATTTGGGGAGTTCAAGCAACTCTGCCAAATGCTACTGAACTTCTTTGGTGACCTCCTATGATGATAGGTATTTTTTTCCCTAATGAGAGTAGTGTTAAACATTTGGATCCACTGTGCCTCCTTTGGGGCTTGTGCTGAGAGCCAAAGTTGAGCAATCGGCTTCCTAGCCAGGTATAGAAGTCTCGTGAGAGCATGTATACCGGTGTGGAAAATAGTTCCTCAGTGAGACTCCCCAGCAAACATGTTACTGGGTCTACTGCAAGTTGGACCTGATAAACACTATTAATTTTGGTGACAATTCTACTCCAATACCTTATCAACTTGGGACATCTCCAGAGCATGTGGATGAGGTCACCAGGATGAGTTTGACATTTTAGACATATGGGAGTTTCTCGTCTGCTCCACTTATGTAGCTGTGCTGGGGTACGGTACACTCAGTGCAATATAAAGAGGTGCAACAGTTTCTGCACTGCGGACACAAACACCAGTGGGCCCACTCCTAGAATCTGATCCCATTGTTCCCCGTCAATAGGGCCAACATCTTGCTCCCATCTCTCCCTGCTGGGTAGAAGGTCAGGGGCTTGCATGTGTGATAAGAGGTGAGTATAAAGTCTGGAAATTTTACCTTTCTCGGGGTCAGTGTATATAGAATCCAGGAATGCAGAGTTTTCCAACTGCAAATTAGAGTGTCTACCTTGGGAGCGCATAACATGGTTCCATAGTTACATAGTTAGTCAGGTTGAAAAAAAGACACAAGTCCATCCAGTTCAACCACAAAAAAAAATGTGTGTGTGTGTGTGTGTGTGTGTGTATGTGTATATATATATATATATATATATATATATATACACATACATATATATACATATATATACACATACATATATATACTGCATACACACACATACACATATATAATAAATATCATACCAGCCCATATACCCACAGTTGATCCAGAGGAAGGCAAAAAACCCCAGCAGAGCATGATCCAATTTGCTAAAGCAGGGGAAAAAATTCCTTCCTGATCCCCCGAGAGGCAATCGGATTTTCCCTGGATCAACTTTACCTATAAATGTTAGTACCCAGTTATATTATGTACACTTAGGAAATAATCCAGGCCTTTCTTAAAGCAATTCACTGAGCTGGCCAGAACCACCTCTGCAGGGAGTCTATTCCACATTTTCACAGCTCTTACTGTGAAGAAACCTTTCCGTATTTGAAGATGAAATCTCTTTTCCTCTAGACGTAAAGAGTGCCCCCTTGTCCTCTTTGTTGACTGTAAAGTGAATAACTCGACACCGAGTTCCCTATATGGACCCCTTATATATTTGTACATGTTGATCATATTCCCCCCTAATCTCCTCTTATCAAGAGTGAATAAATTAAATTCCTCTAATCTTTCCTCATAGCTGAGCTCCTCCATGCCTCTTATCAGTTTGGTTGCTCTTCTCTGCACTTTCTCCAGTTCACCGATATCCTTTTTGAGAACTGGTGCCCAAAACTGAACTGCATATTCCAGATGAGGTCTTACTAATGATTTGAACAGGGGCAAAATGATATCTCTCTCTCTGGAGTACATACCTTTCTTAATACAGGAAAGGACTTTGCTCGCTTTGGAAACCGCAGCTTGGCATTGCATGCTATTATTGAGCTTATGATCTACCAAAACCCCCAGATCCTTCTCCACTATGGATTCCCCCAGTTGTACTCCCCCTAGCATGTATGATGCATGCATATTCTTAGCCCCCAAGTGCATAACTTTACATTTCTCAACATTAAACCTCATCTGCCACATAGTCGCCCAAGTAGACAGAGCAATGAGGTCGGCTTGTAAATTGGAGACATCGTGTAAGGACGTTATTCCACTGCATAGCTTGGTGTCATCTGCAAACACAGAAATGTTACTTTTGATCCCAGACCCAATATCATTTATAAAGATAGTAAAAAGTAAGGGTCCCAACACTGAACCTTGGGGTACACCACTGATAACCTTAGACCATTCAGAGTAAGAATCATTAACCACGACTCTCTGAATTCTGTCTTTTAGCCAGTTTTCTATCCATTTACAAACTGATATTTCCAAACCTGTAGACTTTACCTTACACATGAGCCATGTGTGCGGAACTGTATCGAACGCTTTTGCAAAATCCAAATATATCACGTCCACCGCCACCCCTCTGTCCAAGGTTTTACTTACCACCTCATAAAAAGAAATCAGGTTTGTCTGACAACTTCTGTCTTTCATGAATCCATGCTGTCTGTTGCTCAAAATATTTTTTTTCCTGAAAGAACTCGTCTATGTGGTCCTTTATTAATCCCTCCAGTATCTTCCCAACTATAGAAGTTAAACTAACGGGTCTATAATTACTTGGTAGAGACTTTGTTCCCTTTTTAAATATAGGCACCACATTGGCCCTGCGCCAATCCAGTGGTACTATTCCTGTCATTAATAAGTCCCTAAAAATTAGATACAATGGCTTTGAAATTACAGAGCTCAATTCTTTTAGGATCCGTGGGTGGATGCCATCAGGTCCAGGTGCTTTATCCACCTTTATTCTGTCCAAATATTTCTGGACCATATCACTTGAGGAGCCATTGTGGATTTGGGGCTGCGTCAGTACCACCCCCATTATGGATATGAGCTCCCCCATGCTCTTTTGTATACACAGAGCTGAAGAAAGTATTTAATAAGTTAGCCTTCTCTTTGTCCCCAGTCACCCACTCCAGATTATTTTGCAAAGGGCCTACATGCTCAGACTTAACCTTTTTACTATTAATATATTTGAAGAATTTCTTGGGGTTTGTCCTACTATCTTTTGCAATCTGTCTTTCATTTTGAATTTTTGCATCCTTGATTTCCTTTTTACATATTCTGTTATATTCCTTGTAACATTTACATTTTTTAAATTTAATATTTTTTAAAAGCTCTTTTTTATAGTTTATAGCTTTTTTAACTTTGGCCGTGAGCCACATCGGTTTTATTTTTAACCTTTTAAACTTATTGCCCATGGGAATGTACTTTGCCGTGAGATCACAAACAGTCTTTTTGAAGAATTCCCATTTCTGTTCTGTGCCCATTGGTGCCAATATTCTCTCCCAGTCTAAGTCCTGGAGAGCAGCCCTCATCCTTGGAAAATTTGCTCTCTTGATATTAAGTGTTTTTATCTTTCCTGTATGTGATTTTTGTTTACAGCTAACATCAAATGAAATTGTGTTATGGCCACTGCTACCCAGATGTTCCTTTATCTGAATATTAGTAATATGTTCTGCATGGTTTGAGATTACCAGGTCCAACAGAGAATCATTCCTAGTTGGGGCCTCAATAAACTGGACCATAAAATTGTCCTGTAATAGGTTTACTGTATGTATGGTGTAGCTGTATGTATTGGAAATGATGCCCCTTCAGCCCAGGGAATTCCCACAGAAGTTGAGGGTATGGCTTTATGGCTTTAGGACAGAGCTGTTAAGTATTTGGGTGAGAAATCTAATCCCTGCTCTCTCCCATACTGGGTGTTTAGACACATTGGCTAGATCAGTATAAAAGCGGTTCTGCCAAATGGGTGTTTGGCAGAAATACCCAGTTATCCCCAGCATGGACCTGACCTCTTTCCAGACTTTCATTAGTAGCTGCACTGTGGGGTATTTAACTGGGACCCTAGGAAACCCTATTTCCATGAGAAAGGGCAGTGTAATTTGTATCCAGGCCTAGAAGTAAACCCTTGGAAGAATCTTCAACTGTCTCAAGATCTCAACCTGTGAAATGTTGTAGTTGGGCTGCATAATAGTACATTAGTGGACATAGAACAGCCATTCCAACTTGATCCTTAGGGAGCTGCAGGGTGGCAAGCTTAATGCGCGCCACTCTGCCTCTCCAGATGAGGGCCCTAAACTGCAAATCTATACGTCTGAACCAATACTGTGGTATCCAGATCTGGGCATTATGTAGAATGTACAGTAGTTGCGGAGCCCAAATCATCTTTATGAGGTTAAAGTGTCCGGTCACTGACTTACACCAGCTGATATGTTTATGTTGGAACTTTTGAAGGATTGGTTTCAGATTCAAAATTATATAATCCCTTTGGTCTCTGGTAACCACTATGCCTAGATATCGAAATGAGTTGACTACCTGTATATGGGACACGTTGGCTGGCAAATGTGTCGGCAGAGGATCCAATGGCAGGAGGGCCGATTTTATGCCAGTTAATCGCAAAGTCTGACAACTGCCCGACCCGATCAATTAGGCGCATCACCGACCCCCAAGGAGACCCCGGTGTCTCTTAAGTACAGCAGAGTTTCATCTGCGTACAGGGAAATCTTGTCCTCCCTTTGTCCCCAACGGAAACCCGTTATGTTGGGTAATATTCGCACCATGGCTGCCAAGGGGTTCTAAGGCAAGGGCAAACAGCAGGGGTGACAATGGGCAGCCCTGACGTTTCCCCCGGAACAAAGGGAAAGGCTCTGACAAAGAATCATTTATCCTTATTCTCAGAATACAAAAGTTGCAACCAAGATATGAATTTGTCACCCAACCCAAATTGACACAGAACCGACCACAAATAGTTCCACTCCACGCTATCAAAAGCTTTGGCAGCATTGACAGAAAATATAGCCCTGTTGCCTGGGTTATCCACTGGGATTTGGGTGTTCAGGAATAACCTATTTAACCCATTTAATCCATAAAAATCACGTAATAAATAATAAAAACAAAAACAGCAATGTGGGGAGCAGAAAAAATGAAGGTCCTCCCCACATTGCTGTTTTTGTTTTTATTATTTATCACGTGATTTTTATGGATTAATTGTTTTTATTTGCCAAAATGTCTTCAATAAACCATTACTGGTTGTATTTCACCATGAGAGGTGTTTTTTATACTTTTTTCTCCTATGGTGAGTCCCTCTGAGATTTTTGGGTGTCAAGTTCCACAGCCGTGCACAATTTGGAATGCTTGCTGACCCTCTTCAATCGGAAACCAAAAGGGATTCAGGACATGGAACCTGGAGGTGAACCATCTTCCAGCTGTCTACACTTGGGTGGAAAGATTGGAGTCCCCCATAAGCCTTTATGACACACTACTATATGGTGGATGTGTCCAACTCATCTGGTAAGAGTATCTACCTGTAATATATACTTCAGAATTTTATTCATAGAACTGCCTAGACCCGAGAAGGTTGGGAGCTCTTCACTTTGTGTGTACCACTTGAGAAATCTTACATGTTCCACTATGGGAAGTACTCCAGCTTGAAGTTTCCGTGGACTGGCTTCATGGTTGTGGCTATTTTCCAGGGACTTTAGTGGACCATTGTTCATCATCTATTTATTTTTGTATACACACCTTTATATAGGTGCTTCTTAGCGCTGCACTTATTTTACTTATTTCATTTAAACTTGGTTAGTTTGTGTGCTAGCAGCTTGGCTGTGTTTAATCACAGGTGTTTCTTAGTATTGGTTTGTATGTTCTTAGCCCCTGTACACACGGTCGGAGATTTCCACAACCAAATCCGTCGGATTTTGTCCATCGGATTTAGTCTGACGGATTGTGTCTGAAACTGTTGCATACACACGGTCGGACTAAGTTGTCGAAAAATCCGATCTTTCAGAACATGATGACTAGATTCAGGCTAGTAGCCAATAGCTTTGATGTAGGAATTTGATCTGAGCATGCGTGGCACTTGGTCCGATCAAAATTCTCTACACATGATCGGATTACGTCCGACCGGCCCAGTTGGTTGGGAAATATTTCCAACATGTTGGAAAATTGGGTCCGACAGAGATTCGGACGGAATCAGTCCAATGCATACCACACACAGTCGGATTATCTGACGACACGGTCCGATAAGACGCATTCCGACGGATTCTCCGACCGTGTGTACGCGGCATAACACTGCTCACCATTTATATCTATTTTTTGGTTTAGCGCGGTGCTTTCCCCTTTATATAACACCACACCACCATGACTGTGACTTCAATCCCCTTATGTGCACACACTCACCGGCTGATTATGCCTCACACTGGTTTGGCTATAGATGCTTAAATCCTCTTTTCACAGGGATGAAGAGTGACAGATCTTCAGGTGTCAGTCAGAGGCAAATGCACAGCTCCAAATTAATCCTCTTTACACACTCCACATGTAAATGAAACAAACACAGCCCCCGATAGTGTAAAACCTTCACACACTTTAATCTCATAAAATTTCACTGCATTGCACTCACATGTGGAATATCAAAGGCACACCATAAACAAATTGCACAGCACTCCAAGACCAAAGTATCTGGATAATGGATGGCCACAGCCGACCCAGGGCTTACAAGATAGCAAGATAGCAGCTGTAAGGCTCACCATCCCTGTGAAAAGAGGGTTTAAGCATCTATAGCCAAACACAGCAGTGTGAGCCCACGTACACACGGTCGGAGATTTTGCCAACCAAATCCATCGGATTTTGCCCGTCGGATTTAGTCCGACGGATTGTGTCCGAAACTGTTGCATACACACGGTCGGGCCAAGTTGGCGAAAAATCCGATCTTTCAGAACGTGATGACGTAATTTCGTTACGATGGGACTACATTCAGGCTAGTAGCCAATAGCTTTGATGTAGGAATTTGATCTGAGCATGCGTGGCACTTGGTCCGATGAAAATGCTCTACAC
Source organism: Lithobates pipiens (assembly GCF_037356315.1). Lineage (NCBI taxonomy): Eukaryota > Metazoa > Chordata > Amphibia > Anura > Ranidae > Lithobates > Lithobates pipiens. Next base: position 151,408,870 of record NW_027507785.1, on the reverse strand, counting down.
ATGATCGGATTAGGTCCGTCCGGCCCAGTTGGTCGGGAAATATTTCCAACATGTTGGAAAATTGGGTCGGACGGAGATTCGGACGGAATCAGTCCGATGCATACCACACAGTCGGATTATCTGACGACACGGTCCGATAAGACTCATTCCGACAGATTCTCCGACCGTGTGTACAAGGGCTAAGGCATAATCAGCCGGTGAGTGTGTGCACATAAGGGGATTGAAGTCACGGTGGTGTGGTGGAGGAGTGTTTCTGGAAGTCTTTATGAATTATAATTATAATTGATTCACTGGTCACTATCTAATGAACGTTGGACTCTTTGTGTTTAAAAACTGGACACTTTATTTATTTATTTATTCATTCATAGAATTTATTACAACTATTCACTTCACAGAGTGTTGCTATTATAGTTTAAAATGGTAACAATCAATGTTATTTATGCTATGTGTATACTTTATTGGATACATTTTAGTTGAGATTGTGTATTATTAGCATATTCACTGAGAATTTAGCACCGCTCATTCTACACTGCTTGGTAGGATTTTTGCACATTATTATTTATTTAGCGTGGCAGCAAGTTTTTTTGTTGTTTTGTTAGATTTTTTTGTTTTGTTTTTTAGTGTAAGTGCAGTGGTGATACACAGGTGTGAGAGCGGAAGTGTGTATTATTGTTTTTGTAGCGGAACCTTGCCTGGCTTTGGGATAACTACTATGATAGCCTCATTCATAGATGCGGGCAAAATGCCATCTTGAAGGGAATCATTAAGGGTTTGTAGCAAGGCAGGCAGCAGAGCAGCCTTGTATCTGACAAAACCTCGGGTATACGGGTCTAGTCATTTATTGTGTCCCCTGCTACAGTTTGTATGGCTTCTATGTGGGTCTTACCTTGCTGGGCCCTAGCTTTCATTGCTAGCAAATGTCCAGTATTTTCCCCCTCATTAAAATATTTTTGTTGCAGGAAGAACCTCTTATTCTCCGCTGTAGTAGTGGAGACCTGTTGGTATAGGGCCTGTGCTTCCAGCCACCGGCGCTCAGTACTGGGGATGGGGGCAGCAACATATGACTCTTCCGCCTTGGAGACCTCACTCATCACTAGATTCTGCCACTCTTTGGTTTTAGTCTTGATGGCGGTGATCTGCGTCACAATCCGGCCCCGCAAATGAGCCTTCATTGCATCCCAGACCACCGCAGATTTAGCTGTGCCCTGATTAAAAAGGAGAAATTCAGAGATACCCTCAGGTATGGGATCCGACTCTGGAAAAATCCTGAACCAGAAGGGGTTAACCTTCCATAGTCTAAACTGACGGCTAGAAGAGACCTTTATGTAAATGCACAGGAGAGAATGATCTGAGATGTTGCGTGGGGCCTTCATCATGGATTCAGTTAGTTGATGTGCCAGCGTGTTGCCCAGGCATAGGTCAATGCGGGAGAGGCATTTACAGGATGATGAGTAACAAGAATAGCAGCGCACATTTGGATTTTGGTCCCTCCACACATCTCGTAAGCCAATTTCTTCAAGAAATAGAGCAAAAGGGGTGGGCCCACCTAGATGTGGGCTACCCCTAGTTCTGGACGAGAATTTATCCATTTGTTTATCCATCACATTGTTGCACCCAAATAGGGATGTATGAATGTGAGGCAATGAATTGCGCTAGACATTTCAGGCTATCAGAGGAGAAGGGTGGAGGGACATAAATATTAGCAATGATACACGTCAACCCTGCCAACTTGCAGACTAAAAAAAATGTGCCATCCATGATCATCGACCAGGGAGTGCAGTAACTGAAAGGAGACAGCATGCAGAATAAGTACGCTGACCCCTCTTGAGTAAGATGTGTGGGTGGAGTGAAATTGGGTTGGATAGCCATGGCTTTTAAGTGTAGATATAGTATAGGCTTGTAGGTGCATTTCCTGTAAGCACACCACAGCTGGTTTGTGGGCCTTCACCGTAGAGAAAAAAGCCACATGCTTCACTCCATAACCCAGCCCCCTCACATTCCATGAAATCAAAGTGCATACATTAGACATGGGACAACAATCGGGTATGTAAATTGTAGGAACATCTCCGGGTGGAGTGAGTCAACAGGGGACTCCCCACCAGGGCTTGAGTCCTGCGGAAACGCACGGGAACGGCGTCCCTGCACTTTTTTTAACAACGGGAATGCCGTTCCCTTTGCAGGGCTAGAGCTGCCCGAGCCGATCAGGGATGGACTGGCCATTGGGACTCCCGGGTGATTCCCGGTGGGCCCATGGCCAGTGTGGGCCGGTTTCAGCCGCATCTGCGGTCCACGGCAATCTACCTGTCAACCGCCGACAGCTGGCGCCTGACGGGTAGATCGAGATGCATGTAGAGTAGCGCAGGAAGCATCTGTAGCAAGTTTTCTTTCATGTCATCATGTGCTGCTCGCTCCCCGGTGGCCCTTTCTCTCTTCTCGTCTATCCCCATTGGCTTGTGACATCATCTGGGATAGACAAGAAGAGAGGAGAGGCCACCAGGGAGCGAACAGCGCTGCGTGACATGAGAGAAAACATACTTCAGACAAACGCTTCCTGCGCTACTCTGCATGCTGGCTAGTAAGATCCCCTGATGTGCTCTATAACGTGCCCCCTGATGTTCCCCGTGCCCTGATGTGCTATATGCCCTGTGCCCTAATGTGCCCCAATGTGCCCCATGCCCTGATGAGCTATGTGCCCCATGCCCTGATATGCCCTGTGCCCTGATGTGCTATGTGCCCCATAATGTGCCATAATGTGCCCCGAGCCCAGATGTGCCCTGATGTGCCATGTGCCCTGATGTGCCCCGATGTCCTATGCCCTGATGGGCCCCATGACCTGATATGCCCCGTGCCCTGATATCCTATGCCCTGATGTGCCCCATGATCTGATGTGCCGTACCCTGATGTTTTGTGCCCTGGGCTGGTCTGGATGAAGTCCAGGGCCACATTTTTGCTCCAGTCCAGCCCTGGAGCCGATCCTTCACTAAGCATAGTGAAGGATGATGTCCTCCCCTCCCTCGATCCCCCTCCTCCAGCAGCCGCGGCTATACTATACAGGACCACACCTGCCAATCTGCAGCGCTAGATTCCTGCTACAATACTGTTATTGGCTGCTAGAACCGCCATTGCCCTAACAACCAATGACATCACCTGTGCTCCCCACCCTCATCAGCAATGATGGCAATGATGGCTCAGTCACAACTCTGATGGGGAACTCTGGGGACACTCTGACTGGGGGGGGGGGGGAGGGGCTCTCTGATGGGGATTCCTGCTCTCTGATGGGAACACCTGCTCTCTGGTGGAAGGAATAGTCCCCCATCATTGGTGTCAGTGGGAGGAATCGAACAAGGGAAAGATCATCACCCATTGTGGTGATTATTCTGTTAGTTTGACAAGTTAACTTAATTTGTTTTTGTAAACTGGCACTTTACAATAAATGTTTTACTGTATTTTCTGTGAAATATATATGCATATAAGCGTATAATTCTTTGGGGGTTTTTTTGGTGGGGGAGTGGATCTTGGGTGGGAGTTCCCACACTTTTTTCCCCAGGACTTGACCCCTGACTCGAGCCAATGTGGTTCTGCAAAATCACAGTAGATAGCAGTATATGCAAAATAACCAAGCGTGATACAACGTGCCCTGACCGTATTTAAATGATAAAAAACTAAAAGGTTATTTACAAAACAACCAATCAATAAAAAATGCAGATAAACAGATACTATAACATGTGATTTTCAAAACCATCACGGGTGGCATTTCCACCTGCAGGCTCTTAAGCTCCTTAGCTATTTCAAACCAGGTTACCATAGAAACTACAAGGCGGCAGCCTCAGCTCATTTCCTCTTCAATTCCTCTAAACAGTACTTTTCACTACATCTATAAAAAGGAAATAAAACTTGAATATAGCCATGTTAACCACTTTCAGACCGGACAAAAAAAATAAAAATAGCTTAAAATTCTTAAAAAAATAATAAATAAATAATTTGGAAAAAAAAAATTTACTCACCTCTAAATGCCTGTTGCTAGGGGATCACTCGTAGTCTGCCTCCTTCAGTGCCTGGGCACTGACATCACTTCCCCTCAGTGCCACACAGTCATCTGGGACCTGTCACATGTCCCAGATGACTGTGCGGTGTATCACGGCGGAGCAGGGAACGAGGGGGGGCTTTGTTCCCCTGCATTGCTGGACCCTGGGACAGGTAAGTGTCCGATTATTAAAAGTCAGCAGCTGCATTTTTTTAGCTGCTGACTTTTACATTTTTTTTTTTTAGGGTGCACCCCACTTTAAGTCCAGACCACTTTTTGCGTTTCGGCACTGCGTCGTTTTAACTGACAATTGCGTGGTCATGTGACATGGCTCCCAAACAAAATTGATGTCCTTTTTTTCCCCACAAATAGAGCTTTCTTTTGATGGTATTTGATCACACCTGCGGTTTTTATTTTTTGAGCTATAAACAAAAAAAGTGACAATTTTGAAAAAAAACACAGTATTTTTTACTTTTTGCTATAATAAATACCCCCAAAAAATATATAAAAAATGTTTTTTCCTCAGTTTAGGCCAATACGTATTATTCTACATATTTTTGGTTAAAAAAAATCGCAATAAGCGAATATTGATTGGTTTGCACAAAATTTACTGCGTTTACAAAATAGGGGATAGTTTTATGGCATTTTTATTAATAATTTTTTTTTACTAGTAATGGCGGCGATCAGCGATTTTTATTGTGACTGCGACATTATGGCAGACACATCAGACATTTTTGACACATTTTTGGGACCATTGTCATTTATACAGCAATCAGTGCTATACAAATGCAGTGATTCCTCTGTAAATGACACTGGCAGTGAAGGGGTTAACCAGGGGGTGGCAGTGTAGGGGTTAAGTGTGTCCTGGGGGCGTGTTACTAACTGTGGGGGGCATGGCTGTGTGTTAGTGAACACTGATCTCTGCTCTAATCACAGGGAGCAGAGATCAGTGTCACTTGTTGCTAGGCAGAACGGGGAGATACTGTTTACTTCCGCATCTTCACATTCAGCCTCCCCATGAGACGATCGCGGGTTTCCCTGCGGCGATCGAGTCCGCAGGACTCGGGTCCCGACCGGCGTGGCAGCATTCTTAAAGGGACGTACCTGTACACCCATATGCCTGTCCGTGCCATTCAGCCATCGTACATCGGCGTGTGCCGGTCGGGAAGTGGTTAAATTTACTTTTTTTTTTTTTTACTTTTTTGTGTGACATTATGTCATACTGTATCAACATTTTGTGGGGGAAAAAAAAGCCTAATCAAGAATTCACTAAAAGTTTTTTTTTCAAATATGCATGGGTTTCCTGAAACAAAAAAATAATAGGCATTTCCCATGGACCAAATTAATGTCAAGCATGGGACTGTGTCATCCAAACCAAAACAAGTCACATGACTTTTAACCGCTTCAGCCCCTGTAGATTTTACCCCCTTCCTGACCAGAGCACTTACAATTTGGCACTGCATCGCTTTAACTGACAATTGTGTGGTTGTTCGATGCTGTACCCAAACTAAATTTGCGTCCTTTTTTCCCCACAAATAAAGCTTTCTTTTGGTGGTATTTGATCACCTGGTTTTTATTTTTTGCATTATAAACAAAAAAGAGTGGCAATTTTGAAAAAAAAATTATATATTTTTTTCTTTTGCTATAATAAATATCTTCCAATTTAAAAAGAATAAAACAAAATTTCTTCATCAGTTTAGGCAATAAGCGTATATTGGTTGGTTTGCGCAAAAACTCTCTACAAACTATGGGAAAGCTTTATGGCATTTTTATTATTATTTTTTTATTTTTTACTAGTAATAGCAGTGATCTTCGATTTTTAGCGGTATTGCAACGGACAGATCGGACACTTTTGACACTTTTTTGGGACCATTGACAATTATACAGCGATCGGTGCTATAAATATGCACTGATTACTGTGTAAATGTCACTGGCGGGGATGTGGTTAAAACTAGGGGGTGATTAAGGGGTTAACTGTGTGTTCCCTCACTGTGTTCTAACTGTGTGGGGATGGGAGTGACTAGGAGAGGACACATATTGTTTTTTCTTCTTAGTAGGAACAAAAAAAATGTCTCCTCTCCTCTGATAGCACAGAGATTTGTGGGAGAGCGGGTGGTCCGCGGACGAGAGCGGGCGGCTCCGCGGGTGGTCCGCGGACGAGAGCGGGCGGCTCCGCGGGTGAGAGCGGGTGGCCCGCGGCTCCTCGGGTGGTTCGCGGCTCAGCGGGTGGTTCGCGGCTCCGCCGGTGGTCCGCGGGCGAGAGCGGGCGGCTCCGCGGGTGAGAGCGGGTGGCCCGCGGCTCCTCGGGTGGTTCGCGGCTCCGCGGGTGGTTCGCGGCTCCGCGGGTGGTCCGCGGGCGAGAGCGGGTGGCTCCGCGGGTGGTCCGCGGGTGAGAGAGTGGGCGGCTCGGCGGGTGAGAGCAGGTGGTTCGCGGCTCCGCGGGTGGTCTACGGGCGAGAGCGGGTGGCCCACGGCTCCGCGGGTGGTTCGCGGCTCAGCAGGTGGTCCGCGGGCGAGAGCGGGTGGTTCGCGGCTCCGCGGGCGGCTCCGCGGGTGAGAGCGGGTGGCCCGCGGCTCCGCGGCTGGTTCGCGGCTCCGCGGCTGGTCCGCGGGTGAGAGAGTGGGCGTGAGCGGGCTGGCCAATCAGGGAGCTGACGGGTGGGGGACCATAGAGATGACATCATCTCTCACTGCCCGGCGCCCGCCCTGCATCCCTGCAGTGCAGTTTCCCCCTCACTGTGCAGGCAGCCAGGAAGCAGAGAGATGACAATATCTCTCTGCTGCCTGACTATCTGCTGCCTGACTCTGTGACACAGCAGGAAAGTGACAGAGCAAGTGACAATCCATAATGTGTGGCAGGCGACGTGGTAAGTGACAACCGGGACATGGCAAGTGACAATCCGTAACGTGTGGCAGGTGACGTGGCAAGTGAAAATCCGTGACGTGGCAAGTGACAATCCGTAATGTGTGGCAGGTGACGTGGCAAGTGACAACCTGGGACATGGCAAGTGACAATCCGTAATGTGTGGCAGGTGATGTGGTAAGTGACAACCTGGATGTGGCAAGTGACAATCCGTAATATGCGGCAGGTCACGTGGCAAGTGAAAATCCGTGACATGGCAAGTAACAATCCGTAATGTGTGGCAGGTGCAGTGGCAAGTGACAATCCGTAATGTGTGGCAAGTGACAATCCGTAATGTGTGGCAGGTGACGTGGCAAGTGACAACCCGGGATGTGGCAAGTGACAATCCATAATGTGTGGCAAGTGACAATCTAGGACGTGGCAAGTGACAATCTGTAATGTGTGGCAAGTGGCAATCTAGGACGTGGCAAGGGACAATCCGTAATGTGTGGCGAGTGACAATCCGGGACGTGGCAAGTGGATAATCCGCAACATGTGGCAGGTGACATTCTGCAACGTGTGACAATCTGCACTGGTGGCAGGCGACGTGGCAAGTGAAAAATCCGCAACGTGTGGCAGGTGATGTGACAAGTGACAATCCTTAATGTGTAGGAAGTGACAATCCAGGACGTGGCAAGTGACAGTCCATAATGCGTGGCAAGTGACAATCTGGGATGTGGCAAGAGGACAATCCGCAACATGTGGCAGGTGACATACTGCAATGTGTGACAAGTTAAAATCTGCATCTGGTGGCAGGCGATGATGGCAAGTGACACACTCAGGGATCCCACTGATTTTGCATTATGGTGAGTTGAACTATTTTGTTTTATATAACAGAACAGAAATTGGTTAGAAGGCATGGAGGTCAGCAATGTGTTCCCTTCAGGGGCTGTATACAGTATGCTGCATACTTTGTTGTTAAAAATTAATATACCGTATATACTCGAGTATAGGCCGACCCGAGTATAAGCCGAGGCCCCCAATTTACCCCCAAAAAACTGGAAAACTTATTGACTCGTGTATAAGCCGAGGGTGAGACATGGCTGTCCATCCCTGTGTGTCCGTCCATCCCTGTGTGTGTGTCCGTCCATCCATCCCTGTGTGTGTGTCCATCCATCCATCCATCCCTGTGTGTGTATCCATCCATCCCTGTGTGTGTGTGTGTGTGTGTGTATCCATCCATCCATCCATCCCTGTGTGTGTGTGTGTGTGTGTGTGTGTGTATCCATCCATCCATCCCTGTGTGTGTGTGTGTGTATCCATCCATCCATCCATCCATCCCTGTGTGTGTGTGTGTGTGTGTATCCATCCATCCATCCATCCATCCCTCTGTGTGTGTGTGTGTGTGTGTGTGTGTGTGTGTGTGTGTCCGTGCAGCCTTGTGTGTGTGTCCAGCCTACCTGTGTCCCAAGCCTCCGTCCCGAGCCGCCGTCGTCCCGAGCCTCCTCCGTCCCGTGCCGTGCCTCCTCCGTCCCGTGCCTCCTCCGTCCCGTGCCGTGCCTCCTCCGTCCCGTGTCTCCTCCGTCCCGTGCCGTGCCTCCTCCGTCCCGTGCCTCCTCCGTCCCGTGCCGATGGATCGCCGCTCTTCTCGGCGGCCATTCTACAATTCAAAATTCCGCCTCCGCCTGTGATAGGCGGAACACTCAATTTCCCAGCAGCCTGTGTTCCGCCTATCACGGACATCCTCTCATACTCGTCCGTAGTATGAGAATGAGCGGATGTCCGTGATAGGCGGAACACTGACTGCTGGGAAATTCAGTGTTCCGCCTATCACAGGCGGAGGCGGAGAAGGAGGCGCGGCTTTTGAAAATTAATGTCCGCCGTCTGTCTGCTCGATACGCTGATCGAGCAGTCAGACAGCGGCGACTCGAGTATAAGCCGAGGGGGCACTTTCAGCCTCAAAAAAGAGGCTGAAAATCTCGGCTTATACTCGAGTATATACGGTAAGCCATTGCCTGGGTACTGTGCCACATGGATGTGGTAGTCTGTTGTTCAATGGCATAAGTTAATTATTTTTTTGTGGGGGGGGGGGGCCCATACAACATTTTGCTATGGGGCCCTGTGATTTCTAGTTACGCCCCTGCGTGGGGCCCCAGGCCCTATATACTCTGAACAGCAGTGTACAGGTGGTGCAAACAAGACAGGGACTGTAGGTTTGTTGTTAAGTAGAATCTGTTTGTAATTTTGAACTGGTACATTTTTAAAGTATAGCTCCAGTCAAACAATCTATTTTTAAGCTTTTTTTTCACTTCCTGTTGTCTCCTTCCGTTTGCAAGTAGGAGACGTTTGTAAGTTGGATGTTTGAAAGTAGGGGCCTGCCCTATATGCTCTGCAGAAGAAATTTGGGCCTAAGGTGTTGCTGTTGCCACAACATTGTAAGCCTTAAAGTGACTCTTGGTGGGCGCTGGACGCCCTGCTGTGAACTATTATATCAAGAATTGTAATTACATGCCATTGTTGAACAGTGGTAGAAAAATTAGGCCTTTGGTGGTGCTGGTGCCACAACACTGTAAGCCCTCACAGTTACTCTTGGTGGGCGCAGGAATGGGCCCTGCTGTGAAATATTAGATCAAGAATTGTAATTACATGTCCCTGTTGAACAGGGGCAGAAAAATTGGGCCTTAGGAACTGGTGCCACAACACTGCAACACCTCACAGAAACTCTAGTTGGAGCGCAGAACTGAGCCCTGCTGCAAAGTATTGCATAAAAAAATGTAATTACACACCCCCTGTTAAACAGGGGCTGAAAAATTGGACCTTAGGCACTGGTGGCGGCGCCTAGAACCAAAAATGTTCTTACAAGCTATCAGCATGATCATTGAGGAGGAAGAGGATAGTCACTCAGCATAACAGGATAGTCACTCAGCATCAGCATAGGCAGGCTTGAAGGGATCTGACATTTCAAAAAGAAAAATTTGGTTACATCAGCATCAGGTGCTTGGTAGCTGGTGGTGATCCAAGACTGATTCATTTTTATGAAGGTCAGTCGATCAACCGCACACCCTGTGATCGGTTACAAAGCCTCCAGCAGTACTGAATGTGCATTCCGAAAGAACGATGGATGCAGGACAGGCCAGTAGCTCAATTGCATACTGTGCAAGCTCTGGCCAGTGATCCATCCTCAAGCCCCAGTAAACCAGAGGATTTTTGGTGGGAAAGGTGTCCAAGTCTGCTCTTGCCCCTAGGTATTGCTGCACCATGTAAATCAGACGCTGGCGATCGTTGCTGGAACCGATCATACCTTGGGGCTGCGGACTAAAAAATTGTCTGAATGCATCGGTCAGACGGCTACCTTCTCCACCGCTCCTTCTGTGACTGACCAAAGCCTCAGCAACACGTTGTCCAGGACCAGGAATTTGTAACCTCCTAGGCTCTGGGAATGTGTTGCACAGACCTTTCTGCAAGGCCTCCCGAAGATGTTTTATCCTCTGTTCCCTCTGCGATGGCAAGATAAGGTCCGCAACCTTACCCTTGTAACGTGGATCAAGGAGGGTTGCCAGCCAGTAATGATCCCTCTCCTTGATCCGACGAATACGAGGATCCTTCTGCAGGCTTTGCAGGATCAGGGAGGCCATGAGCGTAGGTTAGCTAAGGCATTCGGTCCGGAGTCTTCTGGGTCACTAAGGATGACATGATCCGCAGCCACCTCCTCCCAGCGACGTACACGTCCATGGGTTTCTTGGGACTTTAAATGATCCCGTAAAGACTGCTGTTGATGCAGAGTGCTAGGCTCCACCTCCATGCTGACATAATCCTCCTCCTCTTTCTGTGTGATCAGCAGGCCATCAGGAACACTGTCTGGATAAAGGGGGCCTTGAGAGGTAAGGAAGTCCTCCTCTTCCTGCCTCTGTTCTGCCTCAAGTGCCGTGTCCATTATTCCACGCAGCGTGTGCTCCAACAGATGGACAAGAGGGACAGTGTCACTGTTCACCATTCTCGTGGCCTCCTCAAATGATGACAGGACAGTGCATGCATCCCTGATGATGGCCCACTGGTGTGGGGAAAAAAACCAAGCTCCCCTGACCCTGTCCTAGTGCCGTAGTCGCACAGGTACTCATTGATGACCCTCTGCTGTGTGTGCATCCGCTGCAGCATGGCCAACGTTGAGTTCCACTTGGTGGGCATGTCACAGATTAAGCGGTTCTTGGACAGGTTAAATTCCTTTTGGAGGTCAGCCAGCCGAGCCCTGGCATTGTATGACCAGTGGAAATGCACACAGACTTTCCTGGTCTGCCTCAGGACATCCTGTAAGCCTGGATACCTACCCAAGAACCGCTGCACCACCAAGTTAAGGACGTGAGCCAAACAGGGCACATGGGTCAGTTGTCCCTGTTGGAGGGTGGAGAGGAGGTTGGTGCCATTGTCAAAAAACCACCATTCCTGGCTTAAGCTGGTGTGGCATCAACCACTTCTCAGCCTGCCCCTGCAGAGCTGACAGAATCTCTGCCCCAGTGTGGCTCCTGTCCCCCAAGCACACCAGCGCAAGCACGCATGGCATCTTTTTGCCTGCGTACTTGTGTAGCCCCTTGAACGCCTACGAAGCACCGCTGGTTCCGAGGACAAAGCACAGGAAGAGGCCATGGAGGAAGAATAAGAGGAGGGGGTGGAGGAGAGAGGTGTGTCAGAATCACCAGTAGTAGCATTTTGGAGGCGTGATGGCGGAACAACCTCCAATATTGCTGCACCTTGTCCTTCATCCTTCCCAGCTGCCAGCAGAGTCACCCAATGCACCGTGAAAGATAGGTAACGTCCCTGTCCATGCCTGCTGGACCATGAGTCAGTGGTAATATGCACCTTACCACTGACCGCCCCCTGTCCAGTGAGGCCAAGACATTTCTTTCCACATGCTGGTAGAGAGCCACAGCCACACTGTGCAAAGGACACTAAAACAAAATACTGCAGCTCCCTGCCTACACTAAAACAAAATACTGCAGCTCCTGCCTGTATTTCTTTGAGAACGCCAGCAATTGTATTCAGGTAAAGCTTTAGATGCGCACTGTGCAAAGGAAACTAAAACAAAATACTGCAGCTCCCTGCCTGTATTTGTATGAGAATGCAGGCAATTGTATTCAGGTAAAGCTTTAGGTGCACACTGTGCAAAGGACACTAAAACAAAATACTGCAGCTCCCTGCCTGTATTTGTATGAGAACACCGGCAATTGTATTCAGGTAACGCTTTAGGTACACACTGTGCAAAGGACACTAAAACAAAATACTGCGCCTCCCTGCCTACACTAAAACAAAATACTGCAGCTCCTGCCTGTATTTGTTTGAGAACGCCAGCAATTGTATTCAGGTAAAGCTTTAGATGCACACTGTGCAAAGGAAACTAAAACAAAATACTGCAGCTCCCTGCCTGTATTTGTATGAGAATGCAGGCAATTGTATTCAGGTAAAGCTTTAGGTGCACACTGTGCAAAGGACACTAAAGGACACTAAAACAAAATACTGCAGCTCCCTGCCTGTATTTGTATGAGAACGCCGGCAATTGTATTCAGGTAAAGCTTTAGATGCACACTGTGCAAAGGAAACTAAAACAAAATACTGCAGCTCCCTGCCTGTATTTGTATGAGAATGCAGGCAATTGTGTTCAGGTAAAGCTCTAGGTGCACACTGTGCAAAGGACACTAAAACAAAATACTGCAGCTTCTTGCCTGTATTTGTATGAGAACACCGGCAATTGTATTCAGGTAACGCTTTAGGTACACACTGTGCAAAGGACACTAAAACAAAATACTGCGCCTCCCTGCCTACACTAAAACAAAATACTGCAGCTCCTGCCTGTATTTGTTTGAGAACGCCAGCAATTGTATTCAGGTAAAGCTTTAGATGCACACTGTGCAAAGGAAACTAAAACAAAATACTGCAGCTCCCTGCCTGTATTTGTATGAGAATGCAGGCAATTGTATTCAGGTAAAGCTTTAGGTGCACACTGTGCAAAGGACACTAAAGGACACTAAAACAAAATACTGCAGCTCCCTGCCTGTATTTGTATGAGAACGCCGGCAATTGTATTCAGGTAAAGCTTTAGGTGCACACTGTGCAAAGGACACAGTACATTAAGTGAAAATAGTGCAGCTCCCTGTCTGCCAGTATATTATGAAGAGAATAACAGGAACAGATCTAGCTAAACTGAATACATATATATATACAACACACCTGGGATGCATATATATCCTCTACACAATGTAACTGAAGCTAACTGACTCGCCTGCCTATTCTATCTAACTTAAATCAAATGACACTGTCTCTCTGTCTATCTCTCTCCGCCACCACAACACACTACATGTAGGCGGCCTTATATAGTGTGGGGCGTGTACTAAACCCCCTGAGACATAATCGCGTCTCTCCGTATTTTCTGCGCTGTGATTGGCCAAAGCATGCGGGTCATAGCGCATGCTTGGCCAATCAGCAGCCAGCAATGCACTGTGATGCCGCAGTGAATTATGGGCCGTGATGCGCCACTCGAATTTGGCACGAACGGCCAAATTCATTCGGAAATTCGCCGAACAGGCGAATTTGCCGAACAGAGGATGTTCGAGTCGAGCATGGGTTTGACTCGAACACAAAGCTCATCCCTACTGCCCAGAGGATATGGGAGTCGAGGGTAATTCCTTACCATTTGCAATATGGGGGGGTTGTTTCGCCTTTCATAGACAAAAGGTTTTTAGAGATGTTGAAGTTTCCTATATGATGTTATGAAGTCCAGAGGAGGTAGCCATGAATTTTTCAGTGTCTTGAATAGTGTCTAGAATAATATGAAGTTCAGGGAAGCCAGGCTTCCCCTGCCCCTTCCTGTCCATTGATATGTAAATAAACCAGTTGGATGGGTTTTTAGAGCTGAGCACAGAAGAGGAAAGTCTTTGCAGGATCTGATGTATGCAACAGGAAGTTGGTGGGAGAGGCTTGGGCTCTTTTCAAACAAACATGTGGACACAAAGGGACTTGTGTTTGGAAGGACAATGCAAATCACTTTGGTTTTTAAATTTAATTCCAGTTGTTTTACTGAGTTTTATACTGTAATTCAGTTTTGGGTATAGAGTAAACATTCTGTGAGTAAACGGAAGGCATCCACATTGTTTTAACATCTAGATACACATAGAAAGAAGCCATAATATTGTTTTGAATAGTGGAGAATTTTATGGTGCTTTGTAGTTGTCTGACATACACGTTATAGGGCTGTATATTGTGAGACTGGAAGGGCCATGTATATGTAGCGCTGACATTTCTGTCAGGCAATGTTATTCTATGAGCAGTGTAATAATTTGGTATCTGGCACCATCTAGTGGCCAATACTGGACATGGGCTCTGATTATTTTCCTTTCCAGAGTATTAACAATATAACAGGAAGTGACTGTTTGCATTTTTGTGCTTTGACCTACCTATGATATCCCTGTACTGAACTGCATGCTGGGTAGGCTATAAAAGGACCCGTGCAGCCACTTTCTGTTCTTCTGGATGCATGGCCTGCCTGCCTGTGTGACCGGATCGGGAAGGATCCAGAGACACCTGTCGGAGCCATCGGAGGGTCCCGGTTCATCTTGCAGAGTGGAGCGGTGTGACGGAGCCAGCCGGTTAGAAGCAAGACTGAGTGCACCGGAGCGGAGCTGTTCCATTCTTCAGATCCAGTTTGGTGAGAGGGCTGCTGCCCACAGTTTCCTAACACACTTTCATACACCTAGTACTATACTTCTTCTGGTGAAACCTTTAAGTCTATGCTATATATATTCTTCAGTAAACTTAATTTGTTAATTACTTATAAAACAATGAGTTTGTTATTACAAGAATGGAACCCGAAGTGTCAGAGGCAAGGGTAGCTCCAGGTATCTGGGATGGCCAGTAGGAAAACTAACAACTTTGCAGCTACTCAAGGGAGTAGTGCACTACGTGGAGGTCCCACTGAGATTTCTCAACTAAAATGCCCGAATAGGCCAGGAGAGTGGTCAAGAGCGGAGGAAGTCATGGACCCAGATACGGCCACTCGGAGTCAAAAATTTGGGGGTGCAGCCCAGAAAACCACCATTCTGAGACTCTCAGGAGACCAGTGGTTTGATAAGGAGGTGCGGCAATTAAGGTGGAAAGCGGTGCTGGGACAAGGCTTCTATTTGCTATACTTAAAGCAGGACGTGCAGGAAGATTTTACCTATGTCCTCTTAGAGTGGAAAGAAACCACCCCAAACGGAGTTCAAGGAAGGGATGGTGAGCTTGGCAGAAGGCCTGGATGGGTGGGTGATTCTGACACAAGAACCAGAATAACCCCCACTGGTGACACCGCCAGGGAGTCCGTTGGCGAGAAGCTCGATGACGGGCAGCCCAAACTCTGTGTGCCCAACATCAGACGAGAACCTGGAGCATAGGATGCTGCCAGCTTCCTTCTACTTAGATATGAGTCGTTTGGTGGACAGCCTGATACAAGCCACCAGACATCCACGAATGAGAGGTATCGCAAGCTGCCAATATTCTCCGGGCGAATACCAAGGCCAGAGGGAGAGGAGGATTTTGAGAACTGGATGGATCAAGCAACACAAGCCCTAGAGGATTGGAATGTCCTGGGTCACTTAGGGAGAAGGTGGATTAGTGAATGCTTGTTAAGTCCAGCAGCTGACGTCATCAGAAGTTTCAGGAGGCTGGACATGGCCGAGTGAGGCTGCTTTCTAACGGAGCTCCCGGCCTGAACCCTCATACCCCGGCAGAAAACGCTTTAAAGAACCGGTATGAGCTCATCAAAGAAATATAAAGCAAGAGCAACAATGCGTGGAACCCCCTCAGGCAAGAATCTAGGCGAGATCCAGCGCTACTTTAGACACCTGCAGGAGATCTCCCCGATGCCAGAGAGGCAGCACCACCAGGCCCCACACACGGCGCTGCACAACAAGAACACTCAGCGGGCCCTGGTAATTCTATGACCAACACCCAGACACCACCAGAAGCCTCCATGGATGACTTTACAAAGTCCCAACGGACTGCGATGGCTCACCCTCAACCACCAGAAGCCTCCTTGCTAGACCAGGACATCAGGGAGATGTTACAAGCCCTCCCCACTCAGTCCACCATAGAGGCCCTGATCTACGACTGGAGGAAACACATAGGAGAGACATCCAGGAAGTCAGAGGTGAGGTCTCTTCCCTCGCGGATCGAGTGTCTACCAGAGAGACCTCACTAACATCCCTAGAAGGGTGGGTGTCGGCACTTGAACAAGCCCGCGACCAGCACTGGGACACAGCGGTAGCTCTCCAGCTCCATCTCAAGGACATAGAAGACCGGAGCCGCCGCAACAACCTGCGGCTCCGGGGCGTCCCGGAAACATCCAAGATGGAGCATGTCGGTGACAGTCAGAGGAATGTTTTGTGATGTGCTTGGGGACCCGGGGCAGAAATGATCCTAGTTAGAGCTCATAGAGCTCTTGGTTCTAGACCCCCCGACCCAAGCAGACGCTGGGACATAATCTGCAGGCTCCACCGTTTCACCCAGAAGAAGGATATCCTGAAGCGAGCATGGGAACGGGGCGACACAGAGGTGAACGGGTCACAAATCAGGATTCTACAAGACCTATCCAGATCGACCCTGCAATGCAGAGCCCTCCTCCGCCCGCTACTGGACCTGGCCAAGCAACACGGATTGACATACCGCTGGGAATATCCCCTGTCGGTGACCTTCCGCAAGGAAACATGCTCCTTTACACTGCAAACAGCAGCAGATCTGCCGGCCCTATTCCAATTTCTGGGCACAGAGCCAATTCAGGTTCACGATTGGCTACAACTCCTTCCACGCCAGCTGGGAAGATCGGGAGCCGTGGCAAATCGCGGCCCCCTGCCGCCTTACCAGTTCTGAGGCAGAAGGAGACGCCGGTCAGGATCCAGAGGCGCTTCACGTGAGTAGGCCATGGGCCATCTCTCCTGGACACTTGCCCCCTCGCCTGCCCCCTCGTGATCACCCCTGACTCAGAATGCCCAAGACAATGTCTGCTGTACCTTAGGGGCATGGAACCTTTTCACTGGAACCTTCTCCCCTGGGCTTTCAGGGATTACCTGCCTCCTACCACATTCTCCGTAAGCAGCCCCCGCCGACCTTTCCCCTGTTGATACCCCAGAGGTGATTAACCTGGCCGAGAGCCCTGGCATCATGTGACTACCCATAGGAGATAGACATTGATCTTCTGGACCTGTCAAGTGTATACTCCGCTCCCCCCTGAACTACTAGGAAACACTGTGTGCCTTTTTGATTAACAGAGGTGCACCACCTCTCACTTTGGACACTGGGTTAGAATTAGGTGAGGAGGTACGTTGACATCTGTGCTGTTCTGGTCTGAAGGGGAGAGATCAGGTGTCCACTGTACGCCTCTTCAACCGGGGGTGGGGTTCCCCCAAGTTGTGGTAGACATGAAGGAAGGGACAACTAGAAAAGATGCCATGAACAGAGCTAACCTGTAATAGGGGATTTGGGGATTTGCACCGCGGATTTCGGCCGCTAGTGGGACGCTTTTACCCCAGCTAGCGGCCGAGGAAAGGGTTAAAACCACCGGCAATACGCCACAATAGCACCGTTTTGCCGGTGGTATTACAACGCTGCTCCATTGATTTCAATTGGGAGCAGCGGTGGAGGAGCGGTAAACGCACCGCTCCTTCACCGCTCCAAAGAAGCTGCTGGCAGGACTTTTCCCTGACGTCCTGCCAGCGCACGGCTGTAGTGTGAAAGCCCTCGGGCTTTCACACTACAAACAATGGTGCATCTTTTTTAGGGCGGATTGCAGGCACTATTTCTAACGCTATAGCGCCTGCAAAACCCCCTGGTGTGAAAGGGGTCTAAAAGTTTAAAAAGCTTGTTCACCCCACCGTCCTTCTGCTTCCCTCCAGGAATGTCTCACCATTTTCTTGCAGATAACTGGCTGCAGGACCAAATCCGAGCTCTTTAATTTTTCAACGCAGGAAAACTCTTACCTGCTTCGAAATTCGCCGACCATATGGACAGACCACCCATCCATCCCTGGACTTACCTCTTAACCACTTACAGACCGGACCATTTTGCTGGTCAAAGACCCGACCACTTTTTGCGATTCGGCACTGCGTCGCTTTAACTGACAATTGCGCGGTCGTGCGACATGGCTCCCAAACAAAATTGACGTCTTTTTTTCCCCACAAATAGAGCTTTCTTTTGATGGTATTTGATCACCCCTGCGGTTTTTATTTTTTGCGCTATAAACAAAAATAGAGCGACAATTTTGAAAAAAACGCATTCTTTTTTGCTTTTTGTTATAATAAATATCCCCCCAAAAATATATATAAAAAAAATGTTTCCCTCAGTTTAGGCCAATACGTATTCTTCTACATAATTTTTGTAAAAAAAAAACGCAATAAGCGATTATTGATTGGTTTGCGCAAAAGTTATAGCGTTTACAAAATAGGGATAGTTTTATGGCATTTTATTAATTTTTTTATTTATTTTTTTACTAGTAATGGTGGCGATCAGGGATTTTTATTGTGACTGTGACATCATAGCGGACACATCGGACATTTTTGACACATTTTTGGGACCATTGTCATTTATACAGCAATCACTGCTATATAAATGCAGTGATTTCTGTGTAAATGACACTGGCAGTGAAGGGGTTAACCAGTGGGTGGCAGTGTAGGGGTTAAGTGTTCCTAGGGGTGTGTTACTAACTGTGGGGGGGTTGGGCTTTCATTTCGTGAACACTGATCTCTGCTCCAATCACATGGAGCGTCACTAGTTGCTAGGCAGACTGGAGAAATGCTGTTTACAATGGCATTTCTCCATTCAGCCATCCCATGAGACGATCGCGGGTATGCCCGCGGTGATAGAGTCCGCGGGACCCACGACCAGACTCACGGGGGTCCCGACCGGCACGCGAGCGCGCCGCTGGTGGCGCACTCGCGATGGCAGGGAGGCATTGAAGATTGGATGTACCTGTATGCCAATATGCCTGCCCGTGCCATTCTGCCGACGTACATCGGCGTACGCTGGTCGGGAACCGGTTAATTACCCACTACCTTAAATCTCTAGATAAAGACCTAAAGTGCTCCCGACAATTACCACCCTTCAAAAGCCTTTGAGCCCAAAACGCCCCCCGACACCTCATAGCCTACACACATAGCCTCCTTTTTGCAGATGTGCGCCCTGATACAAGCAATGCCTGCAAACTTTGGGAAGAAGACTTATCCCTCTCAATTTTGGACAATCAGGGGGAACGCATCTTCTTTAATATTCACAAAGGCTCATTAAACGTAGGCATACAAGAGAACGGCTATAAGATCCAATCGCGGTGGTACCGCACACCAGCTCTTCTAAACAGACTCTATCCCACCACCCCAGATACATGCTGGAGGCGCCACAACGATAAAGGGACTATACTACATATTTGGTGGACCTGCACCCCACTACAAAATTTTTGGAAGGAAGTATGCTGAATCACCTCTCAAGTAACCGCCTATGAATAGATCCAGCCCTAGCCCAATGCCTGCTCCATCACTCTCCCCTATCACACAACACATACCACAAATCCCTGGCAATGCACATGATCAATGCTGCAAAGCAATGTATTCCCATTCACTGGGGCTCCCCTCAGGTTCCTACAATTAAAGAATGGTTCCACAGAATAGGCAAAACGGCCGAGATGGAGGCGTTGATTCACATCTCTAGAGACACACCCGCGAAATTCAGCAACAAATGGGCGTGTTGGAAACATTTCCAGACCACCCCAACTTACTCTAGAGTCCTTGAATTACAATCATAAGTTAACAAAGACTTTTTTTTTTTTTTTTGGAATGCCTTGGCTGATCTCATTTACATTAGAGGGGTGGTGGTGGTGGAGGAGGAGAGCAAGGTGTGGAGATAGAGGAAGACATTAGGAGTTACAATAAAACACAAATCTTGACACACACACGAGCCTCCCTCGACCTCCCCATGCAGACTCAATTTGAAGGGACACCAATTCTTGAAAGGGAAGCTCCCACCCTGGCCTAGGGAGGGGGAGAAGAGGGAGAGGAGAGAAAAAGAGAGGGTCCCGAGAAGGAGAATGACTAAAGGAGCACCCCTGTCCTCTCTCCTGCCCCCTTCCCCCCTTTTTCTTTCCTCTCTCCACATCCCTCAGCCACCCTTGTTCTCCTCTACCTCCTCTCCTCTCTTGCTCTACCCTATTACTTCCCCCCGACCTCCCCTTCCCCCTCTCCTCTTACCCCTCCCCCTATTTCTCCCCTGACCCCCCCATACACCGACTCCACCCGGGTTCCCCATAACCCTACACCCTCCTCAGACAATGATACATAACCCCAACTTGACTATGTACAGAACCCCTTGATCAACACCCCCACCTCCCACATACTATAATTCATCTTAAACAGGCCTTCCATGGATCGTGGGGCACATTAGGCCTATCGCCTGAGACATATACGCATGACCCCCACATACGGGACCTGTATGACATCTACCCGCCCTCCCCTATCAGCATTCATCCTCTAGCAGACAACCGGAGAAGGAGGACATAGTTAAGGAAAATCTCTGTTCCCATCACCAAGACAGAACGTCACTACACAAGTTAGACCACTCTGATGGGACCAAAAGATCCTGAAAATGTGGGGATGATAAGAGACTATATACAAGATTTTAGTAATGAGAACGGTATCATTAGCAGTAACCAGCATGGATTTGTGAAGAATCGTTCTTGCAAACCAATCTATTAAACTTCTATGAGGTGAGTTGCCATCTAGATAAAGGAAGACCCATAGACGTGGTGTATCTGGATTT
This sequence comes from Lithobates pipiens, assembly GCF_037356315.1. Classification (NCBI taxonomy): domain Eukaryota; kingdom Metazoa; phylum Chordata; class Amphibia; order Anura; family Ranidae; genus Lithobates; species Lithobates pipiens. Next base: position 151,388,183 of record NW_027507785.1, on the reverse strand, counting down.
TACAAAAGCATTTGACACAGTTCCCCATAAATGTTTACTGTACAAAATAAGGTCCGCTGGCATGGACCATAGGGTGAGGACATAGATTGAAACCTGGCTACAAGGGCGAGTTCAGAGGGTGGTGATAAATGGAGAGCACTCTGAATGGTCAGGGGTGGGTAGTGGGGTCCCCCAGGATTCTGTGCTGGGACCAATTCTGTTTAATTTGTTCATAAATGACCTAGAGCAGGGGTGTCCAAACTTTTTTCAAAGAGGGCCAGATTTGATGAAGTGAACATGCGTGAGGGCCGACCATTTTGCCTGACATTCTTTGAACCATTGAAAATTCGGTCTAATGCCCCGTACACACGAGCGGACTTTTCGACATCCAAACTCCGACGGACCGAGTCCGTCAGACTATCCGATCGTGTGTGGGCTGCAACGGACTTTAGCTTCACTAAAGTCTGACGGACTTTAGAAATGAAGCATGCTTTAAATTTTCCCGTCGGAACTCCGCCGGACCCAGGTCCGATGTAGAAGTCCGCTCGTCTGTATGCTGTTCCGACAGTCCTAAAACGACGCATGCTCTGAAGCAAGTACGAGACGGAAGTGCTCGGTCTTGTAAAACTCCAGTTCGTATTGGAAGTAGCACATTCGTCATGCTGCAAATTCTGTGCTCGTTTAAATGTATAGCGCATCTTCTTTATAATGCTAGAAGAACGAAGCCTTTTTATTTATAATGTTGTCCTTGTCCGCTGAACAGTGTTTGGGCGGACAGTCCGCTCGTGTGTGGGCTTTCACCGGACAGTTTGGACGGACAAAGTTTTTCGGAAAGTGAAGTAGCTTTGCTGCTTATATTCACACAGAGTTAATACTACATGTTTTTATTCATCCTCATCCTATGATTAATCTTCCAATTATAGCAAAAATATCTTCCCAATTTATATAACAAAAAAAAAAAAAGAATATATATATATATTTATTTATTTATTTATTTATATTTATTTATTTCTTGAAAAAAAAAAAAAAATCTATTACTATATATTTTTGGAACTACTATTTTTTTTTTTTTTCTGGTGGGGGGGGGGGGGGGGGGGGACGGGGGTTTGAAACAAGATGGATTTTCATTTTTTTGGGCCAAGCAGGACTATGCAAGTAGAGATAGATAGATAGATAGATAGATAGATAGATAGATAGATAGATAGATAGATAGATAGATAGAGAGATAGATAGATACCCAAACCATCATTTTGGCCTACACATGATTGCATGTTCAAAATCAGCAGAGCTTCCCCTCATTTCAAATGTTAAGCCTCAAATTTACAGCGACTGCACTTCCAAGTGCACTTGCAGTGCTTTAAAACTTGCACTTGAAGTTAGCATATTTCCATGAACATGTGTTTTGTAACATCAATAAGAATAAAATTCAATATGTACATCCCTAACGCAGGCTTTAAATTAACCGAAAATAAAATGATAACTATCTTCCCGTCGCATGTAGCAGTCGCTGCTCCCGTTCGGACAAGCGTACGGGCTCGCGGTACAGCTTTATACGCGGCGCATGCGCTCAGGCTCCGCCTGCGTCGCCCGCCCCTGACGTTCCTTGCGACCGTGTTTCCCCGCCCCTTTTACCCTCCTTCCGCTGTGGGTGTATGAGAGTGGAAAATGGCGGATGGGAGCTCAATTAGCAGCGTGAGCACCGCGGAGGAAAGGCGTGGGCCCCAAGCAAGGAGGAGATATAAGGCCACCAATATGGCATTCGAAGAGATGGTGGAGATGGTAGCTATCCTTCAAAGGGAGGATTATGATGGGCAACTTGGCCCTTACCCAAAACCCAACATACGAAAAAGCGCCATCTTGGACGAGGTGGTCACCACCTTGGATTCAAAATTCGGGGTACGGAGAGGAAAGGACCAGCTGCGGAAAAGATGGTCGGACATCAAGTCCAGGGAGCCGGACCAATATGACCGCATCAAAAAGGTCCTTAAAAAAAGTGAGTAAACTCCGCGTTTTCCGTGACTGTCGGACATAATCCTTTGATGAGATCGTAATCGTTCGTGTAGATAGTATGTAAAACTGGCGGATTTGACCGTAATCGTTCGTGTAGATCGTATATGTCAAACTGGCGATTTGAATCATAATCTTTCGTATAGATAGTGCTGTAAATAGTGACTGAACCTCTGGTGGATCGTAATCGTTCGTGTAGGTTGTCAATGAAAATATGGCGCATATGGTTGTTCGTATATGTGGGCGTAAATAGCATGAATTTGTGTATGGTGTAAACTTTATCTGGTGTTGGATTAGATTTTAATTAGTTATTATTTTTATTTTTTTTTTGTTTCATGATAAACTGAATTGTCACGCTCAGTTTATCGGAAATAAATTTTTAATAAAGTTTCATAAATTTATTCAGTGCAATGTAGACTCAATAAAAAAAATGAGATAGATAGATAGATAGATAGATAGATAGATAGATAGATAGATAGATAGATAGATAGATAGATAGATAGATAGATAGATAGATAGATAAAATGCTGGTTCAACATCTGGACTAGGGAACTTTTATAAGTGGATTTTGGGACATCATAGAACATTTTTGACATAATCACACACAGGTACTCCAGGCGATGATTCAAGTGTGTCCGTCTGTGAAACTTGGACAAAAGATATAAAGTATCACAGTTTGGTTAAAGGCTAGGTTCACATTGCTGCAATGTACGAGATCAAATGTGATTTGCACCGCACTGCAGTGCAAATCACATGTGATCTCTGTGTGATGCGATTTCAGCCATGCATATAGTATGGCTGAATTCGCATTGCATCCGGACCAAACTTGTACATGGCCCTTTTTTTAGTCCACAGCCGAATCGGATCACATGGGTGTTCACACCATGTGGTCCGATTCCTGTCCGAGTTTAAAGATTGCACTGTGATATGAGAACTAATTTGGAGGTGTCAATAAAACTTTACACTGATACTCCCAGCAGGTCACATAGGGCAGTGCGAACTGCGCATGCGATGCGTGAAACCACAGTAGATTTGCAGCGTTCACACATCGCAGCAGTCTGAACACAGCCTAAACTGAAAAAAAGTAATTTTAAGGATGTATTAAACTAGGAGCTTGTAATAAGCAGCTAATAATTTTACACCACTTCAAACCAATGTTTCATATTCCAATTTCTGAACTCAAATATCACTATGCTTCAATTTTTTTTTTTTTTTTTTTTTTTTGTGTTTTTTTTTTTTTTTTTTTGTCATTCTCATAGGGGAACAACGACTCAGACAAGAGGCGGAGCAGCCCAGGACCCCCCGACCTCGCCAGCCTGATTGGGCAATTAGCCCCAGCCCCAGCCCCAACCCCAGCCCTGCATCGGTATTGGAGCTGCCCAGTCCTGTCTCTGCGAGTGAGCTACGGAGCTCGGTATCCTCCGCTGGACCAAGCTCCGTAGCTCCACTGGATGAGCCGAGCCCAGGGCTAGATGTGGAGGAGAGTGAAAGTGAGTGTCTGACAACCCAGCTTAAGCTAAACAATTAATGGCTGTATATGTTAACCAATTTTTTTTTTCTACACATGTTTTTAGGTGATGATCTGGTTGTGGTAGCCGAGCCATTTACATCGGAGAGTGCCCAGAGGCTGATAGGGCAGATCATGGCCTGGAATGCCAGGATCGACATCATGGAGAGGAATATCCAGGCCACGCAACAAGAAATCCTGGCCACGCAACAACAACTCCTGGGCATTCAGCAACAGCTGGTCCCTATGAGGCAGGAAATGAAGGACATGATCGATGTTTTAGGGAGAATATAAGCCCCTTTTCCCCTAAACCAGAATCGATCATGTCCTTCATTTCCTTGCCCAAAAGTTTATTAATGTTTTTACTCGTTTTTTAGAGGCCAAATTTTGAAGATGCACACGGTGTGTCAACATGTGCTATGTGCCATCAGAGGATCGCAATGGACGCATTTGGTGTTTGCAAACCCTTCCTCCTTCTAGTATGAGAGAGGAAGGGATTGCACACACCAAACACGTCCATTGATCACTCATGATGGCACATAGCACATGTTGACATTACCAATTTTTGGTGTGCATCTTCAAAATTTGGCTTTACCCCTTGTTTGATGTAAATAGTTCAAAATCTGATTTTATTATTTTAAATTTTAATGTTAATTGTATTTTTGATATATTTATATTTTTCTATGTTTACCAAAAAAAAAAAAAAAAAAAATTAAAAACAAAAAAAATAAAATAAAAAATAAAATTTTAAAAACCAATTTCCCAAAAAAATAAAAAAAATAAAATAAAAACGAATTAAAAAAAAAAAAAAACACAAAACAAAAAAGATCTAAATAAGACTTTAAATAAGAATTAGCACTGGTTTTAATGTGCACTATTAAAAAATAAAAAATAATAAAAAAAAATAAAAAAGGTGTGTGTCTACTTCTTTCAATACTCAATACCAGTTTGTAAAGTCATTTTGTGTTTTCTGTCACAAAGGGCCTTATTTCCTATTGTCAAAAACCACTTTGCTATACAAATGCACTAGGACAAGAATATGCAATTAGTGGAAATCCAGCTGTTGCAGAACTACAAGTCCCCTGAAGCATAGCAAGACTGGCAGCCACAAGCATGAGACCCAGAGGCATGATTGACTTGTAGTTTTGCACCAGCCGGAGGTTGGCCAATTGCATATCCCTGAATTAGGACAATGTAGGAGACAAGCATCATGAAAAGCAAACAAGAACCAAACTTCAAAATTTGAACAGACAAGACATATTTCCAGAAAAAATAATTTTTTAACTTGACCGAATAATTAAATATGGAGATCACAAGAAAAAAAAAAAATGTTCATGATTTCACCCCAAAATATTGATGAAAAAATTACTCCAAAAAAGTAAAAAAAACAAAGAAAAAATGTTGGTGACTAATTTTTTGCCTACATATTTTTGGTACAATTCTTTAGCATTTTTTTTTAAATTGTGATCTCCATATTTAATTTTTCCGTCAAGTTAAAACCAAAAACTTTTTTTTATTCTCTTTTTTTTTTCATTACCACAATAACCTTTTGATTTTTATTCTGGTGACAAGTTACCACAATAACATTTTTATTTTGTTTATAACCTCAAGGAGGTTAGTGTCCCTTGTTAATTTCACATTGTCTTTTATAGAAAGGTATTTGACCAAAAAACACATAGGCAATTATATTTTCAAACAAAAAATACCATTTATTCTGGTTTAACAAACAAAAAAATGAAGGCAACACTGGAGAAACTTGTGACATTTGTGTAGCCTTTTGGCCCCAGGGCAAACGTGAAACTTTGTGGACAAGAAAATTCAAATATTACAAAATCAAATATGGTCCCAGAATCCAAGACATCAAGAGCAGCATCAGATGGTATATATGTCCCCAGGCTGTGGTACAACAGGCTGCATCTTTTTGGTAGGACCAGAGTGAAGCCAGGTCATCACCTTCTTCTCTTCGCTCCACCCTTCGCTGCACCCTTCCCTGCAGACTTCCCTGTAGCCTTCCTGGGAGGCTGTGTCTCCAGTGGTGGACTCGTGGCAGGAGGAGGAGGAGGAGGAGGAGGAACAGGAGGAACCTGCTCCACAATATTACTGTGGGCAGATAATTCTCCACTGAACCCCTTCTGTAATGCCAGGAAAATGATCCTTTCGCAGTGGAGGCGTTGGCCCATCTCTAGTTGCTGGAGCCGGCTGGCAATGTAGCAGCCATAGGCCTCTTCTGCGTCAGGGGGGCTGTTTAAAACATTAGTTGCCTCTCTAATTAGTCGCAGGGATTCCTCCTGTGCCTGCGTATTTTTTTTGGCCCTTCTGGATGGAAGACGGAGGGGAGGCACTTGAGAAGTCGTCATGCTTCTGCTAGGCCCGGCCACCTCCTGCCTGACAGAGGGCATGGACTCCTCCTGGCTGAGAGTGGGCATAGCCTCCTCCTGCCTGCCACTTTCCCCACCTTCCTCCTGGCTGAGCTCCTCCTGTGTATAAAAAAGGGACATTGTTTTAGTTTTTTGTTCATCAATCCTAAACATTTTTCAGCTCCTGACTTCAAAATTCTGTTAATACATATAAAAGAGTATCATTATGACACCACTATTTCTTGTTTCTGCTGGTGACAAACATTTCTGGCCACTACTGTAAATTGATATGTCCAAATTTTAACTATTTTTTAACAACAATAATAGCGTACAAATTCGAATAACATCTAGTTAACATCATTAATATTATGAATATCACTATTTTTGTACGGAAAATACCTGGCTCCAGATGGGTGCATCGGCTTCTTCCAGGATGGAAGGCTCATCAGCCTCTGCTGAGGTGGAGGGAATGCTGCAGGGAAGGGTGGAGGGAAGGGTGGAGGGAAGAGTAGAAAGCGACTCCCTGGGTCTACACCGGTCGTCCAGGAACCGTAGCTTTTCAAAGTACCACAGCCTGGGTACATACACATCACCTGGTGCTGCTCCTGATGTCTTGGATTGTTCGATTTTCCTCTTTTCCTTTCTGTACATATTTTGCAATATTTGAATTTTCTTCTCCACAAAGTCCACGTTTGCCTCTGGGATCCAAGTCTGCACAAATGTCAAAAGTCTCCCCAGTGTTGCCCTCCTTACGGGTTTATTAAAATAATCCCTGTGCTTGGCTTGCCACAGATTTGACATTTCTCTATACTTGTCGATAAACAGAGTTAAAAATTCTGGATCTTTGAATTTTTGATTCATTTTTCTGAAAGACAATACACAAGCCAAAAAACATAATGTTAGCTCAGACTCTCCTAATCTTAGCCCAAGATAGACTCCAGGATCTGCCACTTATTTGGGGAAATGGTTTAAACTTACCTTCGTTTTTCTTGCTCCCAACTTCTGCTCCTACTTTCGCGAACGAACATACGACATGTGGGGTTTTGTCGTTATATACAGTGCGTTCGCGTAGAACTACGCCTGCGTTGCCCGCCCCTGACGTTCTTTTAGTCAAGTTCATGGCTTCCCGCCCTTTCTGCGCACTTTAACGTACGTACGACATGTGCATTTTGGCGTAAGACCCAGTGCGTTCGCGTAGAACTACGCCTGCGTTGCCCGCCCCTGACGTTCTTTTAGTCAAGTTCATGGCTTCCCGCCCTTTCTGCGCACTTTAACGTACGTACGACATGTGCATTTTGGCGTAAGACCCAGTGCGTTCGCGTAGAACTACGCCTGCGTTGCCCGCCCCTGACGTTCTTTTAGTCAAGTTCATGGCTTCCCGCCCTTTCTGCGCACTTAACGTACGTACGACGTGTGAAATTTGTCGTAAGATCCAGTGCGTACGCGTAGAACTACGCCTGCGTTGCCCGCCCCTGACGTTCTTTTAGTCAGGTTCATGGCTTCCCGCCCTTTCTGCGCACTTTAACGTACGTACGACATGTGCATTTTGGCGTAAGACCCAGTGCGTTCGCGTAGAACTACGCCTGCGTTGCCTGCCCCTGACGTTCTTTTAGTCAAGTTCATGGCTTCCCGCCCTTTCTGCGCACTTAACGTACGTACGACGTGTGAAATTTGTCGTAAGATCCAGTGCGTACGCGTAGAACTACGCCTGCTTTGCCCGCCCATGACGTTCTTTTACAAGAATATTTCCCGCCCCCTTTTCTCTACGGTGCGCAGTAGGAGAAACATGGCGGAAACACAACAGGTGCTTGATCTTAATGACTCCAGTAGTCATGAATCCCCGGAGCCACAAACGTCCCGATCCGGAAAGCGGAGATTTAAGGCCTCAAATATGGCATTTCAAGAGATGGTGGAGATGGTGGCAATCTTGCGAAGTAAGGATTATGATGGCAAGCATGGACCATACACCCATCCGAACTTGCGCAAGGCCAGAATCATGGCCAAAGTAGTAAAGACCCTGCATACTCGTTTTGGGGTACGACGGTCAAAAGACCAATTAAGGAAGCGGTGGTCCGACCTGAAATTGAGGGAGCCGGATCAATACAGAAGGATCAAGAAACTTCTGAAAAAAAGTAAGTACTTGTCGTGTGTTCCTATTTTAGGATTATTGCATACAATACAGATCCATATGCTTTACCTTTGTACAATGTCAAAAATTGCTGCTTTAATGTTGTATACAGTTAAAAGAATCGTATCGTTTTCAACCGCTCGTAAAGTGTTCGTTGCAAACCTCGTTTTTGATACAGGGTTTGAACAGCATTTTTTGGCTGTGTAATTTATAAAGACACAACAAATGATTAGGACATTGTGGTTTAGATGTGTTTCAAAATACAATGACTAGAAAAGAACATTCAGTGTAATTGAAGGAGAGGACACTTGGCAGCTGGGTAAAAACACATCTGCACTCACGAGCAAAGGTGTGGGACACCAGAGAACATTTATTAGGGTAAACCACACGCCACACGGGGTTCCCTGGTATACTTGGGGGGGGGGGGGGGTGGGGCATGTGTGAACCTTGGCACAAAAAGCTAATTATTTGCTTTTTTGGGCAAAGTGAATTGATTTCTCATGTCTTCACATTTTGCATCTCTTCATAAACCGACAATTGTACAACACTTTTAATCAAGGTTTCATCTTCCTAGTTCTGGCCTTAAATATCTGTGTGCTAAAGTATACCTTTTTGTTTGTTAATTTCTCATAGGGGAGAAAAGCCTCACAAAGCAGGATCCCAGGGACCGCCACCCTTGCCAGCAGGAATGTGAGGTTAGCCCCATCCCCCCCGTGGATGTGCATGTGGAGGAAGGAGAGGTGGAAGAAGGAGAGGAGATGGGCACCCCACCAGGTGAGTGTCTGACATCACAGCTTCAGGTAATCGATGTATACCTGCATATTTCCCAACACATTTTTTTACATCTATTTTAGGTGATGTTGTGGTTATGGAAAGCGACACATTTCCAAGCACCAGTGCCCCCCCCGAGGATGTCGAGGAAGGAGAGGTGGAGGAAGGAGAGGTGGAGGAAGTAGGGGAGCTGGGCACCCCACCAGGTGAGTGTCTGACACCCCAGCTTGTTGAAATCCATGTATGACTGCATAATTTGTGACCCAATTTTTACCATCTATTGTAGGTGATGTTCTGTTTGTGGAAAGGGCCCCATTTTCCAGTGACAGCGCACAAAGGCTGATTGGCCAGATAATGGGCTGGAATGGGGAACTAGATGACATGCGGACTAGCCTGGATCTCATGAAGACTCAGATTGACAATATGCAGCTGGAAATGAAGAACATGATCGATATTTTGGGGAGAATATAATCCGTTTCTCCAGAATATCGATCATGTTCTTCATTTCCCTTGTTTTAGTTCAAAGATTGTTATTACTTCACCAATTTTTACGATTGTGGCTGATTGTTGTTATACATTTTTCATATTTTTTAGCGAAAAATAAAAACCCCAAAAAAAAAAAAAAAAAAAAAATTGACAAAATGAAAAAAAAGGAAACCAAAAAATGTTTGCCAAAGAAAGTTAAATAAACCCAAAAAAAACATTTAAGATCACGAAATATTCCATGGCACATGTGAATGTGGCCAAATTAAAATTTTGAATCATCAAGAATGTGTGGCGTATTCTTTCAATGCTTAATACCAGTTTGGGAAAAGGGATTTTGTGTATCCAGTGACAATGGGCCTTATTGAATTTAATGAAAATACACTTGGCACTACAAGTGCACTAGGATAACATAGGAGACAGCACAAACCAAAAGCAAGCAAGAAAACACATTTCAGATTTGAGGTTATTTTATTTTTTTCCTCTTTTTAAAAATTAAAGATTGGGTGGCATTGCAATGGCCCCCCTACCATTAAAATAAGTGACATATCTTTCACGCACTTCACGTGCACTTAGGGGGGCCAAGCCAGTACGGCCAGTATCCAGGCCTGTCATGGATTCTGTCCAAACTCCAGCCTCCGGCATTATTCCCGATAAATACGTATTGGAGTATTGTTTTAAAAAATTATGCAGAATGCAGCATGTGAGGATGACAGAGTTCAGTTTGTATTCGGCTAGGTTTAGAGCCGTCAGAAATACACGGAATCGGCTGGCCATTATTCCAAAAGCATTCTCCACCACTCTTCTCGCTCTGGCCAGCCGGTAGTTAAAAACCCTCCTCTCCGGGGTGAGGGCTCTTTGGGGGAATGGCCGCATTATGTGGTTGTCCAGAGCAAAAGTCTCATCCGCGATGAAGACGAATGGTAGTTCCTCCACATTCTCCGAATCAGGTGGCAAGCCCAGGCCACCTGTCTGTAGACGTCGGTAGAACTCCGTCGTCGCGAAGACTCCTCCGTCCGACATGCGGCCATTCTTCCCCACGTCCACATATAGAAATTCGTACTGTGCCGACACCACCGCCATTAACACAATACTGTGAAACCCCTTGTAATTAAAGAAGTATGACCCCGAATGGGGTGGTGGCACAATGTGTACGTGCTTCCCATCTATGGCACCACCGCAGTTAGGAAAGTCCCACCGGGTGGCAAAATGGGATGCCACAGTCTGCCATTCCTGTGGCGATGAAGGAAACTGGGGAGGCAAAAAGCAGAAAAAAAACAAAATAAGTACTTTTGCACATTAAACATTGTACATTACAACACAAACTTTAGTTCACGCTTCTGCCTAGTCACATGACACCGATCGTCTGCTCCCTGTCATTGGGAGCAGTGATCAGGGTCATGTCACTGCTAGCCCATCCCCCAGACAGTTAAGAAAAACACTCACCCAGAACACACTTTAAACCATTCCTTGGCCCCCTTGTGCTTAATAAAACACATTCACTGCATGTGACATTTTTACAGTAATCAAGACAATTTTTGACAGCATTGATCACTGTATTAATGACAATGGTCACAAAAATGTATGGAAATTGGCCAATGTGTCCGCCATAATGTGGCAGTCACCAGAAAAACCAAAAACCACAAAAATAATAAAAAACGGTTAGGCAACGCCATTACTATTTTCAAAAATGGCAAGATTTTACAAATGCCAGCAAAATAGACCATATTTCCGAAACGATTGAACTTTTAACCAAAACAATCAAGAAACGCTTAAATTGTGATTCATTTTAACACATTTTTGTTTACTAAAAGAATACGTATCAGCATCAAATGATGTCCAAAAAAATCATGGTGATATATTTTTGTGCCTATCTTTCTTTAGAGTGAAAAGAGAGAAAAAAAAGCATATTTTGAAAAATGCATTTTGGGTTTGTTGGTGGTTAATCACCAAAACTAAAAAAGCAGAGGTGATCAAAGACAACCAAATACAAAATCGCTTTGTGCTAATAAAATGAAGATAATTTACTAGGAGGAGCCATGTTACAAGGACGCACAATTGTCAATTCAAACAACGCACTGCCAAATCACCCTAAAAAGTGATGAAGGTCAGGAAGGGGGGAAAATCATTCCAGGGTTGAAGTGTGTTAAAAACTACAATATATAATTCAACATTAATTTAAGGACACACAGACTCGTTGGAATTATATTAAGTGTGTGGGGGGGGGGGGATCCAGTTAAAGGACACACAGACCATTTGGGATACTATTAAGGGGGGGGGGGGGGGATTCAGTTAAGGGGACACAGACCATTTGGAATAATATTAAATGTTTGGTTTGAGGATAAAGCAATAGAATGGAGCTGACAAAAGACATTTTAAGTGACTAGACTAGGTGGATATGGGCCTACCATAGCATGTTGGTGAGGTTTAATGAAGGCAAATATGCATGAAAAACAAAAAAGGAGCAGTAAAAGATTGCAGCATGCATGAGGAAAAAAAGGGGACATTCACAGCATATTGCAATCATGGTAATTAGAGATTGAGGAAAGAAATACAAGGCATTAGCAAACATTAAAGACAATAAAATGTGATGTTAAATGCTAAATCTTACCTTAATATAGTCCTCCTGCAGGACCTGTATAATGGCAGAACAGGTCTCTGGGATAATGATCCCCAGAGCCTGGGGGGAGATGCCTGTCGAGAACTTCAGGTCCTGAAGGCTTCTCCCTGTCGCCAAGTAGCGCAACGTGGCGACGAGCCTCTGCTCCGGAGTGATGGCTTGCCGCATGCAGGTATCCTGCCTGCTGATATAAGGGGTCAGCAAAGCCAGCAGACGGTGAAAAACGGGGTCCGTCATCCGGAGATAATTCCTGAAATCATCAGGATTATTCTCCCGGATCTCACGAAGCAAAGGCATGTGCGAGAACTGGTCACGCTGGAGCAACCAATTCTTCGTCCATGAACGCCTCAACACCCCGTCCAAGGACTGCTCTTGGGTTGCAGAATGAACTACAACACCAAGCGCAAGCAAAGCACGAACTCGACGACGAGTACGTACACGCAACATGGCTTCAAAACGGTCGGATTGTCAAAAACGAACTTAACAGACGTCACTGAAGAACAGCAAGGCCTGTGAAGAGCGAGCTGAAAGTCAGCGAGCGCAGTTAGATCGCACTGCAAAATACAGACACGAACTGACTACACGCACTAAAAAACAGATACAAACCTCACAAGCACAAACTGAAAAGCAGTGAAAAACGTTCTGAAAAATACGAGTCTGAAAAACGCGAATCGTCTCTCACCAAACTTCTACTAACACGAGATAAACACGAAATTAGCAGAAGGAGCCCAAAGGGTGGCGCACTTGGTATTGAACTTCCGTTTTATAGTCTCGTCGGACCTGGTGTACGTCACCGCGTACCAGACGAGCGGACTTTAGTAGGATCGTGTGTAGGCGAGTCCGTTGCGTCGGAACTCTGTCGGAACTCCGGCGGAACCCCGGCGGAATTCCGTTGGGAACTCCTTCGTATTTAAGTCCGCTCGTGTGTACGGGGCATAAGTGTGTCCATCCGAGCACTAATACACGGCCCAACAAGAATTCTCTTGCCTTTGTCGCGCTCGTTCCCGACACACAGACGAATGCTCTGCACTTTAGGGGGTACCGTTAATTCTTAATGGTACCCCACACATTGGAAAATGTAGGGTGCTTTTGGTGCAGTGCAATTTAAAAAAAAAAAAAGCTCGGGAACTTCTTTCCCTGCATTTGTGAGTAGGGAAGTCCATTGAAATTAATGGGCTGCCCTACACACAGCACGGAGCCACACAGATGTTGCATTTATGGGCTTAAAACAGGTGGTGAGGAGGCAACATAATGCCTCTTTACCGCCATTCAAATGCCTCTGAAAAGAAATCTGTGCATGGATTGCTTTTCAGAGGAGCAGCAGTCCTGGCTAATATCACACACAAGCCCTACAAAAGCAGTTTTGATGGTATAAGAATGGGGGGGGGGGGGGTCCGGATTAAACGTAACATACACACAGATACATGCACACACTTGCAGACAAATGCACGCCGCACACACATACAGACACATGCATACACATACATACAGACATACATGCACACACATACAGACATACATACAGACACATGCATACACATACACATACTTACAGACACATACAGACATACATACAGACACATGCACACACACACACATACATACAGACACATGTGCACACACAGATACAGACATACATGCACAAACCTACAGATATACAGACATACATGCACAAACCTACAGATATACAGACATACATGCACAAACCTACAGATATACAGACATACATGCACACACATACAGATATACAGACACATGTGCACACACACATACATACAGACATACACATACATGCACACATACAGACACATGTGCACACACAGATACAGACATACATGCACACACATACATATATACAGACACATGTGCACACACACACACATACAGACACATGTGCACACACACACATACAGACACATGTGCACACACACACATACATCCAGACACATGTGCACACACACACATACATCCAGACACATGTGCACACACACACATACAGACACATGTGCACACATACAGACACATGTGCACACACACACACATACAGACACATGTGCACACACACACATACAGACACATGTGCACACACACACATACAGACACATGTGCACACACACATACACATACAGACACATGTGCACACACATACAGACACATGTGCACACATACAGACACATGTGCACACACACACACACACACACACATACAGACACATGTGCACACACACACATACAGACACATGTGCACACACACACATACAGACACATGTGCACACACACATACACATACAGACACATGTGCACACACATACAGACATATGTGCACACACACACATACAGACACATGTGCACACACACACACATATACAGATACATGTACACACACACACATACAGAGACATGTGTGCACACACACAGATGCATGTGCACACACACACACACACACATGAATAAAGCCCTTTTTAACACTAATGTAGCTTGTAGCATAGTACAGTACCTTTGCAGCTTCCTCATTCAGCCGGGTACTGCACTGTAGGGGGAAGCAGAGAGCACAGCACACTCCTCTGCACTTTACTTTCACTTTTGAAGCTCACGGAGCTTCTCACAGTGCTGGGGATTGGGCTCATCTGACAGCCCTGCTCCCCTGGCACACTAAATTGAGAAAGACCAGGCGGGCCGTTCAAAACCGGGCCGGACTTTGGACATGCCTGACCTAGAGGATGGGGTAAACAGTCCAATGTCCATATTTGCGGACGATACTAAGCCAAGCAGAACAATAACTTCTCCTCAGGATGTGGAAACCTTGCAAAAAGATCTGAACAAATTAATGGGGTGGGCAACTACATGGCAAATGATGTTCAATATAGAAAAGTAGGTCTGGGACCTTGCTACATTTGGTTCCCAACGTGGGGCTAAGGTGTTGTCCTTACAGTAGTCACCCATAGAAACCGGCTTTGGCTCCATCGGGACTCCGCCTGACTCTGTGGGAAGATGGCAAGTAACCTTTACACTTCTAATGGACTGTGTTGTCATTTGTATTATCAATGTGGGGAAGAACTATCAAATCTCACTGCTCAGGAGAGAGGATCAGCCTGGTCTTTTGACACTTCCTGCCAGCGCTGTGAGGGTTAATACAGACTCCAAAATGGACTCCAGGACAGCTTTGGCATGCCGCAGCCTGAAGAAGTTCCCCACAGTTACCACAGTTCCCAAAGAACATTTGCATCAATCTGTTTGCAGGGAGAGGATTTACCGCTCTGCAGAGGAGGATAAGGATGTGCTGCCACGTGTGTTTAATTGTGGGTTGAAGAGGGAGATGACGCAGTTCTTCGTGAGTGAGATGGCAGATTGGAGAAATTATGCTCCGGGTGTTTGTTTCGGTCTGAGCGATGCAAAACCTGTCCTGACTAACACCTGAGTGCAGTATATATATCAGAGGGTAAGCTAGCCTTGTATACAGCTGGAGGCTATGAGTCTCTGGGACTGATTTGTGAAAAATTTCCTGGCCTGACCATGCATTTGAGGCCTTGGATCGTCTGTGGATGCTGTGGAGAGCATCTATTTGAGGTTGTCCCTCCAACTCTACCTCCATGGATCCTACAAGTTGATAAGGATAAGAATGTTGCTATCCTGGTTGAGAGTGATGTCCACAGCATGATGGTTATCACCAGTCATGCAGGAAGCTGTTATCCCTGCATCAACGACTACCCCAGAACCCAACGCACTGATCGTTCCTCAAAGCTGTGGTCAGGCCCAACTGATGTCCGAGCCACCCGGGAGGAAAGTACCGGAGCCAGGTAAGCCAGCGGGAAGTAAGAGTGGTGTGTACTGTGGGGGCATTGATGCCAGTGGCTGTCAAAGTGGTGCCAGCTAAGGCACATGCTAAGTGCAGCTACATCCCAGCCAAAGAGTGTTCAAGCATTTCAGATTCAGACATTCTGCCTGATGGTCTGTTGGAACTCTTTTTGGACAATTTGTCTTTCTCTGGAAAGTGGGGTGAGAGTGATGAAGAGTTAATAAGTAATGTGCAGGAGGATGAAGTACCTGCTACTACTACCACAAGTGTGCAAATTACGCCGTCAGTCAGTGCAACTCCACTGATCAGCATCGCCACGTCCTTTGAGGAGGACCAAGGAGCTCAGTGGAGTCCCAAAGCCTATCTAATTTTGCCCATGCCTAGCCTTAAACCACACCATAAGCCTGATGTGGTTGCTGGGTGCTCCAGGAACTCGGGTCCTACCCGGATATGGAGACCCTAAGACCCTGCCTTGGCTGTCAAAAATACAGCACATAATTATAAAGATAGTGGCAGAAGACTACGGGTACTTATACCCCTACATTCCCCCTCATCTGGAAGAGTAGATTTCTGAGAAGGAAATGCAATGGGTAGATGAAGCCATACGTGGATTCTTCCAGATCCCTCTCAAGACAGACTTTCTCAAGTTGTCACCTAAAATGTCCGGGAAATACCTGTCAGTTCTAAATACCTGGGGGTACGGCAGGAAGATTATTCTAGATAGTGTAGTTATCCACTGGTCAGACAAAAGGGGTCTAAAGCAATTTGTCACCACATTGAATGCACAAGCAGAGACTAATTCTACCTGACCCCGGTTACTACTGGTGAAACATAATCAAAACGGTATCATTAAATATGAAGTGTATTTTAATGAAAAAACAGTGGTGCTGTGTTCACCAATGTGAAGTGACTCCAAATCGAAATAAATCTAAAACGATCAATAAACTTTACAATAACACCATATTATCAGAAATATGAATCAAAAATACACACGTAAACAAAAACAAAAACAACAAAAAAAAAAAAAAAAATATATATATATATATATATATATATATATATATATGTCCATGCAAAGTGATATAATTCAAATAATGAATTTGGTGAATAATCTTCTTATACACTTCTAAGTTTCCTTCCACCACACCGATTGTGTTTGTGATCCACTCCCTTTGAAAACTGCACTCACCAGAACGATTTTCCATGCACTCTCATGCTCGGCATAAAAGCTGTTTAAACCCACCAGGGCTAATCAAACTTTCTTGGATCCCAACAGTATTCAACAAAGAATAATGATATTCCCATATGCCAACATAAAATGAAAAAAATGCCTCCAATAGCGTGATAACTTAAAATCATTTATTAAGATAGACACACAAAATCCTCAACCATTGCACTCACATCACTTCAGTACCCAGGATGCAGTTAATGCCTCTCACCCTCCACTTCCTCGCTCGTCTGTATCGGAGCCCCGTCACAACCGGAAACAGCAGAATGTTACTTGTCTCTTTGGTTACCGTACAGCCACGCCGCAATATGTTTCATTATTCTAACTTATTCATGGGATTGGCTGTACGGCGCGGCAACCCTCCTCTTTATACCCTCCCTACCAACTACTGACGGAAGTAATTTCAGAGCGCAAGCTTTTTTCACCGCTCAATCAATAATCAGTAAGATTAATACTATGATACATCACAAAGTGTTTGAACTGTCTCCAGCATAATTTATACATATACCAAACATCTTTAATGTAATCCTATAACCCAATCTAATGTTTATATTACACTCCGCATAAAAATAGAAAAAACAGAATCCGTTTAAAAATAAAAAAACAGAATATACCTAATATATCACCTGAGTGGTTGGAACCATAATCCTAAATACACAAACTATATGCAGAATCTCACACATTACAGTGCTCTGTGCATATTAAATACTCTTATAAAATCTCACAGAGTAACAACGCCTATATAATTAATTGTAACCTTCAGTAATTATTAATAAAACAATTGAGATCTGGTTCAATATTTAACCCTCTCGGATGGAGACTCTTTAAAAGAAAAATCCATTTAGTTTCTCTCTGAGACAGGTCCCTAATTTGGTTGGACCCTCTCCATGATGGAAAAACATGGTCAATTCCCCAAAACTGCAGCAAAGAGGAGTCCTGACCATGTTTTTCCTTAAAGTGCATGGAGACACTGTGGAATTTAAATCCATTTTTTAGATTCGCAAGGTGCTCAGCTATTCCATCTTTTAAAAGTCGTTTAGTTCTTCCCACATAATATAGCCAGCATGGGCACCATAGCAAATGCACCACATATGATCAATTATATGTGATGAATTTATCAAATGATTCATGATCTACATTGCTGATGTTGGTCCTGCACCTATTACTTACATTCACAGTCCTGCAACAAATGCATTTCATACAAGCGAAGAAGCCTTTTAAATCTATTTTTAAAGCTTGTCTCTCAGGTGGGTCCAAAATCTTCCCTACCACCTGTTCTCCAAAGCTCGGAGCCCTTCTATAAATAAACTTTGGCTTACTCGGTAGGGTCTAACCAATATCTCTATCTCTCCCCAAGATATGCCAATATTTACTAAAGATATTTTCAATCTCTCTATATTGATAATGAAAATTAGAGATAATCCCACATTGATGTTGATCATCTGTTGGTTTAACCTCCTTACTCCTCAAACATTGTTCCCTTGGTATTTTTGCAATTTCTATAATAGTATTATTCAGTACATATTCCCCATATCCTTTTTGTATAAATGTATCCCTAATGCCGCGTACACACGATCAAACTATCCGGCGGACTTGTGTGTGGGCTCCGGCGGACTTTTTTTTCCCCCAAAAGTTTGGCGGACTTTGAAAGTAGTTTTGACTCAAAAATTGTCCGGCGGACAATCCGGCCGTGTGTGCGCTGGTCCGCCAGACTTTTGAAATAAACGGACTTTCCCGCACACGGAGGAAAGTCCGTTCATTTTTAACGTGGCTCCAGGTAACCGGGACTAGCAAAGGAAGTCAATGTCACCACCTTCGGCAGCGAGATTGATACGTCGCTGGCCCCGTCACCTGGTATGGACTTAAAGGGAAAGCCCTACTCCGAAAAAACGGCATGGGGGTCCCCCCCAAGGTCCATATAAGACCCTTATCCAAACACGCAGCCGGCCGGTCAGGAAAGGGGGTGGGGGTGTGCAAGCATCCTCTGGGACTGTGGCATCATAATGGGCGGGGACTTCACCCGGTGACCCTGCCCATTGTCCCTATATAGGTCGCACCACAACACTTCCCTGTCATTATGGCCAGAGACAGAGTTGAGTCAACATGTCAAGGCAGAAGAAAAGAAGAGAAGGCGGTGACAGAAGACCAAGCCACCGCCAGTAAAAGAGCTGGAAGAAGGAGCAGAGACCCGGGAAGAAGAACCGAAGAGGGGGACAAGACCCCCGCAGAGGGGGACAAGACCCCCGAAGTTGGAAGAAGAGGCATCGGCGGCGACAGAAGACCGGGCCACCGCTAGTAAAAGAGCTAAAGGAAGAATGAAGAACCAAAGAGGGGGACAAGACCTCCGAAGAGGGGGACAAGACCCCTGAAGTCGGAAGAAGACCCCCGGGTGGCGATGAAGAAGAAAACATGGCTCCTCCACTAGTAAAAGAGCTAGCAGAAGAAAGCAGAGGAGTCTGGCGAGAAGACCCCCCAAGACGGAAGAAGACCCCCGGAGCTGTGCAATAAATTATTTTAAACCCTTGTGTGTTGTGTTTTATTTAAAAATTTTTCACAGGTCAATGGGTAGGGGTACATTATACCCCATACTCATTCACATAGGGTGGGGGCCGGTATCTGGGGGCCCCCTTATTAAAGGGGGCTCCCCGATTCCGATAAGCCCCCCGCCCGCAGACCCCGACAACCAACGGCCAGGGTTGTCGGGAAGAGTCCCTTGTCCTCATCAACATGGGGACAAGGTGCTTTGGGGTGGGGGTGGTACGGCCCCCCTTCCCCAAAGCACCCCCCCATGTTGAGGGCACGTGGCCTGGTACGGCTCTGGAGGGGGGGGGGGCGCTCGCTTTTCCCCACCCCCTTTCCTGACTGGCCGGGCTGCATGCTCGGAAAAGGGTCTTATATGGACCTTGGGGGGGACCCCCACAATGTTTTTTCGGCATAGGGATTCCCCTTTAAGTCCATACCAAGTGACGGGGTCAGCGACGTGTCAATCTCGCCGCCAAAGGCGGCAACATTGATTTCCTTCGCTAGTCCCGGCTACCTGGAGCCACGTTCAAAATGAACAGACTTTCCTCCATGTGTGGGTCCATTCATTTTCAAAAGTACGGCGGGCTCCCGACATAGTCCGCCGGAAAAGTCCGGTTGTGTGTGGGCAGGTCCACTGGTTCAGAAAGTCCGGCGGACTTTCCGGCGGTTTGTCTGCCAGACTAAGTCCGCTGGATAGTCTGATCGTGTGTACGCGGCATTAGTGTGCCAGCTTGTTTGAAATAATCCTTCACTTCAGTACAGTTACGTCTAACCCTTAATATTTGTCCCTTAGGAATGTTCCTGATCCAGGCAGGATGATGTCCACTCCTAATGGACAAATAACTATTTCTGTCCATTGGTTTCACATAGACCTTGGTACTCAGACTGGTTTCAGTCTTAGTGATAGTGATATCCAGAAAATTGACATTCATATCACTACTGACATGATTGAGTACAATATTATTTGTATGGTTATTGAGATGTTGCAAAAACTGAACCACAGATTCCTCAGACCCCTCCCATATAAACAGGAGGTCATCAATAAACCTGCGGGAGAGTTTCAGCTGAGGTCTTTTTTGGTTAAAAACATGTCTATCCTCCCATTCCACCATGAACAGGTTGGCTAGGCTGGGAGCATATTTAGCTCCCATTGCCACGCCAACCTGCTGGGAGTAGAACCGATCATGGTACCAAAAATAATTGTCTGCCATACAAAAATCTAAAACTTTCCCCAAAAAGCCCTTCTGCACATGTGGAATATCTTCTTGTTTGCTCAAGGCCCAATTTACGGCCAACAGCGCGTCATCTAGATAGGTCGTAAATATTCTATAGAGTGTATTTACCCTACTATGCTGTCTTCAACTGAGGGCAATTGAAACTTGCTTAATCACGTATGTACAGTATATAATGCACCATGTTACTTTAGGATAGGATGCATTTGCATTGCTGTTGATTCTCTCTTTCAGGTGTTGCTGTCTTGGTGCATCTTCTTTGGCTAAGGAGAGACAGGGATCTAACCTGCCGTAAACACTAATCTATTTCCATATTATTATTGAACATATATTTTAGATAGATAGGGAGGAATCAAGGCTGTTGCTTAGGCCTGCCTTTAAAATTGTACATAAATATTTCTGATACTTCATTATCCTAGATGACTCATCATAGTTATTTTTTAATATAACTATTTGATACCTATGTTTATTCATGTGGTACGCCACACATACAGTATTTCTTGGCAATCCTCTTATAGCCTAGGCCATTTTTATTTAGGGCAACAACTCTTTTTTCTTTATCGTACATCATGGGACACAGAGCCACAGTAATAACTGTATGGTTATAGGGCACCTTCAGGTGATGGGCACTGGCACACCCGAAACAGGAAGTTCAATTCACCATAAAAACCCCCCCACCCTTATCGGGAGTACCTACATTGTTTTGCCAGTGTCTTAGGTGTTGGTCATGAGTAAAGATGTGCTGTGCTGAGCTCCACTAGAATATTCCTTGCTGGGGTAAGCCATGCAACCGGATCCATTCAAAGTGTTTTTTCCAGACCGAATTGAATGGTACCCGGGCCTTGTGTCCAAAGAAATTAGGTTTTACCTGTAATGCTTCTCTTTTTAGAGAGCTGGACCGCGGGATCCAGTATTTGTTTTTTTCAGCCATATTCCTGGCGGGGTGCTTCTACAGGCCCAGGGCTATTGGATCCCCTGATAAAAAGGGGGCCCAGTCCCTGAAGGTTTTTTAACCACTTGCCGACCGCCGCACGACGATGTACGTCGACAGAATGGCACGGGCAGGCATAAGGGCTTACATGTACGTCCTTGCCTGCCCGCGGGTCGGGGGCCCGATCGGGCCCCCGCCCGGTGCCTGCGGCGGTCGGTATTCGTTCGGGAGCGATCCCGGACGAGGGGACGGCCATTCATTCATGGCCACCCCCTCACGATCGCTCCCGACGAATGAAAATGCTCGGTGACATCACTTCCTCTCCTGTAATGTAAACACAGGCAGAGGAAGTGAAGTATTCTCTCCTCGTGTCGGTCTTTTTCGTTCCGGCACCGAGGAGAGAGGATCGTGAGTTGCACCCAACACTACACTTACAGTAGAACACGCCAGGCACACTTTTCACCCCCCTGATCACCCCCCAATCACCCCCCAATCACCCCTGCCCCCCCCCAGTCACAGTGACACCAATTGCATATTTTTTTATTTTTCTTTTTTTTTTCTTTTTTTTTTTGCATTGGTGTCATTTGTGACTGTAATAACTGTTAGGGCAGTTAGGGCTAGCCCCCTTTAGCTCTAGGGTGCCCCCCTAACCCCCCCAATAAAGGTTTAACCCCGTGATCACCCCCCGTCGCCAGTGTCACTAATAAGCAATCGTTTTTCTGATCGCTGTATTAGTGTCACAGGTGACGCTAGTTAGGCAGGTAGGTATTTAGGTTCGCTGCAGCTTTTTATAGCGTCAGGGACCCCCATATACTACCGCATAGCCCCCTGATTGCCCCCCAGTTAACCCTTTCACCAGTGATCACCATATAACTGTTACAGGTGACGCTGGTTGGTTAGTTATTTTTTTTTTGTTTCAGGGCACCCGCCATTTATTACCTAATAAAGGTTTAACCCCCTGATCACCCGGCGGGTGATATAAGTTTGAGGGTCAGATAAGGCCTGCGTCGCCCCAGCGTCAGGTTAGTGCCAGTACCGCTAACACCCACGCGCAAAGCATACACCTCCCTTAGTAATATAGTATCTGATCAGATCTATATTAGCGTTGCCAGCATTTTAGGTTTCCCAAAACGCATTGTTAGCGGGATCAGCCCAGATACCTGCTAGCACCTGCGTTTAGCCCCTCCGCCAAGCCCAGCCCAGCCCACCCAAGTGCAGTATCGATCGATCACTGTCACTTACAAAACACAACACACATAACTGCAGCGTTCGCAGAGTCAGGCTTGATCCCTGCGATCGCTAACAGTTTTTTTTGTAGCGTTTTGAAACAGTCGCTGACAGGCTAGGTGCTTTTTTACCTGTGAGTCTCACTAGTGTACCCCTAAATTTAGAGCCCAAAATGGCAAAGCGAAGGTACACTAGTGAAGAGGCTTACACGTTTCTGAGCATGACAGATAGTGAAGAGGACGTCACTCATCTGTCAGATTCAGGCTCAGAATACGATCCTGTAGAGGACAGCGGCTCCATGACAGATAGCTCTGACGACGGAGATGAGGCCTCTGTTAGGGACAGGTGTGCCCGATCCCGAATGTATTCTGTTGTTGAGGTGCATAAACCGCAGGCCACTCGTATGGAGCAGAGACGTACTAGAGCCGCTCATCCTTCTGGTGAACTGGCAAGCACCAGCGGCCTAGTACACCCTGGACCTACATCCAGCACTGCAGTAACACGTGGTGACGTGGCGAGTCCCATAAGTGCAGTTCAAGCTGGCGAGGTGGCAAGCACAAGTAGTGTCCCGCTGCCACCAAGAAGAAGACAAAGACAGGCCCGTCGTACCCATAGTGCCCTTCCTGCAGAATTCGCCAATCCTATTTGGGTGCCCACCACTTCTGCAGAACCCGTACTTCCCCCATTCACTGGCCAACCTGGCATTAACGTGGAAACAGTTGATTTTACGACACTTGACTTTTACTCACTGTTTTTCACCGAAGATCTCTATAGATCTATTGTGGACCAAACCAATTTGTACGCTGCTCAACACATCGCCACTATTCCCCAGTCCGCCCTTGCCAGACAATGGAAACCAGTTACGGTTTCCGAATTTAAAATCTTTCTGGGCCTCTCCCTCAACATGGGCATAACCAAAAAGAGTGAGTTGCGGTCATATTGGTCCACTGACCCAATTCACCATATGCGCGTGTTCTCTGCTTCCATGTCCAGGGCACGATACGAGCAGATTTTGCGGTTCATGCACTTCAGCGACAATGAACTCTGTCGTCCTCGTGGAGACCCTGAATACGATCGGCTCTACAAAATTCGGCCCCTCATAAACCACTTCAACCAACGTTTTGCAGACTTGTTTACTCCCGATCAAGTTGTCTGCGTTGATGAGTCCCTGATTAAGTTTTCTGGTCGCTTGTCATTCAAACAATACGTCCCCAACAAGCGTTCCAGATACGGGGTCAAGATGTATAAGCTCTGTGACAGGGCCACAGGCTATACACATAGTTTCATGGTTTATGAGGGTAAAGATAGTCACGTAGAGCCGGAGAACTGCCCTGACTACATAGGAAGCGCTGGCAAGATAGTGTGGGACATGGTGTCACCCTTATTCGGAAAGGGGTACCACTTGTACGTGGACAATTATTACACAAGCGTGCCACTGTTTAGTCACTTGTTTGATCAGCAGATTGGAGCATGTGGCACCGTGCGACCTAATCGCCGGGGCTTTCCCCAGCGGCTTGTAGAGTCCCGTCTTAGGCTGGGGGAGAGAGCCTGCTTGCGCAGTAATAATTTGCTCGCTATGAAGTGGAGGGATAATAAGAATGTTTTCGTTCTTACCTCCCTTCATGCAGACACGACGGTCCAAATTCCTACGGCGACTGGTATTGTGGAGAAACCCCTCTGTGTCCACAAATATAACCTTAACATGGGAGGGGTGGACCTCAATGACCAGTTGTTGGCGCCGTATCTAGTTGCCCGTAAGTCCAGACGCTGGTACAAAAAAGTGTCTGTTTATTTATTCCAATTGGCTATACTGAATGCTTATGTACTACACAAAGCTTCAGGGCGGACTGGATCCTTCCCCAAATTCCAGGAGGATATCGTCAGAGCCCTTCTGTATCCAGGCGGTGCTCCACCTCACCTTCCCCTACCAGATGCAGTAAGCCGGCTGCATGAGAGGCATTATTCTTATGTCCTCCCGAGTACCCCTACCCAACGAGCCCCCCAAAGAAAATGTCGTGTCTGCAGCAAGCACGGATTTAGGCGTGACACCCGTTCTTATTGTCCACGCTGTCCTGGCAATCCTGGTCTTTGTCAGGGTGAGTGTTTTGAACGCTACCATGAACTAGTTGAGTATTAGCGTAGGGTACAGCATTGCACAGGCTAGGCACACGTTCACAGGGTCTCCCAAGATGCCATCACATTTTGAGAGACCCAAACCGCTGGAACCGTTACAACAGAAGTGTTAAAGTTACATAAAAAAGTGTTAAAAAAAAAAAAAAAAAGTAAAAAAACCAAAAAACCAAAAAAAATATAAAATAAAAAAACCAAAAATAGTTGTCGTTTTATTGTTCTCTCTCTCTCTCTCTATTCTCTCTCTATTGTTCTGCTCCTTTGTACTGTATTCTATTCTGCAATGTTTTATTGTTAACCATTTTTTGTTTTCAGGTACGCCATTCAGCTGTAGCGTGGATTTATTTATCTTGACAGCAACAGCGTTTGCTCCCACGATACGTAAAGCCACGACTCCAGCGATGTCGGAGGTGATTTCACCACCACAGTTAAAAAAGAGCATATATGCCGAAGCATGGGGGCATAAGGAGTGGAGGAGCGATTTTGCTCCTAATGCCACGTACATACAGTCAAAATTCCGACGGAGGGCTTGCCCGTGGAAAAGTTTGAATGTATGTACGTGGCATAACTTTTTTGCGGGAGGATGCCCCCATGCTTCGGCATATATATATTTTAGGCACAGATTGTGTTAAATGTGTTATTTTTTGCTATTTTTTTTGTATTTGCTTTGCAGGTATGGTACGTCTTACTGTTATACTGTAATGTTACTTTGTTTTATTGTTAACCATCATTTGCTTAGCAGGTACGCCATTCAGTTGCAGCGCGGATTTATTTATCTTGACAGCAACAGCGTTTGCTCCCATGATACATAAAGCCGCGACTCCAGCACTGTCGGGGGTGATTTCACCACCACAGTTAAAAAAGAGCATATATGCCGAAGCATAAGGGGTGGAGGAGCGATCTGCTCCTACCTTTTGCGGGAGGATGCCCCCATGCTTCGGCATATATAAATGGTGCATGTATGCCCACCATTAGAAGTGGGTGGATGAAGGGAGGTATCTAATGGTGGGCATACCCACCGATCAATATTTTTTTTTCGTTCAGCCCACAGGCTGCATGAAAAAAAAATTACAATAAGCTTCTAAATGTTGTGCATAAAATGCCAGGACAGTTCAAAACCTCCCCAAATGACCCCATTTTAGAAAGTAGACACCCCAAGCTATTTGCTGAGAGGCATGTCGAGTCCATGGAATATTTTATATTTTGACAAAAGTTGTGGAAAAAATACATTATTATTATTTCTTTTTTTTTGCACAAAGTTGTCATTAAATGATATATTGCTCAAACATGCCATGGTTATATGTAAAATTACACCCCAAAATACATTCTGTTGCTTCTCCTGAGTACGGGGATACCACAAGTGTGAGACCTTTTGGGAGCCTAACCGCGTACGGTACCCCAAAACCCAAGCACCACCTTCAGGATTTCTAAGGGTGTAAATTTTTGATTTCATTCCTCACTGCCTATCACAGTTTCGGAGGCCATGGAATGCCCAGATAGCACAAAATCCCCCCAAGTGACCCCATTTTGGAAAGGAGACACCCCAAGCTATTTGCCGAGAGGTATGGTTAGTATTTTGCAGACCTTCATTTTTGTCACAAAGTTTTGAAAATTGAAAAAAAAAAAAAAAATATACATTATTTTTTTTTTCTTCATTTTCAAAAACAAATGAGAGCTGCAAAATACTCACCATGCCTCTCGGCAAATAGCTTGGGGTGTCTACTTTCCAAAATGGGGTCATTTTGGGGGGTTTTGTGCTATTTTGGCATTTTATGGCCTTCAAAACTGTGATAGGTAGTGAGGTGTGAAATCAAATATTTACACCCTTAGAAATCCTGAAGGCGGTTCTTGGTTTTCGGGGCCCCGTACGCGACTAGGCTCCCAAAAAGTCCCACACATGTGATATCCCCGTACTCAGGAGAAGCAGCAGAATTTATTTTGGGGTGTCATTTCACATATGCCCCTGGCATGTGTGAGCAATATATCATTTAGTGACAACTTTGTGAAAAAAAAATAAAAAAAAATAAAAGTTTGTACTTTTCCCGCAACTTGTGGCAAAATATAAAATATTCCATGGACTCAACATGCCTCTCAGCAAATAGCTTGGGGTGTCTACTTTCTAAAATGGGGTCATTTGTGGGGGTTTTGTGCCATCTTGCCATTTATGGCCTTCAAAACTGTAATAGGTAGTGAGGCGTGAAATCAAACATTTACGCCCTTAGAAAGCCTGAAGGCGGTTCTTGGCTTTCGGGGCCCCGTACGCAGCTAGGCTCCCAAAAAATCCCACACATGTGGTATCCCCGTACTCAGGAGAAGCAGCAGAATTTATTTTGGGGTGTCATTTCACATATGCCCATGGCATGTGTGAGCAATATATCATTTAGTGACAACTTTGTGAAAAAAAAAAAAAAAAAAAAAGTTTGTAATTTTCCCGCAACTTGTGGCAAAATATAAAATATTCCATGGACTCAACATGCCTCTCAGCAAATAGCTTTGGGTGTCTACTTTCTAAAATGGGGTCATTTGGGGGGGTTTTGTGCCATCTTGGCATTTTATGGCCTTCAAAACTGTAATAGGTAGTGAGGCGTGAAATGAAAAATTTACACCCTTAGAAAGCCTGAAGGCGGTGCTTGGTTTTCGGGGCCCCGTACGCGGCTAGGCTCCCAAAAAATCCCATACATGTGGTATCCCCGTACTCAGGAGAAGCAGCAGAATTTATTTTGGGGTGTCATTTCACATATGCCCATGGCATGTGTGAGCAATATATCATTTAGTGACAACTTTGTGAAAAAAAAAAAAAGTTTGTAATTTTCCCGCAACTTGTGGCAAAATATAAAATATACCATGGACTCAACATGCCTCTCAGCAAATAGCTTGGGGTGTCTACTTTCTAAAATGGGGTCATTTGGGGGGGTTTTGTGCCATCTTGGCATTTTATGGCCTTCAAAACTGTAATAGGTAGTGAGGCGTGAAATGAAAAATTTACGCCCTTAGAAAGCCTGAAGGCGGTGCTTGGTTTTCGGGGCCCCGTACGCTGCTAGGCTCCCAAAAAGTCCCACATATGTGGTATCCCCGTACTCAGGAGAAGCAGCAGAATTTATTTTGGGGTGTCATTTCACATATGCCCATAGCATGTGTGAGCAATATATCATTTAGTGACAACTTTGTGAAAAATTTATAAAGTTTGTAATGTTCCCGCAACTTGTGGCAAAATATAAAATATTCCATGGACTCAACATGCCTCTCAGCAAATAGCTTGGGGTGTCTACTTTCTAAAATGGGGTCATTTGTGGGGGTTTTGTGCCATCTTGGCATTTTATGGCCTTCAAAACTGTGATAGGTAGTGAGGAGTAAAATGACATATGTATGCCCTTAGAAATCCTGAAGGCGGTGCTTGGCTTTCGGGGGCCCCGTACGCGGCTAGGCTTCCAAAAAGTCGACCACATGTGGTATCCCCGTACTCAGGAGAAGCAGCAGAATGTATTTTGGGGTACAATTCCACATATAACCATGGCATGTGTGAGCAATATATCATTTAGTGACAACTTTGTGTAAAAAAAAAAAAAAAAAATTTTTTGTCATTATTCAATCACTTGCGGCAAAAAAATAAAATATTCAATGGGCTCAACATGCCTCTTATCAATTTCCTTAGGGTGTCTACTTTCCAAAATGGGGTCATTTGGGGGGGTTTTGTACTGCCCTGCCATTTTACCACCTCAAGAAATGAGATAGGCAGTCATAAACTAAAAGCTGCGTGAATTCCAGAAAATGTACCTTAGATTGTAGATGTGACAACTTTTGCGCAAACCAATAAATATACAATTATTGACTTTTTTTTTACCAAAGACATGTGGCTGAATACATTTTGGCCTAAATGTATGACTAAAATTGAGTTTATTGGATTTTTCTAATAACAAAAAGTAGAAAATATCATTTTTTTTCAAAATTTGCGGTCTTTTTACGTTTATATCGCAAAAAATAAAAATCGCAGAGGCAATCAAATACCATCAAAAGAAAGCTCTATTTGTGGGAAGAAAAGGACGCAAATTTCGTTTGGGTACAACATTGCATGACCGCGCAATTACCAGTTAAAGCAGCGCAGTACCAAAGTGTAAAAAGACCTCTGGTCATTTACCAGCAAAATGGTCCGGTCTGAAGGTGGTTAATGGAGCCCACCGTGAGTGATGAAGATTGGGTCTGTTACCACAGAACCCTGCAGCTGAATAAGGTAAGGGAGATTCCTAAGGAATTTTTCAAATTCTTGTGGGTTTTTCTCCTTTAACCACTTGCCTACTGGGCACTTAAACACCCCTCCTGCCCAGACCAATTTTCAGCTTTCGGTGCTCTCACACTTTGAATGACAATTACTCAGTTATGCAGCACTGTACCCAAATTAAATTTTTGTCCTTTTTTTCCCACAAATAGAGCTTTCTTTTGGTGGTATTTGATCACCTCTGGGTTTTTTATTTTGTGCGCTATAAATGAAAAAAAAAAAAAAATTTTGAAAAAAAAAACACATTTTTCTTTTGTTTCTGTGATAAAAAAATTCAAATTATACATTTTTCTTCATAAATTTTGGCCACAATTTATACTGCTACATATCTTTGGTAAAAATAACCCTATATTAGTGGATATTATTTGGTCTTTGTGAAAGTTAGAGAGTCCACAAGCTGTGGTGCGAATCATACAAAATTTATAGCATCTGATGTACTGATGGCCTATCTCATTTCTTGCGACCCGAACAAGCCAGTAAAGTACAAATACCCCCCAAATTACCCCTTTTTTGAAAGTAGACATTCCAAGGTATTTAGTAAGAGGCATGGTGAGCTTTTTGATGTTGTCATTTTTTTTTCCACAATTCTTTGCAAAATGAAGATTTTTTATTTTATTTAAATTTTTTCCACAAAATTGTCATTGTAATAGGTTATTTCTCTCACATGGCATGTGTATACCACAAATAATGCCCCTAAATAAATTCTGCTACTCCTCCTGAGTATTACGATACAACATGTGTGGGACTTTTCCACAGCCTGGCCACATAGAGAGGCCCAACATGCAGGGAACGCCGTCACATGTTCTAGGACAGTGATGGCGAACCTTGGCACCCCAGATGTTTTGGAACTACATTTCCCATGATGCTCATGCTCTCTGCAGTGTAGTTGAGCATCATGGGAAATGTAGTTCCAAAACATCTGGAGTGCCGAGGTTCGCCATCACTGTTCTAGGAGCATAAATTACACATCTAACTTGTTGACTACCTATTACACTTTTGAAGGCCCTGGAGCACCAGGACAATGACACGTGACACCAACGTGGCACTGATGACAGATGGCACTGATACGTGGCACTGATACATGGCACTGATGACAGATGCCACTAATTCGTGGCACTGATGACACGTGACACTGACAGATGGCACTAATATGTGGAACTGATGACAGATGGTACTTACACGTGACACTGATGACAGATGGCACTGATGACAGATGGCACTTATAGATGGCACTGGGGACAGGTGGCACTGATGACAGGTGGCATTGGGGACAGATGGCACTGATGACAGATGGCACTGATGACAGGTGGCAGTGGGGGCAGATGGCACTGACAGGTAACAGTGGGGGCAGATGACA
Source organism: Lithobates pipiens (assembly GCF_037356315.1). Lineage (NCBI taxonomy): Eukaryota > Metazoa > Chordata > Amphibia > Anura > Ranidae > Lithobates > Lithobates pipiens. Next base: position 151,357,635 of record NW_027507785.1, on the reverse strand, counting down.
GTGGGGGCAGTGGGGACAGGTGGCAGTGGGGACAGATGGGCACTTTATTTTGCTTTTTTTTTTTTTTCACCTCTTCCTCCTCACACGCTGTCTGTGTGAGGCGGGAGAGCGGCGATGAGAGATGATCTCATATGTTTACATATGAGATCATCTCTCATTGGGCACGCCGATCGCACTGTAAAACGGCTTCTGTGATTGGCCGTTTACGGCGATCTGTGACTGGCTGTGTCCGGGGGACACGGCCAGCACAGAACTTCCTCGATGCGCACCCACAGCGGCGCGCAGAGGGGAAGTAAACAGGAGGACGTCCAGGGATGGCCTCCCGGCAGATAGCGTCTGCTCTGTAGCCATCTTTTGGCTAAAGCGCGGGCGCGAAGTGGTTAAGTAAATGTTGTCGTGCCTATAGTCACCACCGGGGGCTGTCAAGAGCACGTACCTGTTCCATGTCAGTCTCGCTCTGTTTAGCAAGCTGCACACTTCCTCCAGCCCAAGCTCCAGGTAAAGACGTGGGAAATGTTTTTTTTTTCACCTAGGAATGTCCCCCCACCTCGATAGCTTTACTCCAGGCAGATGGAGCATGGCGTCAGACAGGCCGCGCCGCTCCCGCCGCCATTACGCCGCTTTCCTTTGGCAGCTCTCCTCCTCTCCTCCACCCTAGTCCTCCTCCACGCGGTCCGGTCAGAGCCTTTGGGCTTTATTAACCATTTATAAGCAATACATGGTTTCTTGCGGTTCCATACAAACTTGCCTATTACAGATTGTAGAAGCTTAAATAACCCCATGGGTACTTTATATGGGATCATCTGGTACATAAAGAGCAGCCTGGGCAATATGTTAATTTTTACAATTGCAATTTTACCTAACCAGGAATGTGCTAAGTGGGTCCATATTTGTAAGTCTGCCCTGATTGCATTTAGTAAGGGAATGTAATTTCTGCAAAACATGGAGGCTGGGTTGGGTGTGAGGTAGATTCTGAGATATTTTAAGGCTAGTGGTTGCCACTGGAAAGGGCCGTCATCTTGTTGTGGGACTGATATGTTTAATATTTCTGATTTTGATAAGTTGATTTTAAAATTAGAAAGTACGCCAAATTCATGGAAGGCTGTCATGAGGTTAGGGAGGGAAATGAGTGGTTGCTGTACATAAAATAGAATGTCGTCTGCATTTTGTCCGCAAAGTATTTGTGCTCTGACTTTCCTACTTTGATTCCATATATGTTGGGGTCTCCGCGCACCGTCGCTAGAAAGGAGGCAGCCCTGTTGTGTTCAGTTATACAGGGAGAATGGGTCGCTCAGTGTGCCATTAATTCTTAATTGTGCTGGGGGATTCTGGTACAGGGTTGCTATTTTTGCCTTTAAGTTCGGGCCTATCCCAATATGTGATAATATGGCCATTAGGTACCCCCAGTCCACCCTATCAAATGCTTTTTCTACGTCGGTAGATAAAAGAAGGGTGGGCTGGGAGCACCCCCACACATACAATATCAAAGAGAGTGTTCTGAGTGAATTGTCTCTCAGAAGAGCATTAGGGGTAGGAGTCTATTGGCAATTGCTTTTGTGTAGATTTTTGCGTCTATGTTTAATAAAGAAATTGGGCGGTAACTGCTGCATAGGCTTTGGTCTTTTCCTGGTTTGGGCAGGACCGTAATGTGTGCATGAAGAGTTTCCGGGTGGAACCCCCCCCTCCGCAGATGACCAGTTGGCATATGAGGTTAGATATGGGAGTAGGATATCTGCATAAGTGCGATATTATGCCACCGTTAACCCATCTGGGCCTGGTGCCTTGCCGCTAGCCATGTTTTTGAGCGTGTTTTTAAGCTCTGCGGAGGTGAGGTCCCCCTCCAAAGACTTTAAGGTAGATGCAGACAGTTTCGGTAGGTTGGCCTTAGACAAGTACTCTCATGGATAGCAGTTCTTCTGGCCTTGCCATCGGGGATGGCAAATCCCATGTGGTATAGCTGTTGGTAGAATGCTTGAAATTCTTTAGCTATCTCATTAGTTTTATAGAGCATGTTATCTGATGTCGACTTGATTTTAGTTATAAAAGAAGCTGACTTTTTTTGGGCAATAGAACAAGCTAATATATGTTTATTTCCCCATTCGTAGAGCTGCTGAGAAATTAAACGTTGTTGTGAAATAAATTCTTCATAGAACAGGGCTTTCAATTCCTCTCTCTTCTTGGTGAGGGAGTGTAATATTAGAGGAGAGCTCGCAATTTTATGATTTTTCTCCAGTAGGCCTATTTCTCTAATGAGTTGGGATTGCACCTGTGTTCTCCCCCTCTTCATCCTGGAGCCCAGCTCCACAAGCTTGCCTCTAATGTGGGCCTTGTGGGCCTCCCACAAAACACCTGGTGTTTTCTCAGGGGAGGTATTATCTTGGAAGTAAAGGGAGAGATCCAAGCCTAATTTCCTAGCTTCCATTTCTTCTGTTATAAGTGAGTCGTTGAGTCGCCAGTTTGTAGACTTAGCGGGTAATGACTGGATTTTCATAGATAAGCTAATCGGGGAGTGATTGTAGACGGTCGAGATTTCGATATGGGAGTTTGTTACAAGGTTTGGGCAATGATGTTGTAGGAAGAAATAATCTATCCTCGAGTGGGTGTTATGTAGGTGTGAGTAATACATGAAATCTTTTTCACGTGGGTGCAAAACCCTCCAAACATCCATAAGTTGGGCCTCATGTAGTTGTTTTCGTATATAGGCTAATCGCCTGTGAGGAATGTGTGATTTGCACTGGGACATATCTAAGAGGGGTTTAAGGGAGGCATTCACATCTCCTCCCATGATTATACAGCCGTGGGCAAAATCTTTCAATTTAACCAGGGTGTTTGATATGAATTCTGCTTGACCTTGGTTGGGGTGTATAAGTTAGCAAGAGTACAAGGCACATTTCACAGAGTACCCTTTATGAACAGGAATTTTCCTAATTGATCCACCAAAAAATCCTCCACAGTGAAAGAAGATCCCCTTTTGAACCCAATGGCCACACCTTTTGCCTTCGGAATGTCTGATAGGCTGTAAAACCAGGTGGCGTAACGTTGGGCATACAACTTAACCTTAGTGGTGTAGGTAAGATGAGTTTCTTGTAAGAAGACAACGTCTCCCTGCAGTCGTCTAAGTTCTCTATATAATGAGTGTCTCTTACCTGCGGCATGTAATCCTCTAACATTGAGTGGTATCAATTTTATCGTGGCCATTGGGTTCGCCGGGAGTCTCAATCAGTAAATCATCTCTGCTCGGTTGGTGGATGGGCTGTTGTGTAAAGGGATAGGGAAGAGAAGAAGGAAGAGGGAAAAAAAAGGATAGAGGAAGAGACCAGGTAAAGAAGAACATACACGTAAGCATCGAAATTGTAAGACAGTGTATCCCTGTCATGCAAAGCCTTGCTGTGCACTTCCCGGAACAGCATGTGGCCCGCTCTGGCAACACGTACCCCCTCAAAGGGGTCCACAGTCTCACCGAGGCATGCCCTATATCGGCCCATTTGCGGGAAGGGGGGGGGGGTTTCCGACGCCAACTCCAAACCACTCGTGGCCAATCTCGGCACACCTCATCTGTGCAGTCCGGCACCGGCGTAATAATAAAACAAAGAGAACAACCCACACCTTATATTTTACTGCACCCCTATCTATATTAGGTATGCTACCATCTGTTTACACATAACCGACTTAACAAACATTAACAATCAAACTACTTGTTGGAGTAAAACATTTCAATTGAGTGGTATAACTATTGAGTTTTGTGCTTATTATGGTGTTACTTATCTCTTAGACCTCAGCGTTTAAAGAGTGCTTGTTCAGTCTGCACCAGAATTAGGCCCCTGGTTAGCTGAGCGTCACTTGCGAGAAACTTTCTGCCACCGGGCTTCTATTGCACTGGGTAGCACTGGTATGCCCCCCTGCCAGCCCGGGAGCTCTGGGGGGGGGGTCGATGTTTAGATCCATGCAGAATGTTTCCAAGTCCTCCGGGAACCACAAAAGGGCTGTTTTCCCACCTCTATTTGCTAGAAGAGAGGATGGAACCCCCCACCTGTAGTTGATGGAGGCCAGACATAGTTTCTCTGTGAGGTTTTTTTAAGGCTCTACTCCTCTCCACAGTCTCTCTGGCCAGGTCTGGAAAGAGAGCCAGGGTGACTCCGTCAAATTCCAAGGCGGCTGCTTCCCTAGCTTTTTTCATGATGAGTTCTTTCTCCTCAAAATAATGCACCCGGCAGATGACATCCCTGGGTGTTTCAGGGGAGAGATTCCGTGGGCGAAGAGCCCGGTGCACCCTGTCTAGCTTCAGGGGATGGTCAGCCGGATTACCTAATAGGCTATTGAAGATGCCTCAGACGGTAGCCGCCAGGTCCTCATCCCTTGTGGCCTCCAGTAATCCTCTAATGTGGATGTTATTTCTCCAATTGTTTCTCCTGGTCTTCGATTTTGTACATGGCCTTCCTGTGAGCTATGGACAGAGTGCAGGTAGTGGCTTGCAGGTCTCTAATGGCGGTCGTGTGCCTGTCTAGGTTCTGTTCAGTTTCTTCTACCTGCTCTAGGACCTGTGAGAGGTCTGCTCTGACCACTGAAAGCTCCTTTTTGATCACTTTCTCCAATCCTGCTAACATCGATGTCAAGTCTGTTTTGGTGGGGAGTCCGCTTAACAGGCCGGCCATGCTGGAATGTCTGCTTGGACTCTCTCTGCCGTCTGAGCCGCCTGAGGAGACTGAAGAGCGGTGTCTGGGTTCTGGCCTATGTCGGGGGCGGAGCCCGTGCCCAACCCACGTGGTGAATGGCCTAATCCGTCCAGCTTCGGCATGTCATCTGCCTCCAGGGCCAGGAAAGCTTAAAGGAGCTGGCCGAGTTATTCGTTTTCGGATGGGGCTTGCCCGATCTCCTTCCCATGCCTGCCATTAGGGTGGTTGTGTAATAAAGTGGTGTTTAGTCGGGTGAATTGAGTGCCGGCGCCGGAGCTCTTGCGAGATGCGTCCTCACACTTTCATGTCCAGGCCACACCCCCCTGTGAATAAAAGTTTGACTTGTCCGGTTGACAACGTGCAAATGCTTAGGGATCCAACTGATAAAAAATTGGAATTCCTGTTAAAAAAACATTTTCTCCATGGCAGGTTCAGTGGCTCGACCTGCAGTAGCAGCAATTGGGGTATGTCAGTCCTTGAGAGACCATTTGAAACAGGTACTCAAGGTGTTCCCTGAACAGCAGGCCCAGGAATTAGCTGATCTGCCAGTGACTTTGTGTTTGCAATTGACGTAATCAGAGATTCTATTCTTCAAACCTCTCGCCTTATGCTTGGGTTGGTACAAATGCGTAGAATCTTATGGTTCAAAAGTTGATCAGCCGAAGCGCCATGCAAAATGTTCCTGGCTGGTTTTCCTTTCCGCTGTGAAAAGCTGTTTGGGGAGGATTTGGACAAATAAATCCCAAAAATATCAAGTGGGAAAAGTACCCTTTTCCCAGTTAAGAAAAAGAGTAAACGTTCCTCATTTAAACAGGCTCTTTCTTCGGTGCCAGGGGCATCAGCCTCCAGGCAGTCTCAACGGCCTCCACCATCAGGTTCAAGAGGTAAACCCCAGGGTCAAACCCAGTGACAAAAGAAGTCCTGGGGGAGGAAACCCACAAGACAGAACGCTAAAGCCTCTTTATGAAGGGGCATCCCACTCGCTCAAGTGGGGGGAAGACTTCTGCAGTTCTCAAAGGTTTGGCAGGAAGAATTTCGGGACAGATGGGTGGTCTCCGCAATAGCTCTAGGTTACAAACTAGAGTTCTGAGAATTCCCGTCTCCTTGTTTCCTCAGGCCAAATGTCCCCAAAGATCCAGAGAAAAAGAAGTCTCTCTTTCTAGTGTTAGACCGACTATTGCTGCAAAAAGTGATCATGGTGGTCCCCGTGGAAGAGCAGGGGTTTTATTCAAACCTATTCACGGTACCAAAACCAAATGTGGATGCCAGACCCATTCTAGATCTCAAAGGTCTAAACCGGTTCTTGAAGATTCGCTCTTTTCACATGGAATCAATATGATCAGTAGTCTCCATCCTACAAGGGGGAGAGCTTCTGGCATCAATCAACATCAAGGATGCATACCTGCATGTACCCATTTTCCCCGCTCACCAGAAGTATTTGTGTTTCAAAGTAGAAAAACGTCACTTTCAGTTTGTAGCTTTGCCTTTCGGTCTAGCTACTGCACTTCAGGTGTTTACAAAACGTCTGGTCCTTCCTCTAGCCAGATTAAGGACTCAAGGTATAACAGTAATAGCATACCTGGATGACCTGCTCTTAACAGACCGGTCGGTAGTCCGCTTGGACCAAAGCATCGTCACCGTAGTCAACTATCTGGAATACCTAGGTTGGGTCCTCAACCTAGAGAAATCTTCTTTAAAGCCAGTAAGAAGATTAGAGTACTTGTATCTGGTCATAGATACAGCCCAGAAGGTGTTTTTTTTTTACCCCAGACAAGGATCAGCACCAAAAAGGGGCTAGTTCAGGGGGTCAGGGCAAAGAAGGGTCCTTCCTTTCTCATTTGTATGGGTTGTTGGGGAAGATGGTGGCTTTATTAGAAGCAGTTCCCTATGCTGAGTTTCATTCGAGACTGCTGCAAAACAGTATCCTATCGGCCTGGAACAAGAAGATTCAGGAACTAGATTTTCCAATGTGTTTGTCACCAAAAGTGTGCCAGAGCCTCAGTTGGTGGAGGATATCCGAGAATCTGCAGAAGGGGAAATCCTTTTTACTGTTTACTTGGAAGGTGGTAACAACAGATGCCAGCCTTTCAGGTTGGGGAGCAGTTCTGGAAGAAGCATCTGTCCAAGGGAAATGGTCCAGAACAGAAAGGCCTTGCCCATCAACATTCTAGAGATTTGGGCAGTGCGTCTAGCCCTAAGGGCCTTGATATTATAGTTGCAGAATTCTCCTGTCAAGATTCAATCCAACAATGCCACAGCAGTGACTTATATCAATCACCAAGGGGGCAAACCAAGAGGTAAACCATATCCTAACCCGGGCAGAAAAACATGTGCCGCGCATATCGGTAATCTTAGTTTCAGGGATAGAGAACTGGCAGGCAAACTACTTAAGTCGCCAGCAGTTGTTCCCGGGGAATGGTCCCTTCACCCCGACATCTTCCTGGCTATATGCCAAAAATTGGGGATCCTGGATGTAGATCTGTTTGCGTCCAGGTTCCACAACAAAGTCAACAACTTTGTGTCAAGAACAAGGGATCCACTCGCATGCGGAACAGATGCATTGGTGACCCCGTGGGTTCAGTTCTCATTGATTTATGCATCCCCTCCTATTCTGCTGATACCTCGACTTCTTTTCAGGATCAAGTGGGAAAGGAAGTCAGTAGTTCTTGTGGCCCCAGCGTGGCCCAGAAGATCTTGGTATGCAAAAATAGTAAAGATGGAGGTAGGGCCCTCATGGACCCTACCACCATGTCCAGACCTGCTATCACAGGGACCAGTGTTCCATCCTACCTTACAAACGCTAAATTCAACAGTTTGGCTATTGAAACCCACATTATAAAGAATTGTGGGCTTTCAGACTCAGTGATACCTACCTGGATCAATGCAAGGAAGCCAGCTTCCAGTCTGGAAGGCATATGTTTCCTGGTGTGAATCCAGGGGTTGGCATCCTAGGAAGTACCATATTTATCGGCGTATAACATGCACTTTTTTTCTCCTTAAAATCATGGGAAGATCGTGGGTGCGTGTTATACGCCGACCCCCCACCGATTGCTAGCTCCTCTGCCTTTTCTGCTATTCTCTGCAGCTTTCGGCCTATTTTTGGCCATTTTTGGCTATTTTCGCCTGCACTGGGCTATTCTCGGCTATTTTTGTCCATTCTCGGCAGCTTTCGGAAGCCGCCGAGAACGGCCGAGTGCAGCCGAAAATATTCGAGAATGGCCGAGAGCTACTGAGCGCCGACGAGATACACAGGACATCCGCTCTGTATCTCGGCGGCACCATTTTTAAATGGAAAGCCTGCAAAAGAAACTGACAAGGCTGCAATGGAAGGCTGCAAATGACATGTAAGTCTGCAATGGAAGGCTGCAAATGACATGTAAGTCTGCAATGGAAGGCTGAAAATGACATGCAAGGCTGCAATGGAAGGCTGCATATGACATGCAAGGCTGCAATGGAAGGCTGCAAATGACATGCAAGGTTGCAATGGAAGGCTGCAAATGACTGACAAGGCTGCAAATGACTGACAAGGTTGCAATGCAAGGCTGCAAATGACACTGACAAGGCTGCATTGATGGGCATTTAAATGTAAGTTTTTTTCCTTAAACTTCCTTCCTAAAAGTTTTTTTCTTTAAAATTCCCTCCTAAACTTGGGGTGCGTGTTATACGCCGACGCGTGTTATACGCCAATAAATGTGGTATGTCATAGGTAGAATTCTTGCCTTTCTGCAAATGGAGCTAGAGATGAAATTGGCCTTGAATACTATCAAGGGCCAGGTCTCGGCCTTATCAGTATTGTTTCAACATCCACTTGCTTCCCATTCTTTGGTCCAAAGTTTTATACAGGGGGTAATGCGGTTTAATCCACCGGTTAGAGCACCCCTGAATTCTTTGGATGTAGTGAGAGCAGTCAAAATCTATTTGAAGGTGACTGCTCAGATTCGGAATTGTGTTATTATTCAAGCTTATGGCTTGAAGAGGAAGGTTCCACCTTTTCAAGTCAAAGCGCACTCCACCAGGGCTGTAAGTGCTTTGTGGGCAGTGCATCACCAAGCCTACATGGCTCAAATCTGCAAGGCCGCAACCTAGGCTTCAGTCCATACATTTATCAGATTCTATCAGGTGGATGTAAGAAGGCATGAGGATATCGCCTTTGGGCACAGTATGCTGCAGGCAGCAATATAGGTGCTCAGGTCTGATTGCACCCTACTTTTGTTTGTGTCCCCTATCCCTCAGGTAGCATTTCTCTGGGACATCCCATAGAGTTATTACTGTCACTCTGTGTCCCGCGATGTACGATGAAGAAAATAGGATTTTTATAACAGCTTACCTGTAAAATCCTTTTCTTGGAGTACATCACGGGACACAGCGGTCCCCCCCTCTTTCTGGTTACATGTGTATTGCTTTGCTACAAAACTGATGTACTCCTCGTAAGGGGGGGGGGGGGTTATATGGGAAATTGAACTTTCTGTTTAGGGTGTGCCAGTGTCTATAACCTGAAGGTGCCATATAACCATACAGTTATTACTGTGGCTCTGTGTCCCATGATGTACTCCAAGAAATTGATTTTACAGGTAAGCTGTTATAAAAATCCTATTTTCAGATCGTCAGAGAGTTCTTTGCCATGAGGTGCCATGTTGAAATTGTGGTTGGTCTTATGGCAGCACCATCTTTATGCATTTTTTTTAGGGTGTGCCCCCCAAATATCTTGTTTGTTTATGTTGAACTTCCAGTGACCAGAATGAGAGAGTGAGAGCGATAACACCAAATTTAACTTACCTGCTCCTCATTCACCCCTGAGAACTTGTAACACTAACGAATCACATGACATCGGGGAGGGAAAATGGCTAATTTGGCCCAATTTGAACATTTTCAGTTTTAGACATTAATGACTGTGTGTTGAGTTATTTTGAGGGGACAGCAAATTTACACTGTTATACAATCTGTATACTCACTACTTTACATTGTAGTAAAGTGTAATTTCTTCAGTGTTGTCATATGAAAAGATATAATAAAATATTTACAAAAATGTGAGGGGTGTACTCACTTTTGTGAAATACTGTATTGTAAATCTATACTGTTGTATTGTTAACCCTTTCCTGTTTCCCTACCCATCACAGTTTCCGCCAGGACATTCCCTCTCAGGCTTGACGATTGGTCACGCTGTTCTCTATTTCCAATAACAGGTTGGACCCAGTATCTGTGCTTGCTTTCTTTCTCTTCTTCCTCCAACATCAGTAATGCAGCTGCTGCACACCCCAGGAAACCATGCTTGGCAGACATCTTCACCAGGCTGGGAGCAGCACATGGAAGTGCTTGAGAGAACAAAGCACACAAAAAAAAAAACAGGAAGGAGGAGGAGCCCTCTGATGATGTAAAAAAAAAATGCTTTTCATTGGCCACTTGTCAAAATGCCTGCACTCGAAACAGAAAAACACTTCATAAAAGCTGTAAAAATTAAAATTGCTTGAAAGTTGCTACGTTCAGGTGTGTATGCAACCTTTAGCCTAGTACACAAAGACCAGATGTCGGGTGTCATCAGCCGGTTCAATAGAAACTGCCCGACATTCTGGACATACTGGAGTCAGTCTAACAAGGCACCCCCCCTCTCAGAACACAATAGAACTGTAGGGGAAATTGCTGTACTAAATGTCAGATAGTACAGCGGCTCCTCCTGAGCTGTCAGCTTTTTTTCTTTCAGTCCTGCTGGGTTGAACAAAAATAAACTACTGGTGTTCACTAGGGTTTAGAGCTTTAATCTACACACTGTATGCATTAGAATGTAAATTGTTATACTGTATTTACTCAATGACACAAGACTAGACAGAAATTGCTGGTATATACAGCTGGGGGAGAGGAGCTGGACGTAGAAAATACACTCTGGAAAATGTATGGACTTTTTTTTTAGGGCGTATCTCCTCTTTTCAAGATCCCTAAGCTTAAAATATCATATTTAAATGCATATAATGTACTTTTTATGTATATTACATGTTTATATTGAACCTTTTTTAAATTTAGAAAAAAAAATTATAAACTGCATTAGATTTACCTGTGACTAATCAACGATATAATCATAGATTATTAATCTAAACCGTTAATTCACTTTTCTGGCTCCAAGCAAGGTCAATAAACCTTTAATGAAGCCCATAGAGTCCACCACTTCCTACCAGCATCCAGTATATTATCTAGAGTAGAAATAAATTAACAAATTGGAAAACACATAAATTAGACATAATGACCTATCAAACCATCAACTTGCTTGCAACTGAGTCAATATATCCCCAGCGGCCCAAAGCTTTTTTACACATGCACTACTTTCCACAGCATTCAAGACACATATGCTATATGTGATTAAATGGGTAAAAGATAAGGTCACATTCACACTTGTGAACTGGCTCAACAGAGTGTAGATGTGAGAACCCCAATGGGGGGTCCGGTGATTAGCTGTGGGAGGCAGACCTACTGAAAGCAATGGGCTCCCGCAACGTATTTCAGCTACTAACATGTAATCACTATGCAGCGATCAAAAGTAAGACATGCAAGCTTGACACTACAGCACTCAGAGGTGATGGAGTCACCTCTCATGCTGTGAACTAAAAGTCTCATAACCATACGGCAGCCTGGACTGGAAGGATATAGTGGTGCAGCCCTCCTCAGATCAGGGAAATCCAACACTGCACAAAACACAAAGTGGGCGCAAACACCTAGTGCATTATCATTAGCAGTTTTATTAAAGGGCGTAAGAAAACGTGAAATACTCACAAGCCAAGTGAGCTATGGACATGTAAAAAAAACAAAGCACAGCCATAGCTCTGAGGTAGGGGGCAAGTCCCACCAAAGGCGTAAGCTGACATTGTCATCCATATACCAGTTGGAGTCGGAAAGTGTACTTCATGATTCTATCCTGTGCTTTGTTTATTTGACGCCCATAGCCCACTTGGCTTGTGAGTATTTCATGTTTACGTATATCCTTTAATAAAAGTGATAATGCACTAGACATCTGTGCCCTCTTTGTGTTTTGTACTATGCAGTGATCACCTCCAAGTGGTCAGCTCTGGACACAACCTGTCAAACATACATTAACAATTGCAGGAAACTGGAAGAAACTACTAATTTAATTTTCATAAGTCATACATAGGGTAGACAACAACCAAACAAATAAAATACAATTAACCAATATATAGCATAACAAACAACATGCATATTTTTAAAATTTGGGAACCATGGCACCAACATTTCCATTTTGATTTAAATAATACCTCAGGAGGCTTGAAATACAACTTACAGTGGTAAGGGGGCTGCCACTTGACCAACGCAGCTTTCCATTATATTTCACTAAAATCATTTAGTCCACAAACCTCTCCACCAGGGGCGTAACTAGAAATCACAGGGCCCCATAGCAAAATGTTGCATGGCCCCCTCCCTCACCCAGGGGCGGATCCAGAGTCTAGTCTCGGGAGGGGCACTGATAGAAAATACTTTTATGGGGGGCAATTTATTGGGGCAATGGCTGATGTTGGCGCTTCAATAATCACGGCACCATTTGTGTTATGGTGTCAGGATGATTGCCACACATTGCGGATTGTCCACTTGTCACGTCACCTGTCACCCATTGTGGATTGTCCACTTGCCACATCACCGGCCACTCATTGTAGATTGTCCACTTGCACCACGTTGCAAATTGTCCACTTTCCACATCACCTGCCATCCATTGTGGATTGTCCACTTGCCACATCACCTGCCACACATTGCCGATTGTCCACTTGCCACACATTGCGGATTGTCCACTTGCCACGTGACCTGACACCCATTGTCCACTTGCCACATCACCCGCCGCTCATTGCAGATTTTCCACTTGCCACAAGTTGCAGATTTTCATTTGCCACACATTGCAAATTGTCCACTTGCCATGTCACCTGCCACCCATTGTGGATTGTCCACTTGCCACGTCACCTGCCACACATTGTGGATAGTCCACTTGCCACGTTACCTGCCACCTATTGCGGATTGTCCATTTGCCACGTCACCTGCCACACATTGCGGATTGTCCACTTGCCACGTCACCTGCCACCCATTGCAGATTTGCCACGTCACCTGCCACCTATTGCGGTTTGTCCATTTGCCACGTCACCTGCCACCCATTGCGGATTGTCCATTTGCCCCATCACCTGCCACCCTTTGCAGTTTGTCCACTTGCCATGTCACCTGCCACCCATTGTGGATTGTCCACTTGCCACGTCACCTGCCACACATTGTGGATAGTCCACTTGCCACGTTACCTGCCACCTATTGCGGATTGTCCATTTGCCACGTCACCTGCCACACATTGCGGATTATCCACTTGCCACGTCACCTGCCACACATTGCGGATTGTCCACTTGCCACACATTGCGGATTGTCCACTTGCCACGTGACCTGCCACACATTGCGGATTGTCCACTTGCCACGTGACCTGTCACACATTGCGGATTGTCCATTTGCCAGGTCACCTGCCACCCATTGCGGATTGTCCACTTGCCACATCACCTGCCACCTATTGCGGATTGTCCATTTGCCACGTCACCTGCTACCCATTGCGGTTTGTCCATTTGCCATGTCACCTGCCACCCATTGCGGATTGTCCACTTGCCATGTCACCTGCCACAAGTTGTGGATTGTCACTTTCCTGCTAAGGTGGGGAATGGGATTGTCACATCTGTTTGCCAGTCTGAGTCAGGCAGCAGAGAGATGATGTAATCTCTCTGCTGCCTGTACAGTGAGTGAGGGTGGAGCTGGCAGTTTGCAGTGCGGGCACCGGGCGGTGAGAGATGATGTCATCTCTCTGCCCCGCCACCCGCTGATTGGCCACCCACCGAGCCTCCCTGCTGGCAGCTTCCCCGACAACCCCCCGCCCCCCCGCCGCCGCCGCCGAGTCACCTGGCTGCGTCCGCTCGTACAGTCAGTGTGACTGTACAAGCGCCGAGCGGACAGGCAGCTCGGTGGCTCACCCACTGCCCGCTCATCGGGCCCTCAGCTCCGGGCCCCATAGCGAATACACGGGCTGCTATGGCGGTAGTTCCGCCACTGTTCTCCATATAACGCCTTGAAATCATTGTAAGACACCCCCTCTCCCCCGCATACACACACTCTTAAGCCTGGTGCACACTGAGGTTTTTTTTCGTTCAACCCAGTGGGTTAAACGAAAAAAAAGCTCGGAGCCGCTGTACCAACTATGCAAAGTTAGTTCAGCAATCTCCCTTGCTGAGCTGTTGTGTTCTCACATGGGGACAGCCCCCCCACTAGAACACTGCGATCAGCGCTCTCTACCACTGGCAGAGAGTGCTGAATGGGAGTCAGCCGGCTTCTGTCGGCCAGAGTGGCATACACACATGTCAAATGTCGGACTTTTGGTTTTACTTTTTTAACTAGGGGGCTTTAACCCTTTTTTCTATCCTACTCAATAATTCATCAATGCAACAAAAAAACTACAGCACCATCTCTGCTCCCCTTATTAACCACTTGCTTACTGGGCACTTAAACACCCTTCCTGCCCAGACCAATTTTCAGCTTTCGGTGCTCTCACACTTTGAATGACAATTACTCAGTCATGCAACACTGTACCCAAATGAATTTTTTGTCCTTTTTTCCCCCACAAATAGAGCTTTCTTTTGGTGGTATTTGATCACCTCTGGGGTTTTTATTTTTTACGCTATAAATGAGAAAAGACCGAACATTTTGAAAAAAAAATTATTATATTTCTTTGTTTCTGTGACAAAATTATGCAAATTATTAATTCTTCTTCATAAATTTTGGCCACAATTTATACTGCTACATATCTTTGGTAAAAATAACCCAAATTAGTGGATATTATTTGGTCTTTGTGAAAGTTAGGCCGCGTACACACGGGCGGATTGTCTGCCCAACTTAGTCCGCTGAACCGTGTTTCAGCGGACAATCCGCTCGTGTGTGGGCTTCAGTGGACTTTTTCAGCGGACAGTCTGACGGACTTTGTCTTTCGGAATTTCCGTAATTTTGTCCGCTGAAACTTGGTTTTGTCCGTCCAAACTTGGTTTCAGCGGACAGTCCGCTCGTGTGTAGGCAAGTTGGACGGACTAAGTATGGCGCATGCTCAGAAAGGATTTACACGGCCGAAGGTTGCATTGCAGTGTATTGGACGTCGTTTTTCTAGCGGACTGTCTGTTCATCGTGTGTGGTCAAGTCCGTTCATTCAAAAGTTGAACGGACTGTCTGTCGGATTGTCTGACGAACTTAGTTGGGCAGACAATCCGCCCGTGTGTACGCGGCCTTAGAGAGTCTACAAGCTGTGGGGCGAATCATACAGAATTGATCACATCTGATGTACTGGTGGCCTATCTCACTTCTTGTGACCTGAACAAGCCAGGAAAGTACAAATACCCCCCAAATGACCATGAAAAGTAGACATTCCAAGGTATTTAGTAAGAGGAATGGTGAGCTTTTTGATGTTGTCATTTTTTTCCCACAATTCTTTGCAAAATTAAGATTTTTCATTTTTTTTTTTTCCACAAAATTGTCATTGTAATAGGTTATTTCTCTCACATGGCATGTGTATACCACAAATGACACCCCCCAAAAATTTTTGCTTCTCCTCCTGAGTATTACAATACCACATGTGTGGGTCTTTTTCACAGCCTAGTCACATAGAGAGGCCCAACATGCAGGGAGCACCATCAGGTGTTCTAGGAGCATAAATTACACATCTAACTTGTTGACTACCTATTACACTTTTGAAGGCCCTGGAGCACCAGGACAATGACACGTGACACTGATGACAGATGGCACTGATACGTGGCAATGATGACACTTATACGTGGCACTGATGACACGTGACACGGATGACAGATGGCACTAAAATGTGGCACTGATGACAGATGGCACTTATACGTGCCACTAATACGTGGCACTGATGACAGATGGCACTAATACGTGGCACTGATGACACGTGGCACTAATACGTGGCACCGATGACAGATGGCACTCATACGTGGCACCGATGACTCGTGACACTGATGACAGATGGCACTGATAAGTGGCATTGATGACACGTGACACTGACAACAGCTGGCACGTGACACTGACAGGTGGCACTGATGGCAAATGGCACTGATACGTGGCACTGATGACAGATGGCACTAATATGTGGCACTGATGACAGATGGCACTATGTGGCACTGATGACACGTGGCACTGATGACAAATGGCACTTATACGTGGCACTGATGACAGATGGCACTGGGGACAAATGGCACTGACAACAGGTGGCACTGGGGACAGATAGCACTAACAGGTGGCACTGGGGACAGATAGCACTAACAGGTGGCACTGAGGGCAGGTAGCACTGGGGTGGATGGCACTGGGGAGGATGGCACTGGGGGAGCATGGCACTGGGGGAGGATGGCACTTTTTTTTACTTTTTTTTCCCCATTTACAGCCGCTGCAGCCGTTCATCTCTCCCCTCTCACACGCTGTCTGTGTGAGGAGGGAGAGTGGCGCTGAGAGATGATCTCATATGTTTACATATGAGATCATCTCACATTGGACACGCCGATCGCGCTGTAAACGGCCGCTGTGATTGGCCGTTTACAGCGATCTGTGTTTGCCTGTCTCCGGGGGACACAGCAAACACAAAACTTCCCTGATGCGCGCCCGTGGCGGAAGTAAACAGGAGGACGTCCAGTGACGGCCTCCCGGACGAAAGCGTCCGCTCTAAAGCCGTCATTCGGCTATAGGGCGGGCGGGAAGCGGTTAACACCTAGTAGGTAAGAACATTAAACAAGGTTGCTGGCAACCCTTAAAGAGGAAGTAAACTCTCCCACTCTGATGCTTCTTTTCATTTAGTCCATTATAATAAGTCATTATCAGACTATAGCCACTGTAATCCAGCCCAAATTGCATATTACTTACTGTTTAAAGAAACTTTAAAAAACTTGTTTCCAGGGCTTAGGCAGCACCATCTTAAAGCGGGAGTCCGCCTTTTTTTTTTTTTTTTTTAAAGCCAGCAGCTACAAATACTGCAGCTGCTGACTTTTAAAATAATGACACTTACCCGTCCAGCGCGCCCGCGATGTCGGCACCCGAAGCCTATCTCTCGATCGTCTCTCGGGTGCTGCCGCCGCCATCTTGGGTATGGGAATCAGGAAGTGGAGCCTTTCGGCTTCATTTTCCGGTTCCCTACTGTGCTTGCGCGAGTCGCGCTGCACAATAAGGATGGTCCCCGCTGTCTCTGGGATCCATGTGTTTCCCAGCAGGCAGCGGGGGACCTTCGGAAAGGGGCGTAGATTCTGCGGAAAGGGGCGTACTTTCTGCAGAATCTACGCCGGAAGTGGGTGCAGATACCTGTACTGTACAGGTACTTGCACCCCCCTCCCCCCTGAAAGGTGCCAATTGTGGCGCCGGGGGGGGGGGGGGTTCCAATGAGCGGAAGGTCCACTTTAGTCTAATGTTTCCCTTTGTCAGACTTATCAGCTTCAGCTGATAAGACTGCAGTATTGGCCAATATTTAGACTATGTGAGGTCACATGGTGTGTAGGAGGAAGCTCTGAGTGATTAGCAGAGTTCAGTGTTGTGTAGGAAGTCCGGATAACAGATGGATAAGACAGAGTGTGCCTTAAATCAGGGGAGATCTGGGCAAGCTCAGTGACTTCATTCTACAGAACAACAAGGATTACAACAATACTAAGCAAGTAAGGAGATAGCTCCAAGCAGTTTTCATTGGGGTTTTTTATGCTGATTTACATGGGACAAAGTTGTGGGGGAGGGTTTACAACCACTATAAGGGGTCTCAAAAACAAGAAGGGGAAACACTTGCCTTAAAGCCACAAAGTTCCTTGTTATGTGTGCTGCACAGCAACAGACACTGCCCATACTGGACATGTGTGGGGAGCCAGTAGACCCTGTTCAGTAATTTGCAGTCTGGCCCAGGTCACTTATTAACAGATGCCAGGGGATGTGCCTTTATTTTACATCCCGGTCTTGTTACATGCACACACCACCACGTTTTCAGGTTGTCATGACTGTGGCACCAAACTCCAAAAATATTCTGATCCCCCAACTATCCACAGCAAGATGTAGATGATTTATTCCATGCAGAATTATGTTATGTATAGATGATTTCAAATCGTATATGGAAGCCATTACTACTGTTTATATTCAAAAATTTTGTTGGCAATTTGATGTCACTATGACATCATGGTGATAGTAAGTTGTAATTTCTTCTTGGAATTTCACTTGTATATGTTGGTAAGTTATCTGTAAATGTTATGTCACTTTGCTGAAGGGATCTCTGGTGGCCCTGAAACATGGCACCTTGCTGTATGGGGTGCTGAATTAACCAAATACTATTCTAAATGCAGTTCTTAATGCAGACTATTAAGGTATGCTGGCAAGATATTTTAATCACATAAAAAAAGTTAATTGGCATAGCAACTGCACTTATTTACATACACTTTATTTTAGTCATAACATTGCCATCTATAGAAGCACTAGGCTATGGATTTAAACCTGTAACGTGTTTTCTCTTCACTGGTTTAATTGTTTGCAAACAATTATTAACCACTTTCTTCCCTGCCTATAGTCAAATGATGTCCGTAGGAGAGATCTCCCATCCTGGGCGGGCGTCATATGACGTCCTCGGCTACCAGGTCACCTAAGAGGCGCACGCGCCATGCCACTCGCAAGCCGATGCACATGCCCAGCGTCCACGATGTCCGCCGGGCAACTGGGATTGCCAATAACAGAGCCATGGATTTGTGTGTGTAAACAAACAGATCCACATCCTGTCAGGGGAGAGGAGACCGATCGTGTGTTCCCAGTACAGAGGAACACCGATCGGTCTCCTCCCCTTGTGAGTCCCCTCCCCCTACAGTTACAATTACTCCCTAGGTAACACATTTAACCCCTTGATCGCCCTCTAGTGTTAACCCTTTCCCCGCCAGTGACATTTATACAGTAATCAGTCCATTTTTATAGCATTTTGTATGGTCCCAAAATAGTGTCAAAAGTGTCTGATATGTCCGCCGCAATGTCACAGTCACGATATAAATCGTAGATTGCCACCATTACTAGTAAAAAAAATAATAATAATAAAATGCCATAAATCGATCCCCTATTTTGTGGATGCTATAACAATCAATATACGCTTATTGCAATTTTTTACCAAAAATATGTAAAAGAATACATATCGGCCTAAACTGAGGAAAACATTTTTTTTTTTTTTTTTTTTTAGATTGGAATATTTATTATAGTAAAAAGTAAAACAATATTGTGTTTTTTTCAAACTTGTCACTATTCTTTTGTTTATAGCGCAAGAAATAAAAACCGCAGAGATGATCAAATACCACCAAAATAAAGAGCTATTTGTGGGGAAATTTCATTTGGGAACAGTGTTGCATGAGCGTGCAGTTGTCATTCAAAAGTGCGACAGCGCTCAAAACTGAAAATTGGCCTGAGCAGGAAGGGGGTAAAAAAGGCCCTGTATTAAAGTGGTTAAAACAGCACAAATGTTACATTGTCATTATATTTACTGATAAATATTCTTGAAAATAAGATGTTCGCCTTTTCTGTATTTAACCACTTCAATACCAGGCACTTTACTACCTAGGCCAATTTTCAGCACTGTCGCATTTTGAATGACAATTGCATGATTATGCAACACTGTACCCAAATGAAATTATTATCATTTTGTTCACACAAATAGAGCTTTTTCTGTGGTATTTAATCATCAGTGTTTTTTTTTTTTTTTTGCTAAATAAACGTAAAAAGACCAAAAATTTTGAAAAAAAAAAAACAGTTTTTCTTTGTTTCTGTTATAAAATTTTGCAAATAAATCTTTCTTCATAAATTTAGGTTAAAATGTATTCTGCTACATTTCTTTGGTGGAAATAACCCAATTCAGTGTTTATTATTTAGTCTGTAGGAAAAATAGGGAGTCCTCAAACTATAGTTTATATCTGAAAATTGATCAGTAACCCTATCCCCAAGGTACTTAGTAAGTGGCATGACAAGTTTTTTGAAGTTTTAACTTGTAAATTGTCAGGAACACTGACTGGCGACAGTACAAACAAAAAAGATAAAAAATATTTTCCAATTTTTGTTTTTATTTCATTTTTTTCACAATTTTTTTTTTTTTTAACACACTGTGACCAGAGCAATATAATGTCACCATTAGTAACATTGTACTACTGTGGAGAAATGATGAGGATTTTTTTTATATTTATATTGTTTTTTTACACATCATAATTTAATTCTGTAAAATGCTTGCTTATAGCAGTGAAATTCACAAACAAGCATTTTACAGAATTAAATTGATTTGTTCAGTTTGTTTTGTTGTTTGGCTACAGCTAATCACATGGTACAGATGGGCTGTGATTGGCCCTGTCTCTACCAATAACAGCTAACAACACAATTGTAACAACGAATGGCATGAAAGGAAGCCATTCATTGTTTACAACTGTCATGTGATCAGCTGTGATTGATCACTTTGTACCAGCAGATCGTGCCCACAGCATGGCCACACACAAGGCTTATTCTGGGAGGACATTATTCGTTCTGGGTGGATGTCATATAAAGTCCTGATCGGCCATCAAACTGCTATAAACCTAATCAGACTTTTATAACTGAATTGTGAAACATCCTTAACCACTTCCCACCCGGCCAATGTACATATACTGCCGGGTGGGAGCTCTATACTTCTGAGAGGACGTTCAGGAACGTCCTTCAGAAGGAGGAGGATCGCGCGTGCCCGCGCAGCGGCGCGATCCCGATGTGCTCGTGTCACCCGGACACGGCACATCTCGGATCGGTAGGAGGGCTCTGTGATTGGCCCTCCTGATCACATTACGGCTGTGATTGGACACGTGATGTAAACAAACAGCCGGTTGCCAGGCAATCGGCTCTCCTCTCCTCACACGGAAGTCGTCGCTGAGGAGAGGAGAGCAGATCACTGCAGCCGGCTGGTGATCAGTGAGTATGAGCTGTTTTTACAGCTTTTTACGAACTGATCACCAGTCTAGTGTAAACCTACAGTGTAAACACACATGTCACCACAATACACATGTTACCACACATGTCCCCAAATAAAAAAACACATGTCCCCCACATATGTCCCACTAAAATCACATGTTCCAATGATTATCTGCACACATATGTACGTGATCACCTGCACACATATGTACATGATCATTTGCGTACATATGTACATGATCATTTGCGTACATATGTCCGTGACAACACAAACCAATTATTATACACTTAACGGAATTTTTTTTTACCAAAAACATGTAGCAGAATAAATTTTGGCTTAAATTTATGACAAAATTAGATTTTATTGGATTTCTTTTAAAATAGAAAAAAGAAAATATTGTTTTTTTTCCAAATTTCCTCTTTTTTTGCGCTTATATCGCAAAAAATAAAAAACGGAGTCCTGAATAAATACCACCAAAATAAAGCTCTATTTGTGCTAACAAAATGATAAAAATTTCATTTGGGTACAGTGTAGCATGACCGCGCAATTGTCATTGAAAGTGCGAGAGCGATGAAAGCTGAAAATTGGGCTGGGAAGGAAGGGGGCGAAAGTGCCCTGTATTGTAGTGGTTAACCACTTTACAACCACCTCACACATATATGCAAAGTCAAGTGTGAAAGTGGCTTTTATTTCTGGGCACCGCATATATGTGTAACTGTTTTTTGTGCTGAAAGCGCTGAGATTAAGGTGTCACTAACAGCTCCTGGTCTCCTACTAACAATCAGGAGATAGAAAAACTGGCTCCTGATCATGTGATCACTGTGATTAGCCAATCACACCACAGTCATGTTACTGAAAATCCACGTCAGTGCTGTAAAAAGGAAAATATCTATTGTATCATTTCATCCTTACTAGAGGAGAAGCCTGTAAATAATAAAAAAAATTGAAAAAAGAGAAAAAAAAAATTAAGGGCTTGATCTAATTTAGTAAATTAATCTGCTGAATTTCGATCTATGTATGGCCAGCTTTAGTGTGGAGTTAGAGTCAGTCTGTTTGGGTAGGACAAAGCAAAAATGTGTACTATTGTTTCTTGACCCTACTACAGGTACAAAGAAAAAATAAGAGAGACAAAAGTGTATTGCCCGCGATCTTCAGGAGTAGGGGGAATTATTTAGATTTTTGATTTTTTTTTTTGATGGTAGGTCATGGTAATAAGAAAAACATAGTTAAATTGGTTGAAAAAAAAAACCACATCCAATTCATCCAAACATTTATCATTTACCACCAAATGAAAGCCCAATTTGTCCTGAAAAAAACAAGGTATAATCCACGATGCACTAGGTAGTTGCAATGTTATGTACAACTAACTAATTTATTTGGTCCAGGTATAAAGATTTGTTTTAACTTTTGTAATGAAGGGGTTAATGACCCTATTGTCAAAATGCACTTAATGCATGTTGACTTGCTTCTAATGCAATGATGTGCTTTTATACATTTTCTAGGCTTTTTTTTTACTTACATTTTTATGATATTAAAAAGGGGCAGAGTTTACCTTTTCTGGAAAACACCCTATGCAGTCAAGGGGCCCTATTAGATGTTAAACTGTGCAGCTTTGTAAAATGTACATTAATTTTATTGCCATACTTACAGGCCATCTGGACCCCCTGGAAACCTGGCCAAAATATTCTCAGTTAGCAAATAGCATTGGGTAAAGCTGTACATTTTTTTCAGTGCTTACTGTGGCACCTTGACTGCATAGGCTATTTCTGGAAAAGGTGAAATTAGCCTTCAAAGTGGTGGTAAAGGTAGAAGGTTCTTTTACCTTAATTCATTCTATACATTACAGTAAAAAACATGCCTCCCACTACTGTCCATCAAATTCTGTGACGAAGGAGTGGGGGGCAGGGCCAAACTGCAAGGTCTGTGTCAAAAGACACAGACATTGCAGGTCAGGATGGACCCAGCAGGTGTGCCACAATGGGAAGTGAAAGGGAACACACTGGGACAACAGATTAAGTACAACAAATGGATTTATTAAAAGCCGATTGGCAACTTACATCTGCAGTAAAACAAGTATATTAGAATGTCTGAGGCTGATGTAACTGGACTTTCCAAGGTCATCTGTATAGGTCCCAGAATGTTCAGTGCTCCAGTGTCTGGTGCGCCTGTGGAAGGACAGTAGGAAGCTGGCCAAAAGGTAGCAGTAACCAGAGTGGAATGTGCATTTTTTGCCCAATCTAAACAAGAATGTACAGCTCTAGATACCCTTGACAACCATACCAATATTATCATCAAATCAGCAGATTTGCTATCAGATTCCAACACTTATATAAAACTCAAAATAGTTCAGTTACCATCATTCATAGATGAATCCAATAAGCTTATAGCCAGTACATTAAAAGATGGGGTCCTCCAAAACAGAGGCTGCCATCTTTCAAAAAGATTTCTTTAATGCGCCCTATTTTTACCACCTGTCCAAATAAAGACCCTTATAATCCACCCAGACACCCCATAGTAGCTTCTTTGGAAAGCATCACCACCTCTATGTTGATAATTTTCTCCAACCTCTGGCACAAGTCTTACCATCTTATATCTACCTCCTTGAGTCTTTATGTCTATACACCTAGGAGTTGTCATATTTGTGGGTTTCCCTTGATGTATGTTCTCTTTATACATTTAGACCTCATGATGTGGCTCTTCAAGCAGTATTATACTTCCTTGCTTTTGATCCTCTTTTGAACACAGTGTTACACTTACTTGCTAGTGATCTTCTTTTGAACACAAAGCAGTTCAATTTAATTCTGGCCTCCACCCAGTTCTACTTGGAACACAACTATTTCTGGTTTGACCTTCACCTTCTCTGGAGAATAGGTACAGCTATGGGGGCAAATTTTGCCCCAGCTATGCAAATTTAACAATGGGCCTGTGGGAGACCAGGTGTATCAGGGACAACAACCCCTTTGTGGCACAACTGGTCTTCTACAGCCGTTACATTGGCAATGTTATTCTAGGACAGTGCAGGATTTTGTCACTTACTGTAATTTCAACACCTTCTGGCTTTCTTTCACCTCTGTAGTTGACTCCACATCTTTGTACTTTTTAGACTTAGAACTGACCCTCATAGATTCTTCCATAGTTGCCAAAAAACTACACTACTATAGATGGCTCAATAATGCCCCAAGAGTCAGTTCTATTGATTTAGATACCATTGAACTAGATTAGAAGGTTACAAACGAGTATTATGTTGAAAAAATAGCTCTTAGAGGTACTCCCCCCAACTTGATTGAGGAGGCCAACTCCTTTTACTTGATGCTTGACAAACCCACTCATTACAAATCACCCAGGAGCACATGATCAGATTCATCATGTGTTACATTGCAAGATGGAAAGAGTTTTCAAAAAGCACTGGCCCATCCTTGCCCAAGATCCTCATTTAAAATGGTGCATCTCCCAGACTCCCAAACTTGCATATAGAAAAGCACAGTGTTAGGAGCAAAATTGCACCTAGCAAAATTAAATCTTTAACCAAAACCAGAACAATGAGACAACTTACTTTGCTTACTTTATTAGAGATGTTTTGCTGCACACTTATAACATGATAAGTCCTTCATGGCTAATGGAAGACCTTTCCCCATCAGTGTTATTTTTTAGCTGCACTTCTACACATGTGGTGTTTTGCCTCTCCTATCCATATGGACTGCTCTATGTTTGCTGCACCATTAGAACCTTATGCAGGAGGTTCAGAGAGCACCAGTGATTTGTATAGGAGGGCAGTAAAAAGCACAGTGTCCCACAACATTTTGCAGAGTACCATCACAAATCCATTTCAGATATTCATTTATGGGTCACTGAATCCATTTCAGACAAATATTCACCAGGAGAATGTTTCCAATGATTGTGCAGATGGTTAACATATCAGATCTTTACATTGGACACATTGGCCCCGTAATTAAACATGGTCGGAAATTCCAACGGAAAATGTCCGATCGGACCGTGTTGTCGGATAATCCGACCGTGTGTGGGCTCCATCGGACTTTTTCCGTCAGAATGTCCGACCAACAAAGTTTGAGAGCTGGATATAAAATTTTCCGACAACATGTTCCGATCGGACTTTGTCCGATCGTTTGTAGAGAAGTCCGATCGGACAAAGTGCCACGTATGCTCAGATCGAATTACGAGACCAAAGCTTTTGGCTACTAGCCCGTACGTAGTCCCGTCGTAACAAACGAACGTCATCACGTTCTGAACGATCAGATTTTCCGACAACTTTGTCCTACCATGTGTATGCAACACCAGTTTTGGACAAAATCCGTCGGAAAAAATCAGACGGATTTTGTGGTCGGAATGTCCGACCATGTGTACAAGGGCTAAGAGAGCATATGATCAAGTGCAACTCCATTTTGTAATCTACCTTCCATTTTAAAGAATGTACGTGCCTTATATTACACTACATACTCGTTAGAGTTTTAGACTTTTCTGTTTGAGCCAAGTTTCAATTAAAACTTTCACTGTATGACTCATTGTGTTTAGGTCGATTCTCAGTAGTCTATGCAGATAAGCTATCTTTGTAAATTCCTTTCAGCTGCCTAAAATTAATGATGAAACAAAATCTCTCTGTAGAAACCTGCCTAACCCTTAGAAACTTAGGTGCGGGTTTACCCCTCCCCTCTTTTGTTGTAACTCACATAAAAGATATAATTCTTAATAAAGTTCAGACTCACTTTGCACATGAAAGCTGCCTGTTGTGTGTGTGTGTGTGTGTGTGTCATTGGGATCTCCAGAATTCTGATGGGGTCACTGTCCAGTATGCTATCCTTTCAGCCCCTAAGGGCCTGAATGAAGAAATCAAAGTTAAAAGGTGTTTTTTTTGAAGCACAATAAACAGAATAGTGCTTCTGTAGTGTAATTTGTTCCACCTCTATGCTGTAAAATACCTGGTCGATCCTGCCTGTTCCTGTGTTCCCCTATGTGAACTAACCACAGTAATCATGGCCTCTAATCCATGATATCGTGGTCAGTTTATGTGCCTCCATCATCCCGCAGTCTCTCCCTCTCCCCTTCCCTTCCTGCCTGTCAGCTCAATAATGTGTGTGTGTTAGCCATCTCCTCCTCGCCCTCCCGCTGCTATTCTGCTGTGGCTGTAAAGTCACTGATCACAAATTCTGGAATCCCCTGTGTTACAGAAAGACACAGTGCAGGGTCTATGTTTTTTTTTTTAATTATGCAACTAAATACCTTATTTTACAGCGCCACTCTGTGGTCACGTGTCCACCCGGCTGATGTCAGAGGGAATCTTTGCCCCTCCCTCTGTAGCCCTTAGATCGCAGAAGGAGAGCGGTGGGAGGCCACGTGACCACATACGCACACATGTTGTAAAATAAAGTATTTACATGAATAATTAAAAAAAAAAACAGACACTGCACTGTATATATTGCTGTAACGGAGGGGATTCCAGGATTTGTGATCAGTGACTTTACAGTCACAGTGGAATAGCAGCGGGAGGAGCGGGGAGGAGATAGCTCACACACACAGACTACTATGCAATATCAGCAGAGGAGTGTCGGGAGAGTGGAACAGAGCGAGCAGGGTGTTACATTGGTTGACAGTGGTGGGATTTCCACTCCAGTTACTGGGACACTCCAAACCACCACACGGAATGACCAGCTATGCAGCCAGCAGGAGAGCCATGCTGAAAAACTTACTTGAGAGCCATGCTGAAAGACTTACTTGAGAGCCAGGGAGGGCCCGCTGGAACAAACAACAAGGGCACCCTGATCAGTGAGCTAGCCGAGATGGATGAGAGGGGTGATGATGCTGGACCTCGGTCAGTTGAAGACTTGCTTCTGCAACAAGTTTGAGATTGGTTGCCATACAGAATGCCATTAGAGACATCCAGCTGCAGGATGAGCATCAAGAGAGAACTAGAGTGGCAACATGATTGGAGAATGGCGGAAATACAGCAATCGGAGAGAAAGGAGAGGAGGAACTTGAAGCGTTCCTGCAGGACTTTGAGAGACTATGTCAGATACATGAAGTACTGTCCCAAGAGTAATTTAACTGGCAGAGCGGTGGATGCGTATTGGGCCCTGGAGGATGAGGATGCTAAGGATTATGGCCGGGTAAAAGAAGCTCTGCTAGCCCGATTTGCCTTTACACCCGAAGCCAGCTGGATTAAGTTTTGAGAATCCCGGAAACAAACCAACATAACATACATGGAGTGGGCACATCGTCTGCAGTGGAACCTTAAGGGCTGGTTCCAGGGAAGCCATGCTCATACCATAGAGGACATTGCCCAGCTAGTACTCTTAGTACACCCCTCCGGTAGTATGGGATTGGGTGCGACATAAGCTACCACAGACTGTACAGCAAGCAGCCGATGAATATCTGGACTCTCCAAAGTCAAAAGCGAGCCCTATCCACTATCTCGGCCCAGTTTACCAGCCTCTAACCCAACAACAGTACCCCAGTGGTCTGCCTCTAGATCCCCAGCCCGACCCAACCCTCCTACCAGACCTAAGTGCTATACCTGTAAACAAAACCGGTCATCTGCAGCAATATTGCTCTACCCGATCCACGAGGTACCAAGAGACTGCTCATCCATCCCGACCAGCAGATCATTGCTTCCAGAATAAGCCCAACCATTGAGATGTTCAGGAAGTTTTCGAGGCTGATCCTGTCCAAGCTTCTGCTGGAGATAATCGGCAGCACCATTGTCAGGCAGTATGGGTTAAGGGGCAGCTGGCCTAGGGACTCCGCAATTCCGGGGCTACGATTACCCAATCCAGCCTCACATGATTCCCCAGTCGGCCCGGACCGGCCAGACTGATGCAGTCAAGGTAGCAGGGTCAAGGTGCTATGTTTATCCACTGCCCAAGTCCTCTTGGATTGGGGCTCAGCAGAGCGACAAGTGTGAGTAGGATTACTACGCGAGTTACCCGCGTAAGAACTTTTGGGGAACGATTTGGGGCATTTAACTTCCTCATATGCCCCAGAGGACGCCATGGCCATGACCACCCCACGACAGAGCCAACTTCAAAGCAACTCCACATTTATGGGGGCCCAGGTAAGACCAAATCCTCCTATGTTACCCCTGACTTGACAACCCCATGTCCAAAGATTCTCCCTCCGACATTAGACAAGAGACTCAGAGTGACCCAACTTTATCTGGTTATCGGGACAGGGTGGGTAGGGATCCAGGGGGGTTGGGGGAAGACAGAATAGAGTGGGAGGGGGGTTTCTTTATCATTACAATGAGGGGGTGGGCACTGGGAAGCGACAGGGTCCCCACAAACAGCCAGTCGTACCCCAGAAATACAGACAGAGCTATTGTGACTGGCTCACGATATCCCCTTCACCGGACATTCTTTTGGCCCAGATTACATGCTGAGGTGTGAGAAAACTGCTGGAACTGTGAGACTTCTCAGAAAGTAGGGAAGACAGGGGATCACCCAAAAGCCTCTCTGCAACCCCTGCCGATCATTAGAGAACCCTTTAGCCAGATAGCGGTAGATATTATAGGTTCACTGGCCTGCCCCAGTGCCAATGGGAAGAAGTATATTCTTACGGTGGTGGATTACAACACCCGCTACCCGGAGGCCATTCCCTTATCCAATATCCAGGCTGATACGGTAGCTGGTGCCTTACTGCAGGTATTCACTAGGGTAGTGTTTCCTCAGGAGATACTGTCCGATCAGGGTAACCAGGTCACAGCAGAGCTGATGCAGCAGCTCTGGCGTCTCTATGGGATTAAATCCCTCCAGAGTGCCCTACCACCCTCAGACTAATGGGCTGTGTGAGAGATTTAACGAGACCCTGAAGCAGCTTTGGGCCTTTGTGGAAAGTAGGAAGGATTGGGAGAAATATCTTCCCCTTTTACTGTTTGCAAATAGAGAGGTACCCCAAGAGTACATAGGGTTTTCCCCATTTGAGCTGTTATATGGGCAAAGGGTTAGGGGACCCTTAGATTTAGTAAGGGCCCAGTGGAAGGGGGTAGAGGATCCGGATGGACTCCCCATCCTTAGTTAGGTCTTGGAACTCAGGGAGTGACTGAGGGAACTTATCGATCTAGTCCATAAGACTATGCAATTGGCCCAGAGTCAGCAGAAGATTTGGTATGATCGTTCTGTGCGCAATCGCACTTTTTATAATTGGACAGAAAGTCCTGGTACTAAAACCCCTGAAGCAAAATAAATTACATCTTCCAGGCAGGGCCCCAGGTGGTAAAACAGCTGTGTGATATCACCTACGTGATCGCCAGCTGTGCAGACACAAAAATTAAGAGGACATTCCACATTAATATGATGAATGCCTTTCATGAGAGGGCTGAGGCAGTAACCACCATGTGCATGCCAGCCACCGGGGACTCTGAATATCTACCAATGCTGCAGCTTCCAGAAATCAGATATTCGGCTAGGAGATAGGTTAAGATCCTAAGAATGAGAACAGGCCAGGGAATTACTCCAGGACCGGCAGGAGATGTTCTCGGCACTCCCTGGGTACACTCACTCACAAAGCTGTGCACAAGGTAGAGACCCCCGGGCAGAATCCCCTGAGACAACTACCCTATAGGATTCCCAGAGCCGTGCGAGAAGGGGTGAGAGCAGAGATTAGGGAGATGCTCGAGTTAGGGGTGATCGAACCATCAGCAAGCCCCTGGACTTCCCCTTTAGTATTAATCCCAAAACGGAATGGCATGACCAAATTTTGTGTGGACTATAGGCAACTGAATGATTGTACTGTGACTGATGCCTACTCTATGCCCCCAGTGGATGAATTTATGGACAAAATAGCTCAGGGACACTGAGGACTATTGACTTGTGTAAGGGCTACTGGCAGATTCCCTTGGAAGCCGAAGCAATTCCAAAGTTGGCCTTCATAACCCCACGGCCTTTACCAGTTTCAGGCAATGCCATTCAGGATGAAGAATGCACCAGCTACTTAAACTGGCCAGTTCCCAGAACCAACACCCATGTACTTGCATTTTTAGGGACAGTAGGGTACTACAGGAAGTTTGTACCCCACTATAGTGACATAGCCAAACCCCTGATGGACCATACCAAAAAGACACTCCCTAGACAGGTCCTGTGGTCCCCGGAGTGCGAGGCAGCATTTCATCAGTTAAAAAATGCCTTAATGCAAGCCTCCACACTGGCGGCTCCCGATCATAACAATCTCTTTGTTGTCCATACAGTCGCCTCCATGTTCGGACTGGGAGCCATACGATGGGGAAAGAGCATCTGGTGGCATATCTCAGCCGAAAGTTGTTACTCCGTGAAGTTGGATATGCTGCTGTGGAAAAAGAGTGTTTGGCCTTAGTCTGGGATTTAAAGAAATTGCAGCCCTACGTGTATGGACGCTCTTCTACCGTCATGACAGACCACAACCCCTTGATATGGCTAACCCGGGTGGCAGGAGAGAACAGCCGATTACTAAGGTGGAGCCTGGCTTTGCAACTACAATTTCACCATACAATATTGGCCAGGGCCTCAAAACGGGAATACGGATCGGTTATCCCACAGACAGACCTGGAAATTTAAGACTACTTTTCCAACATCCTCAAGTTGACCCGTTCGGGGTCCCACTGTGGCTGTTGGACTGTTTCCCATGGGGGAGTATTGTCATGATCCTTGAAATACTGAAGTAATTCTCCTTGATTCTATTACACAGTGGTGGGTTCTCCGTCCTGTCTTAAAGCTAACCCCTTCCAGATGGATCCGTGGCCTGGAAGAAAGGCGTTGTTCTGTGTTTGACTGTTTATGTACTTGATATCCTGGGACTAATCTGTGTCATTACACATATCAGCCCTCCTATGCAAGCTATCAGACCAAACCCTGCTGACCCTATTTCAAGTCCTCATTTGCATGGCCAAGAGGACCTAAGTGAGGACTAGCATGTAGTTTACAATTGACCAATAAGAAAGTGGTTGTTTGGGCAGGGTGTTGCTGAGAATCTAGAGAGAGGGTTCATCTGAAAACCCTCATCGCCTGCGGGAGCAGGGTTCTTTCGTTGCCAAAAAAGATGGCACCTTCAGAGCCTGCATGGACTATCAAGGCTTAGACACAGTTACAATCAAATATTGTAACCCCTTACCCTTAATATCTGAACAGTTTGATACTTTGAAAGGTGCCTACATTTTTACCAATTTGTATCTCAGAGGTGCACACAATCTGACCCGGATACAGGAAGGTGACGAATGGAAAACTGTGTTTAACACTAGAGATGGGCATTACAAATACTTGGTTATACCTTTTTGGTTTGTGTAATACCCCAGCTGTGTTCCAAAACTTTGTTAACAAATCTTCAGGGATCTGCTGTATCAATTTGTTGTTATCTATCTGGATGACATTCTCATCTTTTCAAAAAATATGCTTGTCCACAGAGACCATGTCCGGATTGTACTTCAGAGCTTTAGAGAAAATAATCTGTATGCCAAGATGGAGAAATTTTCTTTTGAATGTTCTAAGGTCCTGTTTCAGGGATGCTTTGTCTCTCGTTTGGGTCTTTGTATGGATCCTGGAAAGGTCTCGGCCATTGGGAGACACAGTGGTGTAGTGGTTAGCACTCTCTCCTAGCAGTAAAAAGGGTCGCTGGCATGTTGGGCTTCGAGGTCCATTCTTGCGAGCAGTCCAACACCTATATTCCACCCCCTCCTCCCACGTAAAAACTCCTTTCGCGACCTCCCCACAGTTCTCAGTGACTAACGGCACTAGACAAGGCTGCCCATTGCCCCCCTTGCTTTTTGCTCTCTGTGTAGGGCCGCCACGATACGTGGAAACCCGAATATAAAAGGCATCTTGGTTAGAGGAAGGGAGTTTAAAATCTCATTGTTTGCGGATGATATAATCCTCACTTTGACCCAACCTAGAATCTCCCTACCAAACTTGCATGCAGAACTGGACAAATACAGGGCACACTCCGGATACAAAATTAATTCATCAAAATCAGAGGCCCTCCCAGTAAACTTACCGGAGGCAGAGATAGCTCACTTGATGGCTACCTTCCCATACAGCTGGAAGCAAAAAGTACTAAAATATTTATCTATCTTACCCCGAAATTCCAAACTTTGTACCAGGAAAACTCCCCCCCCCCTTTATCGTTCCATTAGAGCCCTTTTATTGCAGTGGAAAAAACACCACATTTACCTATTGGGGCAGATAGCATTGGTAAAAATGACCATACTCCCGAAATTATTGTACCTGTTCCAATCCCAATACCCTATGGACACCTAAAAAAGCTCCAAACGGATTTACTCCAATATACCTGGAACTATAAGAGGCATAGAATCCCAAGGTCGGTGCTGATGGCAGCACGCTCGGATGTAGGTCTGGCATATCCTAACCTTATTAAATATTATCAGGCGGCTCAACTTAAAGCAATAGCCTCCTGGTTTACCCAATATTCCTATAACAAGTTGACGGAAATAGAAAAAATTTGTCCCAATTCATCTGAACAACCTACTATGGAACGCAAACGCAGAGATAGAACGTATGCTAGGCCCCATGACCCTACTTAGGCGACTGTGGCGCAAGCTCTCCCGAAAGCATAAATTGGCCTCAGATAAATCACTCCTGACCTCATTTATATGTAACCCCACGGTGCCAGATAGTCTCACACACCGAATGTCCTCGCCGTTGTCTACGAGAAACCTTTTCCCCCTTGCTTTTTGCTCTCTGTGTAGGGCCCTTGGCTGCCACGATACGTGGAAACCCGAATATAAAAGGCATCTTGGTTAGAGGAAGGGAGTTTAAAATCATTGTTTGCGGATGATATAATCCTCACTTTGACCCAACCTAGAATCTCCCTACCAAACTTGCATGCAGAACTGGACAAATACAGGGCACTCTCCGGATACAAAATTAATTCATCAAAATCAGAGGCCCTCCCAGTAAACTTACCGGAGGCAGAGATAGCTCACTTGATGGCTACCTTCCCATACAGCTGGAAGCAAAAAGCACTAAAATATTTAGGGATCTATCTTACCCCGAAATTCCAAACTTTGTACCAGGAAAACTCCCCCCCCCCTTTATCGTTCCATTAGAGCCCTTTTATTGCAGTGGAAAAAACACCACATTTACCTATTGGGGCAGATAGCATTGGTAAAAATGACCATACTCCCAAAATTATTGTACCTGTTCCAATCCCAATACCCTATGGACACCTAAAAAAGCTCCAAACGGATTTACTCCAATATACCTGGAACTATAAGAGGCATAGAATCCCAAGGTCGGTGCTGATGGCAGCACGCTCGGATGTAGGTCTGGCATATCCTAACCTTATTAAATATTATCAGGCGGCTCAATTTAAAGCAATAGCCTCCTGGTTTACCAATATTCCTATAACAAGTTGATGGAAATAGAAAAAATTTGTCCCAATTCATCTGAACAACCTACTATGGAACGCAAACGCAGAGATAGAACGTATGCTAGGCCCCATGACCCTACTTAGGCGACTGTGGCGCAAGCTCTCCCGAAAGCATAAATTGGCCTCAGATAAATCACTCCTGACCTCATTTATATGTAACCCCACGGTGCCAGATAGTCTCACACACCGAATGTCCTCGCCGTGGTCTACGAGAAACCTTTTCCACTTTGGGAACCTAGCAGACCCTAGGTCCCACAGATTGCGGTCATTTGCCGAACTACAGACCAAACATGATCTACCACGACAGAAGTTCTACGGGTATCTCCAGATTTGCCACTATGCCTTATCTATTGCACCTAACCTGCAATTCTCCCCTCTGACCTCCTTTGAGAGCTTGGTCTTAGTCCCTGTACACACGGTTGGAGATTTCGACAACCAAGTCCGTCGGATTTTGTCCGAAACTGTTGCATACACACGGTCGGACTAAGTTGTCAAAAAATCCGATCTTTCAGAGCGTGATGACGTAATTTCTTTACGATGGGACTACATTCAGGCTAGTAACCAATAGCTTTGATGTAGGAATTTGATCTGAGCATGCCTGCCACTTTGTCCGATCAAAATTCTCTACACATGATCGGAGTATGTCCGATCGAACCAGTTGGTCGGGAAATATTTCCAACAAGTTGGAAAATTGGGTCCGACGGATATTCCAACGGAATCAGTCCAATGCATACCACACACAGTCGGATTATCCGACAACACGGTCCGATAGGACACATTCCGACGGATTCTCCGACCGCGTGTACAAGGCTTTAGCGGGCTCCGCTCAGAAGGGATCTATATCCGATATATATAAAATATTAAACACACACCCCTCGGAGCCCAACTGCAAGCACATATATATGGTTAAATGGGAGAAGATCCTGGGCGAGGAGATCCCCGTGGAACAATGGCAAACGATCTGGTCACAGACGGCGAAGAGCTCGCTTTGTACCCTATACAAAGAAAACATGTACAAAATCCTGTACTTTTGGTATATGACCCCAGATGTGCTGCATGCCATCTACCCAACTAGCTCAGATCGTTGCTGGCGGTGTCAAGGGGACAGGGGCACCCTCCTACACATATACTGGAACTGCCCGTTGATAGTCCCCTATTGGACTTCGGTCCAACAATTACTGTCCCCTCTTGTCGGGGATCAATCCCTTTCTCCCCAAAGTTTTTTCTACTAGGCTGGGCCCCACTTAAAATCCCTGTACCCCATAAGAAGCTGGTATGTCATGTCCTCACAGCGTCTCGCTGTCTGGTGGCATTAAATTGGAAAAGGCGCTCGCCTCCCCTACCAGGGGCCCTCAACGCCAGAATTAAGGACGTGGATTTGATGGAAAAAATGACTGCCAGAATACAGGATAGATTGGAAGCTCATAATAGGGTCTGGGAGCTGTGGCATCTTTGGGGGGACCCTCCATGAACAGGTAGGCTGAACCAGTATGACAATCCCTCTTCTTCTTCCTTCTCCTTTTCTTTCTTCCTTCTTCTAATGCTAAGAGTTCTCTAGGGATCCCTTGGATCACTAGAGCAAGTTAACTTGCACTGTCAATAACGAATGTGACGTAAAAATAATGTACAGATAGCTCTGTGACACTTTACATTTCTGTATTGCAATGCATCAATCTTTGTCATAGAATGTGCGAAAAAAAAGTAAATAAAATAAAAATTGTTATTTGAAAAAAAAAAGGGTCGCTGGTTCACATCCCAACCACGACACTACCTGCCTGGAGTTTGCATGTTCTCCCTGTGCCTGCGTGGGTTTCCTCCGGGCACTCCAGTTTCCTCCCACACTCCAAAGACATGCTGGTAGGTTAATTGGCTTCTGTCCAAAATTGGCCCAGGTATATGAATGGGGACATTGAATTGTGGGCTCCTTAAGGGTAGGGACTGATGTGAGTGTGCAATATACAGGGATAGGGACAATTGTAGACATGCACTCAGATTGAACTGGATGGAGTGCTCAACCTTGCTAACTATATAACTATTACCAACTGGCCTCTCCCTGCCAGCCTCAAGGCCACATAGCGCTTTCTTGGGTTAATGAATTATTATAGGCAGTTAGTCACCAATACTAGTGGCCTACTCTCCGCTCAGATGTCAATGACTATGTTAAGGCTTGCCATGTCTGTGCTCAGTCTAAATCCCCCACACAAGCTCCTGCTAGTCTTCTCATGCCCTTGCCTGTTCCTAAGGAGCCCTGGTCTCAAATTGCCATGGATTTTATCATTGATCTCCCACTGTCTGAGAATACAGTCCTTTGGGTGGTAATCAATCAGTTCTCCAAGATGACTCATTTTGTTCGTCTTCCTGGTCTCCCTTCTGCTCCTTCCTTGGTTCCTATTCTTGTTCAAGAAATCTTCTGCCTCTATGGGGTTCCTTCTCATATTGTTTCTGACAGGGGTGTTCAATTTACTTCTAGCTTTTGGAAAGCCTTTTGCAAATCCCTCAATATCATCTTGGATTTTTCCTCTTTGTACTACCCTCACTCCAATGGACAGACAGAGGGTTAATCATGAGTTAGAGGCCTTTCTCCGCACCTTAGTCTCTGCTCATGACGACGATTGCTCCTCTCTACATCCGTGGGCAGAATTCTCCCACAATAATCATGTAAACACCAGATCTCAGAAGACACCCATTTTTACAGTTTATGGAAGACTATTTGGGGTGATGTTCATAATTCCCTCCAGCTGCTGAAAAATGCAAAACTTATGCTGACCATCACAGGCGTGAAACACCTTCTCTACAACCAGGGGACAAAGGCTGGCTTTCCACCAGGAACATCAAGTTCCGGGTTCCTTCTCTGAAGTTTGCCCAGAGATTCATTGGCCCATACTCCATAACTTCTAAGATGAATCCAGTTTCAAACTTCAGATTCCTAAAAGCCTCACAGTCTCAAACTCCTTCCATGTTTCCCTTCTGAAGCCTTTAGTCCTCAATAAATTCTCTCATCCTCTCCCTACTGTGGCCACAGTTTCTGAGGAGTAAGTACAAAGTTAGTCAAATTCTGGATTCCTGGCTCTGTAAAGGCATTTTTTTCAGTACCTCGTGCATTGGAAAGGGTTTGGTCTTGAGGAGAGGTCTTGGGTCACTACATCTGATGTCTTTGTGCCTAGTCTGTTGAGGAGGTTTCATCTGAGGTTTCCCTCCAAGCCTGGGCTCAAACGGGGGAGGGGGAGGCCTTGTATTGGGGGGCGAGTACTGTCATGGATCTGCAGTAATGTTCATGTCTGTCTGCTTACCTCTATGTTCAGCTTAAGAGACCGGCCACCTGTTCACCTGTCTGCTTAAGTAATCTTCCCTCAAGCATCCCCTAACTGGGAACACTATATTAACCTGTGTACCGCAAGCTAGCCTCGCTGATCAATATTGTGTGCTTGGCTTCCTGTGTGCTTCTTGCCGTGTGCTCTACGCCTGATCCTGTTTACTGACCTTGGCTTGATCTTGACTGTCTGCTTCAAATCCCGACCTTTGGCATGTTCTTTGACTATCCTTGCCTGCTTGTTGCCCTGATCTTTTGGCTTATTTCCTGACTATCCCTTGTTGTCCCAATCTGCTGCTTCCTCTCTATCCTCCAGTAGCCTACCGTGAGCATGAGCTGGGAGACCCTGGGGGCCGCGACCTTTAGCCAGTTGTAGCGAAGTCCATCCCCACCATCAGAGGCACTGGTGAACAGCTGCAGATTCTGTGCCCTGGGGTATCTCATGCTCTAGCTCCCAGTGTGATCCTTGTTGGTGCTCCAGCAGAGGACCCGCTTTCCTGAACCACCCAGAGCTCCATCCACAGCAGTCAGCCATAGGGTTCACTACCCACTAACTTAGCAGTGCACTCCTGACCCCAATGGGGTGCATCTGTCACCTGGCTTCAGGTGACCTGACAATACACACACAAACAGTATATTATATTAGTATATTAAACAGCCATTGAGGCATTATAAGAGTTTTAAAGTATGTTTATTAATTCGGGAGTACGTGCATCTATTTGCAATATATTGTATGTAAGCCGGTGACTGGCATTGTTAAGCTTGCAGACTCCTCCTGTTATGCTAATCAAAGAGCAGCATATAAAGTTCATATCCATAGTGACCAAGTACGCATCCTGAAGACGCGTTCACTCAAAATGTACGTCGAGGCGGTACTTTGGTCACGCGACTACGTCATATCCAGTCCCTGTGGTTGCCCCCCGTCGTAGGTGGAAAGCACGCCGCTTGTCAGTGCAATACTGTGGGATACCATTCAAATAAGCAGTGCTTCTCAGCCTCAGTGCCGGGTGATGGAACAAGATATGTAATCAGCCATTTGGCATTTTTCTTGTTTTTAACCTTTTAAAATAAATGGGATTACACTATTTTTGGTTCCTCTGCCTTTTGTTTCATATTCCATCCGTGAGCTCCATATGCTGGGGACTGGGTATCTGATCTACAGATCTCTCCGACAGAGCAAGGATTGTCTTGCAAAAGCCTGCTTGACCTTTTTTTCACTAATTAGGTCAACTCCATCTGGTAAGCTGACACACAGTTTTTTTGAGCACTTCTCGGGTGATATCCATAAGTGGTGAAGGTTTTCCATTGATGGTTTGGAAAAATCGGGCACAAGATTCACATATTTATGGACTTTTGTTATTTGGTTCACTCGCAAATGTTATTTAATTTAAGATTTGTACACTGATTTTGATTGATACACCTAGATAGGTATTCACGGTGTTAAGCACCATATTGGTATTTAATATGCGATTTTCCAGTTCACAGGTATAATTATTTTATTTTGTGGTTTTATAGGCAGGCTGGTGCATTCACTTATTCATTGGTAGGGTCTAAATGGATGCAGGTTCTGTTTGTTATGACATTTTGTCTATATTTTATATGGTGTGATAAATATATCACAATATTTTGCACATACCTTTGATTGGTTATTGGAATACATGTGGATACTCTTAAGATTTATATTTTTAAACGTTAATTATTTTGCACATATATATGATCAGCTTTAGCAATATATGTGGTTACTGTTAAGATTCACATCTATATGCACTTTATAAGTTAATTATAGTTTACCAGATATTCAACTTAGTTGTAAAACCAGGCAGGCTGGTTGTCATAATCATTTTTAGTTTTAGCAATATATGTGGGTACTGTTAAGATTGACATCTATATGCACTTTATAAGTCTATTATAGTTTACCAGATATCTAACTCAGTTGTAAAACCAGGCAGGCTGGTTGTTACATAGTTAGTAAGGTTGAATAAAGACACCAGTCCATCCAGTTCAACCTGAGTGTCTACAATTGTCCCTATCCTTGTACATTGCACACTCACATCGGTCCCTACCCTCAAGGAACCCACAATCCAAGGTCCCCATTCATATACTAGGGTCAATTTTGGACAGAAGCCAATTAACCTACCTGCATGTCTTTGGAGTGTGGGAGGAAACCGAAATACCCGGAGGAAACCCACGCAGGCACAGGGAGAACATGCAAACTCCAAGCAGGTAGCATATATATATTTTAATAAAAAATTTTTTTTTTTAGGGTTTGTTAGACCTATTAGCACCCCCTACCAACTTCTCCAAATTCTGTACTGATGTTTTTTGACCTAGTTAAGGGGTAGCATCTTAGGAACCTAGCTTAGAAATTAGGAGGTGCGGGATCTATTTTTTGTTTTCATTCTTGGGTTCACCATTTGAACTTTTATCCACGCAGCCATGGAAGTCTTGAATGTTATGAAGGGACGCCAGATTAATATTGAAGAGGTTTTCCAACAAGCGCCCAGTCCCAACCTAGACCTTGAAAGAGGTTTTAAACAATTACAATCAGATATGGAGAAACAAGTCAGGTTGTGGTGGGACAGTGCATCCTTTGAAATGTACATTGGGAAAAATCTTACTCCCAGAAGGTTACAATGGGATGTGAACCCATCGATGGAGTTGAGGATTTAACACTTGTAGGTGAATGGTTCCAGTTTTTCAATGGCTGTGAGCAAAAGCTCATGCAATTGATGGTCAGGAGGCATCAAGCGTAAAAAACGTATTCTTGGGACCAAAATTGCAGAACTTAAAGAAAAAATGGGGCCATTCCAAGGAACGAAAGAGTTTATTTGTAGACTCAACATCTACATACCCATTTATTTAAATATGATGGAGAAATTAAGCAAAAGAAACGTAAAAAGTAACAACGAGATATAAAAGGTTTTGAACAGAATCAAGTATATAAATGGCAGGCAGAAATTCACACAGATAACACTAACAAATCAATAGCATCACAGGATATGGAAATTCAAGATGCTAGTCAAAAATCACAACAAAAAAGTACTTCTCATACTCCTATAAAAAAAACAGTCAAATCTTCCCCATATCCCAAGGGTAACCTCACCCAGAGTGGGAGTAATTACCCTCCCCACAATACCAATGCAT
Organism: Lithobates pipiens; assembly: GCF_037356315.1. NCBI lineage: Eukaryota > Metazoa > Chordata > Amphibia > Anura > Ranidae > Lithobates > Lithobates pipiens. Next base: position 151,318,172 of record NW_027507785.1, on the reverse strand, counting down.
ATCCATATCCGGTGCCCCCCTATCAGGCACCTTATGCGGTGCCTACGCAAAACAGGCTTGCTCCATTGCCAAATAGACCATCTGACTATGAGTATCAGCATTATAACCAAGGGTTTAATCATTATCAGTCCAGACGATCCAGAGGCAATTTTAGAGATAACTTTAGAGGAAGACCATACCAAAATTACCATCAACGGGGGGGGGGGGGGGAATGGAGAGGATGGAAGGAGCCATTCAGGATTTCATCTTCCACACCTCAATATCCCAAGGAACATATAGAAAAAGAGGCAGCAGAGGAAGAGAGAGAAAGAAAAAGGGAGAATTAAAAGAAGGAATTTACAACTTGGCTGGGGTAGATTTTTCGGAAGAAGAATTGGAGGTATTAGCACAGGGGTTAAAATTTGCGCCTAATAAAAACTTAGATAAATTTGAATTATTTGTTGACATAGAAAAATATATCAGGAAACTAAATATTAAGAAACATTTCTCTTCTCAACAAGATGCCCCCCCTCTAGAATCAGGGAACACTATGTATGTACATAGTGGATTAAAAAATAATTAGTTGTTCAATCCTAAGAAGGGCACTCATCATCACATTGAAGTGTATAAAAATATGGTCCAAGAGGAAGTTAAAACATTCCAAATCAAATGATCTAGAGTTAATCCAATTATTAAGGAAGGAATCGAAAAACTTGAACATAATAAACAGATAGTAGTCTGACCAGCGGACAAAGGTGGAGGGGTGGTGGTTCTCACTAAAGAATATTATAATAAGGAGATCCAGAGATTACTGAATGATACAGCTACATTTAAACCTCTGTTGTCAGATCCAACTAGTGGCAGAGCTGTCGTGCTGGGTAAATAAAAGGATTCATACTCAGATTTTGGATAAAAAAGAGGCCCAATATCTCATCACACACGCCCCAAGGACACCAGTCCTTTATATATAGTACCTAAAATTCATAAATGTAGGGACTTTCCCCCAGGCCGGCCTATAGTTAGTGGAATTGGGTCCCTCTATTCCCGGCTGGGGGAATACCTAGATATATATCTACAGCCACTAGTCAACCAAGGCCGTTCATTTGAAAGATAGTCGGGCCCTTATACAATCTCTACAAACCATAGAAGTATCATCCAACGCCCTTTTGGTATCTGTTGACATTGAGTCACTTTACACTAGTATTAAATAACCATTTTGGTGGTAAAATTGGCACTTCCTGAACAATCGAACCTAAAAAGGTCTCCAATTGGCTATGGGGAATAATTATTTTTGGGCTCAAAACCAATTTTACAATTAAATCAAAGGGGTTGCGATGGGGGCACGGTACGCGCTCAGCGTGGCCAATATAGTGCTTAATAAGTGAGAAGGGGAAACTATCTACCACAAACCAAACAAGGCACTAAACTATTATAAAATATATATAGATGACATCATTCTTCTGTGGGAGGGGTCACAAACAGAGTTGGGAGAGTTCCTTATAGGTTTGAATACTAATAAGTACGTCCTCAAATTCACTGCTAAGTGGAACTTGGAGACTATAAATTATCTGGATCTTACTTTAGTTAAAATGAGAATAGAATATACACTAAAACATATTTCAAGAAAACAGATAGAAGTGGCTTTGTGCCAATCAGTAGCTGCTACCATCCACAATGGCTGGGAGCAGTCCCAAAAGACCAATATATGCGTTTCAGGAGAAATTGTGATAATCTAACTAATGTCCATGCCAAAGCAGAGGTGCTCAGTCAGAGATTTTGTGAGAAGGGATATTTCCCTAAAGATCTCATAAAAACTAAAAATAAAGTTTTGGCCATGGACAGAGAATCATTACGAATACCCAAGGCTAAATTTCCCTTCCAAGGGGATCTAGCATTTATATCAGGCTTTCATAGACAATTTAGGCATGTAGAAAATATCTTTAAAAAATATTGGTCTATTCTTTTAAAAAATCAAGATTTACAGACCACCCTTCCTCCGAGACCTACATTTATTTATAGGAGATTGAGAAATATGATTGCTCCAAATGTCCCAGACCCCCCTAAAAAACCTTCCACTTTCCTTGATGGATCAGGGTTGCATTATTGTACAAGGTGCAAAGCTTGCCGTACGACGAATAGGATAGGAAAGAACATTTCCAAATTGCAATCTAAAGTTACACAACAAGAATTTTCTATCAAACCCCTGATAACATGTAATTCAAGCCATGTCACATATGTATTAGAGTGCCCATGCTCCCTCCAATATGTGGGTCGCACTACTTGGAAATTGAAGGTCTGCATAAATGAACATGTTGCTAATATTGCTAAGGGTTTTGTCAATCATATCGTATCACGTAATTTTCGCATGGTACATGACAGGAACCCTCAGTTACTTACCTTTTATGGTATAGACAGAATAACCCAACATTGGAGAGGGACTGATCTTAAAAAGGCTATCTCTCAGAATGAGACCCAGTGGCTGTATTGTTTACACACGATGCAGTCCCAGGGTCTAAATATTGAATTAGACCTTAACTGCTTTTTAAGCAATGATTAGCCTATAGAAGCATTGCCCTCGGCTATGTAATATGGTACAAGGTGTTATATACTGTATTCAGATCTGGTTTTCTGGCGTACTAAACTTTCCCAAGGCATCGCTTTTTCAGCCAGTACTCTAGTTATTATTGATTTCTTTAAACTGAATCTGTATAGTCAATTTTTAATTGACTATATTAAAAGGCTTAAACCATCAGACATATTCCGCATTTTTTATTTAAAAAAAAAGAAAAGAAAATTTAACATTTTACAGTAATTTTAGCAATGAAACTAAATTTGTAATATTGCCAAACAGCCATTGAGGCTTTATAAGAGTTTTATAGTATGTTTATTAATTCGGGAGTACATGCATCTGTTTACAATATATTGTATGTAAGCTGATGACTGGCGCTGAGACCGTTAGCCCTTGTACAGAGTCCGACGACCAAATCCATCAGAGTTATTCCGATGGATTAATTCCAGACGAGGTCCGGAAGTGATGTTGCATACACACGGTCGGACCAAGTTGTCGGAAATTTCCAGTTGCCAAGAACGCGGTGACGTAAGCGGTGTATGGCGGGCCTACAAAAGGGAAGTTCAGCATCACGTCCGGCACCCTTTGGGCGCCTTCTGCTGATCTCGTGTCTATCGCGTGTTAGTAGAAGTTTGGTGAGAGACGATTCGCGCTTTTCAGATTAGTGATTCAGATCGCTACTGCTCTTCAGTTTCTGCTTGTCTTTGCGTATCTGATAATCAGTGCGTGTAGTCAGTAAGTATTTGTTTCTCATTTGCCTCACTAACTTCCCCACCATGCTCTTCTTGGCCCATAAAACTATAGTCTAGTCACTTACCAATGTCTTTTGTCAGCTCCATAGTGTTGCTTTCCCCTAAACACCCCCTATCTTGTCTACAAATGTAATGTGTGTGCTTCAATTCATGCAGAGTGCCTTTTTTTAATTTTTTTGGTTGTGCCAAACTCATTAGGAACCCCCCACCCCCAACTGCTAGCTCATTTGATAGCAATCCTCTATCTGCTGACTTTACCAAACCCAATACACACTATACCTACATTTTTGATGCTCACATTTATGGATGAATTCACTTATGCATGTAGTGCAAGGGCCTGCCTCAATACTTTCAAATGCTATTTTTTCCCCCCTATTAATTATCTTGATATGTGATAGCAGAATGTCAAAATGTGCTTCCATTTTGGTTTCTTTTTGGTATTATGACACTTCTTACCTGTCCGGTGGGCTGCCAATAGTGTAAGTAAGGAGGGGCTTCCCAAAGTATCACACATTATTTAGCCATTCAGCTCTCAATCAACTGGAGAGGGTTACCTGTCCAAAACATCCCCCCCTCATTTTTTAGCAAGGGCCCATCAGATGGGGGGGATATGACTCTCATAAGGGGACCTTATACTTTAGGCTTTAAATACTCAGTTCCCAAAATGTTATACTAATCTTGGCCAAAAATGTTTGTGTCTAATCTGCTTGCAATGTTGATTTGCAAAATTACTAATTTTGCTTCTTGTTTCACTCCACAGTGTCCTTCAATGCCACAGGAATGGCAGCCTGTGGCACCCCACTTTGCCAGTCGTTGGGACTTTCCCAATTATGGAGGAGCAATTGATGGGAAGCACGTCCGCATCGTCCCACCACCCAACTCGGGGTTGTACTATTATAATTATAAGGGGTTCATAGTATCATGATGTTGGCGGTGGTGTCTGCGACATATGAGTTTTTGTATGTGGACGTGGGGCAAAATGGACGGATGTCGGATGGTGGAGTGTTTGCACGGACGGAGTTCTACTGGCGTCTCCAGAGTGGCAGTCTGGGCTTGCCACCCCCAGAAGAGAATCAGGAAGGACTCCCGTTTGTCTTCGTCGCGGATGAGGCTTTGCCCTGGCGAACCATCTGATGCGGCCTGTCCCGATGAGGACCCTCACCCCGGACCAGAGGATTTTTAATTTCCGCCTGTCCAGAGCCCGAAGAGTGGTGGAGAACACTTTTGGTATACTAGCCAGCCGGTTCCGCCTTTTTCTAACGCCTATTCACATGGCGGAATACAAACTCAATCACATAGTGCTGGCCTGCTGTGTTCTTCACAATTTTCTTAAGAGTTTCTGCGAACTATGCGGTCTCAGTTGGCCAACAAGAAGCAGACTTGCTGCAAAATGATGATAACCTCATGGGCCTCGAACCTGCTCATCCTGGCTTGCCCCCCCCAAAGCGCCCATGAGGTTAGAACCCAATACATGGACTACTTTGTGGGTAGGGGGGCCATTGATATGCCAGACAATGTCTGAGAGGCATTTTCACAATAAATTTTTCTTTGAAACTCCTTCATTTACTGCTTGGCTTGCTTTTAGGTGTCTCCTAGGTAAATTTAGGTTTTTTCTTGTTGTGCCTTTTTCAACAACACTGCAAACCCAATTTCAGACCGAGATGAGGGAACAGTCTCTTCTTCAGATAATGTTATTATGTTGTGGATCTGCTACACACACACCTTGTTTTTGGTAACTAATGTATGTAGTGCATTACTGACCAAAATCGTGCTCATTTTCAGCACCATGGCAGGAAAATGGCATGACTGTCCAAATGAACACATCACTGTGGGTGTTTTTTACTAAAGGCACATCCACTATGCATTACAAGTGCACTGCAAAAGTACACCTGAAACTGCACTTGGAGTGCAAAGTGGAGTTTCCTTTAGTAAATAACACACATTCTCACCACAATAATTTATTTTTACTCCAAATACATCTTTGGCGCAATGAAAAAGGAAGCCACACATTGATGATAATTTAACTTTTTAATCCAAGCACATTCACATGTGCGTTTAGAAAAGGGTTTTACAACAAACCAACAAATTGGGTGTATCAAAAACATTATTTCAGGTAATTTTTGGGTAACTTGGTGTTTGTGTGTAAACAGGCATGTATCAAAGTGTAACATACAGAACACAGGAACTTACAAAGTTCAACTTTGAAAAGTGAAGACAATATCAGACATGAGTATGTACAAACTGGGCTGATATTGCCTTCATCACATGGGGTGTCACCCCTGGAAAATCCAAATTTGGAAGATGCACAGAGTGTGTCAACATGTGCTATCTCCCATCATGGGGGATCAATGTACATGTTTTGGGGCTGCAACCCCTTCATCTCAGCCACTTTCCACAAAACACGTAAATTGATCCCCCATGATGGGAGATAGCGCATGTTTACACACTCTGTGCATCTTCCAAATTTGGATTTTCAAAAAATACAAAATTTGTGGTTTAACCACTTTCAGACCGGACCATTTTGCTGGTCAATGACCAGAGGTCTTTTTACAATTTGGCACTGCGCTGCTTTAACTGATAATTGCGCGGTCATGCAATGTTGTACCCAAACAAAATTTGCGTCCTTTTCTTCCCACAAATAGAGCTTTCTTTTGATGGTATTTGATTGCCTCTGCGATTTTTATTTTTTGCGATATAAACGTAAAAAGACCGCAAATTTTGAAAAAAAAAGATATTTTCTACTTTTTGTTATTAGAAAAATCCAATAAACTCAATTTTAGTCATACATTTAGGCCAAAATGTATTCAGCCACATGTCTTTGGTAAAAAAAAGTCAATAATTGTATATTTATTGGTTTGCGCAAAAGTTGTCACATCTACAAACTAAGGTACGTTTTCTGGAATTTACGCAGCTTTTAGTTTACGACTGCCTATCTCATTTCTTGAGGTGCTAAAATGGCAGGGCAGTACAAAACCCCCCCAAATGACCCCATTTTGGAAAGTAGACCCCCTAAGGAAATTGATAAGTGGCATGTTGAGCCCATTGAATATTTTATTTTTTTGCCTCAAGCGATTGAATAATGACAAAAAAAAATTTATTTATTTTTTTTTACACAAAGTTGTCACTAAATGATATATTGCTCACACATGCTATGGGCATATGTGAAATGACACCCCAAAATAAATTCTGCTGCTTCTCCTGAGTACGGGGATACCACATATGTGGGACTTTTTGGGAGCCTAGCCGCGTACGGGGCCCCGAAAACCAAGCACCGCCTTCAGGCTTTCTAAGGGCGTAAATTTTTGATTTCACTTCTCACTACCTATTACAGTTTTGAAGGCCATAAAATGTCAAGATGGCACAAAACCCCCACAAATGACCCCATTTTAGAAAGTAGACACCCAAAGATATTTGCTGAGAGGCATGTTGAGTCCATGGAATATTTTATATTTTGCCACAAGTTGCGGGAAAATTACAAACTTTAATTTTTTTTTATTTTTTTTTCACAAAGTTGTCACTAAATGATATATTGCTCACACATGCCATGGGCATATGTGAAATGACACCCCAAAATAAATTCTGCTGCTTCTCCTGAGTACGGGGATACCACATGTGTGGGATTTTTTGGGAGCCTAGCCGCGTACGGGGCCCCGAAAGTCAAGAACCGCCTTCAGGTTTTCTAAGGGCGTAAATATTTGACTTCACTCCTCACTACCTATTACAGTTTTGAAGGCCATAAAATGCCAAGATGGCACAAAACCCCCACAAATGACCCCATTTTAGAAAATAGACACCCCAAGCTATTTGCTGAGAGGCATGTTGAGTCCATGGAATATTTTATATTTTGCCACAAGTTGCGGGAAAATTACAAACTTTTTTTTTTTTTTCACAAAGTTGTCACTAAATGATATATTGCTCATGCATGCCATGGGCATATGTGAAATGACACCCCAAGTACGGGGATACCACATATGTGGGACCTTTTGGGAGCCTAGCCGCGTACGGGGCCCCAAAAACCAAGCACCGCCTTCAGGCTTTCTAAGAGCGTTACAGTTTTGAAGGCCATAAAATGCCAAGATGGCACAAACCCCCCCCAAATGACCCCATTTTGGAAAGTAGACACCCCTAAATTTAGGGGTACACTAGTGAGACTAGGTAATAAATGGCGGGTGCCCTGAAACTATAAAAAAATAACTAACCAACCAGCGTCACCTGTAACAGTTATATGGTGATCACTGGTGAAAGGGTTAACTAGGGGGCAATCAGGGGGCTTTATGCGGTAGTATATGGGGGTCCCTGGCGCTATAAAAAGCTGCGGCGAACCTAAATACCTACCTGCCTAACTAGCGTCACCTGTGACACTAATACAGCGATCAGAAAAACGATCGCTTATTAGGCTGGGTTCACACTGGAGCGATGCGGGAACGCCACGAATCCGTGGCGGGTTCCCGCATCGCATGCCTCCCGGCGGCAGTTCACACTGCCCTATGCGAACTGCTGGGAGTGTCAGTGAAATGTTAATGACACCCCCAGATCAGTTCGCATATCGCAGTGCGATCTGCAAACTCGGATCGCATGGTGTGAACACCCATGCGATCCGATTCTGCTGCGGACCAAAAAAAGGGTCCCGTGCGAGTTTGCGGCGGGTGCGACACGAATTCAGCCATACTATCTGTATGGCTGAACTCGAATCGCACAGAGATCGGATGTGATTTGCACTGCAGTTCTCATAAACCGTTCTCATAAACCGCTGCAATGTGAACCCAGCCTTAGTGACACTGGCGACGGGGGGTGATCACGGGGTTAAACCTTTATTGGGGGGTTAGGGGGGTACCTTAGAACTAAAGGGGGCTAACCCTAACTGCCCTAACAGTTATTACAGTCACAAATGACACCCGCCGGGTGATCAGGGGGTTAAACCTTTATTAGGTAATAAATGGCGGGTGCCCTGAAACTATAAAAAAATAACTAACCAACCAGCGTCACCTATAACAGTTATATGGTGATCACTGGTGAAAGGGTTAACTAGGGGGCAATCAGGGGGCTTTATGCGGTAGTATATGGGGGTCCCTGGCGCTATAAAAAGCTGCGGCGAACCTAAATACCTACCTGCCTAACTAGCGTCACCTGTGACACTAATACAGCGATCAGAAAAATGATCGCTTATTAGGCTGGGTTCACACTGGAGCGATGCGGGAACGCCACGAATCCGTGGCGGGTTCCCGCATCGCATGCCTCCCGGCGGCAGTTCACACTGCCCTATGCGAACTGCTGGGAGTGTCAGTGAAATGTTAATGACACCCCCAGATCAGTTCGCATATCGCAGTGCGATCTGCAAACTCGGATCGCATGGTGTGAACACCCATGCGATCTGATTCTGCTGCGGACCAAAAAAAGGGTCCCGTGCGAATTTGCGGCGGGTGCGGCGCGAATTCAGCCATACTATCTGTATGGCTGAACTCGAATCGCACAGAGATTGGATGTGATTTGCACTGCAGTGCGGTGCGAATCACATTCGTTCTCATAAACCGATCGGGCCCCCCCACCCGCGGGAAGGCAGGGACGTATATATACGCCCATATGCCTGCCTGTGCCATTCTGTCGACGTATATCGTCGTGCGGCGGTCGGCAAGTGGTTAAAATACAAAAACTAAAAGCCTAGCTAGTTTTTTCTGTTTCACACTCTCCCCAAAACATCAATGATGTTCTTCATTTTATTTTTAACATCATTGATGTTTTGCTGTATATTTTCCAAATCCCGATTGCACTCCATTATCTCCCCAATCAGGATCTGGGCACTTTCACTGGTAAAATGGGATTCTTCTTCCACATCACATACAAATAAAATCACAAAAAAACAACATTTATTAAAAATATGGTGATATACATTGATGAGCTTACCGGAAGCTGTTTTCTCTGACACTCACCTGTTGTGGTGACAATTTTTCCAACTTCAACGATCTTTCTTCATCCTCCTCCTCCTCCTGCTCCTCTGCTTCTGGTTTTGGTATTTGGCCTTCTTTGGGAGGGGTGTGGTCCCTGGTGTCCTCATACTTGCCGAGTCTTCTCTCCCCTATGAGAATGTAAAAAAAGAATAATTAGCACACAGAGGGCAGAATTAGGAATATGAAACATTGCTTGGAAGTGTTGTTCAATTTTTTTTTTGGACCGAGCTCCAAGGTGAGAACATTATTGGGGACACTTTGTTAAGCTGGAATACTTCCCTGCAGAACAATGTTTCTTATGAACGAATGAAACCATGAACTTGAAAGTGGCCATTTTAAAATGCACAACATGAAATCAAAGCACATGGAGCAGTATGCAAGCAAGAATAATCATATGAACACACGACAACTACTTACTTTTTAGAAGAACACACTTGATCCTTCTGTACTGCTCGTGCTCCCTCAGTTTCAGGTCTGACCAGCGTTTTCTCAGTTGATCCTTGGATCGGCGTACCCCAAAATTCTTATGAAGACTCTTCACAACTTTAGTCATGATCTTGGCCTTTCTGATATTTGGGTTTGGGTAAGGTCCATACTTCCCATCATAGTCGGTCCTGTTCAATATATCCACCATCTCCAACATCTCTCCAAAAGACATATTTGAGGCCTTAAATCTTCTCTTCCTGGATCGGGACGTTTCAGGCTCCGGGCTTTCCTCTCCCGCCTCCTCGTTAGTGGAACTGTGATTGCGCACCTGCGTTCTCTCCACCATGTGCTCTCCCCACTGCGCCGAAAGTGAAGGGGCGGGGAATAGTCTAGAAAGAACGTCGGGCGGGCGGAGTTTCACGCATGCGCACTGTATATAAAACACAACACGCGTGTGTCGTCCGTACAATCTGGGAACAGAGTGAGGCAAACGACGCGACGATCGTGCAAACGAAGGTAACATTTTTAACTTGGAGCATCACTAGACTAGACTGCTTCTATCTAGGCCGATGTTGGGACAAGATTAGGAGGGTTTTTTTATGGCATTATTAGTATTTTAGGGTTTGTCTTGTGTTGTGTCTTGCAGACAAGATGGATCCATTCCAAAACCCCAATTTTATGGAGCTATTCCTCGAACTTTACAAGGAGATGCCCTGCCTGTGGCAGATCAACAACCAGTTTTATTACGACAGAAGAAAGAGGAAGGAAGCGCTGGAGAAACTTCTTTCTTTGGTGCGGATCATGGTCCCCACGGCAGACATGACCTATGTGACTAGGAAAATTGGTGTAATGAAGAGTATATATCTCAGGGAGAGAAAGAAGCACCTGGAGTCCTTGAGATCAGGAGATCCAGATGCCGTTTATTACCCCAGGATGGTGTACTTCCAGAGGCTGCATTTTCTGGTAGACCAGGGGGTACCCAGGCCACCACTCTCCAGTCTTCGTTCAAGGCATCCTTCACCCCCAGCTGAGGCTTCCAACGTCCAACCTGGGCCTTCCAGGCAGCAACATGGGTTGGGGCCCAGCTTGAGACAGGTATTGCATTGTTGAACATATTTCTTGTGGTACATTTAATGATGTTGACTAGATGTTCTTATTGATCAGTAAGTTCTGATTTAACAAAGTTGTTTACATCTCAATAGACAGTAGTGACTAAAAATTATTGGGACGGGAATGAAAAATGCTGGGCTCAGAATGATAGTCTGTTCTATTTGGTAACATTCAATTTGCAACAGTCATGAGCTAAAAATGGTGTGATTGACGAGCAAAAACGAAAACTATGTCCCATTTTCATACACAGGAAGACCTCAGTTGGGGGGAGGCTGTGGCAGCCTCGAAGGATGCCTGGTGGGAAGTGCTTAAGGAAGACGAGAGAATGATGGCCTGGGTTCAGTCTGGTCTGCCAGAAGATGCAGCCTCTTGAAGAACCACATCTTGGGGACATAGATGGCATCTGATTTTCCTGATCTCTAGGACTTCTGGACCAGACTTCTCTCCCTGAGATATGTACTCCTCAGGCCACCAATTTTTCTTATTCTAATTTGTTCATGTCTGCCCTGGGGGCCAAAGGCTGCACCAAAATAACAAGTTTCTCCAGCGCTGCCTTCCTTTTTTAATTTTATTGAGATCAAAATAAAGGTTTTTTTTTGTTTGATGAAATACTTGCGAATGTGTTTTCCTTCCAAAAGGACAGTTTATTTGTGAGCAGGCAGGTACATTTCCCCCCAAAAAAGTGAAATGAATAACAAGGGGCACCAACACTAAACAACCTCCTGTAGATTAAAAAAGAAAATCTAAAAAATATAATAATGTTGTTGTTGTCACGGTACTACTTAGCGAACTCACAGGGCGTGGAATCTAAGAGTCAGCCGGTGTTCCGCCAGGGACCCTCTCACAAAGGTTTGGACTTAGCTGCGTGCTGACCCCAGGTCACGACCCCCGGGTTCACCCTGCTCGCTAGGGAAGTACCAGAAGACACTGTAGACAAGGATGGATGGATGAAGCAAGGAAAGCCAGGTAGTGAGCCAAGGTCAGGGCGGGCTGCAGACAACGTGATCAGAACAAGCCGGGTCGGTACACAGAAGATCAGTTCACGAGAAGTCAGGTAAAACAGGTTACACAGGGGAGCTTCAGAAACAAATGTTGCTCAAGCAAAGGTAGCTAGTTAGGAAGGGATTTAAATAGAGGAGCACATAAGGGGCTGGACAGGAAGTAGCAGGAAGGAAACATATATTAGGCAACAGGTGAAGGGCGTCGACATAGCTGGAGAGTGCACAGAGCTGAACACCAGATAGTGGACAACAGATGCCAGCCGACCCACTGCAGTAAAGGTGAGACACAGATCAGCTCCGCAGCTGATCTGTGACAGTTGCGGTAAGTTTACACATAAAACACACCCCAAAAAATGTAAAGATGAGCAAACTGTCAAAAAAGGAGATGTTTATGAAAAAATAAAAAATAAATGCAGCCAAAAAAAATAAACAAAATATAAAATTGTGTAGATGTGACGAATTCAAAAATTGTATTGCCGAAATGAGTAAAAAAGAGTCAGGAAATACGTTCGGGAGAAGTGTGTGTGACTATGAGCATCAAAAGAAGTTCCTTCTTGCAGCATTGTAAAGAACAAGAGAATGCGCTTTATGAAAGAATTTTTAACATTGCAGCGTGACGAATGTGCTATATCGATTACGAGCAATAGTTTTACCTGAACGAGCGCTTCCGTGTTGGAATTTGAATGTGAGCATGCGTGGCACCTTGTCCGTCGGAGTAGGCTACACATGATCGGAGTATGTCCGATCGGAGAATTTTGTCGGAAAATATTTCCAGCAAGTTGGAAAAGTTGGTCCAACGGATATTCCGACGGAAACAGTCCGATGCAGACCACACACAGTCAGAATATCCGACAAAACGCTCCGACCGTGTGTACAAGGGCTTAAGCTTGCAGACTCCTCCCGTTATGCTAATCAAAGAGCAGCATATAAGGTTAATCTCTATAGTGACCAAGTACGCATCCTGAAGACGTGTTCACACAAATCGTACCTCGAGGCGGTACTTTGGTTACGCGACTATGTCATATCCAGTCCCTGCGGTTGTCTCCCCGTCGTAGGTGGAACGCACGCCGCTTGTCAGTGCAATACTGTGGGATACCATTCAAATAAGTAGCCCTTCTCAGCCTCAGTGCCGGGCGATAGCACAAGATATGTAAGCAGTCATTTGGCATTTTTCTTGTTTTTAACCTTTTAAAATAAATGGGATTACACTATTTTTGGTTCCTCTGCATTTTGTCTCATATTCCATCCGTGAGTCCCAAATGCTGGGGACTGGGTATTTGATCCACAGATCTCTCCGACACAGCAAGGATTGTCTTGCAAAGTCCTGCTTGACCTTTTTTCAATAATTAGGTCAACTCCATCTGGTAAGCTGACACCCAGTTTTTTTGAGCGCTTCTCGGGTGATATCCATAAGTGGTGAAGGTTTTCCATTGATGGTTCGGAACAATCGGGCACAAGATTCACATATATATAGACTTTTGTTGTTTGGTTCACTCGCAAATGTTATTTAATTTAAGATTTGTAAACTGATTTTGATTGATACACCTAGATAGGTATTCACGGTGTTAAGCACCATATTGGTATTTACTATATGCGATTTTCCAGTTCACAGGTATAATTATTTTATTTTGTGGTTTTATAGGCAGGTTGGTGCATTCACGTATTCATTGGTAGAGTCTAAATTAATGCAGGTTCTGTTTGTTATGAAATTTTGCCTATATTTTATATGATGTGATAAATGTATCAAAAAATTTTGCACATACCTTTGATTGGTTATTGGAATACATGTGGATACTCTATATATTTTTATAAGTCAATTATTTTGTACATATATATGATCAGCTTTAGCAATATATGTGGGTACTGATAATATTCACATCTATATGCACTTTATAAGTCAATTATTGTTTACCAGATATTCAACTTAGTTGTAAAACCAGGCAGGCTGGTTGCCATAATAAAGTATAGTTTAGCAATATATGTGGGTACTGTTAAGATTCACATCTATATGCACTTTAGTTAGCACCCCTACCAACCTCCCCAAAGTATAGCTTCCAGCACATAATTTCAATACTCACCTTATAACAGGTTATGTGCCCAGCAAACGCAGGCATCCCCAGAAGGCACCCAGGCATTGGAAAGAATTATACAGTGAGTACTGTATACAAGCTACTGAAAGATGGTTCAGATGCGAAGTTTGCAATTGCAAAGCTGAACCATGCCAATTTCCAACTGTGGAAGTTTAAACTACAAATGCTTCTTAGCAAAGATGACTTGTAACAAGTGCTGAATACAGACCCACAAACCGAGAGACAGAGGACTTGGACAGGAAGGATATACAGACAAAAAAGTGACCATAAGCTGATCAGCAAAAGTGTAAAAAGTGTGACCATGTAAAAGCTATGCTAGAGATCATAGTACAGCTGCGTGCCATTGGAGAGGACATCAAAGATAACCATATTGTTGCCCTGCTCCTCTGCAGCCTTCCAGAGGCATATACTACTCATTAACACTTTAATAACCAGACCCGAGCAGGAACTAACTGCTTGACTATGCCAAAGGGAAATTTAATTGATGAATATGACAGAAGGAAAGAAAAAAACTGCAGTCTGCTCACATAATTTGTAATTAAAACATCTTTGCCATTTTGACGCTTCCCTCCAAGCACTTTGCATATTATTTTATATATACTATGATTCTGCACTTGCCAAATATGCTGCAGAAATCTCCCATTTTAACTGTGGGCAGTTGAAGCTGTTTCCTGTTCCCTTCCTGGATTACACAGACACAAACCTCCAGCCATGCAGCTCTCATTGGCCCTCTTATGACTCACCCCTCCCTTCCTTGCAAACGCTCACGAGAATGAGAGTGCGAGCTGTGCATGATGCCATTAGCCTAGGCTTATTACCAGACAAGAAACAGAAAGTGGGCTGTATGCTATTTAAGCGGTGTGTCAGGGCGCTTAAGTAGCAGGATCTTGATGACTTGCGTATCAAGAAAGTTAGAAATAAAGAAGAGATAGATACTGGTATTGAATCTATATGCAATAATAAAAATGTAGTTATTCTCCTGGCAGACAAGGGGGGTGGCATAGTTATCTTGGATAAGGATGATTATGTATGTGAGATGAATCGCATGTTAAGTGATGATGCCACCTATACCCCCTTGCCCTCCAATCCGAATGATAAATACAAAAGGATTTTGGAGAGCATAGTTTTTGATTTTTTGGTTTTGGTTTTGATATGCAAATCCTAAATAAAAAAGATAAGGCCTTCTTAATTCCCAAAACCCCCAGGATTCCTATAATTTACTCATAAGAGTCTTACCTGCCCCCCGGGACATCCCATTATTAGTGGGATTGATTCTATTTCCTCCCGGGTGGGCAGGTACATAGACTTTTTCTTGCAACCACTGGTACGTAGGAGGCACGTTATTAATCTCCTCAGAGGGTACCAACCCCGACAAGGGACCTTACTTGTGACTGCAGACGTCACGTCCTCGGGGCGGTCTTTTTGACCGGACTGCAAGGAGAGGACATAGTAAGTGTGCACCAACACTACACTGACACGTAGGTACACATAGGCACACAAATCACCCCCCCTCCCAGTCACAGTGTCACTGATTGCAGTGATCATTTATTTACTGATCACTGCATTTAGTGTCAGTTGTGACAGCAAAAAGTGTCAGGGCAGTTAGTGTTAGGTCCAGGGTAGCCCCCTTCCCCCCAATAAAGGTTTAACCCCCTGTTTGCCCCTAGAGTTAACCCTTTCACCCCCTTTTTCCAGTGTCACTAAGCAATCGTTTTTATGATCGCTGCATTAGTGTCACTGGTGCCGCTAGGTAGCTAGTTATTTTTTAGGTTCACCGCTAGGTTTTTATAGCTTAGGTACCCCCATATACAACCTAATAAAGGTTTTAACCCCCTGATTGCCCCTAGAGTTAACCCTTTCACCAGCGATCACCGCATAAGTGTCACTGGTGACGCTGGATAGCCAGTTAGTTATTTAGGTTCTCCGTCAGGTTTTTATATAGCGTCCGGGACCCCCATATACTACCTAATAAAGGGTTTAACCCCCTGATTGCCCCCAGGCAGCCCTTTCACCCCCTTTTGCCAGTGTCACTAAGCAATCGTTTTTCTGATCACTGCTTTAGTGTCACTGGTGCCGCTAGGTAGCTAATAATTTTTTAGGTTCACCGCCAGGTTTTTATAACGTTAGGTACAACCATATACTACCTAATAAAGATTTTAATCCCCTGATTGCCCCTAGAGTTAACCCTTTCACCAGCGATCACCGTATAAGTGTCACTGGTGACGCTGGTTAGCCAGTTCGTTATTTAGGTTCCCCGTCAGGTTTTTATATAGCGTCAGGGACCCCCATATACTACCTAATAAAGATTTTAACCCCCTGATTGCCCCTAGTTAACCCTTTCACCAGCGATCACCGTATAAGTGTTACGGGTGACTCTGGTTAGTTAGTTTGCTTTTTATAGCATCAGGGCACCCACCATTTATTACCCAATAAAGGTTTAACCCCCTAATCACCCGGCGGGTGATATCAATTAGGTTTTAGGGTCAGATAGGGTCTGCGTCGCCCCTGGCAGCGCCAGTACCGCTAACACCCACGCACAAAGCATACACCTCCCGTAGTGGTATAGTATCTGAACAGATCAATATCTGATCTGATCAGATCTATACTAGCGTCCCCAGCAGTTTAGGGTTCCAAAAAAACGCATTGTTAGCGGGATCAGCCCAGATACCTGCTAGCACCTGCGTTTTGCCCCTCCGCCCAGCCCACCCAAGTGCAGTATCGATCGATCACTGTCACTTACAAAACACTAAACACATAACTGCAGCGTTTGCAGAGTCAGGCCTGATCCCTGCGATCGCTAACAGTTTTTTTTGGTAGCATTTTATATTTAAATCCTGAAGGTGGTGCTTGGTTTTCGGGGTCCTGTACGCAGCTAGGCTCCAAAAAAGTCCCCCACATGTGGTATCCCCGTACTCAGGCGAAGCAGCAGATTTTTTTCTGGGGTCTAATTTCACTTATGCCCATGGCATGTGTGAGCAATATATAATTTAGTGACAACTTTGTGCGAAAAAAAAAGTTTGTAATATTCCCGCAACTTGTGGCAAAATATAAAATATTTCATGGACTCAACATACCTCTCAGTAAATGGCTTGGGGTGTCTACTTTCCAAAATGGGGTCATTTGGGGGGGGGGGGGGGTTGTGCTATTTTGGCATTTTATGGCCTTCGAAACTGTGATAGGTAGTGAGGAGTGAAATCAAAAATTTGCACCCTTAGAAATCCTGAAGGCAGTGATTGGTTTTCGGGTGCCGTACGCGGCTAGGCTCCCAAAAAGTCCCACATATGTGGTATCCTCGTACTCAGGAGAAGCAGCAGAATATATTTTGGGGTGCAATTCCACATATAACTATGGCAATATATCATTTAGTGACAACTTTTTGTAAACTTTTTTTTTGTGTCATTATTCAATCACTTGGGACAAAAAAAATATTCAATGGGCTCAACATGCCTCTCAGCAATTTCCTTGGGGTGTCTACTTTCCAAAATGGGGTCATTTGGGTGGGTTTTGTACTGCCCTGCCATTTTAGCACCTCAAGAAATGAGATAGGCAGTCATAAATTAAAAGCTGTGTAAATTCCAGAAAATGTACCCTAGTTTGTAGACGCTATATTTTTGCGCAAACCAATAAATATACGCTTATTGACATTTTTTTTACTAAAGACATGTGGCTGAATACATTTTGGCCTAAATGTATGACTAAAATTTAGTTTATTCGATTTTTCTTATAACAAAAAGTAGAAAATATCTTTTTTTTTCCAAATTTTCAGTCTTTTTCCATTTATATCGTAAAAAATTAAAATTGCAGAGGCAATCAAATACCATTAAAAGAAAGCTCTATTTGTGGGAAGAAAAGGAACGCAAATTTAGTTTGGGTACAACATTGCATGACCGCGCAATTACCAGTTAAAACAGTGCAGTGCGAAATTGTAAAAAGACCTCTGGTCCTTAGGCTGACAATTGGTCTGGGGCTTAAGTGGTTAAGTGGTGAGTCAGGGCCCCCCGTCCCATATCCCATGAACACGTCCGTCTTGTGACGAAACGCGTAGGAAGGAACGGCGTGCTGACGTCACCGTGTTCTACGCCAGACCCGGAAGTGCGGGTGGCAGCCGGGAGCCGGCCGGCTCGATTTTTGAAAACTCTTTAGACATGTGAGTGTACTTGTTTTTTAACTTTATTAATGAATTAAAAAAGGGTTTTTACGCTATGTGAGTGTCCCCTTGTCTTTTTGCATGGATTTGAGGCACTATCGTTTAATCGCTTGGAATTATTGTTGAGGAGAGTTTGGTGTGGTTCCCTGTGATGGTTCATCCAGACTATCCATATACATGATTTTTTGATCTCACTTAACATTGAGATCTTATGCTCTGGTAAGCGGCTCTAATTACTCATTGGTGGAGGTGCTGTATCGGATTCCTTTTCACATGAAGTTATGTGGGTGTTAGCTTTCCATCTCACTTTGGACGACTTATTACTATTTTGGCTTGTTACTATTTATGCGACTTGTTTGGACTATTATTTCCTTTTTGTTTACATACTGAATGAAATTTAATTTTGTTGAAACCATCTTTGTATATGTTTACATTTTAAGGTAATTCATTATTCCTTCTTTTAATTTGTATTCAATATTTTTTACTCATCTATTCCTGGATTTTTTGATGGGGTACACCTGGTGAGGTCAGCTCACATTATTTGTCACTAGTGTTCTAGTTTCTTTTGGTTTTCTCACATTTGAATTAGATTCAAATTATTTATTTATATAAATAATCAATTTATTTATTTAATTATTGAATTTAATTATGCACTGCACTTAATTTATTTATTTATGCACTTAATTTATTTATCATTTTCAGTCACTGATTATTCATATTTCTATTCATATGAACTCTTGTGGATGGGGGTATAATACATTCACTATATAGTCAGGCTATTTGTCTTTGGCTTCTCAAGTTGTTTAGATATAGACCAACTTTTTCATTTATCCAGCGCAGCTTACCATTGCACATAACAATAAATCATGTACTGTAACTTCTAATTTATGTTGTTTTTGTCCATATCTGACATGGCGGTCGCCTCATTTAAAGTCCCATAGCTTTCCTTTTCTACATAGAAAAACTACCAAAATGTGAAGCCAATAAATGGAGAAAGGCAGCAGAAGAAGAATTAAAGTCACTTCAAGAAAATAAAACCTGGACACTCACATAACTATAGCAAGTAAGTGGACTTTCAAAGTAAGACGCAGAAGGGAATATCCACAAATACAAAGCCAGACTAGTTGCCAAGGGTTACTCCCAGAAATTTGGTGAATATTACGATGAAACATTTGCTTTCCTATATGGAGACATTAAGAAAGATCTCTACATGGAGCAACCACCAGGGTCTGAGCAAGGAGACAGCCTTGTGTGTAAACTTTAGAAGAGCATCTACAGTCTTAAGAAATCTACAAGGATGTGGAATGAGAAAATGAATGAAGTGCTTACTAGAGAGGGATTCTCAAGAAGTAAAGCAGACCCCTGTCTCTACTCCAAGAATCAAGAAGACAGATGGAAACATCCTTATCTAGGTCGATGACATTGTAATCCCCTTCTTGTTCAAAACAAGTTATAATCAGATAGTTCACAAGTTGAAAGACAATTTTGAAATAAAGAGCTAGGGAACATTAGCTACTAAAACTCCTATGGAACTAGGCTATCAAAAGAGCAATGAAGCAGAAAACTTGGTGCCCAATAAAGACATGTATCGCAGAGCAACTGGTAAGCTGCTATACAGTATGTTGCCACTGTGACAAGACCAGACATAGCCGCATCAGCAGTCACCTTCCTCTGACAGGCAGTATTGAATGTCAATACCACCTTGCTCTTGATTGTCCCTCAGTAGGTGATACTTGACGTCGATGTGTTTGGTCCTAGGATTGAACCTTTCTGATTGTGCAAGCTTTATACATCCCTGGTTGTCTTCAAAATGGGAATTATTTTGACAAGGAACCAAAAGTTGGTCGAAAGTCGAAAGCAAGCAACTATTGCTCTTCAACTGAAGCAGAGTATATTGCAGCAGCACATGCATGTCAAGAAGTGATATGGATTTGTCAACTTTTTGTGAACATTGGGGTAGACATGTCAAAAAAATTCCAATTTTGAAGACAACCAGGGATGTATAAAGCTTACGCAATCAGAAAGGGTCAAACCTAGGACCAAACACATCGACGTCAAGTATCACCTACTGAGGGATAATCAAGAGCAAGGTGGTATTGACATTCAATACTGCCTGTCAGAGGAAGGTGACTGCTGATGCACTCACCAAGCCTTTACTGAAGGAACGTCATAGTTCTTTCCAGAGAAGCTAAATATAATATGACATGGAAGCCATCCCCGCTGGGAGAACACAGTAATTATTGCTAGTGGCTATAGCAGCCACTAGCGATAATCTCAGGTAAAACCCAGCATGTTGGTTGTACCCAAGTTGATTGATTGATCAACTTGGTGCATTATTCAGCCTGCCCATACATGGTTATTCGAACTGTGTATGACCTGCCTTAGTCTGGTGTCCCCATGTGTTCCCTTTTGTTTTCTACAGAGTTTGCTTCACTCTATGGGAAGCTGCCGCTGATGTTGAATAGCCAAATACATGATATTTTATGTAAACTTTATGGACTTGTTGCACATACCCTATAGACTTTTTATCTATAGTGTTTTTGTATCTTGCTTAAACCAATAGGGCATTTTTGTTTCTCCAGCACAAATAATTTTTCTGTCACAATAGAAAGTGGCTTCCTAGAGTAGCACACGAGAAGAGGAGGAACCAGAAGTGTTGGTACAACCAAAGAAGAGGAGGATCAGGGCTGCTCTGAGCAAAACCACTGCACAGAACAGATAACTATAACATGATTGTTATTTTTTTTTTTTTAAATAGGTTCACTTAAATGGTTGTCACTCTTGTAGTTATGAGCTTTGATAATGCATGCTGCCCACAAACAAGTAGAACATTGTTGCATGTATTCTACAAAACATTCGTAGATTAGTTTGATGTATAAGACCACATCATTCTCATATGGAAGAACTAAGATCTACTCGAGTATTTCTCACCCCAACTGGAAATAAATAAAAAACAAAAAACATATACTGTATGATGTCACTTGAATTATTACAGCAGTTTTTATTCTTTTGAGTCTCTTGTAACATTTGTATTAACTGTTGATCCTCTCTGTAGTTTAGCTATTTTTTCACTTTCTGTAATAGGTCTTATGCATACTTGAGCTGCTTTTACAAGCATTTTAGCTTATTTTTTTTCTCTGTCTCCAAAGTCCCCTCCCTGTTAACCTACGTGTCCATGCAGACTATAGGTATTTACAGAAATTTAGAGGCAGAAAAAGAAAAAAAAAGAAAAACACATTACTTGTGCATTCAGGAGAGGAGCTTTAGAGCATAAACATACGCCTGATGTGCCTAAATGCACTTTAACACTAGGTGCTTCTAGCTGTTGAGCCTTTTTTTTTATTTTATTCATGGCCAGAATACATTAATATTCAATCACAGTCAAAACAGTATGTAGCGGCGGCTCCTGAAAAGTTATGCTTGAACTGCAGTTTGGTTTGAGTACAATTGTCTAAATTTAGACTTCAGCACCAGTCTGGCTGGACTGTGAGATGTTCAGCCTGGCCACAGGGGGCACTGTCTCTTCTGGCAGACATGGAACTATGGTCTGGTTAGGTGCTATAGTTACTCTCTCTCAGAGCTCACCCAGTGGGAGTGGCACTCTCGCTGTGCTTTCTGGGAGAGGGTATTTAAGATGCAGACGTCACGTGGTTCGGGGTTCCAGTACAGAATGATGTACTGACTTCATTCCATTCAAGTGGATCTGTTGTCAGTCTCTCGAGTTATTGGGCCATTTACCACAGGACACCAATAGACGTGAAACAAGGAGAAGGTAAGCCCAAATCTAACCAGCAGCTCCTTCGGGGGTTGTGCTACAAGTAAATAATGCTATCACTGTTTACTATTGTGCGAGCAATGATTGGTAACAGCAATCACATGGTACCAGGGCCAATCATAGTGGCCCTGTACCGTGTGAAAGCTGTGACCATAGTAGTACACAAGGAAATCTTTAGACAGGTTTACTGATTGCTTATTACAGTGATTATCACTATAATAGGCAATTAAAGTGTTTTTTGTTTTGTTTTGTTTTTAAATCCCTTCGATCAACTCTCCAGTGTTGCTATAGTGACACTGCACTGCTCTGACAACAATATGTTAAAGAAATTGTAAAATAAATAAATAAATAATTTTGTTTAACCTCTTGCCCACTGTGGCTTTTACTGTGGCTGCGGCGGCTCCTCTGCTCAGAATCGTATACCTGTACTTGATTCTGCACTTCCGGGTCTGGGGTGCACACGCATGCCACCGGCAACCCATTCCTACTGTGATTGGACGCAGCAGGATCCAATAAGCGGGTACGGCAGACCTGATGTCCGCCAGCACACAGCAATCATTCGGGAGAGAAGCAGAAAGGCAACCTGCCTATGTAAACAAGGCAGATCTCTGTTCTGTTAGTAGGGAAGGTGTGTGCATTTCTGCTAAGCAGGAACACAGATCTCTGCCTTCTCACAGTACAAGCATCTGCCCCACAGTTGGTAAAAACTCCCTAGGAACACATTTAACCCTTTGATCGCCCCTGATGTTAACACCTTCCCTGCCAGTGTCATCAGTACAGTGACCGTGCATATTTTTAGCACTGATCACTGCATTAGTGTCACTGGACCTCAAAAAAGTGTCACTTAGTGTCCAATTTGTCCGCCACAATATCACAGCCCCACTATAAGTCACTGATCGCTGCCATTGCTAGTAATAAATAAATAAATACAAATTTCATTAATATATCCCATCATTTGTAGACACTATAACTTTTGCACAAACCAATCAATATACGCTCATTGGGATTATTATTTACCAAAAAACATGTAGAAGAATACATATTGGCCTAAAATTATGAAGAAATTTGATCTTTTCGATTTTTCTATTGGATATGTTTTATAGCAGAAAGCAAAACCATTTTTTTTTTATTTACTTTTTTTTTATAGTGCAAAAAATAAAAACCACCAAAAGAGAGCTCTACTTGTGGGAAAAAAAGGATCCATTTTATTTGGGGTACAGCATTGCATGATTGTCAATTAAAGTAACGTAGTGCCATGTCGCAAAAAATGGCCTGATCATACAGGGGGTAAACCTTCCTGGTTGAAGTGGCCAATGTTTTTAATGACCGCCACACACAACATATTGTATCTGATCACTGTCATGTTGCTACAGTGCCCCCGATCAACACCAAACCAGTCCAAGTGTTCCTGATCACCACCAAACCAGTCATTGTCCATAATTACTGCCACACCAGTTAGTGTCCTTAATCACTGCCATACCAGTCATTGTGTCACCAAAAGGACTTGTTCACATTTGCAATGCTCTCTGAAGAGCCATCCATGTTCGGATCAATCTTCAGAGATCACTGGGCAGGCAGTGAGGAAGCACTGCATTGCCTCCTCACCACCTGCTTTAACCTCTTTGAACCAACACATGCAACCCCATTTACAAGAATGGGTCACGTCAGTTGGTATACAGGAGGTATAATTCTTGCCACAGCAGTGAAGCAAAGCATTGCAGCCATGGCCAGGGCCAGGGCCAGACTGGGAATAAAAACCGTCCCTGGAAATCAATTCATACCAGCCCAACAGCATGATGCCATTATTTGCCAATGCACTCCTGCAACATTGCTGGAATTAGATGGGGCCAGGTTAAGTATTATGGGGGCTGCTGCACACAGAAGAGTTTTTACCTTAATGCAGAGAATGCATTAAGTTAAAAAAACTGATTTTACAACCACTTTAATCACTAGTGTGTTTTGCCTAACTGCCAGAGACAGAAGTACAGTTTAATCACACTTGTTTAATAATAATAATAAAAAAGGTAAACAAAGTAAACGTAGTCAAAACATAGCCAGAGTTCAGGAACCGGAACGGATAGTCAGACAAGCCAAAATGTCAGGAAGGCAGAGATGAGCGTAGTAGAACAGCAAGCAGGATCTGGAGCCAGAAGGAATGTCAGCCAAGCAAGTCTTCAACATAAACACAGGAGAGCCTCTCTAGAGATGTGACCAAAGCGAAGGTAGAGATCATCTGGGTTGGACGGCTTAAGTAGGCAGGACTGACGAGCAGGATATCATCAACAGGTGAGTCACTGTGGAGAGATAGGAGTTGGCAATTAGCCGACAGCTGAGCGACCAGCTTAGAGAAGGAAAGGCTGATCCCAGCCCTGACAGTGCTCCCTCCTCAATGACTGCTCCCCCTTGGAGGACCACCAGGCTTGAGGGGAAAACGCCTATGGAAAACACAGAGGACGACAGGGGCATGTACTTCCGAGGATGAGACCCAAGAGCGTTCCTCCGGACCGTACCCTTTCCAATGGACCAGGTACTGTATGTACCAACAGAACCTACGGGAGTCAATGGGCTGTTCTTCATACACCTTATGGTTCTCAACCTGTACAGGGTAAGGACAAGGCACAGAGGTGGCAAACGGGTTGCAGACCAAAGGTTTTAATAAAGAGACATAAAATACATTTGAGATACGCATATTAGAAGGAAGGTCTAATGTGTAAGCCACTGGGTATATCCTGACAAGAATACGGACAGGCCCAATAAGCCAAGGTGCAAAATTCAGAGAGGGAACATGAAGTCGGAGGTTGCGAAATGACAGCCAGACCCTGTCCCCAACCTGGTAGGAAAGTGCAGGAGGGCGTCTGTGGTCAACATGGAGTCTGTACCTATAATTAGCATGTCGCAAAGCATCTGGAATTGTGCCCAAGTGGAACGAAGACCATGGAGATGCTCCTCTAATGCAGGAATACTCTGCGGAACAAATGAGTCATGCAACATGGAAGGCTGGAAACCATAGTTCGCCATAAACGGGGACAATCAGGAAGCAGAATTCAAGGCACTATTGTGAGCAAACTCCGCCCACGGCAAAAGGGCTGACCAGTTTTTATGATGGTCAGAAATATAGCAATGTAGGAATTTCTCCAAGGACTGATTGGTTCGTTCTGTGGCCCCGTTAGACTGCGGATGATACGTAGAGGAGAAAGCAAGCTGAATTCCCAACTGTGCACAAAAGGCTTGTCAGAACCGAGACACAAACTGACTACCCCTGTCCGAGACAATAACCCTGAGTAGCCCATGTAAGCGAAAAGATCTCCTGAGCAAAAATGGAAGCCAGTTCCTTAGAAGTGGGCAACTTCTTAAGTGGAATACAATGGGGCATTTTTGAGAGCGGGTCAACCACCATAAGCATAACTGTGTTGCCCTGTGAATTGGGTAACTCCACATTGAAATCCATAGATAGGTGGGTCCAGGGCCTTTATCCATTGGGTATGGGTTGTAGGAGGCCCACTGGAAGATGTCTTGGAGTCTTACTCTGAGCACACATGGAACAGGCAGCTACGAAGGTGGTTACATCAGCACTTAGACTAAGCCACCAGAATTGTTGGGAAATGGCTCAAAAGAGTAGATTCTTCCCAGGGTGGCCAGCAGCCTTGGAAGAATGGTAAATCTGGAGAACGGCAGTACATAGACTCTCTGGGACAAAGCAGTGGTCACAAGGTTTCTCAGGAGGAGCATGGACCTCAGCAGCAAGAATTTTGTCACCCGAAGGAGAAGTGAGCTTGGTGCCAACCAAAGCCAGAATACGATCAGGAGGAATCACAGGAACCGACTCCATCTTGGAAGTGGAGGAAAATTGTCATGACAAAGCGTCAGCCCTTACATTCTTAATACACATGGTCAGAGATTCTGACAACCAAATCCGTCGGATTTTGTCCGACGGATTTTGTCCGAAACTGTTGCATACACACGGTCGGACAAAGTTGTCAGAAAATCCGACGTGATGACGTTATTTCATAACGACAGGACTACGTTCACGCTAGTAGCCAATAGCTTTGGTGTAGGAATTTGATCTGAGCATGCGTGGCACTTTGTCCGATTGGAATTCTCTACACATGATCGGAGTATGTCCGATCGGAGCATTTTGTCGGAAAATTTTACCGGGAAGTTGGAAAAGTTGGTCTGTCGGATACTCCGACGGAAACAGTCCGATGCAGAGCACACACAGTCGGAAAATCCGACAAAACGGTCCGATCGGACACATTCTGTGGGAATCTCCGACCATGTGTACAAGGGCTTATGGTCAGTAAGAATGAGAACCAGCACAGAGGTACCTTTGAGGAGATATATTTCAGGGCAAAAATTAGCTCTCTGTCACCAATCTCGTAATTGTACTCTGCAGGTGACAATTTCTTGGAAAAGTAGCCACAAGCATGAATAGCGCTCTCAGAGGTAGGACGTTGAGACAGAAGGGCGCCAACTCCAGTCTCAGAAGCATCAACCTCAAGGATAAAAGATAACATAGGATAAGAATGTGCCAAAACAGGAGCAGAAACAAAGACAGCCTTGAGACTCTCAAAGGCCTTAATGGACTCCGGAGACCAACTCAGGAATACTACCGGTACATCGAGCCACAAAAGAAAGGCAGAGGGAGATTATGGAAGTAAACAAGTGGCTGAAGAGCTGGTGTAGTAAGGAGTAGTTTGGGTCCCTGGAGGACTGGGCCAACTTCTCAGTCAATCAACAGAACTATAGAAGGAACAGACTGCACCTAAATGTGGAGGGTGCAGATAAGCTGGGAGTAAAGATGGCTAAAAAATTAGAGAGGGTTTTAAACTAGGTGACGGGGTGGGCAGAGGTAGAGATAGTCAGCGCAGAACATATTCCAGAAGGTAGTATTGGGGGCTTGGTGGTAGGTTGACTAAAGCACATAAACCCAAGGTAAGTATAGTAACAAGGTCTAGTTGCAATCTCAGAACACCCAATAAAAGGATAGTATGCGACCAGTCTGAAAAAGAGATTTAAAAAAATCCCCCGTTTTTTTTTAGCAGCTATTGAGAGACATACAATCTTCATAAAATTGGATAATTTTATTATCAAAGACAATTTCACATAATTGTGGTACATGAATTAAAATATGAGTTATGGTGTACATATAGCGAAATCCAGATTGGCTGGAAAAACAGCAACAATATATCATTGGTTCACTTGTGTAAAAAAATCAGAAAGAGATTCCCTATGATATGGAAATAAGGCCCCATTTAGTGTATGGAAATGCCACAATGCATTTCAACCTTGGGAATTATGGTCTTCTTCAGTGGGTTCTTACATTTCTATTGAAACAACAAATGGACAAAATTCAATATTTAAGAAAACAAATTAACGTTACTTTTTAGAACGGGTTTATTACAACATGTACTTATAAACGTAGCACATATTTACCCTTTCCACCAAGCCAGTTTGCTTCAACCAGAGACTTGCTTTAAAATCCAAAGACTTTCCTCAAAGATAATCCCGTAACTCTG
This sequence comes from Lithobates pipiens, assembly GCF_037356315.1. Taxonomy (NCBI): domain Eukaryota; kingdom Metazoa; phylum Chordata; class Amphibia; order Anura; family Ranidae; genus Lithobates; species Lithobates pipiens. The sequence continues at coordinate 151,290,862 of NW_027507785.1, read as the reverse complement.
CCGTAATAGCATCCACACCCATCCCCCAGGGACAACCACGGAGCCATAAGGCCCCCAAAGAAGCAGTAGCACATGGGCGGGCGAACCTAATGGTCATAAGTAAATACTATCAATAAATCAGTAAACCCAATGGGGAAAACAGAGGCGGGGAGGGGGGATAGGGGAGAAAAAGAAAGAATGGGCGTTTTAAAAATATTTATTACTTTATTTTATGCAAATGGTCACAATATCAAGTTCTATATATGGGGCTATGCTAAAAGATAAAAATAATACATTTTAAATTGGTGGATTAATAATTAGATTAATAATTTTCCATTTCTGAGGCACTCGTCTAAACACGTTGGCCTCAAAATATTAGGCATGGTCTGAGAGACAGAAAAAACTGTCATGAATCTATCGCAGAAATGCCAATGACCCTGGGTGCTAAAATTCAGCAGTGAAAAGGAGTGCAGTAATGTATGCGTTTATTTAGATGGTAACGTGAATAGTGGTGATGCAAAATAAGAACATAAAAATTATAGTGAATAAATCTTAAAGCAAAAGTGAAAGTGAAGGAAAAAAAAAAAAGTGATGCTATGCAGTAGTGTTGGTGTGAGGAGGGGGTGCAAGAAAAACACTAAAAATTTAATTAAAAGAGGGTGAGAATTAGGAAATGTTGCTTAAAGGAGGATTTTAATTTTCGGAATTTCGGAGACCTGGTTCAACAGCTCTCAAGATTGGCTGGCAACCATTCAAGGTTCCATGTGATCGCTGTGACCAATCATTGCTCACACAATAGTAAACAGTGATAGAATTATTTACTGTTTTGACTGTGATTGAATATTAATGTATTCTGGCCATGAATAAGAAAAAAAAATGCTCAACAGCGAGAAGCATCTAGTGTTAGCGCACGTTTAGGCACATCAGGCGTATGTTTATGCTCTAAAGTTCAAAAGCTGAAAAACTGGGGTTTCCTCTGAATTGCTTCCAGAGACAATGGTCAAGGCAACACCCCCTCTAGACCAACCGCCTCCTCTAAGCCAGTACCCAACCCGGAATGAGAAGACTAGTTCACAACCATACCCAGTCCTCTCATCTACTTATACCTGCCATGGACTGTACTTTCTCTCCAGTTTTCTTTTTCTTTCCTTTCTACCCCCCAAGTCATAGTGTGCTAAGCACACCAAATTGTACTGTTTGTTGTTTATTCGGTTTTACTCAAGCGCTGTTTACAGCTCATTTTATAGTTATCTCATTGCGTTCTAAATACTACATTATATACCGTGTATACTTTTCTATTGCATAACCTGCATGACTCTGTGTATTGTACCTATTTGATATAGCCAGTAAGTATAGTCTCTCTCCCTCTGCCTACCACCCCACACACAAATTGCAATTATGGCTATCACAATCACTTCCATAAATGCCAACTCCCCTTTTAAATGCAATCTTATTACAAATTAACTTAGAAGACCTCGTAGGCAAACTAACACGTCTATCCAAAGGAATACTCTGCATCCCTACATCTTGGGAGGGCAGAATTGCTCAGGTCAAGATGTATTTGCTTTTACATATCCTGTACCTCTTTTGAACAATTCCTCTACCAATTGTACAAGCCCAAATAAGAAAACTCCAGAGAATTATCAATACCTTTATCTGGCAACACAAACGTCCTAGGGTGAAAAAATCTATACTTTTGACCCCTGTACAACATGGTGGCTTAGGAGCACCTCATTCAAGCATACTACCATGCAACACTTCTAGATCAACTAAAATCCTGGTGGTCAACAGACCATTACACCACCCGGAAACACACAGAATCCACTGCACTGTCCTCGAACCCCAAACTCCTCCTAGCTGCCGCCTGGCTCAACCTCAAACCAACTCATTATCCACTTGGCACTATCAATGCTTCTTTGAGGGTGTGGAAAGCAATCTCTCAACTCGATAAAGGGCTGTCATCCAACATACTGCCATTAATCCCTATTGAGACAATTCAACTCCTATCACCTGACTTATCCCTTTCAGAATGGATAAACACCGCTATCACCAATCTAGAATTGCTATTCTCATTGTTGGACCTACTCGCCTACAATAAAAGTTAAATTTACCCTCAAATATTCTTCCTTTACCTCCGGATAAGATCCATCTTATCTAAAATATCCTGGACATCAGCAAATTCTCTCTCACGAGAAATTCTACAACTCAAACTTTACCAAACTTAAGGGAATTTCTTTAGCATATAAAATGCTCACATCTCCAAATTCAGAATCACTCTCATCATCCATTGGATACTGGTCCATATATACGGACCAACCTCCAGCTGAGCTATGGCAAAAAGCCCTTAGAATTTCCTCTCGTCTATCCCACTGCACCTCCCACTGGGAATCTCTTCTGAAACTCTTTAAGAGATGGTACTACATACCTTTCAGACTGGCAAAGATTTACCCATCCATCTCACCAAATTGCTGGAGAGGCTGTGCCAGTAGAGGTTCTCTACATCACATCTGATGGAACTGCCCACACATCAAGTCCTACTGGAAAGAAGTAATGAACCTAATCTACTCTCTATATGACATTTCCATCCCAATGTCCCCTCTAGACCTACTTTTGGGGCTATCAATTCCCTCTTGGCCTGGACATCTACAAACTTTGGTAAAGCACATACTGATAGCAGCCTGCCTAGCTCTAGCAAAAAAATGGAAGTGACCTCACCCACCTGTCTTGAAAGACACCATCTGTCTGCTCAACCTATAATACCAAATGGAATTTAGTTCGCCAAGGCAAATCTAACAACAAACTCTTTTTACATCTCCTGGGAAAAATGTATTACCGACTGGAGAAGTGATCCCCTGTTCTAAAACTCGCAAACCGGTTCATCTCCTAGATGTTAATAAAAATTGGACTATTGCCCAACCATTACCTTTACAACTTGGACAAACCATTTATTCCACCTGATTAAGTTACTCTACTAGGACTAACCCTACCTAACCATTCAATCCTCGCAAAGAACTTGCACGGTATCTACCAGATCTTACCTATTTACATGTTATCTCTCAACTATTAACAGACTTGGATCTCTAGTTCTAATACACGGTCAAGATAGGGGCTCACACCCTATCTGTCATGGTTATGCAGTGATCTTGCTGTTTGCTTACCTCCCTTCATGTGTTCAGACTAAGAGGCCAGTCACTTCCACCTGGTGGTTGTTATAACCTCTCCTCTAAGCATGGCTCCATCCCAGGCCCTATCAGGGAACCTTATGCACTGTGCACTGCAAGCCAACAGTGTTGATCAACCATTGAGTATTTCTTTGTGTGTTTAGCTTCCTGTTACCTGCCATGTGCTCTTCTGTTGTTCCATTACCGACTTTGGCGTGTCTTTGACTATCCCTGTTTGCCTGTGATCCTGACCTTTTGGCGTGTCCCTGACTATTCCTGTCTGCTTGTGGCCCCGACCTTGGCTTTGTCCCTTACCATCCCTATCCTCCTGTTGCCTACTGTGGGTGTGAGCTGGGGGACCCTGGGGGTCGCGACCTGGAGCCAGTTGCAGCCAAGTCCATCCTCACCACTCGAGGCTCTGGTGAACACCTGCTGCCTCTTAGACTTCGCGCCCCAGGGAATCTTACGCTCTACCCCCGGTGGGACCTGTCTCCCGTCCGCAGCAGTAAGCCATAGGGTCCACAACCTTGCGGTGCACTCCTGATCCCTACGGTGTGCATCTGTCACCTTGCCTCAAGGTGACCTGACAGTTTGATCAGCCATGGACCCGGCTGACACGCCGCTTCCTGCAGATGATCCATTGCAGAGCTTAGTTCGCAGACTTGAGACCCAAGAATCGCATCAGACCCAGGTAATACGATTCCTTCAGGATTTGGCATCCCGTGTTGAACACGTTCAGGCCTCATTAGGACCCCCGGTTCAACAACCTCAACCGCTATCTGCCGCTGCACCTATCGCATTAGTCGCAGCCACACATTCATTACAACTACCAGCTCCGGCCCGTTTCTCTGGGGACTCCAAGGCTTGCAGGGGGTTCCTTAGCCAGTGCACAGTTCATTTTGAACTTCAGCTCCAAAACGTCCTGTCCGATCGGGCAAAAGTTGCATATATCATATCCCTCCTGTCCGGCGATGCGTTAGCTAGGGCTGCCCCTCTGTGGGAACTGAATGATCCAGTGGTTTCTAGCCTGTCTGATTTCTTGAAACTTTTTCCGAATATCTTCGAGGAACCGGGTCGTGTCTCCTCAGCGGCTAGCGCTCTTTTACGTCTCCGTCAAGAGTCCGCGTCTGTGGGACAGTATGCTCTTCAGTTCCGTATCCTCACAGCTGAATTGAGCTGGAATAATGAGGCCCTAGTTGCAACCTTTTTACATGGCCTCTCTGATAGATTGAAGGATGAATTAGCAGGAAGATCCCTTCCTGCTGATCTGGACAGTGTCATCACCTTGTGTAACCAGATCGATATTCGCTTTCAGGAGAGGGCCCTGGAAAAAAAGACGCCAGCACTCCCCGTTCTTTAGGCAGCCTGAGCCCCCAGTCCCTTCTCTTCGATCCGAGGAGCACCCCCTACCTACCGAGGAACCTATGCAGTTGGGCTGGACTAAGTTATCTCCGAAGAACATGCTAGGCGCAGAACTCTAGGCCTATGTCTCTATTGTGGGGCCAAAGGTAATTTCCGTGACACTTGTTCTCTTCGTCCAGAAAAACTCTCAGGGCTAATACATCTGGAAGGTGGAGTATTAGACCCTGAAATATCACCTTCACCTTCTCGTCTTCTCCTTTCTGTGTTGCTTCATGTCGGTGCTTCCTCTCATTCGGTCTCAGCACATCTGGATTCCGGAGCCGCTGCCAATTTCATGGATTGGGAAACTGCATTCTCCATGAGACTTACCCTTTTGCCCCTTACTACACCATTGGTGGTCTTGGCGATTGATGGCACGGTTCTCCCAGGGGGCCCTATCCACTTTCAGACTCTTCCTGTTAAGATGTCAGTAGGGACACTCCACCAGGAGTGGATATTCTTCCTTGTCTTACCTAAGGCTTCATCTCCTATCATATTAGGTCTTCCTTGGTTACGGCTCCTTTCTCCACACGTTGACTGGTCTGCTGGACAGATCCTGGCTTGGGGTTCCTCCTGTTCCTCTTCCTGCCTACTCAAGGGTACCCCAAAGGAGAAACTTCCTGTTACCACCATCCCAGTATCTTCTGCTTTTCCCGCTGTATATAGCGATCTCTGGGATGCGTCCTGCAATAGTCGGACTGATGCACTCTCTAGGTCATGTGGTACTCTGGACGAGGGGCTCACCTATGAACCTGAGTCGATCATTCATGTCATGGTTATGCAGTGATCTTCCTGTTTGCTTACCTCCCTTCATGTGTTCAGACTAAGAGGCCAGCCACTTCCACCTGGTGGTTGTTATAGCATGGCTCCATCCCAGGCCCTATCAGGGAACTTTATATTAACCTGTGCACTGCAAGCCAACAGTGCTGATCAACCATTGAGTATTCCTTTGTGTGTTTAGTTTCCTGTTACCTGCCGTGTGCTCTTCTGTTGTTCCGTTACCGACTTTGGCGTGTCTTTGACTATTCCTGTTTGCCTGTGATCCTGACCTTTTGGCGTGTCCCTGACTATTCCTGTCTGCTTGTGGCCCCGACCTTGGCTTTGTCCCTCATCATCTCCATCCTCCTGTTGCCTACTGTGGTTGTGAGCTGGGGGACCCTGGGGGTCGCGACCTGGAGCCAGTTGCAGCCAAGTCCATCCTCACCACTTGAGGCTCTGGTGAACACCTGCTGGCTCTTAGACTCTGCGCCCCAGGGAATCTTACGCTCTAACCCCGGTGGGATCTGTCTCCCGTCCGCAGCAGTCAGCCGTAGGGTCCACAACCTTGCGGTGCACTCCTGATCCCTACGGTGTGCATCTGTCACCTCGCCTCAAGGTGACCTGACACTATCTTTATATGCAATTGTTCTCTCTTTTTTTTTTCTTTTCTTTGTTATGTTATTTCAACCATTAACAATATGTTGAAGTTTAGTAACCTTTTGTATCTAAATAAAGCCAGGGTATGCCCAACTGCCAATGTTTTTTATGTAAACTTTTAATAACAATAAAAATCGTAAATTAAAAAAAAAAAAAAAAAAAAGGGGCATTAGCCAATGCATCCCATTGGGTAATAAATTTAAAAGAGAGAATAAAAGTCCTGGATGGCTTAACTCCAATGTAAAAATGCATATAAAAGCAAAGGAGAAGGCCTTCAAAAAATACTAAGTTGAGGGATCATCATCAGCATTCAGACTTTATAAAGAATGCAACAAGAAATGTAAGGGTGCAATTAGGGCAGCTAAGATAGAACATGAAAGACACATAGCGGAGGAGAGCAAACAAAATCCAAAGAAATTATTTAAGCACCGTATTTATCTGTGTATAACGCACAGGCGTATAACACGCACATTCATTTGTTCAGTTTGATGTAACGGAAACCTGCGTTACATCAGAGGGGGGTGGGGTTACCCGTACGTCACTGGGGAAGCCCGGCTTTCCCCTTGCGTCAGAGGGGGACAGGGTCAGGTGACGGGTTTTATTTCTATTATTTTTAATAAAGGACTTTTCCCAATGGTGTGTGTGTGTTTTTTACATTTTTTTCCACTTTCTTTGTGAAATGGTAAGGGTACTTTTGTACCCCCTTACCATTTCAAACAGGGGGGGCGGGATCTGGGGGTCCCCTTGTTAAAGGGGGCTTCCAGATTCTGATAAGCCCCCTGCCCGCAGATCCCCACAACCACCGGCCAGGGTTGTGGGATGAGGCCCGTGTCCCCATCAACATGGGGACATGGTGATTTAAGGGGTCACAGACCCCCAAAGCATCCTCCCAATGTTAAGGGCATGTGACCTGGTACGGTTCAGGAGGGATGGCTCTCTCTCGTCCCCCCCTTTTCCTGCGGTCTGCCAGGTTGCGTGCTTGATTAAAGGGTCTGGTATGGATTGATGGGGGGAACCCCACGTCATTTAAAAAAAAAAAATTGACGCGGGGTTCCCCTTAATATCCATACCAGACCTGAAGGAGGGCCTGGTAATTGAATTTGGGGGAACCCCACGCTTTTTTTTTTTTTTTTTAATCAATGACTTTCAATGACTGTTATCTGTATTAAGGGGAGCCGACAATTCATTATAGCTGCGAGTGCTTTAAAATGACTTTTTTTCCTTCAGAAATGACACTAAGTGCAGGGACAGTTCTAAGCATGGGAAACATGTGCCCCTTTACAGGCTATACACACCCCCCGGGTACGAAATTTAAATGAATATTACACTTTTATTGTTTCACTTTAAGCATTATTAAAATTACTGCTTCTGAAAAAACGGCTGTTTTTAAAACTTTTTTTGCATTGATACATGTCCCCTGGGGCAGGATCCAGGTCTCCAAACACTTTTTAGGACAATAACTTGCATATTAGCCTTTAAAATTAGCACTTTTGATTTTGAACGTTCGAGTCCCATAGACTTTAATAGGGTTCTAAAGTTCACACAAAGTTTAGGTCTGTTTGCAGGTTCTGGTGCAAACCGAACCGGGGGGTATTCGGCTTATCCTTAGCAGTAATTAGCATGGATTCATGAAGAATCATTCTTGCCAAACCAATCGATTAACTTTCTATGAGGAGGTGAGTTGCAATCTAGATAAAGGAAGGCCCATGGACGTGTTGTATCTGGTTCCCCATAAACGTTTACTGTACAAAATAAGGTACGTTGGCATGGACCATAGGGTGAGTATATGGATTGAAAACTGTCTACAAGGGCGAGTTCAGAGGGTGGTGATAAATGGGGAGTACTCGGAATGGTTAGAGATGGGTAGTGGGTTCCCCCAGGGTTCTGTACTGGGACCAATCCTATTTATTTTGTTCATAAATGACCAGGAGGATGGGGTAAACAGTTTAATGTCTGTATTTGCAGAAGATACTAAGTTAAGCAGGGCAATAACTTCTCTGCAGGATGTGGAAACCTTGCAAAAATATCTGAACAAATTAATGGGGTGGGCAACTACATTCCAAATGAGGTTTAATGTAGAAAAATGCAAAATAATGAATTTGGGTGGCAAAAATATGAATGCAATCTATATACTGGGGGGAGAACCTCTAGAGGAATCTAGGATGGAAAAGGACCTGGGGGTCCTAGTAGATGATAGGCTCAGCAAGCTGCTGCTAACAAAGCAAACAGAATATTGGCATGCATCAAAAAGGGGATCAACGCCAGAGATAAAATGATAAATCTCCTGCTCTACAAGACTCTGGTCCGGCCGCACCTAGAGTATGCTGTCCAGTTCTGGGCACCAGTCCTCAGGAAGGATATACTGGAAATGGAAAGAGTACAAAGGGGAGCAGCTAAGCTAATAAAGGGTCTGGAGGATATTAGATATGAGGAAAGGTTGCAAGTACTGAACTTATTCTCTCTGGAGAAGAGACGCTTTAGAGGTGATATGTTTTCAGTTTATAAATACAGTACTGGTGACCCCACAACAGGGATAAAACTTTCACGGAAGAGAGTTTAACACGACACATGACCACTCATTAAAATTAGAAGAAAAGAGGTTTACGCTTAAACTACATAGAGGGTTCTTTACTGTAAGAGCGACAAGGATGTGGAATTCCCTTCCACATGAGGTGGTCTCAGTAGGGAGCATCGATAGTTTAAAAAAAAATATTAGATAAGCACCTGAACGACCACAACATACAGGAATATACAATGTAATACTGACATATAATTACACACTTAGGTTGGACTTGATGGACTTGTGCCTTTTTTCAACCTCACCTACTATGTAACTCTGTGGGTTACTGTCCTTTCTGGTCTTATCAATCAAGGGCTGGACCATAGATGAGAAGTTACGAATAAACTTCCAATAATAGTTAGCAAAGCAAAGAAAACGATGCAGAGGACGTAAACCCATGGGCTGGGGCCACTGTAGGACTGCTGAAAGTTTCTCTGGGTCCATCGCAAAACCAGCAGTAGAAATTACATAACCCAGGAATTTAACCTGTTCACAATGGAATTCACACTTCTCCAATTTACAATAGAGATTGTTCTCTCTTAGTTTCTGAAGCACATGACAGACATCTGTGTGGTGGCTCTCCAGGGACTTGGAAAATATGAGGATATCATTGAGATAAACCACCACACGTAACTGCAACAAATCTCAGAGGACATCATTAATAAATTCCTGGAAAACTGTTGGGGCGTTACAAAGGCCAAAAGGCATTATGAGGTACTCATAATGGCCTGTTCTGGTATTAAACGCAGTTTTCCACTCGTGGTCTTCCTTAATCCTCATGAGATTGTATGCCCCTTTCAAATCAAGCTTTGTGAAAACTGTTGCCATCTTGAGGCGGTCAAATAACTCCACAACGGAATCAGATTGAGACCCCTATAATCAATACAAGGTCTCAGTTCACCACTCTTCTACTTCACAAAGAAGAAACCAGCACCAGCAGGAGACAAGGATTTGCGGAAACCTTGATAAAGTGTGTCTGAAACCTAATCTTCCATGGCCTTATCTTCCAAGACCAACAAAGGGTAAACCAGGCCACGAGAGGGTATGGCACCAGGTTGAAGGTCAATTGTTCAATCATACAACCAGTATGGAGGCAAACTACTGGCTTGAATTTTGTCAAAGACATTGCTAAAATCGCGGTACTCCTCCTTCAGGGAGGAGAGTGAAGAGGTGCACAGGACCCTGGCTATCTTGTGGAAGCATGCCCTACTGCATTGTGGCGATCAGGAGAGAACCTCAGCACGGAGTCAATCAAAAGATTATTTGTGCCTCTGTAACCAAGGATAACCAATAACTAGCAGAAACTTAGGTGAGGAAATAACTTGCAATTGGATTATCTGGTGAAGAGCCCCTACAGCCATGGACAATGGAACAGTCTCATGAGTCACATGGGCAGAGGTCTTCCTCCAAGAGCCTCAATGGCAAGTGGAGGGTTACGCAGCTGTAGCGGAATGGAGTGCTTCGATACAAAGGCAGCATCAATGAACAGGCCTGCAGCCCCAGAGTCGATTAGAGCCTGTATCTCAATGGGCGACTCAGCCCAAGAAAGGGTAACTGAAACCAGGGGCTTTTCCTTCTGCATAATTGGGGACAAAACAATGCCACCTAAGGTCTCTCCATGAAAGGACCCTCAAGGTTTGGGCGTTCCCTGGACGGGTAGGACAAAACTTCAAAAAGTGACCAGCCTGGCCACAATAAAGGCACAATCCCTCCCTCCTCCTTAGCCCTTGTACACACGGTCGGAAATTCTGACGGGAAATGGTCCGATTTGATTATATTGTCGGAAAATCTGACTTTTTCCGTCGGTAATTCCAACGGAAAAAATTTGAGAGCAGGATCTCAAATTTTCCGACAACAAGATCCGATCAGACTTTTTCCAATCGTTTGTAGAGAATTCCAATTGGACAAAGTGCCACGCATGCTCAGATCAAAGTACGAGAGAAAAGCTTTTGGCTACTAGGCTGAACGTAGTCCCGTCGGAACGAATGAATGTCATCACGTTCCGAACGATCGGATTTTCCGACAACTTTGTCCGATGTGTAAATGCAACACCAGCTTCAGACAAAATCCGTCTGAAAAAATCAGACGGATTTTGTGGTCGGAATTTCCGACCGTGTGTACAAAGGCTAAGAATTCTCCCATCCACAGAGAGACACGTGAAGCCCAAGTGCATGGGTTCATCTTCACAGACCGACTCGGTACCAGGAGGCATGGAAGGTGAGGGAGGAAAGGGTGGGACTGCAAAGTTCGGAGGCTTCCGCAAGCGCTCCTTAAAAGGAAGTCTTTCTCTGAGTCCTGACAGTAACATCTTTGTGAGTATTTCACTTTTTTCAAGTTTTATTGAAGATCAATTACTTTGTCTGAGAACACACAGACCTTGTTGTTTGGGAGGAAGGAGTGAGAGCACGCAATTTAGTCGGCACTTAATATTTTTATTACCTAATATATAATATCCATGTTGGTAAGTGGCAAGTAAACAACATAAAATTATTTTACTCATTGCTAGTGTAGCACTGTTACAAATTCAAAATGTGCTACTTTCTTTTTAGAATCCGTGTTAGAAAAATTAAGTATTATACCTCTAAATGTCAACTATGAATATGCATAGAAATATAGCTTTATCTTCATTAAGTTTAACCACTTCAGCCCCGGACCAATTGTCAGCCTAAGGACCAGAGGTCTTTTTACAATTTTGCACTGCACTGCTTTAACTAGTAATTGCGCGGTCATGCAATGTTGTACCCAAACTAAATTTGTGTCCTTTTCTTCCAACAAATAGAGCTTTCTTTTGATGGTATTTGATTGCCTCTGCGATTTTTATTCTTTACGATATAAATGGAAAAAGACCGAAAATTTCGAGAAAAAAAGATATTTTCTACTTTTTGTTATAAGAAAAATCGAATAAACTAAATTTTAGTCATACATTTAGGGCAAAATTTATTCAGTCACATGTCTTTAGTAAAAAAAAAATGTCAATAAGCGTATATTTATTGGTTTGCGCAAAAGTTATAGCGTCTACAAACTAGAGTGCATTTTCTGGAATTTACACAGCTTTTAATTTATGACTGCCTATCTCATTTCTTGAGGTGCTAAAATGGCAGGGCAGTACAAACCCCCCCCCCAAATGACCCCATTTTGGAAAGTAGACACCCCAAGGAAATTGCTGAGGGGCATGTTGAGCCCATTGAATATTTTTTATTTTTTTGTCCCAAGTGATTGAATAATGACACAAAAAAAAAAGTTTACAAAAAGTTGTCACTAAATGATATATTGCTCCCACATGCCATAGTTATATGTGGAATTGCACCCCAAAATATATTCTGCTGCTTCTCCTGAGTACGGGGATATCACATATGTGGGACTTTTTGGGAGTCTAGCCGCGTACGGCACCCCGAAAACCAATCACTGCATTCAGGATTTCTAAGGGTGCAAATTTTTGATTTCACTCCTCACTACCTATCACAGTTTCGAAGGCCATAAAATGCCAAAATAGCACAAAACCCCCCCAAATGACCGCATTTTGGAAAGTAGACACCCCAAGCTATTTACTGAGAGGCATGTTGAGTCCATGAAATATTTTATATTTTGCCACAAGTTGCAGGAATATTAATTTTTTTTTTTTTTGCACAAAGTTGTCACTAAATGATATATTAAAAACCTAAAAGACTGGAAAAAAATGTTTGTGGGTGAACCCTGATGACACCAGCAATCCCAATATCACATTGACTTATTGAATGAACTCTCCTGTGTCTCAAATGACAATCTCAAATATCTAGTTTCCACACCATGGAGATATTGACCTCTGTCAAGAGAAACACGGTTCAATAATCCCAAACCCACTGATTGCAAAATCTCCATGTAAACTAAGTAATGTCAAATAATTAAATTAGGAGGGGCCAGGTGCTACCTATGGTAACTAAGAAGGGATATGTACAAATATGTGTAAAGACATACAAATATAAAATATGAATATATAACCCCACATACAGCACTGCCAACTAGAAGATTACCAATAGAAAATTAGGGGTGGGACACCTCACCAAACTGTAAATAGTTGCAAAAAAGGAGTAGACAGAGCTACTAAACAAGATCTTATAACTGTGCTACAATAGTGTATGGTAAATTTCAGTATATGATAAGGTAGTGTTACAGAATAAAGTATATTAAATGCCCAAAGGTGGATAAATGTATCAGGCACATATATGCCACTATTATTAGCTTATATAGCCACGTACCCAATTCACAGATACACAGATAACACTCAACACCGGATATATAAACCTAAATGTATAAAGTGCAAACTTATATGTAAGTAAATGTGTATTTAGCAGGAGATGCTAAGATATACAGGAATGTGTGATGGAGGCTACTAAATGCCAATAAGGACCAAAAAAATGTGCAAATATGCAAGAATGTGCAAAAAATTCCAAAGTAAAAACAAATATGTGCAATGGATGCAAAAAATGTGCAATGTGCAAAAATGTGCAAGAATGTGTACTAAAAAAATGTACTAAAAAATACAAATTATTGTGCAAACAACCAAATGTAAAAAGGTAAGAAAAACACAGGACCAAGCAAAATAACTTATATAAAGTCCATGGGTAAGTGCATATATACTCCAAATAAAGTCCTATAGAATGCAGTCCACAACAGGTGAAAAGGTATGTATCTTCAGATTCTTCAGATAAATACAAAATAAAAGTGACTGGTGCGCAGATAAAATTCAGGTGACTTCCGTGCTCACCCCCTCGGCTCCCCACTCACCAGAACTTTAAGCCCACACAGGGCAGTCAGGCCTGTAGGTCTCAAGCAGCAGAAACTGATCCACAAAGGGGAGGTCCAGAAGGAAGCGATTATCCACTCTCTTCTCCTTTCCTGGTGTATAAGGAGGGTTAGTGTTGATAGATTGAAGTGTCCTCAGAGAGAAAAAAGGGGGGACCTCATAGTGTAGTGATTCCAGGTCTCAAAAAAGGTAGTTTTTAAAAAAAAACATAGACTTTATTGATAAAAAATCAAAATGACATAACCCCTAAGGGGATATACATAAATAAGACAGTCCCAGATCAAATGAGTATTCAAGATCTTTTGATTAGGATAATCACAAAAAACCTTTTTGACACTATAAAAATATTTAAACCAAAAAATTATTTTATAAAAAATTAAAATAAAAATAAAAATAAAAAGCAAAAAAAGAGAGAGGAAGGAAAAGGGGATTGAGTTTGCCCACCTTTTCTAAAGTGTCAGCTTGTTCGAGCCAAGGTGCTTCTAGATGAAACAAATATGGACAGGGTATAGCTCCTGGATGCAATTAACTATGCCGTAGGGGCACGGTAAAAAATAGCTCCTGGCCACGCCAGCCTAAGGAGAGCTCATGAACCGCTGGTTCTATCGGGGGATATCTCCCTCCAGGGCGAACCTCAGCTGACCCAGCGAGGAGCGAAAGAACCGACACGCTTGCGAGGAGGATAAGCGTGCGTTCCACCCTGCGTTCCGCCTGTGCTCAGTATACTCCGGAAGTGGTGTGCGTGATTGCGTCAGACGCGTTTCGTCATAGGACGTCTTCAGCGACGATATCACGCACCCACACACCTACTTCTTAAATATTCAGAGAGAGGCCACCCATAAACTAAGGAGAGTAGGTGGTAGGCCGACTTACGCAAGGAGGTCCGCCCACACCATACACCACATGAGGCCAGTTTGTTAAGCTACCAGAAAGCTGTCTAACAAGGAGAATCCCTGCAATCAACAGGAACGGCTCCAGTACAGGGGAGACAACACCAGGCAGACCACTATGCCAGGCTGCTTTTTTATATATATACATTCACCATATTTACCCCATAGGTGGGACCCCCTGTATTAAGGCTATTAATACTAAAATTATTATTAATAAAATGAAATAACTTAAAGTAAACTGGAACATATATAGGGCCAATATGTTAATCTGAGTTAACATTAAAAACAAAAAGGGGAGTAGCCATCTAGTGGTCATTACTCATATTACAAGCATAGGGTTTGTATAAATGCCAAACCCAGCTATTACCTTGTAAACCCTACCCCAATGTCCACATTATCTATAAAAATTATAAAAATGTAAGAATTATATATATGCTTAGAAGCCAGATAGTACAGGAAGGTACTATCACTATAGGCTTCTCCCAGAGTTCCCAATCAGCATAATGGCAAGGGGGCTTCTATTTGTATCGAAAGGTGAAGACAAGTACATTGAACAAATTTATATATTAATTCATAGAAAAATATCTTACTTAAACGTTTCAGCAACAGAGAGTGCCTTAATATAGGCTAGCGGAAACAAGAAAGTAAGTTAGGAAAAAGCAAGTGAAAATATACAGAAAATGATAATAATAGAAAAATGGGGCCAGGACAGCACCAAATACTATTAAATCATAAAATAAAAATATATATGTAGAACCCCCTCACATAGGATCGAATGCATAAAACTAGGAAGCAATATTTACAATACACAGATACCAGGGGCTTGATAATAATGACTGCATCATGAAGAAACCCAAAAGGAAAAAAAGAAAAAAGGAAAAAAGGAAAAAAGGGGGGCTTTATGGGTTGGCTATAAAGCAGTTTAAATCAATATCCAAATTCAGCCCCCTAGGGGCTAAAGTATCTAAACAATATATCCAGGCTGTTTCATTCTGGGATATATGTGTAGTATTATTGCCCCCTCTCCAGTTCTTCATGATACAGTCTATCCCATAAAAGACAAGCTTTGATGGGTCTCTCTGATGAAACTGATCAAAGTGGCGAGAGAGATTATGGTTGGGAAAGCCTTTTTTGATGTTATTTATATGTTCTCTAATCCGAACAAAAAGGGGGCAGGTGGTTCTCCCTACATATTGCAATTTGCAAGGACATTCAATCACATAAGTGACATGCGTACTTCTACATGTGATAAGATTACGTATTTTATACTCTTTATGGTTCGTTCAAGACTTAAAGGACTCACGTTTACGAGGTTGAGGTTTGCTTACTTTGCATGGAAGACATCTGTTACATTTATAAAAACCTTTCATCTCATCAAAAATCTTTATGGGCCTAGGGGGATCAATTACATTGTGTACCAGCAAGTTGCGAAGGTTAGGGGCTCTTCTGTATACAAAATTGTTTTTTTTTGGGAGGATATTGGCCAAGGTTTTATCTTCCTGTAAAATGGGCCAGTACTTCCTTACTATTTTCTCAACATCACGATACTGTGTGTTGTAGCCTGTAATAAAGGATAGGTCCATTTTTGTTTTTTCTTTTTTACTTTTCTTAAAAAGGGTATTTCTATCCATACTAGCAATCTTATCTTTCAGCTTGACCAATGTGCCCTGGCTATATCCCTTCTCAACAAATTGTGCTATTAGTCTGTCCGCCTGTGCAGAGAAATCCAACAATGAGTTACAATTCCTTCGAATTCTTAGGAGTTGTCCTTTGGGGACATTCTCTTTCCACCTCGGATGGTGGCAGCTTGATCTGGGTATATAGCCATTGCGGTCTGTGCTTTTAAAGTAAGTTCTAGTATTTAAAATATCCCCTTCTTTAAAGATTTCAAGGTCTAGAAACTCGATTTTATGTCTATCTGATTTTGCACTAAAGGTTAATCCATATTTATTTTTATTCAGGCTCTGGAGGAATTGGTTAAAGGACTCAGCTGTGCCCTCCCAAAGCACTATCAGATCGTCTATGTATCTCCGTAGGTATTTCAACTCCGGTATAGCCTTGGCATAAATGTATTCCTCCTCCCAAAGGTCCATAAGGAGGTTTGCCACGCTCGGGGCATAGCGTGCCCCCATGGCTACCCCCTTAGTTTGCACATAATAGTGCTGCCCGTACCAAAAATAGTTACATTCCATTGCTAAACGCAGGCCTTCAATTATATATTGTATCTGATCATGCCTCATGTCAGTCCGCTCGTATAAAGCTTTTTCTATGCCCATTAATCCGTCCTTTTGTACGATACTGGTATAAAGAGAGTTCACATCAATAGTTGCCATCAAATAATTATGAGTTCCAGAAATATTCTGTAAGTCTTCTATGAGTTGGGAACTGTCCCGCAGGTATGATCTCCCCTTAGGTACCACCGGTTTTAAGAATTTGTCTAGGTATTCACCTAGACGTGAAAAGACGGAATTGATTCCGCTGATAATCGGTCTGCCTGGGGGTTTTATCAATCTCTTGTGTATTTTGGGGGTATAATATATGACTGGGGTCTTAGTAGAGTTTGATATCAGATATTCCGCCTCCTGAGGGCTAAGAATGCCGGTATTTTTACCTTTCGCAATAAAGGCTCCCAGTTTTCGCTCATATTCAAATTTAGGGTTTTTCTTTAGTGTCTTATAAGTATCCTTAACACTCAAAAGATTATTCATTTCCTCTTGATATTCCTGTTTCCCCGAAATGACGAGACCACCACCCTTGTCCGCCGGTCTAATGACCACATCCTTTTTCTTTCCGAGTTCTTTTATCGTTTTCCATACGGCTTTTTCCTTCTTGTCTCTATTTCTCTCTAGTTTCCTCAAATCATTTTCCACCATCTTGCAGAAGGCTCCCATACATTGGTTTCCTGGAGTATTTGGATTGAAAATAGAATTATTTTTCAGGTTAGTTTGGACATAGTGCGACATAGAGGGTTCCCTAGTATCTGTATTAAGTGCAAAGTGTTTCTTGAGATTAATCTTCCTCATAAATTTTTTCAGGTCTATATAAGTTTCAAATTTGTCTAGGCCTTTTGCTGGAGCATATATCAGGCCCAAATCTAAGATCTTTAGTTCTTCTGTAGAAAAAAGGGCTTGGCTGAGGTTATATATTCCTCGTCCCTCTATGTTCTCCTTCTTTTTCTTGTTCCGCCCTCCCCAGCATCCCCTGGTTCGTTTCTTCTTTCTCCGTACCTCTGTGTAACCTCTACTCTCCCATAGGGAATGTCCCGATACCCCCTGGGGGTCTGTTGTTCCATATATGCTCTGGTGTCCTCTCGATTCTCCTGAGTTCCATGGTATCTTCCTCTGGAGTCTCCTCTGTTGGGGTATCTGCCCCTCCATTTTGGTGTTCTGTAGGGGACCCTTGCTGTCCATCTTCCAGGGGGTCTGTCGTTTGGTGCATTTCGGAAAAAATCTCTTGGTTCCCTATTGGGCCTTCTTGGGGTGTATGCTCTTCTGTTACTATATGAACCATCCCCATAAGGATAAGGGTCATAATGATCATCTCTGATTGGTGAATACCGATTTCTAGTGGGAATATTATACCTTATTGCCCCATATTCCTGAGGTTCCTGAAACTCCAATCTTCTATTATCTGCTCCTAAATAGTATTGTTCTCGTGGTGCTGTTGAAACTCCAGTCCTTTGTCCATTGTTTATAAGACCAGTAGGTTGTATATTAGAGGTTGCATTTTCAACAGTATCCATTGCTCCTTCTAAACTGTTATCCACTGAGCCTTCATCCAATTCCTCGCTATTTTCTAGAAACGGGATTTGCCACTTGTAAACCCTAGATTCGTTATAATCCACAACATCCCTTTTAAATTTTTTCTGTTTTTTAGCCTGCATTTCCCCATCATACTTTTTGATGGCTACCTGCAGGTCTTGTTCTTTCTCCTTATAATCCTTATGATTTAAAAACGGCACAAGTTGATTCTTAATTTCTGTTATATCTGCTTCTACTCCTTTAAGTTTAAACTCTCTTCTTTTGATTATTTTTTGTAGCAGTTCATTTTCACATTTATTAAAAAATGTGTACCATTCATTCATAAGGTCAATGTTATCAATATTATCATTAGGGTTAACATCCCATCTTAAACTTCTTGGGGTCATTTTGGCACTAATATACATTTCAAGAGTGGCTATGTCCCACCACACTCTAAGCTGTTTTTCCATAGTATGTTTCAGTTGTTTCATCAAACTGTGCAGATCCTGAGAGTTGGTGACCACTTCTTGATTAGCCCACTCCACCTTAGACATACCACATCTTCCCTGGACAAATTATCTAAACCTTCCGCTCTCAATTAAACAACACCCTACCATTAACAACACACTAAAAATATTCAAGAGAGTAGCAATCCCACTAGGACTATCCACAAACCCAAGCCCCCTCACGACTCTGGCCAACAACCCAGATTTCATACCCGGATTAAACAATCCCAAGATGTTCACTTCTTATCCCTCCGACCCCCTACTGATAACACATTGCATTCAAAATAATACGTTGAAATCCAGACAGGAATTAAATAAGGTGATCCCAACCCATCCCATTTCGGAATGGTCATATATGCAAATACATGATTTCATATCCAATAACAAACACAAAGACTTGATTTTTAGACCTTTGACCACTTTTGAACTCACATGCTTTAGGAAAACCCCAACCAGAAAAACCACATCCATCCTATACAAATGGCTCCTCTCTCAAGGGAAAACTATAACTGATACATATAAACTCAAATGGGAAAGGGACCTAAATACTAATTTCTCCACAAAACAATGGGAAAAAGCAAACATTTTTACCCACAAATGTGCACTCAGCACTCGAATGCAAGAAGTCTCATACAAGGTTCGCACACAGTGGTACATAACAACGCTTACCAAGCACAATTGGTCCCACCAATATTCTAGGGTCTGCTGGAGATGTGAATCAGAAACAGGCTCTTTTTTGCACATCTGGTGGAGTTGCACGCAACTGAGACCATTTTGGAATCAAGTCCGACACTGGACCAACCACATTACTGGTTCAAACGCAAATCTAGACACAGCATGGTGTTTATTGCATATAAACAATCTTTCATTTAAATCATCTAAAAAATCACTGATCAGGCATTTCCTTAACGCAGCCAAAAATTTGATCCCGTTACATTGGAACTCACACTCTTTACCCTCAGTTGGAGACTGGCTCCGTAAAATTCACCATATCTATGATATGGAAGAAATTTTAGCTATTAAACATGGTTCTATTACTCAATTCCTACAAATATGGGAACCCTGGCGCAATTTTACCAAAACAGAGGTATATCGAACCCTTACTACATAGCACGCAAACCCAGCTATTCCATTCCCTCTTACCAGAATACCTTTGGAAAATGTCTATCTTAGACTATCAGTACCTGATTATCATTTCACATTTACTTATATATACCAATAAATATCTTAACTTGAATCGAGACATAGTTACATAGTTAGTAAGGTTGAATAAAGACACCAGTCCATCCTGAGTGAGTGTCTACAATCATCCCTGTACATTGCACACTCACATAAGTTCCTACCCTCAAGGAGCCCACAAGCCAAGGACAAGCATATACTAGGGCCAATTTTGAACACAAGCCAATTAACCTACCTGCATGTCTTTGGAGTGTGGGAGGAAACCGGAGTACCCGTAGGAAACCCACGCAGGCACAGGGAGAACATGCAAACTCCAGGCAGGTAGTGTCGTGGTTGGGATTCAAACCTTCTTACTGCTAGGTGAGAGTGCAATCACTACACCACTGTGCCGCCCAACAAGAAATGGTACATGTAACCATTTCTCTTGCATATGCAAATAAATATCTTAACTTGAATCGAAAGACGGTCTGAGAATACAGATTATTCTCCAACAATTGGTTAGTGTTAATATATTTGAGAAGACTGAGGACAGCAATGCAGGGCTTGATTTTTTTCTCTCAAGTCATGACATATTTGACAATCACATGGGATATTCTGGCTTTGTCTGTGTTAACAAAGGCACCAGGGATTTATCATTTTCTTCTTCTCCTCAGAAAGGTAAAGTAAAGTTGGTGGTGGGCACGGAATTCACAGCAAAAGACTGAGCTCTGAGTTCCTGTAATTCAACCATAAATTAAGTCACCAGAAAAATGCATTGTCACCAGTCCATTTATTTCAACAATCTAAAGGGCTCTAAGATTGCTTCTGGGTGCTACTATTTTGGATGTGGTAGTAGGGTATTCCCCTTCACTCCTTCCCCAGCAGTTATGTGGCATGACTGTTATGTGGCAGGATGGACTGTATTGGGGAATTGACTCTGTTGGCAAGTTTAAAGATACATAAAAATTGTACTGGAAAATTGTACTGGAAAAATGTACTGGAAAAATGTACTGGAAAAATGTACTGGAAAAATGTACTGGAAAAATGCTGGGCACAGTGGTGTAGTGGTTAGCACTCTCACCTAGCAGTAAAAAGGGTTGCTGGTTCAAATCCCAACCACAACACTACCTGCCTGGAGTTTGCATGTTCTTCTTGTGCCTGTGTGGGTTTCCTCCGGGTACTCTGGTTTCCTCCCACACTCCAAAGACATGCAAGTAGGTTAATTGGCATCTGTCCAAAATTGGCCCTAGTATATGAATGAGGACCTTGGATTGTGGGCTCCTTGAAGGTAGGGACTGATGTGAGTCTGCAATGTACAGGGATAGGGGCAATTGTAGACACTCACTCAGGTTTAACTGGGTGGACTGGTGTCTTTATTCAACCTTACTAACTATGTAACTATGCTGCAAATAAACATTTTACTTCCTTTTGTTTTGTATTTTTACATGCACTTGTTTAATTTTGTGACGGGGTCGTTTTAACTACTTAAGCCCTGGACCAATTTGCAGCCAAAGGACCAGGCCCCTTTTTGCGATTCGGCACTGCGTTGCTTTAACTGACAATTGCACGGTCGTGCGACATGGCTTCCAAACAAAATTGGCGTCCTTTTTTTCCCACAAATAGAGCTTTCTTTTGGTGGTATTTGATTACCTCTGTGGTTTTTATTTTTTGCGTTATAAACAAAAATAGAGCGACAATTTTGAAAAAAAATGCAATATTGTTCACTTTTTGCTATAATAAATATCCCCCAAAAATATATAAAAAAATGTTTTTTCCTCAGTTTAGGCCAATACGTATTCTTCTACATATTTTTGGTAAAAAAAAATCGCAATTAGCGATTATTGATTGGTTTGAGCAAAAGTTATAGCGTTTACAAAATAGGGGATAGTTTTATAGCATTTCTATTAATTTTATTTTTTTACTAGTAATGGCGGCGATCAGCGATTTTTTTTGAAAACTGACAATTTTATTAATTTCAAAAAAAGAAAGGGGAACAGAAATAAGAGGGCATCAACAAAAAGAAGGAAAAAAAGAGAACAAAGCATTTCCAATAAAGAGCACAGGAGGATACTTAGTACAATAATAATCACAACATCAGATTGCCAGCTGATCCAACATCACAGCTAAGGGTAGGACTTGGTGCCGGTTCATGAAGTTTATGACCCCTGACATCATATTGAGCTACGATAAAATAAAAGGGCCGCAATAGCGAACCTCCTGTACCAGGTCTCTTCAACAAATAGAAATAGGAGCATTAGAGGCGGGAAAAGCTAAGTCAAGAAAAGGAGAGAAAGATTAGAGATAGAGTGGAAGAGGTTTAAGGCAGCCGCCCGCCCCAGGGGCTCAGTATTGTCCCAAAGACAGCCACCTCACGCAGCATTAGGCCCGGTGAGAAGAGAGCCGTGTATCATAAGGCTGGGGGAGTCCTCAATAGGACCCAAGGTTCCCATATTCTATCGTGCTTATCAAGGGTGTCATTCAGGGAGGCTGTCAGGTATTCCATTCTCTTAACATCTCTGATCCTGGTGTGCAGTTCAAATAGGGAGGGGGGGTCCGTCTGTTTCCACTTTAGGGCCACCAGGCAGCGTGCTGCAGTTAACATATGCGACAGTAGTTTCTGTGACATTTTAGTGAAGGAGATGGGTGGCAGACCTAAAAGATACATTTTGGGATCTAAGGGCACCTCAGCGCCGAAGATGGATCGGAGCAAAGATTGCACCATCAGCCAGTATGGGAGAAGTAGGGGGCAAGTCCAGTAGATATGGAATAGCGTTCCCCTATCTTTATGGCATCGCCAGCAGCGAGAGTCAGTCAAGGGGTATATGGAGTGGAGCAGGTCTGGGGTCTGATACCAATAGAATAAGATCTTGTATTGGTTCTCCTTGTAGAGTGTGCAGATGGAGCTTCTGGAAGCCTGCGACCAGATACGCTGCCACGGGTATAGTTTCACCCAGGGCCTGCTCCCACTTGCCCATATAGGCATGTCGTGGCCCGTCCGGTGACGGGGACATGATCAGAAGCTGATAGGTGCAGGAGATCATACCCTTTGGGGAAGAGCCCTCCAAACATATTTTTTCTAATTCAGTTAAAGGGGAAAAGCGAAGGTTGGCCACAAACGATTGCACACAGTGCCGCAGTTGCAGATAACTAAAGAAGGCCCGTTTGGGTAAATTAAAAGTGTTTTGCAGGTCCTGGAAGGATTTAAAAAATCTAGTTCTGGGGTCTATCAGGTGGCCATAGTGGAATAGGTCTCTTTCCATCCAAAAGTGGGACATCTGTGAGGTCATACTGTCTGGGATATTAGGCGTGAACAGAAATTAGGTCACCGGGGAGGAGGTAGTAGTAAGCGGATACAACAGTTTCGCACATCGCCAAAGCGTGCGCAGTAACGCCATGGGGCCCAGGAAGTGCACCCCCCATGTGTTATATCGGAGCTCCAAAGCACGGAGTTTGGATGGACGGGGGCTAACCACAATTTCTCAATTTGCGTCCAGCGATTAAAGGCGTGGAGAGTACACCAGGAGGCCACAGGGCGCAACTGGGCAGCCAAGTAATACTTGGCTAAATTGGGAAATGCAAGGCCGCCCTGGGTGCGGGGGGCGTACAGAACCGATTTGCTGGTCCGGTGTCTCTTATAGTTCGAAAAAAAATTTAGAAGATCACCCTGGAGTTTTTAAAAAAAACGAGGTAGGGACAGGGATGGGCAAAGTCTCAAAAAGCTACAGAAGTTTGGGTAGAATGGTCATTTTTTGTGTTGCGAGATGACCAAGCAGTGACAACCTCAGAGATTTCCACTTGGCCAAGGATGCTTTATAGATACAAGCAGTTGGGGAAAGTTGGCTGCATAGAGAGAGTCGTAGGAAGGTGTTAGGTGGACCCCCAGGTATTTTAGAGAGGACGTCTTCCACGCATAATTAAATGATTGTGATAATACCGATAAAGTTTGGGGGGTATATTAAGGGGGAGGGCTTCCGTTTTAGACCTATTGATTTTGTAACCCGAAAGAGCGCTATATCTATCCAGTTCGAGATGGAGGTTCAGGAGAGAGATATGGGGCTGCGTAAGAGTAAGGAGAACGTCATCAGTGAAAAGAGAGATCTTGAAATCTCGAATACGGACAGGAATCCCATGAATGTTCGGGTTTTGTCTGATGTGGGCCGTAAAAAATCGGATCACGTTCAAGACCCTTTGCCTCACCCACAAATGCGTGCATAGAGAAGCTCCGCAATACCTAATGGAGAAAATAAATCATTACACACCAAACCGCAGTCTTCGATCAGCCAACGAAAACCTCCTCCTTGTGCCCAAAGCCCGGTATAAATCCAAGGGTGATCGGAGATTCGCTGTCCAAGGGCCTCGGCTATGGAATGCTCTACCAATCAACATCCGCCTGGAAGAAAATCACCTGGCTTTTAGGAAAAAACTCAAGACCTTCCTCTTTTAGCAGACGATCAAAGCTCGCCACAGCGCCTAGAGGCGATTCAGTTTGCATTGTGCGCTATACAAGTATTTCATTCATTCATTCAGGGGTTCGATACATAGGGCATAGAGGAGGGGGGAGAGCGGGCAGCCTTGCCAGGTCCCATTAGAGATCTGGAAGGCAGGGGAGGTGGCGAATTGGGTGCGTACACTGGCTGAGGGGGAGGAATACAGGTGCATGATGGCTCTGAGGAAGGGTCCCTCAATGCCCGCCCGTCGGAGCCTATCAAAGGCCTTTTCCGCATCCAAACTGAGCAGTAAAGCCTGCATCTTGGCCTTGTTCGCAACGTCCATTAGATCGATGACCCTCCTTGTGTTGTCCCCAGCTTGGCGAACGGGGACAAAGCCCACTTGGTCTCTGTGTATGAGGGACGGCAGAAGAGTGTTTAACCTGCCAGCTAGTGTTTTCATAAATATCTTTAAGTCGGTATTGAGGAGTGCAATTGGCCTGTAATAAGACGGGAGGGTGTGGTCTTTGCCCGCCTTAGGAATTAGCGTTAGATAGAAGGACTGCATGTCCCTCGGGACAGGTGTAGATGAGAGGAACGAGTTGAACAGGGTTGTCATATGGGGCAGTAAAGATCAGCTATTTTTATTGTGACTGCGACATTATGGCGGACACATCGGACATTTTTGGGACCATTGTCATTTATACAGCAATCAGTGCTATTTAAATGCACTGATTCCTGTGTAAATGACACTGGCAGTGAAGGAGTTAACCACTAGGGGGCAGTGTAGGGGTTATGTATGATGTAAAGTTTTTTTTATTGTAGGGGGGCATGGCCTGGCTTGTAATGTCACTGATCGTCCTTCAATATAAAAGGGAACAGATGATCGGTGACAGCCACACAGGGAAGCACGGGGAGAGGTTTGTTTACACAGACCTCTCCTCGTTCTTCAGCTCTGTGACCCGATCGCAGGACACCAGCGGCGATTGGGTCCACTGGTCCCGCGGCCATGGTCACGGAGTACAGGAATGGGTCAGGAGCGTGACGGCGGCGGCGCGCTCCCGACCCACGGCTGGGCACTTAAAGAATCGTGATTGTGCCCATCCATGCCATTCTGCTGACGTATATCGGCATGAGGCGGTCCTTAAGTGGTTAAAACACTAAACTTCTACAAGTAAATTGCCTTTGAAAAACAAGTCCTTTGACCTCGTCATGTTTCAAAAGATGCAGCTTAAAGTGGCTGTAAACTCTTTACAACCACTTTTCACTACAGGTAAACCTATAAAAAGGCTTACCTGTAGCTACTGTGGATATCCCCTAAACCTGCACAGTTTAGGAGATATCCCCTGTATCAGCATGTCCCCTGTATGACAGAAAGGGGGTGCTATACTGTTGTTCAGCCTCTTCGGTCATAGGAAGACACTGGGAGGCACTAATGTCACTGTAGAGTTATACTTTCAGTGCACAATCTGAGATGTGGTGGCACTGGAAGTGTCAGAATCTCCAGTTTGCTTGCAGTGGCGGTACTGTGGCACTTAGGAACTGTTACCAAAATTTAGTGCCACCTATATTTAAGAAGGCTTGAGGGGCAGGCCAGGCTGAGGCAACCTGGTTCTCACAGAGATACGGATTGAAAAAGAGGGAATGGGGACTGTCAAAACGGGGGTACTAACTTGGAAAAATCTTTGCTATCTGTGTTTCCTCTCACCTACGGCCCCAGATACATAAACGAGAGAGAGAGAGAGAGAGAGAGAGAGAGAGAGAGAGAAGCAGGAATAGCGGCTTGGCTGTTTTCCTTGTTACCTGGCATTACTGTTTAACTGACATAATGTGACAGGTGCTCACCCCTAGTATTTCATTATGCAGAGTGTACATAGAGAGACAGATATATTAACACAGCTAACACACTGACTCCTGACTGGAGTTGGCACAGAATCCAGCACCTTCCTCGGCTGTTCTTCCATGCTGAAAAGCGCCGCCCTCTGCATATATACACTGCTGGATGGCTGCTGCACTCCAACACATATCACTCCGCATATTTCCACTTCTAACAGAGTGGGCGGCGCCGGACGGGCCAGATCTACAGAGGAGCCATTGCATCGGGGCTTCATGTACAAAAGCTTCTACCTGAAAGTGGCCCCAGGGCACTGAGGGCAGCTGGCCTACTGGGAAATCTCCTGCTTGCTCAGTAGGCTAGTCCGGCCCTGGCCATGGCATGTGTACACCCCGGCTACTGCCTTTGCAGTCAAAGGAGGTTTCAGTTGAGTGGCAAAAAAAAACAAGGCTTAACCACATGGTTTACCACCCCCAAACCTCACGTGTTAATGAACCCTAATAGTGCAGTAGGCTAAAATACAAGTAAAATTGTTGCGCTAAATCAAAAAAACGTAAATGGCAACTTACACTATATTGCTGGAAACAATATACATAATATAAAGAACAGAATGTGGCGCACATAAGAATTCATTAACATGTATTTCATAAATTATACATGAAAGTCCAGAGAAGTAAGAAAAAGAGTTCAACGAATCAACAGCCGATCTCCCTCCACCTCATCCAGCAGATATGAAGACAGTAGGGTTCCCATCACCTTCACCCAACACGACTGACCCTTACCATCAGTGCAACGATAATGCACACATAATGACACCTCTCTGCTCTACAAATCCTCCTAAACAATTCTCTGGAGCAAGATCTTTTCCAAGCATGAAACAGGTATAAGGATCCTTATGCAGCTCAGCAGTCATATAAGTAAAAAAGAAATAACATCTCTCATTGTGCAATTTAAAAAACATTCACCAGTTTATTGTTGAAACAAATTCCACTCACATTTTAGTAGATACATAAAGGCAAACAACTGAAGCGTCCAGCGCTTCAGTAACGATCGCTGTAATGTAGTCTGTTCCTGTCCCACGCCAAGCCCAACGTTTCGTCACTCAAAGTGCATCATTGGGGGCATGGCTTGAACGTCTATAGGGACAAAAATTAAATGAACGCACGTAACCGGAAGCAGAAGTGATGTGCGTTCCACGCATCAAGCGGGAACAACCAGCTTAACCGGAAGTGACCTCCAATCGGGAGCACCCATGAACAACCGCAGAAAACAATTAAAAACAAAAAACTAAGTACCTTAAATACTTAGTAGTGACCTCCATGCGTCTTCTATAAAAATAGAAGGCACTATATAGGAAATTAAAACCTACTTATTACCTTATTATTACTGCAAGGCTAACGTGAAACGCGGACAGACCACAAAACAGCGACATCTTGTGGTGGCACAATGAACACATATACAGAGACATTAATCAATAACATATTCAAAATACAGAAAAAATATATATAACAATATAGTGATGAGCAAAAAAGAAGAAAAAAACCCCACAAAAATAAATAATAAATGGCAAAAATATATACCAAGAATAATGAAAGTATGAATAATGAAAAAAATAAAAAATTAAAATAAAAAAATGAAAAAATGTGAAATTAAAAAAAATATAAAAAATAAAATAAAAAATAAAAATAAAAAACAATAAATACAAATTAATAATAAATAAACATAAACAATAGCCATTGAAAACATACCATCCCACATGGAAAGAGACCTATTCAACTATTGTTAATGAAAGCATTAAGGTCCCATTCAATATTCATTCCATGTGGATGGTATGTCTGGGCCTGATAGATCCATTTGGTCTCCAATTGGGAGACCCCTCGAATATTGCTGATATAAGAGATGAACCATAAAGGAAAGCACCAAACTTTCCAATATCATTGCCGCCAACATCCCAAAATGTGTAAATAGAAAGATCCCCTAACAAAGAGATCACAGTACCCATATCTCATATCAAGACACAACACACAGTGTGCTGTTCAACTGCCTAGACACCACATGTGGAGATTGTTTGTTCCCCCAACAGCATAATATAAGATCTATGTGCGGGTTTGATGCGGGCCACCTATGGGTCCCTAGCACTTTCTGGCTGTGCATCTCAGTGGGGCGATCTATCAAAAATTCTGGCAGATAACATCTTTGATATACATATATATATATACTCACACACAACTATTTACTCTTGATATGAGATTTATTCTCAGGTGTTTTGTTCATTTACAAATAAATAACTACAGCTATTTGTTCTCCTTAGATATGCCTCTGAAGAAGGGAATGTTTTCCTGAAACATGTCAGGCGTTTTGGAGTTCACATTATAAAACCATATATGAAACCTTTGATGTTGTGTAGACTATATATTTATATGTATGATTCCACTCATTGATATATGTATGGATTTTTATACTGTTCTGTAAAACGATTTTGTGCATCATTTTTGTGAATAAATTTGTAATATATTTTTTACTCATATTTTGGTCTGCCTTAAAAGTCCCGCTGTACCGGGGGGTACTGTGATCTCTTTGTTAGGGGATCTTTTTATTTACTCGAATATTGCTGACCCCTCCTCCAGTGGCCAACAAATTTGTCTATACCAAAAAGGTGGTACCCACCGGGTTACGGTTATGTTTTAACGTGTAATGTTTTGACAGACTGTGCTTCGGGTACCCCCTCTTGATGTTACCCACATGTTCACCAAGCCTGACGTGTAACATGCGTATTGTGCGTCCAATGTATTGTAACCCACATGGGCACCTAATTATATAAACTACATTCTTCATAGTACATGAAATAAAAGACCTTATAGGGAAGGTCTCCTGAGTAGAGGTAGCAACAAAAGACCGGGTGCGCCTACATTTATTAGCATTAATTTTACAAATAGGACACCTCCGACAAGGAAAGAAGCCATCCATATTCTGAAAAAAAATTTCTTTTTTCTTGGGTGGATCCACAACATTTGGGGCTATCTGTAATCCCAATGGGGAGACCCCCTATAGACCATCCGAGGTTTATCTGGTAAACTGGAGCCTAAAAAATGATCCCCCTTCAAAACTTTCCAATGCCTCTGTATGACCTTATGGATATCATAATGCTGACTAGAATAAGATGTTATAAATGAAAATGTAAATGATTCATCAACCGTTTTAGGCTTAGTAGTCAGCATAAAATTCCTATCCTTCTCTGAGGCAAAAGCAACAGCAGCATCCAATTCCTCTACAGTATACCCTTTCTCCAAGAACCGATCCCTGAGAACTAATGATTGAGATAAGAAATCATCAGTTAGTACAATTCTGCCTAAGTCTCAGGAATTGGCTCTTGGGTATTGAGGTCAACCATGCTTTGTGGTGATAGCTCTTAATATCGATGTAACCATTTCGGTCTGTTTCCTTGAAATAGGTAGAGATCACTATTTGGCCCTCTAACCCTAATATTTAAATCAAGGAAATTAATCTCAACCTTTCCTCGCCTCAAAAGTCAGACAGATGCCCCTATCATTTGAATTAAGGCCGACGATAAACTCAGCCAATGAATCCGAATCGCCATCCCATAGGAGGATGTCGTCTATATATCTTTTCCAGAGTACCAGTTCCTCCCTGGACTCATGATAGACGAGATCCTCCTCCCATTTGGCCATGAAGAGATTGGCCATACTGGGGGCAAATTTTGCCCCCATGGCCACACCCCTATTCTGGATATAATATGATCCTTTATACCAAAAGTAATTGTGCTGCATCGCATAATCCAACAAAGTAAGTATAAAGGATTAGTGGAAAAGAAGTATTCCTGTGCCACGTCAGGGAAATAGAGGGAGATAGGGTACTGCTGCACACACTGAAAGGGAAATATCTGAACCCTGGGGAATAATGAATAAGAAAGGTAGTGGTGCGCTGTACACAAAGAGGATATATCTATTGATAAAAGCAGTATATAAAATTCGCAATGGGGGGATATCCAGTAAACAATACAGGTCTGGGTATGTCTATGTGACTAGTTTAAACAGCAACACTCATTTCTACTAATAGTCCACAACATAAATACATAAAATAGTGAAAATTCATATAAAATCCAAAGTGCAACGTGCTGCGATCCTGTAGTTGCATAAAAGTGCAAATATCCCAATGTGCCACTGTGGCTGATAAAACAATAATGCTCCTTGCTATTAGTGTAAAATCTACAACATGAAACCGTGAAACAATAAAAACAAGAAAAAAGAAAAAACACAATATAACATTCAAAAGTGCAGCGTGTTGCGGTCCTAAAATCGCATAAAGTGCAGCTGTTCAGCTGTGGTGCACATAGGCAAACTTTCAAACATAAATGATAATTAAGTGACAAAAAATATAAGTGTATCAGACACAAAGTCCTGCGATTATTCTCAAAATCGCATAGGATGTGATTTCTTCAACAAGATATACGATGTGGAGCTGTTGCAATGGGAAGGGCAGTGGTGCTGGTGGAAGGGGATATGGCCTTGGTGGTCCCGTATATACCAGTAATGGATGTCCCCTTACCTTACCGCTGTAAGGTAACAGCGTATATATAGAGAGCTTTTTGGGATCCTTTTAGCGGAGTTTTCCCTTTAATGTGGGGTGCCCAGGTCCTGACCAATGATATGGTCCCTTTAAGGGGGTTTCCTCTGTGGTATTGCAGTCAGGGTTCCTCAGTGGTATGGCATATACATGGGTTTAAGCAGAGATGGAGGAAGAATACTCCATAGTGTAAAGTGCTTCAACAGGTTTATTGTTATCAAAACAGTTTAAAAATACTCACAAACAAACAGTCTGTACAAGCAGTGTATAAACGAGCTGCGGGCTTGGTCTACGTCACTTCCTGGTTGCTGTGTGCCGACGCGTGTTCGTCACGGGTCACGTGACTTCATCAGGGGATAAACACAACAGTAGGAAGTGTCCTTAAATAGCTTAAACAGCGCTAGTATATGGCAGCCATTATTATGGAGACCCAGAAGTCAGCCGGCGGCCATTTTGTTGTTGATAATGTCACCGGTAAGGGCACCGCGGACATTTTTTTGGTGTCTGGTATACTTATTGTGTTTTAAAACCCAGAAATGGATAGAAGGCACCCGCCCATCTATCCATTAAACAGGAAATGCGGCCGGCACCATTGATATAGTTAGTTATATGTCACAGAATGGTTAGTGAACATACTGGATATAGAGGACCGTTTTACATACGTAAATATAAATAAAGAAATGTGAACACAGATAAAACAAGCAAGATTGCTAGTTAAGGGATGTATTAAGTTATGTGGCACTGAATAAACCATACACAGTTAAGATATGAAAAATATATTAATAGATATGTGTATGTATATGCCAATAGGTATATATATAACTATAAGGGGAAATAAAAATAAAATTAAAATTACATTTAATATAATCGGAGGGGAAAGGAAAGAAATTATTAAAAATTCCTGGAGAAAATCTTTAAAATATTAGAGGAATTTTTTTTAAATTAACAATTAAAATTAATAAAGCACTAGCGTAAAAGTCGCATAATTAATAAATATGTCAAATTTTTTTAATATAGACGTATCCGGAAATGACGTATATCGCCGAGTGAATAAAACCATTCATCTAACAGTTATATTAAAACGTGAGAAAGATAATGGACATAATAACAATTATTAATCATAAGAGGGGGGGAGGGGGAAGGGAAGATGACTATAAAAAGACGTGACAAGCCTATCCATAGTGGGGGGAGTGCCCCGAATGTGCCTACGATTCTTCTATATTCAATAAACCACCTAAGGCAAAGTAGATTGATTTTTCTGTTATCCTGGAAAATAAATTTCTGGTGCGATTTTAAAAGTCGCTAATAAAACAACTGAAACCTATCCATAGTGGGGGAGTGTCCCGAATGGGCCTACGATTCTCCTATATTCAATAAACCACCTAAGGAAGAGTAGATTGATTTTTCTGTTTTCCTGGGAAAAAAAACTTGCTGGTGCGATTTAAAAGTCGCTAATAAAGCAATTGAGGTCAAACTCAATGTTCAATCCATTTGGCGTCAATGTATCTAATGTATATATCCATTTGGATTCGAGTTGGCTCAAGGTGCGGACCTTATGTCCACCGCGCCAATGTTTCACGTAGGGCGCGATCCCCCAAAATTTTAGTTGTGACGGGTCTTTGTTGTGGTGGATTAAGAAATGTTTGGACACATTCGATGGGCGGCACAGTGGTGTAGTGGTTAGCACTCTCACCTAGCAGTAAGAAGGGTCACTGGTTCAAATCCCAACCACGACACTACCTGCCTGGAGTTTGCATGTTCTCCCTGTGCCTGCGTGGGTTTCCTCCAGGTACTCCGGTTTCCTCCCACAAACCAAAGACATGCAGGTAGGTTAATTGGCTTCTGTCCAAAATTGGCCCTAGTATATGAATGGGGATCTTGGATTGTGGGCTCCTTGAGAGTAGGGACCAATGTGAGTGTGTAATGTACAGGGATAGGGTACAATTGTAGACACTCACTCAGGTTGAACTGGATGGACTGGTGTCTTTATTCAACCTTACTAACTATGAAACATTGTGTTTGTCGAAGCCTTTTAATATGTTTTGCACGTGTTCTTTTATGCGTGTTCTTAGTGGTCTTTTAGTGCGCCTAATGTACTGTAGTCCACAACTGCACTCCAAGGCATACACGGCACCCACTGTGTTGCAGCAGATGAATTCATTGATGGTATAGGTATCACCAGTGCTTGTAGAAGTGAACTCCTTTTTCTTTTCGTTGGGGCGCTTAGTCTTTGTGCAGGCAAAACACCTCTTACAGGGGAAGAAACCCTTCCCTGTGAAAAAAGTAAGTCCTCTCCCTGGGGGATCTGGGATGCTCTTTACAATCTTGTCCCTAATGGTAGGGGCTCTTTTATAGATGAATTTAGGGCAAGTGGGTAAGATGTCGTTCAAGAGTTTATCGGCTTTTAGTATTTTCCAGTTGCGCTTAATAATCCTTTCAATCTGTTTATGTTGGATGTTATAATCCAAGATAATTGGAATCGTATTCTGTGGTGTCGCTTTGTTGGATTTCTCCTTTATCAGGTTTTCACGACCTAGTTTTGCTACTTCTGTAATCTTTTGGTCGATGAAATCTTTTTTATAGCCTTTTTCTATAAATCTTTGTCGCATATGTGCGGCTTGGTCAAAGAAGTGGCTATCCTCAGTGCAATTGCGTCTTAACCGCATTAGTTGGCCTTTCAGGATGGTACGACCGCAATTATTACCACCAAAAAACAGGCGTCGCCATGGGAGCAAAATTCGCCCCCAGCGTTGCAGGGCTTTTTATGACACAGTGGGAGGAAGAAAGCGTTTTCACCAACCCCCCCGGAGGAGTTACGTGTATATAAAAGATATATAGATGATGTCATAATCCTGTGGAAAGGTGAACAGACCAAACTCAACGATTTCTTAGAAAAACTGAATAGAAACGATAGAAATATTAAACTGTCTTGGGAAACTAGCAGTGAATCGATCACCTTCCTAGATTTGGAGATAGGACAAAACAACAATAGACTTTCATCTAAAACACACTTCAAAAATGTGGATAGGAACAGCTACCTCCCACTACAAAGTTGCCATCATAAGAACTGGCTGTTTAATATCCCGAAAGGCCAACTAATGCGGTTAAGACGCAATTGCACTGAGAATAGCCACTTCTTTGACCAAGCCGCACATATGCGACAAAGATTTATAGAAAAAGGCTATAAAAAAGATTTAATCGACCAAAAGATTACAGAAGTAGCAAAACTAAGTCGTGAAAACCTGATAAAGGAGAAATCCAACAAAGCGACACCACAGAATACGATTCCAATTATCTTGGATTATAACATCCAACATAAACAGATTGAAAGGATTATTAAGCGCAACTGGAAAATACTAAAAGCCGATAAACTCTTGAATAACATCTTACCCACTTGCCCTAAATTCATCTATAAAAGAGCCCCTACCATTAGGGACAAGATTGTGAAGAGCATCCCAGATCCCCCAGGGAGAGGACTTACTTTTTTCACAGGGAAGGGTTTCTTCCCCTGTAAGTGGTGTTTTGCCTGCACAAAGACTAAGCGCCCCAACGAAAAGAAAAAGGAGTTCACTTCTACAAGCACTGGTGATACCTATACCATCAATGAATTCATCTGCTGCAACACAGTGGGTGCCGTGTATGCCTTGGAGTGCAGTTGTGGACTACAGTACATTGGGCGCACTAAAAGACCACTAAGAACACGCATAAAATAACACGTGCAAAACATATTAAAAGGCTTCGACAAATACAACGTGTCCAAACATTTCTTAATCCACCACAACAAAGACCCGTCACAACTAAAATTTTGGGGGATCGAGCCCTACGTGAAGCATTGGCGCGGTGGACATAAGGTCCGCACCTTGAGCAAACTCGAATCCAAATGGATATATACATTAGATACATTGACGCCAAATGGATTGAACATTGAGTTTGACCTCAATTGCTTTATTAGCGACTTTTAAATCACACCAGCAAGTTTTTTTTTTCCAGGAAAAAAGAAAAATCAATCTACTATTCCTTAGGCGGTTTATTGAATATAGGAGAATCGTAGGCACATTCGGGACACTCCCCCCACTATGGATAAGCTTCAATTGTTTTATTAGCGACTTTTAAAATCGCACCAGCAAGTTCTTTTCCAGGATAACAGAAAAATCAATCTACTTTGCCTTAGGTGGTTTATTGAATATAGAAGAATCGTAGGCACATTCGGGGCACTCCCCCCACTATGGATAGGCTTTTCACGTCTTTTTATAGTCATCTTCCCTTCCCCCTCCCCCCCTCTTATGATTAATGATTGTTATTATGTCCATTATCTTTCTCACGTTTTAATATAACTGTTAGATGAATGGTTTTATTCACTCGGCGATATACGTCATTTCCGGGTACGTCTATATTAAAAATTTTTTATATATTTATTAATTATGCGACTTTTACGCTAGTGCTTTATTAATTTTAATTGTTAATTTTAAAAAATTCCTCTAATATTTTAAAGATTTTCTCCAGGAATTTTTAATAATTTCTTTCCTTTCCCCTCCGATTATATTAAATGTAATTTTAATTTTATTTTTATTTCCCCTTATAGTTATATATATACCTATTGGTATATACATACACATATCTATTA
The DNA here is from genome assembly GCF_037356315.1 of Lithobates pipiens. Lineage (NCBI taxonomy): Eukaryota > Metazoa > Chordata > Amphibia > Anura > Ranidae > Lithobates > Lithobates pipiens. Next base: position 151,255,799 of record NW_027507785.1, on the reverse strand, counting down.
ATATATTTTTCATATCTTAACAGTGTATGGTTTATTCAGTGCCACATAACTTAATACGTCCCTTAACTAGCAATCTTGCTTGTTTTATCTGTGTTCACATTTCTTTATTTATATTTACATATGTAAAACGGTCCTCTATATCCAGTATGTTCACTAACCATTCTGTGACATATAACTAACTATATCAATGGCGCCGGCCGCATTTCCTGTTTAATGGATAGATGGGCAGGTGCCTTCTATCCATTTCCGGGTTTTAAAACACAATAAGTATGCCAGACACCAAAAAAATGGCAGCGGTGCCCTTTCCGGCGACATTATCAACAACAAAATGGCCGCTGGCTGACTTCCGGGTCTCCATAATAATGGCTGCCATATACTAGCGCTGTTTAAGCTATTTAAGGACACTTCCTACTGTTGTGTTTATCCCCTGATGAAGTCACGTGACCCATGACGAACACGCGTCGGCACACAGCAACCAGGAAGTGACGTAGACTGAGCCCGCAGCTCGTTTATACACTGCTTGTACAGACTGTTTGTTTTTGAGTATTTTTAAACTGTTTTAATAACAATAAACCTGTTGAAGCACTTTACACTATGGAGTATTCTTCCTCCATCTCTGCTTAAACCCATGTATATGCCATACCACTGAGGAACCATGACTGCAATACCACAGAGGAAACCCCCTTAAAGGGACCATATCATTGGTCAGGACCTGGGCACCCCACATTAAAGGGAAAACTCTGCTAAAAGGATCCTAAAAAGCTCTCTATATATACGCTGTTACCTTACAGCGGTAAGGTAAGGGGACATCCATTACTGGTATATACGGGACCACCAAGGCCATATCCCCTTCCACCAGCACCACTGCCCTTCCCATTGCAACAGCTCCACATCGTATATCTTGTTGAAGAAATCACATCCTATGCGATTTTGAGAATAATCGCAGCACTTTGCACTGAAAACGGACTTTGTGTCTGATACACTTATTTTTTGTCACTTAATTATCATTTATGTTTGAAAGTTTGCCTATGTGCACCACAGCTGAACAGCTGCACTTTATGCGATTTTAGGATCGCAACACGCTGCACTTTTGAATGTTATATTGTGTTTTTTCTTTTTTCTTGTTTTTATTGTTTCACGTTTTCATGTTGTAGATTTTACACTAATAGCAACGAGCATTATTGTTTTATCAGCCACAGCGGCACATTGGAATATTTGCACTTTTATGCGACTACAGGATCGCAACACGTTGCACTTTGGATTTTATATGAATTTTCACTATTTTATGTATTTATGTTGCGGACTATTAGTAGAAATGAGTGTTGCTGTTTAAACTAGTCACTTAGACATACCCAGACCTGTATTGTTTACTGGATATCCCCCCATTGCGAATTTTATATACTGCTTTTATCAATAGATATATCCTCTTTGTGTACAGCGCACCACTACCTTTCTTATTCAAGTATAAAGGATTGCTGTTGGATATGTAGTGTATCCGTCTCCAAAAAATGTTCAACCGCTTCTCTACCATGACTATGAGAAATTATAGTATAAAGCAAAGACACGTCAGTGGTGGCAAGAATGTAAGAATCTTTCCATTGTATATCTTTCAGTAGGTTAATCCCCTGTGTGGAATCCTTCAAATATGATGGAGTCTTCACAACAAGTGGCTGTAAAAAATGGTCTATATATTTGCCCACCCTGACAGTGACCGAGTCAATACCACTGACAATCGGCCTTCCAGGGGGGCAAACAGGATCCTTATGCACTTTTGGTAAATAATAAATTACCGGGATCCTAGGGGCGGAGGGAACTAAAAAGGCCTTTTTGTTTTTAGAAATAACTTCGCTCACCAGACCATCCTCCACTATGGACACAAGTTCTTTCTTATATTTAGTGGTGGGATTCCCCAATAGGGGGATATAGGTATCCCGATCAGACAATAACCTCTCCATTTCTCGAGTAGGCTAGGCTTGCTTTATAGGAACTGGGGCTGCTATAGGTGACAATATATTAACTACTTAACTGGTTCCCGACCAGCGCACGCCGATGTACGTCGGCAGAATGGCACGGGCAGGCATATTGGCGTACAGGTACATCCAATCTTTAATGCCGCCCTGCCATCGCGAGCGCGCCGCTGGTCACGGGTCCCGCGGACTCGATCGCCGCAGACATACCCGCGATCGTCTCACGGGGCGGCTGAATGGAGAAATGCCATTGTAAACAGCATTTCTCCATTCTGCCTAGCAACTAATGACGCTGATCTCTGCTCCATGTGATTGGAGCAGAGATCAGTGTTCACTAAATGAAAGCCCAGCCCCCAACAGTTAGTAACACACCCCTAGGAACACTTAACCCCTACACTGCCACCCACTGGTTAAATCCTTCACTGCCAGTGTCATTTACACAGGAATCACTGCATTTATATAGCAGTGATTGCTGTATAAATGACAATGGTCCCAAAAATGTGTCAGAAATGTCTGATGTGTCCGCCATAATGTCGCAGTCACAATAAAAATCGCTGATCGCCGCCATTACTAGTAAAAAAAAAAGATTAATAAAAATGCCATAAAACTATCCCTATTTTGGAAACGCTATAACTTTTGCGCAAACCAATCAATAATCTCTTATTGCGATTTTTTTTTATCAAAAATATGTAGAAGAATACGTATCGGCCTAAACTGAGCGAAAATTTTTTTTTTTATATATTTTTGGGGGATATTTATTATAACAAAAAGTAAAAAATAATGCGTTTTTTTCAAAATTGTCGCTCTATTTTTGTTTATAGTGCAAAAAATAAAAACCGCAGGGGTGATCAAATACCACCAAAAGAAAGCTCTATTTGAGGGAAAAAAGAACGTAAATTTTGTTTGGGAGCCACATCGCGCAATTGTCAGTTAAAGCGACGCAGTGCCGAATCGCAAAAAGTGGTCTGGTCTTTGACCAGCAAAATGGTCCGGTCTGTAAGTGGTTAATGACCGCGGCAAATGTCAAATGACGGAGCGATCACTTGTAAACAAACCAAGGTCACGTCCGGTTCCTCTCTCCCCTCTCTGTACAGGTCGGTACAGAGAAGGGAGAGGAGAGAGATCAGATGCTGCTGCAGCACTGTAGGCTGGATATGTAGTGTCCACAGTGCTGATTTGTGCCTGCTCTAGCCATGCACCCATCCTCAGCCAGCCCTCCATCCATCCATCCATCCTCAGCCAGCCAGCCATCCATCCTCAGCCAGCCGTCCATACTCAGCCAGCCATCCATACTCAGAAATACTCATTCATGCTCAGCCATCCATCCCTAATCAGCAATACTCATCCATGCTCATCCATCCATACTCAGCAATACTCATCCATCCATCCATGCTCAGCCATCCCATCCACCCCCATCCATGCTCAGCCATACCCAGCAATACTCAGCCAAACCCAGCAACACCCAGCCATCCCATCCCTACCCAGCCATCCTAGCCATACCCGGCCATACCCAGCCATACTCATTCATGCTCAGTCATCCCATCCATACTTAGCCATCCCCATCCATGGCTCATGCATCCCCATTCATACTCATCCATTGCCACATCAGTTCTCATCCATGCCACATCCATGCCACTAGAGTGCCTCACAAAAGTGCAATAGGTAGTCAAAATAGATTTGACACTTATGCCCCTAGAATGCCTGATGGCGCTCCCTGCATGTTGGGCCTCTCTATGTGGCCAGGCTGTGTAACAGTCTCCCAAATGTGGTATTGCCGTACTCAGTAGGAGAATCTATTGTGAGGTGTACTTTTTGGTATGTAAGTAATGGAAATTTGTAGGTTCTGTATATAATTGTATTCTATTTTATATGTATTGCACAATGCCCTCACTGTGCACATGGCACTAATAATGTTTTCAATACATGTTTTGCATTCTTTCGAGTCCTGATTAGAATTAGCCTGCCTATGTAACGCCCCTTGTTACCATAAACGTACAATTGTAATATTAATGTGATACCTACGTAATCATGTGTATAAAAACCTTCAAAAGCTTCATAATAAAGGAGAACAGTTATTTGGAAAGATGCTGAGCATATATCTTTTGTGTCTGTTCCCTACTGCTGTAGTTATTATTAATTTGGAACCACTAATCAATTTGAGGATAGGCGTTGCCTATCTATAAAATATCTATTTCAGATGGCGAACCAACCAGGAGGGGTTTCCAGGTGACCCTGAGTATCCGAAACTAGGAGCTTGAGACAATCCAGGAATTTCTGATAATCAGCCAGCTGAGGTAAGCCCTTTGCTTACATTTGAGTTATCAGACTTCCTTGATCGGTAAGGCATTTTCAGGACAAAGGGTACCTATTTTACTCCCCTTAATGGAACTGTATTGATTGGTGGTTATATGTTATGTTGTCACTGTCTACTGTCCATGGGGGTGTTAGAGATAAGAAAGGGAAGAATAGTCCTGTTCACAGGTATATGTAGTACATCTGTTAGATAAAGTTAGATAAAGTAGTTTAGAGGCAAGAGGGTATAGGCACACGTAGAGAAGTCATTATGGGCATTAAATTAAGGGGAATGAAGGGTAAGAGACCCTCAAAAAATGCCCAGAGCAAGAGGAGCGCTATATATGAACCGAAGGTGTGGTTCCACCTATACTGAGCCCCTAGATTAATGGTTAAAGTGGACAGGCATCCACAAAGGGTAACTGGGTTACCACCAAAGTCCACAGGGACAAAGAATCATGCAGAGTATACAGCTAGAGAAACAGCTATCTATGTGAGCAGGGTGGAAAAAGGGTGACAAATAACACTAGAAAGAAAGGGACATTTTGATGTTAAGTTGTGGGATGAATTTGGGGCCAGGCACTACAACTAGTAAAGCCAAGAAACAGTGATGAGAGTTAAAACAGAATGCTTTATATGTTGTCAGAGAGGGAAGATGGGACGAGCATTATAGCTGCCCATCTGATCATAGAAGGTACAGTATGTGAAGTATGGTATTAAAATACATTGGATGCAAAGGATATCAGAACAAAATAAAGAAAGCAGAAGTTTAAGCAAGGGAGTATTAAAAAGCGTTAAAATAAAGTGAGAGAGAGATATTTGTGTGTGTGTGTGAATGCTGGAACGCAGTGGCGGCCCGCCCATAGGTGTAAAAAAAAAAAAAAGTAAAAAAAAAATAAATAAGTAAAAAATAAAAAGTAAAAAAAAAAAAAAAAAAAAAACGGGCCCTTTAAGACATAAAAAAAAAAAAAAATGTCATTTAACAATTTGACATAGTGTACTGTGGCGCCGGTCACAGTGCACTATGAGAAGCGCCACGTCGATGCAATCACAAGATTGCATCCATGGCGCTTCATTTGCGGGTTAAAAACCCGCCTTGCGGCACACTGCAGAACGCCGACTAGCTTCCGCCCGTAAAATCACTGTGATTCTACGGGCGGGAGCATTGTCATTCTTAGACAGGCAGTCACTTCCGGCTTTCGGCTGCTTCACAAAACCCGGAAATGACGTTGGCAGCTCCGTTCCTTAGCCCGAGCGGAGCTGCCAGACAGTGAGACAGGTGAGTCACCGCATAAAGGCTTTCTAGTTTCTACTTTGTTGAGAATGTTCATGCATTTAGCTGAATGAATGCAAAAAGCTTTCACAGCCAGAAAGGTTTCCCCAGGCCAGGCGACTTTTGCCGTGGCCAATCAGAGAATGAGCTCTGAAGGGGGAACTCCACGCCAAATTTCTGAAAAAAAATTTGACGTGGGTTCCCCCTCCGAGAGCATACCAGGCCCTTAGGTCTGGTATGGATTCCAAGGGGAACCCCCTACGCCGAAAAAACGGCGTGGGGGTCCCCCCAGATCCACACCAGACCCTTATCCAAGCACGCTACCCGGCCGGCCAGGAAAGGGGGTGGGGACGAGCGGGCGGCCCCCCCCTCCTGAGCCGTACCAGGCCGCATGCCCTCAACATGGGGGGGTGCCTTGGGGAGGGGGGCGTGCGGCCCCCCCACCCCAAAGCACCTTGTCCCCATGTTGATGAGGACAAGGGCCTCTTCCCGACAACCCTGGCCGTTGGTTGTGGGGGTCTGCGGGCGGGGGGCTTATCGGAATCCGGGAGCCCCCTTTAATAAGGGGGCCCCGGATACCGCCCCCCCACCCTATGTGAATGAGTATGGGGTACAATGTACCCCTACCCATTCACCTGTGAAAAAAAGTACAAAAAAAAAACACAACACAGGGTTAAAATATTTTATTGCACAGCTCCGGGGGTCTTCCGTCTTCGGGGGTCTTCTCGCCGGACTCCTCCGCTATCTTCTTGTAGCTCTTTTGCTAGCGGAGGAGCCCGGCTTTCTTCCTCGCCGCCGGCCTCTTCTCCCGACTTCGGGGGTCTTGTCCCCCTCTTCGGTTCTTCTGCCGGGCCACCGCGCCTTCTTATAGCTCTTTTACAGGTGGTGGCCCGGTCTTCTGTCGCCGCCGCCGCCGCCCGTTCTTCTTCTTCTTCTTCTTCTTCTCCTTCTTCTCCAGGAGATGTTGCCTCGAACTGCCAGCTGCCATGTGACATCAACCCATGTGACCAACCCATGTGACATCAACCCATGTGACACCGCCCCATTGTCCCTATATAAGTGGCAGCGCAGCGCGTCCCTGGCATTCCGGCCAGGGAGATTGTCGAGGCAACATCTCCTGGAGAAGAAGGAGAAGAAGAAGAAGAAGAAGAAGAACGGGCGGCGGCGGCGGCGACAGAAGACCGGGCCACCGCCTGTAAAAGAGCTATAAGAAGGCGCGGTGGCCCGGCAGAAGAACCGAAGAGGGGGACAAGACCCCCGAAGTCAGGAGAAGAGGCCGGCGGCGAGGAAGAAAGCCGGGCTCCTCCGCTAGCAAAAGAGCTACAAGAAGATAGCGGAGGAGTCTGGCGAGAAGACCCCCGAAGACGGAAGACCCCCGGAGCTGTGCAATAAAATATTTTAACCCTGTGTTGTGTTTTTTTTGTACTTTTTTTTCACAGGTGAATGGCTAGGGGTACATTGTACCCCATACTCATTCACATAGGGTGGGGGGCCGGTATCCGGGGCCCCCTTATTAAAGGGGGCTCCCGGATTCCGATAAGCCCCCCGCCCGCAGACCCCGACAACCAACGGCCAGGGTTGTCGGGAAGAGGCCCTTGTCCTCATCAACATGGGGACAAGGTGCTTTGGGGTGGGGGGGCCGCACGCCCCCCTCCCCCAAGGCACCCCTCCATGTTGAGGGCATGCGGCCTGGTACGGCTCAGGAGGGGGGGGCGCCCGCTCGTCCCCACCCCCTTTCCTGGCCGGCCGGGTAGCGTGCTCGGATAAGGGTCTGGTGTGGATCTGGGGGGACCCCCACGCCGTTTTTTCGGCGTAGGGGGTTCCCCTTGGAATCCATACCAGACCTAAGGGCCTGGTATGGCCTCGGAGGGGGGAACCCACGCCAATTTTTTTTTCAGATTACATAAGGGGCGTGTTTTATGAGAAGTGGGAGGGGCCAAAATGATGGGCAGGGTCATGATGGGCGGGGTCTGGCGCCCCCCCATCCAAAAACTTCACCAGCCGCCACTGCTGGAACCTTTAGTTCTATCGGTTGTGTGCGTCATGTACGCAGATGTGACCCCCTCCTTTGCGCTCTCCTGAAAGAATGTAGCTGGGATGAGAGGACACCATGCCAATTTCAGTTTTTTAGACAAAAACATTTATAAAAAAATATGCCAGGTTAACGGATCTAATGATAAACAATGTGATCACAATTATTTTTTAATCTATTTTCCAAACATGGTAAAATGAAGGTTACATTTAACAATTAAACAAATTGAATATCCTTTGATAGTGGAAACAGTGCATTTAAAAATGGGAAATTAAGTAAAATTAAGTAATATGTCCCCCTTTAAGGGCATTTATCTGTGCATATATATTAGTGTGTGATATTGAAATTAGCATATGAGTATTAATTTCTAATATGAGTTTAACAATTTTATTAATAAATATAGATATATTGAAACTAGTTTAGACAACCTTTGGTTGGAAATGAAATCCAGTTTAATGGGAAAATTGGTAAAAATGGGACTAGTTTAGATCAAGATAACAATTTTATAACTTTACATTTATTGAGTGGAAAAAAAAAAAAGATTAAGATGAGGTTGTTAATTGGAATACAGCTGCCATAATATTTAAAAAAAAACAAGATGGATGGGATACATAAGAAAGTTTTTCTACAAAAATTAAATCTTAAACTGTGTGGTCCATGACGTGAGAGTAATAAATAAAATGTAAATATAACAGACCTATCACATCAAGTCCACACACCCTGTTAGGATAGATGCTGCCTGCAGCCAGTTGTTTTATAATTTTTGATGGCCGAGTGCTTTCTGGTCCATCATGCATATTGTTGGTCCTTCTGTTTTTATGTATTTTTATTTTTGAAATCCGAAGCAGAATGTGTGGATTGTGAAATGATGTGCCCCTTTTCCTTGTAAGTGCAGTGGGTATAAGTAGAATAATATTTTGGATGCATGGACATCTCTGCATGACCGCAGGGTATTGTAATCATTTATTATAATATTGCCAGGAAAAAGTTGTCTTTTTGAAACATGAAACTGGTGTTCTTACACAAACAGCATGATAGAAAAAAAGCCATTGTTATATTTATGCAAGCTTTACCCAGTAATGAAGGGTTCAACCCAATATATCAGAGCTGTAGCTTTTATGCAAAGATGCTATTAGACAAAGTTACAGACATTATTTTAGTAAAATATTTAATTTTTAATGGTCTGACATTCTGCACAGCAAATATATAGCTAACTAAATGTTTGTCTAATGAAAGGTTCAAAATATGAATTTGTTTTGTTTGTTTTTGTACAAATCTAACAATGAAAATGCGTACATTTGAATCCAGCCACCTTATTGCCTCTATTGGAGGAGGCTGGAGACAAAGAAAAACCATGTGTTAAATTGATGAAGTAGGAATCAGCTGCTGGGAGCCCAGTACAGGACACACTCCCTGGAGACCCAGATATTTACTTTTTTGTAGTGTTATTCACGGTTTTATACTGAGGATGCAGTTTATAACCCAGAAGGATACTCTGTATTCAGAGTCATTGGATCCTTTTTTCTCAGCTCGAGAAGCAGAGCTCCACGTTTTAGCAAAGCCTGTGAGCTATAAAAAAAGAGTATATATTTATATAGATAGTCAAGATATAGAGAGCTTTTGGTGCCACTTGAAGGGCCAGAAGTTTGTTTTTACTTCGGCAGGTAAACCAATCAAGCATGCTAAATTAATCTGATTGGCTGTTTCAGCCTTCCATCTTCTTGCTGAGGTAGCCATACTAACATTAAAACTCACACATGGAAGCAGATCAGGTGACAGCCCTGGACACTTGCTGGGTCTGTGCAACTCACAGATTCCACCCTAGTTCTGGCCCAGTATAGCTGGGATTAATAATGCAACTTTAAGGACCCCTGAACGAGAAGAACAAGTGGTCCACAGAGGACAACTTCTTACGAAACAAGACTTTGGAAAAGGTGATCATTTATGTCTGCCAGACACTCTTTTCCCTCCAGCTTGACACATGGACCGTGTCATCAGTCACAAGCAGTTATGGCTGCTTTAGTAAATGAGCATGGGATAGAGCCAGGGTTCACCACAGTTGTTTTTATAACATACCACTTCTTGTTTTACCTGTTACCAAAGGTGTTACCAAAAGCTGAACATCCCTTCCAGAGATAACAAAAAGATATATCCAGATGCCCAAGCCAGGATCTTACGAGTATTTATTTTGTTTGTATGGACATGTTTTATAGAAGTCCAGTGGCAAATGCTACTGCAAAGGCCACAGTAAAAAGTGTTATCAGAAGAGATTGAGAAAAAAAAAAAAAATCAGAAGTAGTTTGTAAGTACAGAGAGTAAGGCCGCGTACACACGCGCGGACTGTTCGCCCAACCTTGTCCGCTGAACAGTGTTTGGGCGGACAGTCCGCTCGTGTGTGGGGCTTCAGCGGACAGTTTCAGCGGACAGTTGGCCGAACAAGGTCTTACGGAAATTCCGAAAAACTGTCCGCTGAAACAAGGTTTCAGCGGACTGTTCGCTCGTGTGTAGGCTTGTTCGGCCAACTAAGTCTCGCGCATGCTCAGAAAGGATTTCCACGTCGGAAGGTTGCATTGCAGTGTATAGGACGTCGTATTTTTCGTCCCGTCGTACGTGCCGTTCACGTCATCGCGCACGGTTTCAGCAAACTGTTCGTCCGTCGTGTGTGGCCATGTCCGTCCATGCTAAGTTTGAGCGGACTGTTCGCTCAAACTGTTGGACGGACAAAGTTGGGCCAACAGTCCGCGCGTGTGTACGCGGCCTTACAGAGGAAATAATTTTTATAGGAGAGTACTTAGAAGTTTTGATGTTTTATTTTTTACACCCCTTACTATCTACAATGTAGTGGAAAAAGTAGAGTAAGAAACTAGAAAACTTTTGCCTGAATGTTTTCTTATATTTTATCAAGCCCCTAATGGGATGTTGGACTCTCTCCCTATGGGATTTGGTTTGGGAGTGTGTTACTCACTTGCTTATATTTTGTCTCAGCAGCTGAAGTCCTCCATTTGGATCTCACAGAGAATGCTGCCGATTTTTTAAAGGGTTTTGACAAACTCATTTATGTGTTTTCTCCCCAATTCCAGATCCTAAAAGTTTGGAAGGATCTAAAACTAAAGCCAGATGACTTGTGGATTATTAAGAGACATTTATATATAAGGCAATGTTTGGAGACTAAACACAGCATCTATTTCATGTACAGTTTTGCAAAACTTGAAGGAAAAGTCACCTGGATCCACACCAGACACTGCAAAAATTACTAAATTAAAGAAATCGCTGTGTTTGATTTGTTTCCCTCTTGCGATAACAGTCTAGGGTACTTTATGATTCAATTACTTTCATTGTAAGGGATATATATATATTTGAAAAGTAGTTTAGCCATGTTGAAGTCATATTTGTCTTTTGTACCTCTTCCATTTTTATGTAGAATTGTCTGTGTTTACATGTGCTGATAAGTCAGCATACCAAAAATTAAGCTAGAAGGCCATTCTGGCCACAGGAGTGTACAGCCAATACTCTATAAATATGTCTTATCAATCATTTGTTTTTCACAATGAAAAGTCATTTTGTAATGAAAAAAGCTGCTCAGCTATTATTTTCTCCACAATGGAGTTTTTGCCTCTTTGGCCATGACTACCTCCACCTAAGCGTGTGAAGGGTTCCAGGTTAAAGGTGATAGCAGGTATGGTTAGTGATCAAAATATTGATCAAAAGAGAGGAGACTGTAATAGAAATTTGTAGGTTCTGTATATAATTGTATTCTATTTTATATGTATTGCCCAATGCCCTCACTGTGCACACGGCACTAATAATGTTTCCAATACATGTTTTGCATTCTTTCGCGTCCTGATTAGAATTAGCCTGCCTATGTAACGCCCCTTGTTACCATCAACGTACAATTGTAATATTAATGTGATACCTATGTAATCATGTGTATAAAAACCTTCAAATGTGTCATAATAAAGGAGAACAGTTATTTGGAAATATGCTTAGCGCATATCTTTTGTGTCTGTTCCCTACTGCAGTAGTTATTATTAATTTGGAACCACTAATCAATATGAGGATATGAGTTGCCTATCTATAAAATATCTATTTCAATTTACATACTATGTTTTAGAATAGTGTCTAAATATACAACTTTGTGTGAAAAAAAAAAGCATTTTCATTTTTTTTACACATTTTCCAGAAACTTGTAGAAAAAAAATGACATGTTAAAAAGACTCTGGGTTGTTTTCTTTCCAAAATTTGGGGCGTTTCCATTGTCCTGGTGCTCCATGGCCTTCAAAATTGTAAGAGGTAGTTAAGAAATGATATGTGTAATTTATGCTCCAAGAACCAAAATCTATAATCGTACCGGCGCTCAAAACTATCTCTTTCACTTCCGGTTCCGGCGCCGCATGTGCTAGCTGCACCTTCTCTCAGCTCTCGCTCCGGGCTCCCTGAATCGGCCTATAAATTCGGCCTGAGTGGCCCCTCAGCCCAGATATCGCCACCGGGGATCCCCCCCTTACCTCCTGGCACAGATGGACCGGTTTGTGGAGAAAACCGGCGCCCGGTCGTACGCGGCCGCGGCGGCCTCCGCGGACAGGCCGCAAATCGAGCCCCCAGCTTCGGCCTACATCAATGCCGGATCGAACGCTCAGGTGTCTGACATGGAGGTTAGTGGCGCTGCTGCACAGGCTCTCCCCTCCTCACTTCCTGCTCCTCCCCAGGGACAGAACCCTTCTCTGGCTCCACACCAGACCCCACCAGTGGTCACTCTTCCCCACAGTCCCCCCGGGGATGAAGGCCACACGCATCGCATTGCACAGGCCGCGGCTGCTCTCCTCACCCCCATGATAGCAGCCTCTGTGGAGAAGGCGGTCAACGCTGGGATGCAACAGTTGAAAACGCAACTTACTGAACACACCACCAGACTTAACGAACTGGAACATCGTGTCTCAGAGGTAGAAGATGAACTCTACCAAGCTCAGGCCACAGAACGATCCCAAGATAAAACCAATCAGTTCATCCTCCAAAAATTACAAGACCTGGGAAATAGGTCCAGAAGGAGCAATCTGCACTTTGTTGGCGTCCCTGAGTCGCTCCCTGCAACTGCCCTATCGGAGTTTTGCTCCAAACGTATCCCGGAAGCTATGGGCCTACCAGGCCCTTTCACGGTCGAACGCGCCCACCGCATGGGTTCCTTCAATGCTGAACGAAAGTCCCCTCGTCCCATCATTGCAAAATACCTCAACTATGCTGACAAGTCGCTCATTCTCCAGAAATTTAGACAGTCCCCCGACCTCTACATTGATGGGGTTAGAATACTCCTTTTTGCCGACTACTCTCTTGATGTCTCCAAGAGGAGGAAGGCCTTCCAGCCGATTTGTTCTGAACTGTTCAAGCAGCAAATAAAGTTTACTCTGGCCTTCCCGGCTACTCTACGGATAAAGTCGCCTAAAGGTGACCAACTCTCCTTTCAGGACCCATCGGAAGCGGAATCCTACCTCAACACGTTGAGACCAGACTTACACCCTCACACGCCTTCCAAATCTGGAACCAATCTCCGCTCCCTGGATCAACGTAGCCCACGCAAGGATTCTCCTAAACGTTTCCGGCCTTCAGCTCCCGACCATCGGAACCGCAACACCCTGCGCTGATCTCCATTGGCTCGTTCACTGGATTTCTACCTCTCTACCTCAGGTCGTATGACTTGGTTACTGTTTTTCCCGGGTGCTCCCTCCTTATTTCTTTTCGTTTTCTTCTTGGCTTCTTCCAGAGCGCCTGACTTATCCTTATCCTAATCTTGACCTGACTTCGCTGCCCTCCTGTTGCAGCCGAGATCTGACTTTTAGCCTCCGGCTCCCTGCTGGTCTGAAGGGACCTATCCAGCCCCGGGCATGGCCCCATCCTGGGGTTAATAGTTATTAGTTGATAGCCAATAGCTAACCATTTTTGGCAGCCCACCCGGTTGTTCTCTCCCTAATCCACATTACTTGGCCCCTTAGCCATCCTACCGCAGTGTAATTGTTACTCTATTTTATTTGTACTTGTTGTTTAATTCCTTTTGGTTCACAGGTACCCATCATATTAAGTTATGCCATATAGCTGTTGTTATGTTGTTATGATCTATGTTGGACGTGTGCCTTGTCTTTTTCTTCAGGAGTCCACTGTGCACCTTTTTCCGGCCATCCCCTATCAGGTGGTCCCGGTCCCCATAGCTCCTATATCCCCCCAGTGGCTCTCGGGTACTCGGGCTATACTGACGCCCTTTTTCTGCACGGGGTCCCGTGTGGGGAGCCGTCTCGCACAGTGTTCTCATGCGGAAAAAAGTGAAGTTTGCACTAATAGATGTTGTATATTGTTTAATATCCCTTCCTACCCCGACTTCTCTGTCCTTCCTCCCCCTGTCACCCTCCCTATCCTTTTGCCCCCCAGGTGCGCTTTACCTGTGGGATGGTTGCCTTCGCACTACATCAGTCCCAACTCTAAATACATTTTATGCTCTCCTCTTGCTGATACTTTACTTACACGGCCGCTCTATTTTTTCCCCTCCTCATTGTAATCTCTTAGGGTAGTTTCCTGGAATGTGAAGGGTCTCCGTTCTCCTCACAAGAGGATGAAGATCCTTCGCCATCTTAAAAGATTGAAGACTGACATAGCCTTGCTACAAGAAACCCACCTCCCAGCTTCTGATTTTCATTGTATGCAGAAACTGTGGGTGGGCTCGGTATTGGGTTCAGAGTCGGTTGGACGCAAAGCGGGTGTTCTCCTCTTAATTCACAGGAACCTTCCCTGTTCCGTCCTATCCACTTACGCAGATGACCAAGGGCGGTTCCTTTCGGCCCGAGTAAAAATAGGGTCAAAGGAACTCCAGATCTCCATTGTATATGCCCCCAACAGTCCCTCTAAAGCCTTTTATTGTCAGTTATCCACTTGGCTCCTTGATGTCTCACACGTTCCTCATTTAATTGGTGGGGACTTTAACGACCTCATGGATCAGGTAGTCGACAGATCCTCCCCGAAGTCCCCTTCCGCTATTCCCTCTCATGCCACGCTTAACCCTTTCGCCTCTACTATAGAGTCACTACACCTCACAGACATCTGGCGTCTATCCCATCCAATAGATAGGGAATATACTTTTTACTCCAACCCCCACAAGGTCCTAACCAGGATAGATTACTTTTTCGGCTCCGATAATCTTCTTCCCCTGATTTCTGACTCGGAGGTGGGGGATATAGCTATCTCAGATCACGCCCCCATAGCTCTCACTTTGGATCGTCTAGATCTCCCGCCTCATCCCAACATATGGCGATTCCCCTCCTTCCTGCACGGTAATACTGATTTCAAGGCCTATATGGAGCGCTCCTGGGAGGAATTCTCCTTGGCCAACTCCCCCCATCTGGACGACCCCAACCTCCTTTGGGATGCTGGGAAAGCATTCCTGAGGGGACGTATCATTTCCTATGCCTCTACCTTTAAACGCCATTCCATGGTCAAATTTAAATCAGCTAGCACTCGACTGCACAAAGCCCAAATCTCCCTTAACACCTCTACCTCCTCTGCGGACAGAGATGAATGAGCCGCCGCCAAATCCTCCTTTGACGCTTGGGCCTCCACCCTTGAGCTCACTAAAAAGGCACATTTTGACGCCACCCTGCACAAATTTGGGAACAAGTCCGGAAAGCTCCTCTCCAGACTATGTAAGGGCCCCACCCGCCCGACTCACATTACCTCCCTTCGGGATAAATCGGGGTCCATCCACTCTACTCCCCCTGCCATTAACAAGACCATGTTGGAATTCTACTCTGCTCTCTATGGCCCTGACCCGATCGATGTACCTACTGCCCGGTCTTTCCTTGACAAAGTTCATCTGCCCCACATTTCCCCCGCCCAGCTTGAAACCTTGAACTCCCCTATCACCCTAGCCGAAATAGAACGCACCATCAAACACCTTCGCCCTTCCAAAGCCCCTGGCCCTGACGGGTTTAACGGTGAGTTCTACAAAACCCTCCTTACTATCACTGCTCCTGCGCTACATTCCGTCTTCTCAGGTATCTGGTCGGGGGGCCCGTACCTGCCCGCGGGCAACCAAGCCATTATTAAACTTTTGGCCAAGAAAGGAAAGGACCCCTTGGAACCAGGTTCCTACAGGCCCATTTCATTGCTCAACCTGGATGTTAAAATCCTGTCAAAAATTGTGGCCACTAGGTTGGCGGACATCCTCCCTGACCTCATTCACCCTGCCCAATCCGGTTTTGTTAAGGGTCGTACGCCAACTCTGAATATACGGAAGGTACTCCTGGCCCTTGAACAAGCTAAACGAGATCCAAAGGGAGACTATGCCATCATTACCCTGGATGCTGAAAAAGCCTTTGATAATGTCAGCTTTGATTGGCTCTCACTGTCCCTTACCAAAATGGGTTTTTCGGGTCCATTTTGCCATCTCATAAATACCATGTATTCGACCCCTTCAGCCAGGGTGGTGGCAGCGGGACTCCTCTCCGAGGAGTTTCGTCTCCACAAGGGCACTAGGCAAGGCTGCCCTCTGTCCCCTTTATTGTTTAACATCGCCCTAGAACCCCTCTCCAGATATCTCTCTCAGGTCGCTCCCTTGAGCGGCATCTCTGTAGGACCTTTTGAGCTCCGGACATCTCTCTTCGCAGACGACATCCTCATTTTCACTTCAAATCCTGCTGTTGACATCTTACATATTAAAAGTATCTTTGACACCTTCAGGTTATGTTCAGGGCTCCGTATTAACTATGCCAAGAGCGAAATCCTCCCCATTGGTACTCATCCCTCACCCCCTTGGATACATCATTCCCTTTTCCAGGTGGCCCCGTCACACATCCCCTACTTGGGAATAAAAATAGGGAAATTGCCCTCCTCACTATACCACCTCAACTTTCCCCCTCTTTTTACTAAACTTAATCAGGAGTTATCTAACTGGATGGATCTCCCCCTGTCGCTCCTGGGAAGGTGCCACCTGGTCAAAATGATTAGCTTCGCTAGACTGTTATACCCTCTGCAAACTATTCCCCTATTGCTTAAACATAAAGATGTTGCTGCCCTTAATTTGAATATCTCTAAATTTTTATGGCGTGGTAAAAAGCCTCGTATAGCGTTCAAAAAACTGCACCTTCCTAGGGGCGAGGGGGGTATTGGTTTACCTCACATTAGACTGTATAACCTTGCTTGTTTACTTAGGACTAGCCTTGATTGGATTGCCCAACAATCCCGTCACTCGAACTTTACTCTGGAATCTGCTATGGCTCACCCCTACTCCTTAATAGACCTCCTTCATTGCAGATGGAAGACTGTCCCTCTCCCGCTTCAACACAACCTTTTGTTACGAGACACGGCTTTGGCCTGGAGGGAGGTCAGAAAACTCCTCAAGCTCCCGGCTCTCATCTCGTGCCACTTGCCGATTCAAGGGAACCCTGCCTTTCTACCTGGTCTCCACTACAACTCCTACGGAATATGGGGGCAACATGGACTCTCCAAATTTTCCTCACTGTGTAACCCCTCATCTGGGAAGCCGCTGCCCTTCTCGACCGCGGCATCTTTGTTTTCCTTGCCGGTCTCACACGCTTTCTATTTCAACCAATGCACCAGCTTCATCTCCAGTACATGTAAAGCCGAATCTCTGAGGTTCAAATCTAGCTTCCTGGACCGCCTGCTTCAATCTGGACAGTATTCCATCTCGGACATATACAAACCTCTCCTTTTGAGCTTCTCTCCACCGCTTTTGTCTACATCTATTGCCAACTGGCGCAAAGACTTCTCGGATCCGGGATTAGTTGACAAACTTCTGCAAGGCCTCCGGGAGGTCCTCCGCCTCACACCTAACGAGACCTGGAGAGAAACCCAGCTAAAAATAGTTCACCGAGCGTTTATTCCTTTCCTCTCCTCGAAATCCACGGTTCACGGAACTCTCTGCCCATTATGCTCGGCTTCTAGACCCTCACTATCCCACCTCTTTTGGTCGTGTTCTTTCATCTCCTCCTTTTGGGATCAAGTTATAGCCTTTATTTTGGAGATCACCCTACTGAAACTGCCCAAGGACCCCCTCCTACTGATCTTTGGCTACTGGGACCCAGTTCTGCTGCCCTGGTCTCTCTTCTCCACAGCCTCTACCCCTGCTAAGCCGGCCGTCCCTCCTCCCTCCAGAGATTGGATCCTGATTTGCCTACTCATCGCTAGACGCCTTATCCTCAGGAACTGGCTCTCCTCTCAAAGCCCAACTATCTCCCAACTCAAACATGAATCTCTTGCCCTCCTGTACAGAGAACGTCTCCTCACAGACTTTAAAAATGCCAAATCCAAGTCCCGTTTTCTTCTCCGATGGCAACATTTTATCTCTTCAGCCCTTTCTTCAGATGACCAACGTGCTTTTTCCACTCTAGCTTTCTCCTTTGATGAGCCGATCTCTGAAAATTAACACCTACCCATGATCTCCCTGCCCACTGCTGTCTCTGGTGATCGTGTTAACACTCATTCCATATACCTGGGACTACTCCATCAAGACTTTTTTCTCCTTTGTGCTTTCCCCTGTTTTTTTTTATATCACTGCTGTACTACCCGAAAAGTCTGATGGTAACCTGTCTTAATGTCTTTTGTTCAATTTTCTCAATAAAAACATGTTAAAAAAAAAAAAACTATCTCTTTGTAACTGTGTAGGTTCGCTGCACTCCCAAGTGCTTCCTCACCTAAATGAGGTAAAAGTGTATATAAACTGTGTTTGGGAATTGCGCCCCCTATTACTAATTACTCACAATTCCTAAAGTGCTTGTGCTATGTATATATACCTTTCCTAAAAACCTATAACCTAATTAGTAATAGGGGGCGCAATCCCCAAACACAGTTTATATGCTCCAAGAACGCCTGATGGTGCTCCCTGCATGTTGGGCCTATGTATGTGGCCACGCTGTGTAAAAGTCTCACACATGTGGTATCGCCGTACTCAGGAGGAGTAGTAGAATGTGTTTCGGGGTGTAATTTGTGTTATGCATATGCTGTGTGTGAGAAATAACCTCATAATATAACAATTTTGTGGGGAAAAAAATCTTGATTTTGCAAATAATTGTGGGAAAAAATTACAACTTCAAAAAACTCACCATGCCTCTTACTAAATACTTTGGAATGTGTACTTTCCAAAAAGGGGTAATTTGGGGGTATTTGTAGTTTTGTAGTTGTTTGGGCTCGTTCACATGACCAATCCGTTCAGGTCTGCCTGTCAGTTTTTTAGGCGGACCTGAACGGATGCTCCACAGACCTCTATGGAGCGTCGGATGTCAGCGGTGAGGAAAAACCTACTTTTCCATCCGTCTGCGGATCGGGTTTATGACGCACTCTGCGGTCCGTCGTCATCCGATCTCCCATGGGGAGAGCGGCGCTCTGACAGGTCCGTCCCTGTGCAGTGTACAGAGACAGACTTGTCATCCTCCTGCTCAGCGGGGATCGATGGAACGATCTCCACTGAGCAAGTGGATGTCCACGGGGTGGATCAGCATGGATCCGTCCCATGTGAAAGAGTCCTTAGGGTCTCAAGAAATGAGATAGGCCAGCAGTACATCAGGTGTGATCAATTTTCAGAGATTGTTACCATAGCTTGTGGACTATATATTTATATATAACTTTCATAAAGACTGAATAATTTACATTGATTTGGGTTATTTTTACCAAAGATATTTAGCAATATACATTTTAGCCAAAATTTATGAAGATAAATTACAAATTTGCTATTTTTTTTAACAGAAACTAAGAAAAGTGCATTTTTTTTTTATTTTTTTTACAGAATTTTCGGTCTTTTTTCTTTTATAGCGCAAAAAATAAAAAACATAGAGGTGAATAAATATCACCAAAAGAAAGCTCTATTTCTTTGAAAAAAAGGACAAAAATTTTGTATAGGTACAGTGTTGCATGACTGAGTAATTGTCATTCAAAATGTGAGCACCGAAAGCTGAAAATTGGTCTGGTTAGGTAGGGGGTTTAAGTGCCCAGTGGTGAAGTGGTTAAAGTGGATGTAAACCCAATTCATGAAATTTGAGCTAGGCACATCTATCTGTAGTGTTTTCTTATCTCTCTTCAAAGAGCTAAGTCCCTTAGCTGTCTCTTCCTCCATAGCTCTGTTATCATCCTAATAAGTTCTCATTAGTTCAGGAAGACGGTGTGTTCTATTGAATATTGCCCTCCGTCGAGTACGGAAGGCCACTCTAGCTAATTTCCCCGATCAGCTGGGGTAAGGTCACCGTAGCACAAGCGCATATGGTAGGAGGCATTTTGTGACGGGAGAAAGCATTTGACGAGAACTGAAAGCTATGCAAACAGCGGAGGGAATCCGTAGTTGTCAGATTGTGTCTCGCTATTGCGGGACCGGTTTACAGTGTGCTCAAGGTCTGGTCTTGTCTGTGTTGCAGGACGGGTTTGGTGTGTTGAACGGTGGGTTTTGCTTGTGTCTAAGGGCGGGTTGCAACACAGACAAAACCCACCCTGCAACACAGCCACAACCTGCCCTGCAAAAGCGAGGCACAATCTGACAACTACGGTCTCCCTCCACTGTTTGGAGATGCCATTTGATGGGCAGAATTTAAAGCTATACAGTCGAAAAATGCCTCCTACGTTGTGCGCATGCGCGATGGCAACGTCACACCAGCTGATCGGGAAATCAGCTGGAGTGGCTGGTGGCCTACTGCTCATGCACTGGCACTTTACGATAGATTGCACTATTTGATAGAACAACAGCAGCCCAAGCTGTGTGTTGGGGGGGGGGGGTTGCTATAAATAAATCAGCTTTCTCACAGTGTATCACATTGCTCCCCACTAACAGAGGAACCAGAAAATTTAAAATATAACAGAATGTGCACTTTCTAAACAGTGTATAAATGTGAAGACAGCAGGTATACATGTGAGACTTATGTGGGAAGATTTGTTTCATCTCTTTATATCATCTGAGGCGGTTCACTTCACTGGGTATATGAAGAGTTTTCATCCATTTTAACCACTTCAGCCCCGAAAGAACTTACCCCCTTAATGACCAGAGCATTTTTTGCGAAACGGCACTGCGTAATTTTAACTGACAATTGTGCAGTCGTGCGATGTTACACCAAACAAAATTGACATTCTTTTCTCCTCACAAATAGAGCTTTCTTTTGGTGGTATTTGATCACCTCTACGGTTTTTATTTTTTGCGCTATAAACAAAAAAAGACTGACAATTTTGAAAAAAACAACAATATTTTTTACTTTTTGCTATAATAAATATCCCCCCCCCCCCCAAAAAAAAATAAAATCTTCCTCTGTTTAGGCTGATATGTATTCTTCTACATATTTTTGGTAAAAAAATAAATAAATAAATCGCAACAAGCAAATATTAACTGGTTTGCGCAAAAGTTATAGCTTTTACAAAATAGGGGATAGATTTATGGCATTTTTAATATTCATTTTTTTTTTTATTAGTAATGGCGGCGATCTGCAATTTTTATTGTGACTGTGACATTGCGGCGGACAGATCGGACAGATCGGAACGATCCCTACTGAGCAAGTGGATGTCCACGGGGTGGATCAGCACGGATCCGTCCCATGTGAAAGAGTCCTTAGGGTCTCAAGAAATGAGATAGGCCAGCAGTACATCAGGTGTGATCAATTTTCAGACATTGTTACCATAACTTGTGGACTATATATATATAACTTTCATAAAGACTGAATAATTTACATTGATTTGGGTTATTTTTACCAAAGATATTTAGCAATATACATTTTAGCCAAAATTTATGAAGATAAATTACTAATTTGCTATTTTTTTTTTTCAAATATATATTTTATTAGTTTTCAACAATAGGGCAAGGGCCCGTTTAACATACAGCGGTAGCATAAAAATGGAGGTCGCAGCCTCCAAGTCACACATCTTGATAGGTTATAAAATACAGTGCATATACCAACAGCACAAGAAAGAAAATATAACCCGGGTCTATATACCCCCGAGGCTCAGTCCATTGGTACAGCCAAGGTCTAAACAAGATAGGCCGACATATCGCTACCAGAAAAGAATGAGAGAAGAAAGAAAGGTAAGTTACAGGGGAAGGGGGGAGGATCGGGAAGGAAGGGGGATGTGGAGGGACAATGGGAGGCGTTCGACTGAGATACATGTCCATGGGGTTGGAACCGCCGTATACTGCCTAGTGTCTGTATAATCACAACAGCTCAAGTCGCAAGCAGGGACTTTCCTTCATCTGAGAGTATGAACATATTCCAGAGAGACCAGGTTTTCCTGTAGGTGTCCTGTCTGTGCTGTGCTGTCAGCACTAAGTCTTCCATTTTATTCATGTCTTCTACCCTCCTCAACCACATTGCCACGGTTGGAGGACAGTCTTGTTTCCAAAGTAGGGGAATACAGGACTTGGCTGCGTTAGTCAAATGTCGCAGTATAGATCTCTTATATCTTCTGGGGGGCAGGATGGACACATGGAGTAGGAAGAACGCCGGGTCGTTGGGAATCAGTAGGTCAGTAAATTTTTGGGACACCTCGCGTACTGCAGTCCAGAAAGGCGTCAACTTAGGGCAGGACCAAAACATATGTAACATGGACCCCCTTTCCTCATGACATCGCCAGCAACGTGCTGACGTGTCTGGGAAAATGGCGTGTAGGCGACTAGGTGTAAGATACCACCGTGTCATGATTTTATAATTGGTCTCTTGAATTTTAGTGCACAGCGACGTCTTAAGAGAATGGTCAATTATATTTTGTTTCTGGACTGCAGTAAAGGTGCATTGAAGCTCTGCCTCCCACTTGTCTGTGCACGCTAGGCTCGGCGGGTAGGCAGGTGTATTTAGTGTCGAATACATTTTAGAGAGGACCCGAGAAATTGGTTCCGTGCCCGTGAGGAATTCCTCGTATGAGGTCAGCGGTCTTGTGTAAGACTGGGGACTTGGGATGCTTTGAAGAAAATGGTGTATCTGTACTGCATCCCAGAAAGAGAGCTGGAATGAGCCCGCGGGATCGGTTAGCTCCGTTAACAGAGGCCACCTACCTCGCCGCACGAATTGTGCAGCCGTTACACAATCTGAGTCCCTCAGCGTCTGAAAGCGTGTAGATGAATTCCCAGGGGGGGGGGTGCTATTTTTTTTAACAGAAACTAAGAAAAGTGCATATTTTTTTTTTTTACAGAATTTTCGGTCTTTTTTCTTTTATAGCGCAAAAAATAAAAAACATAGAGGTGAATAAATATCACCAAAAGAAAGCTCTATTTCTGTGAAAAAAAGGACAAAAATTTTGTATAGGTACAGTGTTGCATGACTGAGTAATTGTCATTCAAAATGTGAGCACCGAAAGCTGAAAATTGGTCTGGTTAGGTAGGGGGTTTAAGTGCCCAGTGGTCAAGTGGTTAAAGTGGATGTAAACCCAATTCATGAAATTTGAGCTAGGCACATCTATCTGTAGTGTTTTCTTATCTCTCTTCAAAGAGCTAAGTCCCTTAGCTGTCTCTTCCTCCATAGCTCTGTTATCATCCTAATAAGTTCTCATTAGTTCAGGAAGACGGTGTGTTCTATTGAATATTGCCCTCCGTCGAGTACGGAAGGCCACTCTAGCTAATTTCCCCGATCAGCTGGGGTAAGGTCACCGTAGCACAAGCGCATATGGTAGGAGGCATTTTGTGATGGGAGAAAGCATTTGACGAGAACTGAAAGCTATGCAAACAGCGGAGGGAGACCGTAGTTGTCAGATTGTGCCTCGCTGTTGCGGGGCAGGTTTACAGTGTGCTCAAGGTCTGGTCTTGTCTGTGTTGCAGGACTGGTTTGGTGTGTTGAACGGTGGGTTTTGCTTGTGTCTAAGAGCGGGTTGCAACACAGACAAAACCCACCCTGCAACACAGCCACAACCCGCCCTGCAAAAGCGAGGCACAATCTGACAACTACGGTCTCCCTCCACTGTTTGGAGATGCCATTTGATGGGCAGAATTTAAAGCTATACAGTCGAAAAATTGCATTTTTAATTTTTTTTTTATTAGTAATGATGGCGATCTGCAATTTTTATTATGACTGCGACATTGCGGCGGACAGATCGGACACTTTTGACACTATTTTCCCTATCATGTCACTAGGCAGAGCAGGGAAATGGCTTTTTTTCATAGGCATCTCCCCGTTCGGCCTGTCCATGTCACGATTGCAGGCCACCAGTGGACATCGAGTTGGCAAGGCCCATAGGCATGTTCCCACGCCCCCTAGCCTGCGATAATGGAGGGACGTACGGGTACGCTCATTTGCGCAGGTGTGCATACCGCCGACGTATACTGTCATGCAGTAGTCAGCAAATGGTTAAGCCATATTTCCTGATCACTCCTATAGAGGTGACTTTTACAGTACATTTGTTTTGATGCAATTGGTCAATTTGTGTGATACACAAGATACAATGTCCAGTATACTTTTATATAAGGAAAATCTCGCACTCAGTTTTTATCGATATCAGACTACTGCAACTTACAAATCCTGAATACTGGAAATAAACAATAATCTTAATAATAATAAGCTGTCCCTTTAACCACTTCGGGACCAGTGACATACCCGCACATTCCCATGCATTTGGTAATCCATTGAAATTAATTGGCTGTCAAAAAGCCAAACATGCACCGTTTGGTGCCAGGGACCACCACCAGCGCCAAATGTCAGGGACCACGATCAGAGCCAAATGTCACGGACCGTCGCTAGAGCCAAATGTCAGCGCCCACTACCAGAGCCAAATGTCAGCGACCACCACCAAAGCCAAATGTCAGGGATCACCACCACCAGAGCCAAATGTCAGGAATTATCACCACCAGAGCCAAATGTCAGGGACCACCACCACCAGAGCCAAATGTCAGGGACCACCACCAGATCCAAATGTCAGGGACCACCACCACCAGAGCCAAATGTCAGGGACCACCACCAGAGCCAAATGTCAGCATCCACCACCAAAGCAAAATGTCAGGGATTACCACCACCAGAGCCAAATGTCAGGGACCACCACCAGATGCAAATGTCAGGGACCACCAGAGCCAAATGTCAGCGCCCACCACCAGAGCCAAATGTCAGCGACCACCACCACCAAAGCCAAATGTCAGCGACCACCACCAAAGCCAAATGTCAGCGACCACCACCAAAGCCAAATGTCAGGGACCACCACCAGATCCAAATGTCAGGGACCACCACCACCAGAGCCAAATGTCAGGGACCACCACCAGAGCCAAATGTCAGTGTCCACCACCAAAGCCAAATGTCAGGGATTACCACCACCAGAGCCAAATGTCAGGGACCATCACCAGATCCAAATGTCAGGGACCACCAGAGCCAAATGTCAGCAGCCACCACCAGAGCCAAATGTCAGCGACCACCACAAAAGCCAAATGTCAGCGACCACCACCAGAGCCAAATGTCAGGGATTACCACCACCAGAGCCAAATGTCAGGGACCACCACCACCAGAGCCAAATGTCAGGGACCACCACCAGATCCAAATGTCAGGGACCACCACCACCAGAGCCAAATTTCAGCGCCCACCACCAGAGCCAAATGTCAGCGACCACCACCAAGGCCAAATGTCAGGAATCACCGCCACAAGAGCCAAATGTCAGGGATTACCACCACCAGAGCCAAATATCAGGGACCACCCCCACCAGAGCCAAATGTCAGGGACTACCACCACCAGAGCCAAATGTCAGGAACCACCACCACCAGAGCCAAATGTCAGGGACCACCAGTGCTGAATGCCAGGGACCACCAGAGCCTGAATGCCAGGGACCACAAGTGCCCAAATGCCAGGGGCCACCAATGCAGAGCGGGGATTATTATTAGAAATCACTTGAATAACACAGCGGGGATGTCCCGCTGTGTCAGGTATAGTATACGAGAACACCGAGCACTGATGTCCTGTCCCCGGCTGTTAATATGATTGACAGCACACGGTGGCAATTGGGAGACAGAGATCAGCGATCAGTGTTCTGAACGGCGGGAAGCAGCACATCAGCTATCAGTGTTCTGATATACTATACCAGACACAGCGGAACATCCCCACTGTGTCATACAACTGATTTCTAATAATAATTCCTGCTCTGCACGGAGATAGCAGGCGGAGGGGGGGGGGTGGAGGAAACGGGGACAGTGGAGGGGCAGATTGTTGTCAGGGAGGAGGAGGAGCGAGGAGAGAGAAGGACACCTCCTCCATGGGCAGCACAGACCAGGGGCTTGAGACCCCTTCTGTCCACATGTCTGCTTCCTCCCTGCTAGAACTACAATGGGGCATGCCAGACCACTGGCTGAGGGGGATAGAGAGGGATAGAAGCCAGCAGGCAATAGCCTATTACAGAGGAAATACAGAGCTTAGAAGAACAAGGATGGCAAAGTTGGTGAAGGTAGGAGATCAGCAACAACGATATGGAAAAAATAATTTGCCCAGAGTTCTGCTTTAAAATGTTTTTCTTTTCATACATCAGGGGACACAGAGCCATAGTAGTTACTATGTGGGTTATAGGCCACTTTCGCCAGTGTGTAAGGTGGTCACGAGTAAAGATGTGCTGTGCTGAGCTATACTGGAGCAATCCTTGCTGGGGCTCGCCATGCTGACCGGATCCATTCAAACTTGAATGGTACCCGGGCCTCGTATCCGAAGAAACATGTTTTTTTCTGAGAATGCTTCTCTTTTTAGAGAGCTGGACCCTGGGACCCAGTATGTTTTGGTAGTAAGACTATAAAGTTTTACTGGCAGGGTGCTGTTACAGGTCCAGGATTGTGGGTTACCTGTAGGTTCCCCTGCTCCTGAAGGTTTAACGGAGCCCACCATGAAGGGCGAAGATTGGGTCTGTTGGTTTACCACAGAAAACTCTGCAGCGGGAAGGTAAGTGGAGTAAGTGGAGTTTTCTAAGAATTTTTACTTTTATTTTCTTATGAATGTTTACTTTAAGAAAAATAATGTTGTCATATGTCACCACTGGGGGCTGTATTGAGCACTCACTGCCTTATGCTGGAAACAGTGCTGTGTCAGGAGATGAATACTTTGTCCATTCCTCCGGCCAAAGAAGCAGATCCTCCAATAAGCAAAAGGGGGGATTTGTCTCCTTCGCCTGTTGCCCCATCTATGCTGGGATTCCCCCCCTCATGGGGTAAAAGCGCCCGGATCCATTTTTTTGGGGGGGGGGAACGGGAAAATGCAGCGGCCGCTCAGCGGCTTTTGTATACCTCCCCGCCATGCTCGCTCTAGGTCCGAGGGTACCTGTAGTCCGCCGCTCATGTTGAAAACCCGTATTTTTGAAAATGGGGGCTTGGGGCTAATGGCATCAGCGTTCTCAGATGCCAGGTGCACGTGGAGGAAGCTTTTAAAGCACACTATGTGCTGCTGCTGGCTGTGGAGGCACAGAGGTGGCATTTTTTTTTAGGTTTGGTGACACAGGCATTTCCTTTTGACACATTGTTACTGCTTCAGGCTGGGTATTAATAGCAGCAATATTTTGCTGGACTATAGCCTAGCAGTGTATGCATTCCTTCTGGTAGTGCCTCTGCTTTGTGCATCAGGCTATGAGTGGAAGGGGGACAAGGAACTCCTCAAAGGGTTCTAATTGATCGATTGTTTTGCAACAACCTAAATCCATGTCCAAGAAAATGTCATCCTCCTCTGAGAGTGATGCAGCCGGCCAGAGTGAGCCATCGGGGAGACTGGTGTTGCAGCAGCGCTGGACACTACAGCCCCTATATATATCACAAAGGAGTTTTTTTCTTCTACCATTTCTAGTTTGGAACAGAAGATTGATGCTATGATCACTTTCCATAGTGTATCCAAGTGTTGTAGATCCCCATCCGGTGCTCAGGACCCTTATCCTGAGGTACAAGGGACAGGGGATCAGGAAGTTCTTCCAAAAGATCAGGAAGACGATATCCCCTCTTCCGAGGATCCTAATATAGAGGGTGTAGTCTCACAAGACAGTTTGTTGGTACACTCCCTTACTAAATTGGTTCACTCAACCTTTTTTCTGCCTGTAGCGCAATCTATTGATGAATGGGAACACCTGGATATGCAATTTTTTCCTCCAAAAAAGTTTTCTACACTTTATCATATGGAGGAGCAATTCTATAAGAAATGGGGGGTTCCAGTAATCGATGGTGCAATCACCTCCATAAATAAAAATCTCACCTGTCTGGTAGACAATGTACAAATGTTAAAGGATCCAACAGATAAAAAGTTGGAATTTCTTTTTAACCACCTCAATATGCCAAGCTGCTATTTCCAAAGCGAGCAAAGTGCTTTCTTGTATTAAGAGAGGTATGGACTCCAGAGAGAGAGATATAATTTTGCCCCTGTTCAAATCATTAGTAAGACCTCACCTGGAATATGCAGTTCAGTTTTGGGCACCTGTTCTCAAAAAGGATATCGGGGAACTTGAGAAAGTGCAGAGAAGGGCAACCAAACTGATAAGAGGCATGGAGGAGCTCAGCTATGAGGAAATATTAGAGGAACTAAATTTATTCACTCTTGAGAAGAGGAGAATAAGGGGGGATATGATCAACATGTTCAAATATATAAGGGGTCCATATAGTGAACTTGGTGTTGAGTTATTCTCTGTACGGTCAACCCAGAGGACGCAGGGGCACTCTTTATGTCTAGAGGAAAAGAGATTTCATCTTCAAATACGGAAAGGTTTCTTCACAGTAAGAGCTGTGAAAATGTGGAATAGACTCCCGCCAGAGGTGGTTCTGGCCAGCTCAGTAGATTGCTTTAAGAAAGGCCTGGATACTTTCCTGAATGTACATAATATAACTGGGTACTAACATTTATAGGTAAAGTTGATCCAGGGAAAATCCGATTGCCTCTTGGGGGATCAGGAAGGATTTTTTTTCCCCTGCTGTAGCAAATTGGAGCATGCTCTGCTGTTTTTTTTTTTTTTGCCTTCCTCTGGATCAGTTGTGGGCATAAAATTGGGTATTTGGATTGTACGATTATTTTTTTATTTTATTTATTTGTTTTTAAGGTTGAACTGGATGGACTTGTGTCTTTTTTCAACCTGACTAACTATCTAACTATGTAATACAGTGCACTTACACCCCCTTCCTGACCAAACCAATTTTCAGCTTTCATCGCTTTCACAGTTTGAATGACAATTACTCAGTCATGCAACACTGTACCCATATAAAACTTGCGTCCTTTTTTCCACCAAAATAGAGCTTTCTTTTAGTGGTATTTAATCACTAGTAGGTTTTTTATTTTTTGTGCTATAAATAAAAAAAAAACTTACATTTTGTGAAAAAAATGCCTTTCTCTTTGTTTCTGTCATAAAATTTTGCTAATTAGTCATTTTTCTTCATAAATTGTGGCCAAAATTTATACTGCTACATATCTTTGGTAAAAATAACCTAAATTAGTAAAGAAAGAAAACCAGGATAATGTGAAAAATTGAAGGGCATGAATGTATTTTGGTCCTATGGTTTTCTTTTAATACTTGATTATGTTTTGTACGCAACTTAAATGAAAAAAAAAATAACCTAAATTAGTGTATATTATTTGGTCTTTGTGAAAGTTACAGAGTCTACAAACTATGGTGCCAATCACTGAAAATTGATCACATCTGATCAGGCCTTCAGCACATCAGGTGTATCTCATTTCTTGAGACACTAACAAGTCAGGAAAGTACAAATATCCCCCAAATTACCCCTTTTTAGAAAGTAGATATTCAGAGGTATTAAGTAAGTAGCATGGTGAGTTTTTTTAAGTTGTAATTTTTTTCCCACAATTCTTTCGCAAAATTAAGATTTTTTTTATATATTTTTTACAAGATTGTCATATTATCAGGTTATTTCTCACACACAGTATATGCATACAACAAATTACACCCCAAAATACATCTCATTTCACAACCACCTATTACAATTTTGAAGGCCCTGGAGTACCAGGACAATGGAATTGCCCACAAAATTACCCCATTTTGGAATGCAAACACCCCAACATATAATCTATGAGGCATAATGAGTCTTTTGAACGGTTCATTTTTTTCCAAAAGTTTTTGGAAAATGTGGAAAAAAAATGAAAACACTTTTTTTTTTACACAAAGTTATCAACTTATGAGATATTTCTAACACATAGCATGTATATAGCAAAAATTACACCCCAAAACACATTCTGCTACTCCTCCCGAGTATGGCGATACCACATGTGTAGGACTTTTACACAGTCTGGTCACATAGAGAGGCCGAAAATTGAAGTAGTACCTTTGATTCCTACCCATCACACTTTTGAAGGTCCAGAAGCACCAGAACAGTGGAATTACCCCCAAAATGACCCCATTTTGGAAAGTAAACACCCCAACGTATATTGTATGAGGCATGGACTGCAAATAGGTACTCGGGTACTTTGATGGGCTGAAGAGAGGTACTCGGGTACTCTGATGGGCTGGTGACAGGTACTTGAGTACTCTGATGGCCTGGTGACAGGTACTTGGGTACTCTGACGGCCTGGTGACAGGTACTCGGGTACTCTGATGGCCTGGTGACAGGTACTCGGGTATTCTGATGGCCTGGTGACAGGTACTCATATGGACTGTGAAAAGTACTCGGGTACTCAGATGAACTGTGACAGGTACTCAGGTACTCAGATGGACTGACAGGTACTTTGGTACTCAGATGAACTGTGACCGGTATTCAGGTACTCATATGGACTTTGACAGGTACTCAGATGAACGGTGACAGGTACTCGGGTACTCTGATGGACTGAGACAGGTACTTGGGTACTCAGATGGACTGTAATAGGTACTCAGATGGACTGTGACAGGTACTCGGGTACTCTGATGGGCTGTAACAGGTACTGGGGTACTCAGATGGACTGTGACAGGTACTTGGGTACTCTGATGGGCTGTGACAGGTACTCGGGCACTCTGATGGGCTGTGACAGGTACTCGGATGGACTGTGAGGGACAGGTACTATGATGGGTGGTGACAGGTCCTCTTTATTGGGGTGGGCAATCAGTGTGATTGGTGTGTACTGAAAGTGATAACGAGATGTTACCGCAATCTCCTCCTCTCACACGATCGGTGTGTGAGGAGGAGAACCCGGTAACATCTCGTTACCGCGGTTTGTTTACATTTAGTGATCGGCTGTGAAACGATCACAGCCGATCACGTGGGTAAACAGCCAGCTAATGACTGTTTACCAGCGTTGGTGACAAGCAGTGTTTCTGGGAACACGCCGCCACAGACGTGCAGCACGCTCGCGATCGTGCGCACATGCCGTACCCAGTGGGGGTGTAACCATCTGTGATTGGCCGTGACTTCATCACGGCTGATCACGTGGTAAACAGCCATACCCAATGGCTGTTCACCCCTCTCGGTGGCGAGCGGTGTCTCCGTGACACCCTGCCACTGAAGGAACAAGGATGCGCACGCAGGATCGCGCGCATTCCCTGTTTAAATGGGAGGATGTCATATGATGGCCTCCCACCACAAGAGCCACACCGCCTGGCCGTCATTTGACAGCTGGCGGTCGGCAAGCAGTTAAGAACAACATGTCTCTGGTAAGTTTAGTAGTGCAGCCGGTTTTTGCAGCAATTGGTGTGTCTCAGTCCATAAAGGACCAGTTTGTAGAGATACTTAAGATTAGTCCTGATCAGCAGGTCCAACAATGGGCTGGCGTATCAGATGCACTATGTTTTACAGTGGATGCTATGAAGGATTCTATTATTCAAGGCTCATGACTTATGCTAGGACTACTGCATACACTCAGAGTCCTGTGGTTGAAAAGTTGGTGAGCCGAAGCACCATGTAAGAAGCTCTTGGCCAGTTTCCCATTTCATGGTGAACGGTTATTTGGAGACGATTTAGATAAATATATGTAGCACTGACTCCCGAAGGAGCGGCTGATTTGATTGGGCTTGCACTCTAGTGACAAAACCCCACTAACTTGCCTCAGTCCCTTGACACAGCTGTGGTGCAATACAATACAGTACAATATAATATATCACAATATACCTGTATTGTCCTCTCAGTATCCACTGGCTCCACCTGCTGAGAGAAAACAATACTCCACATAACAATATACTTAACCAAAGTATATTTTAGTGTATATATATTAGGGGTGCGCCGAATGGGTTTTTTGGTGCGGAAATCGATACCGAAAATAAAAATACACTAGGCCGAAAAACCGAAACCGATACCGAAACAGCACCGATACCGAAAATGACTCTTTTGAAAAAATATTTTCATACAGGAGATGGTCAGAGACTGGAGACATAGTACAGGAGATGGTCAGAGACTGGGAACATGGTACAGGAGATGGTCAGAGACTGAAGACATGGCACAGGAGATGGTCAGAGACTGAAGACACGGTACAGGAGATGGTCAGAGACTGCAGACATGGTGCAGGAGATGGTCAGAGACTGAAGACATGGTACAGGAAATGGTCAGAGACTGCAGACATGGTACAGGAGATGGTCAGAGACTGCAGACATGATAAAGGAGATGGTCAGAGACTGCAGACATGATACAGGAGATGGTCAGAGACTGCAGACATGGTACAGGAGATGGTCAGAGACTGCAGACATGGTACAGGAGATGGTCAGAGACTGCAGACATGATACAGGAGATGGTCAGCAACTGCAGACATGGTACAGGAGATGGTCAGAGACTGCAGACACGATACAGGAGATGGTCAGAGACTGCAGACATGGTACAAGAGATGGTCGGAGACTGTGAACATGGTACAGGAGATGGTCAGAGACTGCAGACATGGTACAGGAGATGGTCAGAGACTTGCCAAAATGGTACAGGAGATCAAAGCAGCCTCACCAGTTCCCCTCAGATGCAGCCTGCCTGATAAAAATACATGCACAGTGTTTTCCATGTATTCCAATGGCTTTAGTTCACACCATGCAGTCAGTTTCCGATGCAGAAACTGACTGCATGGTGTGGACTAGAGCCATTGGAATACATGGAAAACAATGTGCATGCATTTTGTGCAAAAAAAAAAAAGCACACGGAACTGCATCTGGTGTGAACTGGCCCCAAGCAAGGCACCTGATTCTGTTCCAACAGACTTCTATTGTGAATGATCATATCGTTACCTCTACTAGCAATAACAACTTAACCCTTCCCCATTCTATCACATGGCGATAAAAACCTAGCTGGGTCAAAATCAAGATTATTATTATTTTTTTTTATATGGCCAATAAAGGGAGTACAGCCTTTGTGCTATGACCTGGTTTACATAGCATGGCTACATTCACACAAATGGCCAGAGGTGGATAGTTTCAGAGGCAAACAAATTACTCTTTTGGATGCAGCAGCACTGTGGGCACAAAAAACGTGTGATTCAACTCTGCAGCAATGCTTGCCCTGGGCACACTCTTTTCCCCTCATGCAGCTTGCCAGTGTCTGAATGCAGCCTTACCTATGCCCAGATCAGAGCGGTGATCTCCGTGTGTCACGGAGCTGTGCATTGAATTGCCTGGGCGACTGCAGTAACAATGTCCCGTCACAGGAGGCGGGACATTGTTACTGCAGCCGCCCAGGCAATTCAATGCACAGCTCCGTGACACACGGAGATCACCGCACTGTTGGGCGGGAGGAAAGGAGGACGAGCCAGGAAAATACCCCCACAATGGGCGGCACCAGGGGGCGGAGGCCCCACCCCCATTTTCGGCCCCATTATCGGCAAGATTTTCCTTTTGGCAATTTGCCTAAAACACCATTTTCGGCCGATATGTTTAGGTGGCTGAAATTTCAGTGCATCCCTAATATATATATATATATATATATATATATATATATATATATATATATATATATATATATATATATATATATTTGTAAATAGGTGATTACAACAATTTTACTGTCACCCAACATAGATTGACAGGACAATGAACTTTGGGAGCTCCCCCTACTTTTGTAGCTATGCGTGAGATCTCACTTAAAGTACTCAGTCTTTATCTTCGGATCTTCGCTAGCAATGATAACTCCATATAAATTTGTAATCCAAGGTTAAAGCAGTTAAAATTTAATTAAGGATGATCCTTGTATTGCTTCCACAAATATAATACAGTGCTTGAAGTGTGATAGTAAGTAGGCCTTATGCCTGCCTAGCGTCAGTTGCTATACTCCTTCTCCGTGGGACTAGTTATCCCAGCGAGGCCTGTATATAAGTCTGACTAGGTGCAATGGTTTAGAAAACGGTGGGTAGCAACCCGCTCACCAACTGGATCGGAACCTTGGTGTGATAACTTTGGTCCGGTAGTTGCAGCTTGCTTCTGCATCAGCCAGCTCCGTCACTCCGTCCCTTTCCGAAAGGTGGACCTGGACTTCCGATGCTTAAACGAGTGTCTCTTGATCCTCTCAATCCGATATCTGAGTCGCTGGCACTTCAGGTCACTCACACAACCGAGCAGGGTTGTGCTCTGCACAGGCAATAGGTCACTTCCTCCGGGAGGCCTCTCCACAAGTCCTCAAATGCAGGCCATGCGTTCCCAAGAGACCTAAAATGGCCGCTCAGGGTCCTTTTATCCCCTACCCAGCATGCAATGCAAGAGAGGGTGTCCATGGGTAGGTCACTCGGCATCTTGGGTAAATAACAGTCACTTCCTGTAAATAGTTCAATGCTTGAAAGCCAAATATCATTTAAGTTCACTTTCAGTATTTGGCTGCTAGATGGCGCCAAACACTCAGCTATAGAACCGTCCATAGACTTTCATTATAATGCTAATACACATCAGAAGAAGAATATCAGCGCTACATATATTCAAAGGATTTCTAATGGGAAAAGTTCTCTTTTACCAGTAAAAAATAAGTTTAAGCACTTCTCCTTTAAACATGCATCTTCTCCAGTGCCAGGAGCATCTGCCTCTAGGCAGTCTCGACGGCCTCCACTGTCAAGCTCAAGAGGAAGACCTCAGGGGCAGTCCCAGGGCCAAAAGAGGACTAGGGGCAGAAAGCTCGCAAAACAAAATCCTAAAGCCTCCTTATGAAGGAGCGCCCCCGCTCACTTAGGTCAAAACAGATGGGTGACTTCCTCAATTTCTCTAGGTTACCAACTAGAGTTCAGAGAATTCCCGTCTCCTTGTTTTCTGAGATCAAACATTCCCAGAGATCCAGAGAAAAGGAAGTCGCTCTTTCTAGCTCTGGATCATCTCTTATCCCAGGAGGTGATATCAGAGGTTCCCACAGAGGAACAGGGTTCAGGGTTTTATTCAAACCTTTTCACGGTTCGAAAACCGAATGGGGAGGTAAGACCCATTCTAGAGCTCAAAGATCTGAACCAGCACTTAAATATGTCGCCATTTTGCAAGGAGGGCAATTTTTGGCATCGATCAATATCAAGGCTGCATATCTCCACGTGCCGATATGTCCCGCTCATCATAAATTTCTACGCTTCGAGGTAGAAAATCGTCATTTTCAGTTTGTGGCTCTGCCATTCAGTCTAGCCACCGCACCATGTGTGTTCACAAAGATCCTGGCTCTTCTTTTAGCCAGTGTAAGGGATCAGGGTATAACTGTCCTAGCCTATCTAGACAATCCGCTTTTAGTAGATCAATCGGTCTCCGGTCTAGACCAAAGTTTTACCTCAACTGTAAACTACCTGAAATTCCTAGGCTGGGTTCTCAACCTAGAAAATTAGAGCCTCAATTGGTGGTTGATATCCAGCAACCTCCAAAAGGGGAAATCCTTTCTATCAGTATCCTGGAAAGTGGTAACAACGGATGCCAGCCTTTTAGGTGTCAGGGCTGGGCTCAGCCCTTCCTTCTCTGAGCTGGCCTGTTGGCTAATTTCCAGATGCTTTCTCTCCACAGTGACTCAGCTGTTGTTGATCTGCTCGTCAGTCCTGCCTACTTAAAGCCGTCCAGCTCACTTCATCTCTGCCTTTGGTCACATCTCAGAGACTTTTCGTATGCGTTCCTGTTGAAGACTTGTTCAGCTGACATCCCTTCTGGCTCCTGATCCTGCTTGCTGTACTACTACGTTGATCTCTGGCTCTCTGACATTGGCATTGGCTGATTACCTGATCTGGTTACCGAACTCTGGCTATGTATTGACTACGCTTACTCTGTTTACCTTTTTATTATTATTAAACAAGTATGATTAACTGTACTTCTTTCTCAGTCGGATTCATGGTTTCTGACAGTAGGCGAAGGCCATGAATTCAGAAGATGCAGTCAGTCCACTTGTTGGTAATATTTTTTCCAGATTGGATGACCAGGATCACCGCATGAATCAGTTTGCCTTGGAGTTACAAATGCTCCTGAGTCACATGGCTAACCTGGAATCTTCCACTATGGCTGCTGCTCCGATACAACCTGTGTTGCAGGCCTTCTCTGCTTCTGCTTCAGTCTCTGTGCAGGCACACGCCTCAAGTATTACCTCTATAAGAGGCATGTCTGGATTTGCAGAGGGTTTCTCAACCAGGTTGAGATATACTTTGAGATGCTGCCCCAGGCATTCCCTATAGACAGAAGCAAAGTAGGGTTTGTGATCTCTTTGCTTTCTGAGAGAGCCCTGGCCTGGGCAAACCCTCTATGGGAGATGCAAAAACCCATGGTCCTGAGTTACCCAGAATTTGACATTCCTGCACGCTCTGGTTCTGCTGCCAAGAGCCTCATGTCCATCAAAGTATGAGAAATGTTACCGATTACGCCATTGATTTCCGTAGTCTGGCAGCAGAGGTTGCTTTGAACAATGAGGCCCTCGTGGCTGCCTATCTCATGGTCTCTCGGATAACATCAAGGATGAGAGAGCAGCCCGAGATATACCCACTGAGCTGGAGAGGTTGATCACATTTTCCATCCTCATTGACTCCAGATTTAGAGAAAGACTCTCTTTTAAGGAGCGCTGGCACAAGCCTCCTGTATATTTTTCTCCAAGCTTTGCAGTCCCACCCTTGCCTCCCTCACTTCCCATGCCTCCTGGTACCGAGTCGGTCTGTGAAGATGAACCCATGCACTTGGGCTTCACACGTCTCTCTGCGGATAAGAGAGAGCCCTTAGGAGGAGGGAGAGATTGTGCCTTTATGGTGGTCAGGCTGGTCACTTTTTGTAGTTTTGTCCTACGCGTCCAGGGAACACCCGAACCTTGAGGTCCTGTCACGGACAGACCTTAAGTTGTGTTGTTTCATCAGTTTCCCAGAAAGATAAGCCCCTGGTTTCGGTTACTCTGTCTTGGGCTGAGTCATCCGTCGAGATAAAGGCTCTAATCGACTCTGGGGCTGCAGACCTGTTCATTGATGCTTTCTTTGTATCGAAGTACTCAATTCCACTGCAGCTTGCTTGACACTCCACTTGCCATTGAGGCTCTTGAAGGGAGACCTCTATAGCCTGTCCATGTGACTCATGAGACTGTTCCATTGTCCAGGGCCATAGGGGCCCTTCACCATTCCTCACCTATGTTTCTGCTGGTTATTGGTTATCCTTGGTTACAGGGGCACAACCCTTCTTTTGATTGTCTCTGTGCTGAGGTTCTGTCCTGGTCACCACAGTGCAGTGAGAAATGCTTCCAGAAGGTAGCCAAGGTCATGTGCACCTCTTCACTCTCCTCCCTGAAGGATGAGTACCGTGATTTTAGCGATGTCTTTGACAAAGGTCAAGCCTGTACTTTGCCTCCACATTTGTCATATGATTGTGCAATTGACCTTCAATCTGGTGCCATACCCCCTCCTGGGTTTACCCTTTGTCAGTCTTGAAGGATAAGGCCATGAAGGACTATGTTGCAGACGCACTTTATCGTTGTTTTATCCACAAATCCTCATCTCCTGCTGGTGCTGGTTTCTTTTTTGTGAAGAAGAGTGGTGAACTGAGACCTTGTAATGATTATAGGGGTCTCAATCGCTTCACGATTAAGAATGTCTATCCCATCCCATTGATTACGGAGTCATTTGACCGCCTCAAGGGAACAACGGTTTTCACAAAGCTTGATTTGAGAGGGGCATACAATCTCATCAGGATTAAGGGGGGCAACGAGTGGAAAACTGCGTTTAATATCAGATATAGTCATTATGAATATCTCATCATGCCTTTTTGCCTTTGTAACGCTCTGGCAGTTTTCCAGGAGATTATTAAGCATCTTCTCGACCAGCGTGTAACGATGTACGTCGGCAGAATGGCACGGGCAGGCAAACTGGCATACAGGTACGTCCATTTGTATTTGCCGCCCTGCCATCGCATTCGTGCTGGCGGCGGCGCACACGTGTAAGTCCGGTCGCAGGTCCCGTGGACTCGATCGCTGTGGGGATGCTGTTTACATCGGCATCTCCCCGTTCTGCCTAGCAACAAGTGACACTGATCTCTGCTCCACGTGATTGGAGCAGAGATCAGTGTTCACTAACACACAGCCCAGCGCCCCACAGTTAGTAACACGCCCCTAGGACACACTTAACCCCTACACTGCCACCCCCTGGTTAACCCCTTCACTGCCAGTCTCATTTACACAGGATTCAGTGCATTTGTATAGCACTGATTGCTGTATAAATGGCAATGGTCCCAAATATGTGTCCGCCAAAATGTCACAGTCACAATAAAAATCACTGATCGCCACCATTACTAGTAAAAAAAATTATTAATAAAAATGCCATAAAACTATCCCCTATTTTGTAAACACTATAAATTTTGCGCAAACCAATACGTATCGGCCTAAACTGAGGAAAAAAAAACGTTTTTTTATATATTTTTGGGGGATTTATATTATAGTAAAAGTAAAAAATAATGCATTTTTTTTCAAAATTGTCACTCTATTTTTGTTTATAGCACAAAAAATAAAAACTTCAGGGGTGAACAAATACCACCAAAAGAAAGCTCTATTTGTGGGAAAAAAAGGACGTCAATTTTGTTTGGGAGCCACGTCGCATGACCATGCAATTGTCAGTTAAAGCGACGCAAATCGCAAAAAGTGGTCTGGTCTTAATCCAGCAAACTGGTCCTGTCCGAAAGTGGTTAACGATGTCCTCCGAGATTTGTTGCAGATATGTATGGTGGTTTATCTCGACGATATCCTCATATTTTCCAAGTCCCTGGGGAGCCACCACACAGATGTCTGTTGTGTGCTTCAGAGACGAGAGAACAATCTCTATTGTAAATTGGAAAAGTGCGAATTCCATTGTGAACAGGTGAAATTCCTGGGCTATCTCATTTCCACTGCTGGTTTTTCGATGGACCCAGAGCAACTTTCAGCGGTCCTACAGTGACCTCGACCCGTGGGTTTACATCCTCCACAGCATTTTCTTGGCTTTGCCAACTATTATCGGAAGTTTATTGGTAACTTCTCTTCTCTGGTCAAGTCCCTGACTGATATGGCCAGGAAAGACAGCAACCCACAGAGTTGGTCCCGAAGTCCATTAAGGCCTTTGAGAGTCTCAAAGTTGCCTTTGTTTCTGCTCCTGTGTTGGCACACCCTGAACCTACCTTGCCTTTTATACTAGAAGTTGATGCTTCCGAGACCGGAGTTGGCGCCCTTCTGTCTCAACGCCCTAACTCTGAATGCGCTATGCATCCGTGTGGCTACTTTTCCAAGAAAATTTCACCGGGGGAGTGCAATTACGAGATTGGTCAGAGAGCTGTTGGTGATCATTTTAGCCCTGAAAGAATGGAGACATCTCCTTGAAGGTACCACTGTGCCGGTTATCATTCTTACTGACCATAAGAATCTCACATTCTTGTCTGAGGCTAAGTGCCTCTCTCCCAGAAGGGTGCGATGGGCTCTTTTCTTGTCAAGTTTCAATTACAATGTCTCATTCTTACCCGGTACTAAGAATGTAAGGGCTGACGCCTTGTCACGACA
The DNA here is from genome assembly GCF_037356315.1 of Lithobates pipiens. Classification (NCBI taxonomy): domain Eukaryota; kingdom Metazoa; phylum Chordata; class Amphibia; order Anura; family Ranidae; genus Lithobates; species Lithobates pipiens. Next base: position 151,216,497 of record NW_027507785.1, on the reverse strand, counting down.
ATTTTCCTCCACTCCCAAGATGGAGTTGGTTCCGGTGATTCCTCCTGATTGTATTCTGGCTACGGTTCGCACCAGTCTTACTTTCCTTTGGGTAAAAAAAAATCTTGCTGCTCAGGTCCATGCTCCTCCTGAGAAACCTTGTGACCGCTGCTTTGTTCCCGAGAGTCTCCGTACTGCCGTGCTTCAGACTTACCATTCTCCCAAGGCTGCTGGCCACCCTGGGAAGAATCAACTCTTTGGGGCCATTTCCCAACAATTCTGGTGGCCTAGTCTACGTGCTGATGTAACCGCCTTCATAGCTGCCTGTTCCATGGGTGCTCAGAGTAAGACTCCACGACACCTTCCAGTGGGCCTCCTACAACCCATAACCAATGGAGAGAGGCCCTGGACCCAGCTGTCTATGGATTCATTGTGGAGTTACCCAACTCCCAGGGCAACACTGTTATCCTTATGGTGGTTGACCGATTCTTGAAAATGTTGCATTGTATTCAACTCAAGAAGTTACCTACTTCTAAGGAAATTACTTCTATTTTTGCTCGGGAGATCTTCCGCTTACATGGGCTACCCAAGGAGATTGTCTCAGACAGGAGTAGTCAGTTTGTTTCCCGGTTCTGGCGAGCCTTTTGTGCACAGTTGGGTATTCAGCTTGCTTTCTCCTCTGCATATCACCCGAAGTCTGATGGGGCTGCAGAATGAGCCAATCAGTCCTTGGAGCAATTTATACGTTTGTATATTTCTGACCATCATAACAAGTGGTCCTATCTCTTACCGTGGGCAAAGTTTGCTCACAATGGTGCCTTGAATTCAGCTTCCCGTTTATGGCGAACTATGGTTTCCAAGCTTCCGCATTGCCTGCCTTGTTTGTTCCGCAGAGTATTCCTGCGTTAGAGGAGCATCTCCGTGGTCCTCGTTCCACTTGGGCACAAGTCCAGGAGGCTTTGCAACATGCTAACAATAGGTACAGACTCCATGCTGACCGCAGACGCCTGCCTGCGCTTTCCTACCAGGCAGGGGACAGAGTTTGGCTGTCCTCTCGTAACCTCCGACTTCATGTTCCTTCTTTGAAGTTCCCCCCAACAGTTTATTGGGCCTTTCTGTATCCTTCACAGGATTACCCAGTGGCTTACGCATTGGACCTTCCTCCTAGTATGCACATCTCTAATGTGTTTCATGTCACCTTATTGAAACCTTTGGTCTGCAACCACCTTGGTGCCACATCCTCACCCTATACAGGTTGAGAATCATGAGCAGTATGAAGTACAATCCATTGTTGACTCCCGTAGGTTCCATGGGCGCATAGAGTACCTGGTGCATTGGAAGGGGTATGGAACGCTCTTGGGTCTCATCCTCAGACATACATGCCCCTGTCCTCCTCCATGATTTCCATAGACGTTTTCCCCTCAAGCCTGGTGGTCCTCCGAGGGGGAGAGGTCATTGAGGGGGTACTGTCAGGGCTGGGCTCAGCCCTTTCTTCTCTGAGCTGGCTGCTCAGCTGTCGGCTAATTGCTAGCTCCTTTCTCTCCACAGTGACTCAGCTGTTGTTGATCTGCTCATCAGTCCTGCCTACTTAAAGCCGTCCAGCTCACTTAATCTCTGCCCTCGCCTTTGGTCACATCTCAGAGACTTTTCTCCTGCGTTCCTGTTGAAGACTTGCTTGGCTGAAGTCCCTTCGGACTCCTGATTCTGCTTGCTGTACTACTACGTTGATCTCTGGCTCTCTGACATTGCCATTGGCTGACTACCCGATCTGGTTACTGAACTCTGGCTATGTATTAACTATGCTTACTCTTTTTACCTTTTTATTATTATTAAACAAGTGTGATTAACTGTACTTCTGTCTCAGTCTGATTCATGGTTTCTGACACTAGGCTGGGGAGCAGTCCTGGAAGAATGTTCTGTACAGGGGAAGTGGTCCAAGTCAGAAAGGACCTTGTCCATCAACATTCTAGAAATTTGGGCAGTACGTCTGGCTCTAGAGTCCTGGCCGCTCAGACTATGGAATTGTCCTGTCAGAGACAATGCCACGGCTGTGGCCTACATCACAAGGAGTCATGCAGCCAAAAAGAGGTGAATTATGTTCTAGCTTGGACAGAAAGCAACTTTCCTTGCCTATCAGCGATTCTCATTCCAGGGATAGAAAATTGGCAGGCGGACTACTTGAGTCGCCAACAGTTGTTTCCGGGAGAATGGTCCCTTCACCCTGACATCTTTCTGTTGATATGTCAAAGATGGGGTGTTCTGGATGTTGATCTGTTGGCGTCCAGATTCAACAACAAAGTCGACAACTTTGTGTCAAGGAAGAGGGATCCGCTAGCGTGTGGAACAGACGCCTTGGTCTTTCTATGAGATCAGTTTTCACTGATCTATGCGTTTCCTCCAGTTCTCCTGCTTCCGTGCCTTCTCCGCAGGGTCAAGCAATAACGGAAAGAGTCGATTCTGGTGGCCCCAGCGTAGCCCAGAAGATCTTGGTTTGCCGAGATCATAAAGATGGCTGTAGGGGACCCTTGGACCCTGCCGCTGTGGCCAGACCTTCTCGCTCAAGGTCCAGTATTCCATCCTACCTTACAAATGCTAAATTTAATGGTTTGGCTATTGAAACCCACATTCTAAGGGACCATGTGTTATCTCCTTCAGTATTGTCTACTTTGGTTAATGCTAGTAAGCCGGCCTCCAGAGTAATTTACTATAGAGTCTGGAAGGCATATGTCTCCTGGTGTGGATCCAGGGGTTGGCACCCCAGGAAGTATGTCATAGGCAGGATCCTTTAATTCCTGCAAATGGGATTGGAAATTAAGCTGGCCTTGAGTATTATCAAGGGCCAGGTCTTGGCCTTATCAGTATTCTTTTAATGGCCTCTTGCTTCTCACTCTCTAGTAAGTAGTTTTATTCAGGGGTAACACGGATTAATCCCCCTGTCAGGGCACTCCTAAATCCTTGGGATTTGAATTTAGTCTTGTCAACTTTACAGAAACAGCCTTTTGAGCCTATAGAGGAAATTCCTTTGGTTCTTTTGATGAGAAAAATAATCTTTTTGGTTGCCATATCCTCTGCCAGAAGGATATCGAAATTGGCTGTTCTGTCTTGTAAAAAGCCATATATGATCATGATGTATAAGGATAAGGTGGTATTGCTGCCTCATCCTGAATTCCTACCAAAGGTGGTGACAGGTTTTCATTTGAACCAGGATATTCTTCCTTCTTTTTTCCCAGATCTTCGATCTAGAGAAGACAAGGCACTACATTCGCTTGATGTAGTGAGAGCGGTCAAGGTCTATTTAAACGAAACTGCTCACATTCGCAAAACAGATCTTTTGTTTGTATTGCCAAAAGGTTGTAAAAGAGGACAGGTGGCATCAAAATCTACTATTTCCAAATGGATTTGTCAAGGGATTGTTCAAGCTTGTAGTCTAAAGAAGAAAATTCCTCCTTTTCATGCTAAAGCACACTCCACCAGGGCTGTTAGTGCCTCTTGGGTGGTGCATAACTAGGCCTCTATGGCTCAGATCTGCAAAGCTGCAACTTGGTCTTCAGTCCATACATTTACTAGATTCTATTAAATCGATATAAACAGTCATGAGGATATTGCCTTTGGGCGTAGTGTGTACTGCAGGCTGCAGTACAAGTCCTCTAGCCTCTTAATTCCCTAACTTTTTGTTGTATCTCCCTCCCTTCAGTTGCCATTGCTATGGGACATCCCACATAGTAACTACTATGGCTCTGTGTTCCCTAATTTAGTTCAAAGAAAAGGATTTCACAGGTAAGCCATTTTAAAAATCCTGTTTTTCCCCATTCTATGTAACAAGTGCAGAGAGTTCTCTGCTCACTTCTGACAGCTGACAAAAACAAAAAATCCAGGCAGCCTGACAAGTTTTATCACAACATCTCTTAGGTGGAAATAAAGAGAAACATTGTATCTTCTGTTCTTTTGGATCAAAGGAATGAACTTCAGTCTGTAAATTAGGTTAGTTTAACCACTTAAAGACTAAACCTTTGTCTAACCCATCTAATGGGCTCCAAGATTCTAGCTTTTAAAAAAACATTGGGTTTCTCATAATTATCAATTCACTTATTCCAATTACACTGGTGGGGTAGTGATCCTAATCCAACCATTTTCTTGTCAACGGGTTATCTCTGGCCCTAAAAGGGACAATATCTTATTTTACATGGGGTTTCAATTTCGTTGGTCACGGTTTACCTCCCCCTGATCACGGCTAAAGTGTTTAATGAATTGAGTGTACATTTCTCCTCACTGCCAATATGTTCCATGATTATTTTTGAGGATTTTTAACTGTTATGCAGCCAGCATTGGACAGGCTGAAACCTCTATTGTCTAAATTAAAATTGTTGAATCTTTTCTTACCAGCCTAACTTTTATGCTGCTCTTTCTAGGCTTGACTATGCACTGGCCACAAAAGATCTATTACCCTGTGTTCAATCCATAACCTATCTCAGACAATATCTGATCGTTCCATAGTCTGGGTAGTTTTAACTTTGGGCCATAGGTCCTCGTTTTGGGTTTGGAGACTCAGTCCCCTATAGATCTCCACACTGGAAATTCATGATTCTATTCTTACTGACATGGCCAATTACTGGACTTCTAACTTTGATTCTACTGCTACAGGACCTGTATGGGATGCCTTTAAGGTGGTGGTTTGGGGCTCCTATATCTCCCATATTAAACGCTATAGATCTGTTGGGCGGGCCATGCAGGAAGCATTACAAAAAGCCTTGGATAATGCGCACTCCTGTCATAAGACAAATCCGTCCATTGTAACCCGAGGTATGCTGATGGATGCCCATAGGGTGTTGAAATTTCATATGGTAGATCTGGCCAAAAAGCAATTATATCTGTCTGCTCGTATTCATGAACATGGGGGAAAAAATGGTAGGCTTCTTGCATTCCTCACCAATACGGACTTTCATGACAGCTCAATTTTTGAACTTCAACTCCCTAACGGGTCAATTACCTCAGATTCGCTGACTATTAACCAGACGTTTGCATCTTTTTATGGCCAGTTATATGAGGAAAAGGTAGTTCCTTCTGAAACGACCGCATGGAGGGGGGGGGGGGGTAATTATACAGCTATCTTTGGGGAAGTCGCCACAAACCCCCTTATGGAAGAAACCAGACTTCAGTGACTCCTGTTAGATAAACCTTTAACGGTTGAGGAGGAAACAACTGCCATCCATTTACTACCCTTGAGTAAAACACCAGGCTTGGACGGCCTTCCCTCTGAGTGGTATCAGGCCTAGAATTAGCTCCTAAAAGTTTCTAGAGCAAGGGAGACTTCCTGACTCAATGAATGAAGCGCTTATCATTGTTCTACCCAAGCCTGGAAAAGATAATCTATTATGCGGGTCTTATCGTCCCATATCTCTCTTAAAGAATGATGCAAAAATACTGGCTAAGATCCTTGCTCTCAGACTGCCGGTTATCCAAATGTGAGAGAACCACCGCTCCAGGTAAGTCCACAAATCCAAGAAAACAGCCCCTCCAGAAATGGAGAAGCCCAGGTCCAGGCACAGCATATACTTGTTGCAAATAATTGAAGAACTCTGGATGGCCGCACTCCAAGATAAATTCAAATCCCTTTTATTCGTGAAGCAGAATCACACAAAAGTGGGTCACAGCAAAGCACAATAGCTAACACGTTTCACACTACCAAGAGTGGTTACTCATAGCTAACAAACATGGAAACATATGACAAATAAATATAATTCATAGTGAAACACACATTGAATTGGTTAATTGATAATTGATAGTGTGACTCCATCAAACACATAGCTCTAACCCTCAACGTGTGTCATTGAAAACCCAACATTTGTTCCATGTCTGTATGATGTGTGTAAGCAAAAAAGTTTATATATTTATATATATATATATATATATATATATATATATAAAATGTGCATCTAAAATGAAAACAAGAGATTGTAGTGGATGAATAAGTGAATGTAGTATGTGAAAAACACAAATGACATTATAATATGTGTACGGAAAACACTAAGTGTAATTATACATTAGGTGACTGCGTATATGAACAAAGTGAAAAAGTGTATAAACAAGATGATTACAAATCATATATAATGTACAAATCAGTCAAAAAATGTACCTAATAATAAAAGCAAGATGAAAATAATATATATATGTGGACCTTAAATATATACATATGTAAATAAATAATATAGTGACTAATTATATATATATATATATATATATATATATATATATATAGGTGTATGGCAGAATAAATTGTCAATCCATAAAAATTACATCATTACAATACCATTAAGTGAACCACATGTATTCTAATATATAATGACACGAATCAGTGAAGGAATATGAAAAAAAGTGTGCATAAATTGAGCAAATAGAGACAAGAAAGCAAACTTGAATATTAACGCCTACTCATGGGGGACAGAATAACAAACACCCGCCTGAGGCTCTAACACTGTGAACACCCACCTGAGGCTCTAACACTGAACACAGGCATGTAAAGTGCCCCAACTAAATTGCAATGCTCCCAGGTCCTATCCCTGTCTTACCATAAGGTACAGCTGAAGCCAATTATTGCGGTCGTCTAAGCAACAGGGAGTGGAAATCGCAACATCTAATCAGTGGGTATTCAAATCTGTGTGTAATAATAAACCTTAGGAATCATTGTGTCGTCATTAAAAATTCAGTGACACACATCAGAGGGAACCCAATGAACATGCACATCAAAATATATGGGCATGTGTAACAAGCCTTGCAAGATAAAATCCTGGTTAAATCTATAAACATTTCACCTGGGTGGGTTCATATTGCCTTTTGGTGTCAGAGGTCGTAGAGGGGAATTTAGCCCCCTGTCCGGGAATGCTTTCAGGTTATGTTTAAGCCTTAGTCTGGGATGGTCTCTATATCTCCCACCCAGGTGTTATTAGGATGTTTATGTTTTGGAACTATGTCTGTTATATCACTGTTGTCCATGCGCCTGTTTTTTTCTTCTTGCATTCAATAAAGGAATTACAAAAAAAAATCTATAAACATTTATGCGCAACCATCATGAAAGTGCATAATAAAAGAAAAATAAATGAAAATCCTTCATCAGAATAATGTACAAAAAATTATAGTGGCAAAAGTGCAAAAATACCAATCCATAAACTCCATAGAAATGAAAAAATAAATAAAACTATATGCACAAATATTAGTGCCTACTAAAGCCCTGTACACACTATCAGATTGTCTGCTGAGTTTTTCCTTCAGATTTACCAAAACCATGTAGTAGAAGGGCCTGCCTGATTGCATACACATTGAAACTCCTAAGGTTTGACCTCATATTATATGGTTTTGGTAAATCTGAAGGAAAAACTCAGCAGACAATCTGATAGTGTGTACGGGGCTTAAGCGGTACCAATATCAATATCTATTGTTCAATAGATAAACATATACAAACGCATTGCAATATAGTATAAAATGTGAAGACTTCCATGTAACCAAAATAAATTACTCCTAAATATAAAAATAGAGGTATATCAAAAAAACAATAGAGGTATCCGCTTAGACTATACCGTCCCAAACCTCATAGGAGCCAGAAAGGTTAAAGGAGCAAATAAGTGAATATAAATGAAGACATAACTGGAACAGCTAAGGCCATAAAATCCAAGCAAAGTTTTATGGTTTACACTAACTCATATAAAATAAAAAAAGACAAATAATTGAATAGTCATTATCACTCATAAAAATGGGAAACATCCCATTCAAAGTTCAAGCGGAATCCTTGTGTTGAGAGAAAATATCCAGTAAACCTCGCGTTTGCAAAGCATCTGGAACCTGTCACCCCCTCTTTTGGGAGTGACAATTCTCTCACCCCCCTGAATGGAAAGACTTGTGACATCTTTATCATGTACATGATTCCAATGTTTAGCCACATTCGTAGATCTATTTTTCTCTATATCATATAAGTGATCATACAATCTATCTGTCAAATGACGTGTGGTCCGTCCTACATATTGCACATGACAGGTGTCACAAGTAATCACATAAATGAGAAATGGGGTGTTGCAATTTATGAAAGACAAAATCTCAAAAGTGTCACCACTGACACATGTATATATTTGCCCTTCTTGATGTGACTACAATAATTGCAACCCTTCTGTCCACATTTAAAATTCCCTCTGAAATGTAGCTAGTTGGATCTCGGTTGTTCAGTAGAAAATTAGGGGGTGATAAAGCGCTACCCAGCGTAGGTGCTCTGCGGGACACTACCTTAATACCTCCAGAGAGAACTGAATTGTAAATAGGATCATTGTATAGAATTGGAAGATACTTGGAAACAATCTTTTTAATTTGAGTTCTGCTAAAAGACTGAGAGGACCCATGAATTCTAGATTTATTGTTTTTTCTAATAACCTCATTAAGAAGAGAGTTCCTAGGAATCGCACTCGCTGCAGCATAAGCTCCGTTAATGACCTTTTCTGTGTAGCCTCTATCTCTAGAATGCTGGATCATTTCTCTAGCTTCTGCATGAAAGCTCTCAGGTGTACTACATAAACGTTTTAACCTGAGGAATTGTCTGTATGGTACCCCCCTGATGGTATGACCTGGATGGGCAGAATCTGCCCTCAATAAAGTGTTACCCGCAATGGGCTTTCTATATAGGCTGGTATGAATAACCCCTTCAGATGTGGTTAAAGTCACATCAAGAAAGTCAATGCTGGTCGTGGATAGTCTTCCAGTAAATTTTAAATTTAAATTATTGTCATTCAAATTTGAAAGCCATATATCCAGATCAGCATTGACATGGGTGCCTCTGGGACAGGTGAGTCTTCTCCCCCTTCACCTACCACATTCACTGATGTTTGTGCTTTACAGGATTTGATTGCGCTTATGGAGGTGTCTAACCCTTCCCCTGTTGATCCCACAGATTCATATGATAAAATTTCTTTTAAAACCAGATCTTATTTTTATCCTGTGGCATCCAGGGGAAAAGATTTGGATCTCTTCCAGAAATTGGTGGAGGGTGATCTGACTCGCCTGGCCCGTAGTTGTCGCAGGGGATCTGTCACCCATAATCAAACTTTTCCTGAGAGGTCAGCTTTGAAAGCATTAGCAGCTGATAAAAATATTGTTATCAGGAATGCAGATAAGGGTGGTATGGTTATAGCAAAGAAGAAAAAAGGCTCCCAGAGGATGCTGGGACTGTGACATCATAATAGGTGGGGACATCATCCGGTGATGTCCCTATATAAGACGCCGCGCGCCGCGTCCGTGCCATTGTAACTGGAGGATGCGACGAGGCAACATCTGACAGAAGAAGAGAAGAACAGAAGGCGGCGAAAGCGGCGACAGAAAACCGGGATTAGAAAAATCCTGTGAGCATGGGGAATATTGGGGACTATTGCGGTATCGACTAATTACAAACCATTTTTTATTTTTTATTTATTAGATTTTATTTTAACAAAAATAGAAAATAAACATATAAATATACCAAACTACAAACAATGACCAACAGGACATATTGATAATAATAATTAGTCAATATAAGAGCAACGATATTGTACAGAAATGACTAAAACCCCCATACAGGAGGGTTTTTACATGAGTGTAGAGTAGACGTATCGTTTTACCGGTTTCGTGGTAAAAAAAACCCGCTTCATCAGGAAAAACGTCACCTACAATATCTGGCACACACAAAATAAGACAAAATTATATTACAATAATAACCAAGAATACACATACACAAAAAAGACAAAAAGAACAATTTGATAAATCATTACAATAAGAGTTTGGGTATCCAGAGTTAGTAAATATGTAGATTAAAGAAAACAAAAAGAACATGACTCACCCAGGGATTTATTTCTGACCTCGCATCATAGAGATGGTAAAATATGAGACACCCCTAAATTGGGGGTCCCCCCTGGGAGGGGACATGGGGGGCAGTATATGGAGAAACACACCATCTACACTACAGGTAGAAAAAAGTATAAAAGCAAAACAGAAACAAAAACAAAAATAAAAATTCACTTTCAATACTTAGTACGGAATTGTGAACCATGGACAAAGTGGAATAAAAGAAAGGGCAGAAACAAATAAGAGCTTAGAAAGGTCCCAAGGATAAGCTATGGATACCCAAGCTCTTATAATTACTCTTATTGTAATGATTTATCAAATTGTTCTTTTTGTCTTTTTTGTGTATGTATACTCTTGGTTATTATTGTAATATAATTTTGTCTTATTTTGTGTGTGCCAGATATTGTAGGTGACGTTTTTCCTGATGAAGCGGGTTTTTTTTACAGCGAAACCGGTCAAACGATACGTCTACTCTACACTCATGTAAAAACCCTCCTGTATGGGGGTTTTAGTCATTTCTGTACAATATCGTTGCTCTTATATTGACTAATTATTATTATCAATATGTCCTGTTGGTCATTGTTTGTAGTTTTGTATATTTATGTTTAATTTCTATTTTTGTTAAAATAAAATCTAATAATTTTTTTTTTTTAAATGGTTTGTAATTAGTCGATACCGCAATATTCACCTATATTCCCCATGCTCACAGGATTTTTCCAAGAGTTATTCCCCTCTGTTGAGCCTTTTTTCTTCTTTGCTATAACTGATTTGGGACGATGGTATCCTGTTCACTTCATAAATTACTGAGGCTCCCCTCTAATTAAAGGGTGGTATGGTGGTGGTATTAGATACAGATACTTATAAACAAGAAGCTTTACCACAATTATCGGACACACACACATACCAACCTCTTACATCTAATCCGACATACTCTCAAGAAAAAACTGTCCACACTTTTAGATGGGGCAGTTCATGCTGGTCTTTTTTCTGAAAAGGATAAGGAATGTTTTATTCCTGAGTGTCCGGTTACACCGGTGTTTCACCATCTGCTCAAAGTCCATAAGGGTCTTACTCCAATTACGGGTAGACCTATAGTCGCCGGTATAGGCTCACTAAATGAATATTTGGGTGAATGGCGAATTACAACCCCTAGTTCTCAGTCTCCCTGGATATCTCAGAGATAGTAAACAGCTGCTTAATAACTTGCGAGATTTTAAATTGCATGGTGGTTACAGATGGATTAGCTGTGATCTCACTAGTTTATATTCTAGTATACTACACCATTTAGGTTTACAGACAGTGGCTTGGTTTCTGAGAAGGTCTGGTAAATACTCGTTATTACTCCAGGAATATATTCTTCAGGCTTTGGAATATTTATTGAAGCACAATTTTTTCATGTTCAATGGGGGCTATTATCTCCAGAGATGTGGGGTTTTCGCCCTGCCTGGCCAACCTGTACATGGGTTGGTGGGAGAGGTTTCGCATCTTTGGACATGATAACCTCCGTCGATTAGACATGTTTTTTTTTCTTTCGCTACATCGATGATCTCCTGTTTATCACCTCAGATGTCAATGCTGATCTGGATATATGGCTTTCATATTTGAATGACAATAATTAAAATGTGAAATTTACTGGAAGACTATCCACGACCAGCATTGACTTTCTTGATGCGACTTTAACTGCGTCTGAAGGGGTTATTCATACCAGCCTATATAGAAAGCCCATTGTAGGTAACACTTTATTGAGGGCAAATTCTGCCCATCCAGGTCATACCATCAGGGGGGTACCATACGCACAATTCCTCAGGTAAGCTAGAGTTATGATCCAGCGTTTTAGAGATAGAGGCTACATAGAAAAGGTCATTTACAGAGCTTATGCTGCAGCGAGTGCGATTCCTAGGAACTCTCTTCTTAACCTCCCTGGCGGTACGATTATTTCGGATTTTAGGTGCTAAAAGCGGTACCATTATTTTGCATGAAAATTTGGCGTTTTATATTGTAGTCCTGCAATTCTTAGGAATAACTCACTTAAATCTGTCCAAACCAGAGTCTAGCAGACATCCCGGGTATAATAAAGTTTGAAAAATGAAATCATAAATTATAATATAATTAATAATTATAAATAATTGTACCAAATAATAATATAACAATAATAAAAATTATTCAATAATGTAATCAAATCAAAAACACTGAAATTTGCTCAGTTGCAGAATTGTCACTGTCATTACTTTTCAGTATTTGATGACAGATCTCCCCACAAATCGCTATCGCTCAATTCTGCGAGTGATTCCAATTTATTATCGCTGTTTTCTAGCTGGTCTAAAACCATTTTTGATGTAAAGGGACAGTTTTGGTTGCTATGGACAATCTCCAATTTCCAGGCATAAAGAACAGTTTTTATTACATAAAACTGCATGCAGAACACTGGGCAGACCACTAGGGACAACGGGGATGTGAAATATTTACATACAGCAATGTAATCTGTAAGATTACATTATACTGTATGTTTACTGTTTGTTTCACTTTTTGAATTTGGCGCCGATCTCCGTCCCCGTGCGTCGCAACGCTCGCAGGGCACGGAGATCGGTGATGTGATGCATCGAGCGAAACACGGCTCGCTCGTACAGCGGGGAGACAACGCTGGATCCGAGGGAGAAGGTAAGTAAACCTCCTCCTGGATCCAGCGATGCAGTCCCGAGTCTGGCTCGGGGATACCGCTTTTGGTATGAAAATTCCACCCCGAGCCAGACTCGGGAATACCGCCAGGGGGGTTAATGAGGTTATTAGAAAAACCAATAAATCTAGAATTCATGGGTCCTCTCAGTCTTTTAGCAGAACTCCGTTTTTTTCCACATCGTATAGTTTGGAATTTACTAAAATTAAAAAGATTGTATCCAAGTATTCCAATTCTATACAATGATCCTATTTACAATTCAATTCTCTCTGGAGGTATTAAGGTAGTGTCCCGCAGAGCACCTATGCTGGGTAGTGCTTTATCACCCAGCTTATTTTCTACTGAACAACCGAGATCCAACTGGCTACATTTCAGAGGGAATTTTAAATGTGGACAGACGGGTTGCAATTATTGTAGTCACATCAAGAAGGGAAAATATATACGCTCATGTGTCAGTAGTGACACTTTTGAGATTTTGTCTTTCATAAATTGCAACACCCCATTTCTCATTTATGTGATTACTTGTGACACCTGTCATGTACAATATGTAGGATGGACCACACGTCGTTTGAAAGATAGATTGTATGATCACTTATATGATATAGAGAAAAATAGATCTACGAATGTGGCTAAACATTGGAATCATGTACATGATAAAGATGTCACAAGTCTTTCCATTCAGGGGGTTGAGAGAATTGTCACTCCCAAAAGAGGGGGTGACAGGTTCCAGATGCTTTGCAAACGCAAGGTTTACTGGATATTTTCTCTCAACACAAGGATTCCGTTAGGCTTGAACTTTGAATGGGATGTTTACCATTTTTATGAGTGATAACGACTATTCAATTATTTGTCTATTTTTATTTTATATGAGTTAGTGTAAACCATAACATTTTGCTTGGATTTTGTGGCCTTAGCTGTTCCATTTATGTCTTCATTTATATTCATTTATATGCTACATTCAGTGGCGTTCAGCAGAGTTCTCCTTTAACCTTTCTGGCTCCTATGAGGTTTGGAATGGTATAGTCTGCACTCATTTGGATCCAGTAAGCGGATACCTCTATAGTTTTTTTGGATATACCTCTATTTATTATATTTAGGAGTAATTTATTTTGGTTACATGGAAGTCTTCACATTTTATACTATATTGCAATGCATTTGTATAGGTTTATCCATTGAACAATAGATATCGATACTGGTACCGCTTAGTAGGCACTAATATTTGTGCATATAGCTTTATTTATTTTTTCATTTCTATGGAGTTTATGGATTGGTATTTTTGCACTTTTGCCACTATAATTTTTTGTACATTATTCTGATGAAGGATTTTCAAATATTTTTCTTTTATTATGCATTTTTATGATGGTTGCGTATAAATGTTTATAGATTTAACCAGGATTTTATCTCGCAAGGCTTGTTACACATGCCCATATATTTTGATGTGCATGTGCATTGGGTTCCCTCTGATGTGTGTCACTGAATTTTTAATGTCGACACAATGATTCCTAAGGTTTATTATTACACACACATTTGGATACCCACTGATTAGATCTTGCGATTTCCACTGCCTGTTGCTTAGACAGACCGCAATAATTGGCTTCAGCTGTACCTTATGGTTAAGACAGGGATAGGACCTGGGAGCATTGCAATTTAGTTGGGGCACTTTACATGCCTGTGTTCATAGTATTAGAGCCTCAGGCGGGTGTTCACAGTGTCAGAGCCTCAGGCAGGTGTTTGTTATTCTGTCCCCCATAAGTAGGCGGTAATATTCAAGTTCGCTTGCTTGTTCTTTATTTGCTCAATTGATACACACTTTTTTACATATTCCTTCAGTTTTATTTCACTGATTTGTGTCATTATATATTAGCATACATGTGTAATGATGTAATTTTTACGGATTGACAATTTTTTCTGTCATCATACACACACACACACATATATATATATATATATATATATATATATATATATATATATATATAATTAATTAGTCACTATATTATTTATTTACATATGTATATATTTAACCACTTGCCTACTGGGCACTTAAACATCCCTCCTGCCCAAACCAATTTTCAGCTTTCGGTGCGCTCACACTTTGAATGACAATTACTCATGCAACAATGTACTCAAATGAATTTTTGTCCTTTTTTTCCCACAAATAGAGCTTTCTTTTGGTGGTATTTGATCACCTCTGGGTTTTTTATTTTTTGCGCTATAAATGAAAAAAGACCGAAAATTTTGAAAAAAAACGATTTTTCTTTGTTTCTGTGATAAAATTATGCAAATTATAAATTTTTCTTCATAAATTTTGCCCACAATTTATACTGCTACATATCTTTGGTAAAAATAACCCAAATTAGTCGATATTATTTGTTTTTTGTGAAAGTTAGAGAGTCTACAAGTTGTGGTGCGAATCATACAAAATTGATCACATCTGATGTACTGGTGGCCTATCTCATTTTTTGTGACCTGAACAAGCCAGGAAAGTACAAATACCCGCCAAATGACCCCTTTTTTGATGGCATGGTGAGGTTTTTGATGTTGTAATTTTTTCCCACAATTCTTTGCAAATTTTTTTTTTTTTTCCACAAAATTGTCATTGTAATAGGTTATTTCTCTCACATAGCATGTGTATACCAAAAATGACACCCCAAAATAAATTCTGCTACTCCTCCTGAGTATTACGATACCACATGTGTGGGACTTTTTCACAGCCTGGCCACTTAGAGAGGCCCAACATGCAGGGAGCACTGTCACGTGTTCTAGGAGCATAAATTACACATCTAAATTGTTGACTACCTATTACACTTTTGAAGGCCCTGGAGCACCAGGACAATGACATGTGGCACTGATGACAGATGGCACTGATACGTGGCACTGTTGACACGTTACACTGATGTGGCACTGATGACAGATGCCACTAATACGGGGGACTGATGACACGTGACACTGATGGCAGATGGCACGAATATGTGGCACTGATGACAGATGGCACTTATACGTGGCACTGATGACACGTGGCACTAATATGTGGCACTGATTACAGATGGCACTAATACGTGGCACTGATGACAGATGGCACTAATACGTGGCACCGATGACACTTGACACTGATGACAGATGGCACTGATACGTGGCATTGATGACACGTGACACTGATAACAGATGGCATGTGACACTGACAGGTGGCACTGATGACAAATGGCACTGATACGTGGCACTGATGACAAATGGCACTGATACGTGGCACTGATGACAGATGGCACTAATATGTGGCACTGATGACATGTGACACTGATATGACACTAATGACAGATGGCACTATGTGGCACTGATGACACGTGGCACTGATGTGGCAATGATGACAGATGGCACTTATATGTGGCACTGCTGACAGATGGCACTTACACGTGGCACTGATGACAGATGGCACTGGGGACAAATGGCACTGACAACAGGTGGCACTGACAGGTGGCACTGGGGACAGATGGCACTAACAGGTGGCACTGGGGACAGGTGGCACTGGGGGCAGATGGCAGTGGGAGCAGATGGCAGTTTATTTTCCTTTTTTTTTGTAACTTACGGCCGCTGCAGCCGTTCATCTCTTCCTCCTCACACGCTGTCTGTGTGAGGAGGGTGAGCGGCGCTGAGAGATTATCTCATATGTTTACATATGAGATCATCTCTCATTGGACACGCTGATCGCGCTGTAAACGGCCGCTGTGATTGCCCGTTCACAGCGATCTGTGATTGGCTGTGTCCAAGGGACACGGCCAGCACAGAACTTACCCGATTCGCGCTCTCAGGAGCGCCCATCACGGAAGTAAATAGGAGGACGTCCAGGGACGCCCTCCCGGCAGGTAGCATCCGTGCTGTAGTCATCTTTCGGCTATAGCGTGGGCGGGAAGTGGTTAAGGTCCACATATATATTATTTTCATCTTGCTTTTATTATTAGGTACATTTTTTGACTGTATTGCACATTATATATGATTTGTAATCATCTTGTTTATACACTTTTTCAGTTTGATCATATATACGCAGTCACCTAATGTGTGATTACACTTAGTGTTTTCTGTACACATATTATAATGTCATTCGTGTTTTTCACATACTCCATTCACTTATTCATACACTCCAATCTCTTGTTTTCATTTTAGATGCACATTTTATATATATATATATATATAAGACGGCCAGTATGGTGGCCTGTAATTATGGGAGGAGCCCGGAGGGTATTTAACCAGACCACCCACAACGGTCAGTGTCGGTTCCAGTGCGCGGTATTTCGTCACCAGGCCGACTTTCACATCTCAATACATATTCGTGAGTGAGTATTTCACGATTGCTATCCCGTTCCCGTTCGCAGGCTTTCGTTGACCGTCATGCATCGCCGTTGCAGGTAGGACTATGTTGTTACCTTTTCACTCAAAGTATCGAATCGATTCGTTAGCATGTTTTCTTTCGCTAATTGTCGCACTTATGGCTCCGAAGCCCTTTCGTGTCATCTATTATGTATATCGTTCTTTCTACCTGACGTGAGTCATTCGAACCAGTCGCAACCCCTACACTGTTCACGAAACGTTCACCTCACCTTGACTGACCCCTACACTAGGCTTGTGCAATTCGTTTCGTAACGAATCGAAATTCGGCCGAATTTTGCATCTTTCGGACATTCGGATGCATCCGAATGTCCAAATAAAAAAATAACGAATAACAACGAATACGAAAGAAATATAACGAATGACTTTGAATGAAATAGACATGATTCGGTAATTCTTTAAAGATCTAATGAAACAAAAGGTCAGCTCAAAGTAAATCTTATAGTCCAATCAGCTAATTAATTTTGTGCCGGAGGATGGATTACTGGCAAAGTGCATTCCTGAGAACTGAGTTAGAAGGGTGTTGTACTGTATTTGAGCTGAGGAGAAGAGACATTGTCATTGTGTGTGTTAAAAGATTCAATAAACAAACGACTTTCCAAACTACGAATCACTATCACAAATGTCTATACATACATAAATAGTGAATTTCAACGAATACGAACGAATGAATTCGACACTCTACGAATAATAACGAATTATCCGAAAACGTATTAATGTAACATAACGAATATAACAGAACGAAATTATGTATTTTACGAATGACAACGAACCGAAACTAAACGAAATTTTCCGTTGTGCACAAGTCTACCCTACACCTCTTTTGGATTGCATACACGCACCAAACAGCCGATTTGCTTCTACTGTTCGAATCCTCGGAAATCACAAGCCCCCTCAAGTCACCATCTACATTCAGTCTATCCGAACCCAACCATGTCATCGGTGATACAGTTCGAACCCAACATACGAGGCCCGCAATCACCTCACATCTACAGAGGGTTCGCGACTAGTCGCAGCATCGGCACTACGATTCGAGTCCTCACTTAGTAAAACCTTAACAACCGAACCCTATCGCAACACCGACTCAAACGGGTCGAATTTTTCACTGACTATTCCACCGGGGCTCGCACCCAGCCCGGGTCTTACTAGTAACTTCGCAAAGTTTCAGCAGTACTTTCGTTTCACTTTCTCAAATCTATCCATGCATGTTCATGTACAAATCCCTCCACCAATTCGTTCAATTGCGCACAGTCAATCCTACATAATCATTTTTCTACGTTTCTTTCAACATTTAACCAGTCCACGTTCTTGCAATCGCTGCAAGTCTTTCTGCATTTGGCTCAAAAAACGGCCAACGTCTCCAGTAGCAACACAGCTACTCATACGTTTTCTCTATCCCTTTTCCCTTCTTTGTAGGTCAGTAAGGTTGCCAACTGGTCCATTCTGCAACAGGCTCGGACCATCCTTTTCCCAGGTAAATAAAAAAAAAAATGTAAAAAAAAAAAAAAAAAAAAACTTGTCTAGGGCTTGCATTTCTTCACCAGGGGGTCAGCTACGGCCCCAAAACAGCTCTTGCAATCCACCTTTTACTACTACTTCCATGTCACCCCACCATAGGTTTTTGGTCAAACCCAGTCCTCGACCACAACAGAGACTTCATCACTAGGGCTTTGAGGCAGGTGCGTAGTTAGAAGATATTAATCAGTAAAATAAATCCCCCATTTTTTCCTTTCTCTCACACACACTTTCACAACATATTTTACTTCACATACATAATTTGATTGGTTCCCGAGGCGTTAGCAACTGTTACATACTTCTATGCATCTCACTCTGTTTTCGAAGCACAAGCCTTCACTACGCAGACAAGGTCACCTTAATCTCCTTTCTTGCTGGCAGTGCAAGCATTTAGCAGACCGAACACACGTCAATTTGCTACAGATCGCAACATTCCTACTTAGCATACCAGACTTCAGCTACCCTCCCCAGTCCGCCCTAAGGACTCTGGTTCACTAGTCTGAGCCGAGCACAGATGGACACCCGAGCTATCGGTTACGTAGCCAGTCATCTCCTGGCTTACCTCGATTGTCACTCATTCTTTTGAGTTTTCTAAAGTCACACTCAACAGCGCTTGAGTGCAAACTGTCACTATGGCTGTCACTCCTTGTCCTTTCCTGTTCTTCCTACTATCTGCCACCTATCTTCTCAAAATACTTTTGTCCCCTCTTATATCCCCAATCTTTCCTTAAAACATATGCATTTGCCCTCTTATTTTTAGCGGACGCCATGTCACTGGCCGGCAGCGATGTTCCTACCCCCGTCCCATCGTCACCCGGGGCGGGTTCAGCAAACGACATCATGCAGTCCTACAGAGCCTGGACCATCCCAAAACTCATAGCAGAGCTGTGGCGTAGGAATGTTCCCTACCCTACCACAGCGAGGAAAGCTGAACTTTTTAAACTACTATTCCCACCGTCTATGCCAGCCTCACCAAACACTCAGGCGTCCCCACAGTCAATTGCTTCAGCAGTTACTCAGCTGCACTCTTTAGGGTCTTCACTCTCAACAACAGTCTCCGATGTTCAGACAAGAGTGGGGTCTCTGGAGGTACAGCAAGTGGTCCCCTTACCACCTGCAGTTGCCACTGCCACCCCCGTGACGGCACTTACAGGTACGCCCCAGAGCAGTACCGCCGTCTTCCCTGCACATCTCGTCCCAGAAGGCATAAGGAAGGACATCCTGGATGGCCACGACGTCAATTTGGCATCCCTCCTTATTTCAATACATGACGTTTCGGAAAACAAAGCCTATTCATGAGGAGACGTCTCCGTCATCCTAAAAGCGAAAGACCGAAGGCTCACACGCAAACTCACAGTCACTGAGTTCATGCTCGCCTTCAGCATGTTCAGAGACATAATATGCTCCCTCAACCCCAACAGGAGGGAAGAACTAGATCTGTATTTACACGTGGTGACGGATCTAGGCTATAGGTATGGAGGCAGTGCATTTTACGACTACCACCGCACCTTTTCAGCCAAAGCAGCTGCTAGGCTCAGCCAGTTCCAGGTGACTACCGACTGGAGCACAGTCGATACAGAACTATTCTGTTGCCATTTCGCTGGTCTACGCTCTCCACTCTGCACAAACTGCCAATCGGCCACCCACACAGCTATCTGCTGTTCAGACAACGAGGGCAGACGCCCCCCGAACTTCTCCTCCTTCCCGAATATAGCTCAGAGTTCAGGAGCAACTACACAGCACTCCCAAGAGGATAAGTTAGGATGACCCATTCGAGCACTAGGTGGGGCACAAATTTGCAACAACTTCAACTTCGGGGGTCAATGCAGACTCCTCTATATCTGCCTCACTTGCCACCAAGCTCACCCCAGCCACGCCTGTGGGATCAAAAAACTCAACCCCGCATGACTAAGCCGTATACACATCGGATGGCTGCATTTCTACCTTCTTTCACATCCGTCACCCTCACTGGCAGCCTTCCTAGTGCAAGGGTTTACCATAGGCTTTCACATGGGGTTCAATACACTTCCTGACACCACCCACGAATGCAGAAATCTGCTGTCAGCATCCACAGACAAGGAAGCAATCAGCACCTTGCTGCAATATGAAATTGACCGGGGGTACATGATCGGCCCCTTCTCACACCCACCTTTCTCAGTTTGGAGAGTCAGCCCTATCGGGCTCGTTAAGGGCAAGTATTCTAATAAACTTAGTTTAGTCTATGATTTGTCCGTGCCTCATTTTTCTCATATACCCAGTTTAAACTCCCTCATACCCTCAGAGGAATTCTCCCTTAAGTATTCTTCAGTAGACCTTGCTATCCAAACCATCCTCAGCATAGGAGCTGGCGCCTGGCTATCCAAGGCAGACATCGCGGACGCTTTTAAGTTGCTACCAATTCAACCATGCCTATGGCGATGGCACGGAGTCAAATGGAAAGGTCAGTACTATTTTGCCACAAAGTTAACTTTCGTCTCCAAAAGCAGTCAGTGGATCTTCGACACATTTGCCCAGTGCCTGTCCTGGATTCTTTCACACCACGCATCCTGTCAGAAAGTGATCCACTATTTGGACGACTTTCTGCTTATTGAGAAACCTAGCGAACCCCCAGTAGATCTAAAGAGCCTTAGGAGGTTTTTTCCAAGCTCAATGTACCAATAGCAGAGAAGAAGGTTGAAGGCCCTGCACAACGCATCACCTTCTTGGGCATCATTCTCGATACTCAAGCCATGCAGGCTAGCTTACCTCTCGACAAATTAACCCACATCAGGGCGGTCATTCATACATTTACAGTTACCCAAGGGTGCACTAAGAGGCAACTTCAGTCGTTGCTCGGGATGCTCAACTTTGCCATAAGGATCATCCCCCAGGGTCGATCCTTCATCTCCCGTTTCTTGGTTTTTCTTTCCCAAGTTCAAGACCCTGACCAGATCTTTAGTTTAGACCAAGCAGTGATAGCCAATTTCAACATGTGGGACGATTTCCTAGCAAATTGGAATGGCATTTCGATGTTCATCCCATCAGCATCTCCCTCTTCACCCCAGATAATCACAGATGCCGCAGCCTCCACAGGCTTTGTGGCAATTTTTGGCCATCACTGGTTCGCAGGCCCATGGCCGCCAGAAATTCTTTTGATCCCCGGGTTCAGTCAATCCTCCTCGTTATTCGAGCTATACCCCATAGTTGCTGCAGCGCAAGTCTGGGGCAGTAGCTGGGCAGGACAAACAGTCACTCTCGCTACAGACAATCAAGCCACAGCCAGCATCATAAACAAAGGCTGCTCCAAGTCCCAGATCCCAGGCAAATGTAATACCTCAGCGGACGCTCTGTCTCGCCTTCATTTTGCATCGTTCTTTTCACAGGAGCCTGGACCCGACCCGAACATGTCTACTATCCCACACTGGTCTCAGCTAACCCTGCATTGAATCTATACCTGCGGAACGCTACCAAGCTCATTAATCTTTCATTGTCACGTAATACGCTGAAGGCCTATCGTGTTGCCTGGAAAATGTACGACAGGTTTCTAGTGGCATTCCCCGGGGCAGTGCCAGGGGATCTCCACCATATCCTGGCTTTCATTTCATACTGCCACACACAGATGGCTTTGTCACATAATACTATCAGACTCTATCTGACTGGCATCCAGCATTACATTTCTTTGCAATATCCCACCAAACCGTCCTTATTCACCGCTCACGCGGTAAAGACAATCCTGCGCGGTATTCACAAACGACAGCCACAGATCAGCAGCAAACGCCTTCCTGTGACCAGCGACATTTTCCAGGAGATGTCGCTCATCCTCTCTCGCTCCCCGTTTGGCTTCTTTCCCAGCCTTATCATTTGAGCAGCCATTTACCTGGCTTTCTACGGCTTCTTACGCCCCAGCGAATTTGCAGTCACCGGCTCTTGCTGTAAGACGTTATGCAGGCGGCACCTCACTCGCCACTAAACTTTCTTCATCCTAAACCTAGAGGTGTCTAAAACGCAACAGGCTGGCCCAGGGATGGACATCAAGCTTTTCAAAACCCTCAATACCTGGTGCCCCGTGGCTGTTTTAGACCAACTACTAGCACATCTACCTGATCCTTCACCAGACAGCCTGTTATTACCATTTCCAGTTAGACCCCTAAGCAGCAATCAGTTCATCAGTCACGTCAGGATCCTCCTGCGGAATTTAGGCCTTGACCCCGCTCGTTTTTCAGTACATGCTTTCTGCATTGGAGCAGAATCAGCAGCCTCACGCAACGGAGTTCCGGAACACGTGATCAGAAAGTTGGGCAGGTGGAAATCTACCTGTTTCGCTCGGTACATTCCCGATCCACAGTCCAAAATGTCTTGAGCCTTCAGCAACCTTGCCCTGTAGCGTCTTGTCTTGCCTTAATAAATTGTTTCCTCCCTAACCAAGTCTTTTGCGCCCTTCTCTTAGCATACCGCCCAGCAGGACAGGACTCACCGCCCAGCTCACCTGGGCTTACTTTACAGCAGACCAGGGCACACTTCAGGTCTATTTATGTTGTTAGTCATGTGGCGCGTTTATGTTTTCTTCCATATCTTTGTGGACAGAGGGCTCTGACCATAAATAAGAGTGTCAGGTCACCTCGAGGCGAGGTGATAGATGCACACCGTAGGGATCAGGAGTGCACCGCAAGGTTGTGGACCCTACGGCTGACTGCTGCGGACGGGGGATCCCACCGGGGGTTAGAGCGTAAGATTCCCTGAGGCGCAGAGTCTAAGAGGCAGCAGGTGTTCATCAGAGCCTCTAGAGGTGAGGATGGACTGGGCTGCAACTGGCTCCAGGTCGCGACCCCCAGGGTCCCCCAGCTCGCACCCACAGTTGGCAACAGGAGGATAGGGATAGTGATGGATAAACCCAAGGTCGGGGCCACAAGCAGACAGGAATAGTCAGGGACACGCCAATAGGTCAGGGTCACAGACAAACAGGGATAGTCAAGGACACGCCAAGGTCGGTAACGGAACAACAGAAGAGCACACGGCAGGTAACTAACACACAAAGGTTGATCAGCAGGGTTGGCCTGCAGTGCACAGGTTAATATAGAGCTCTCTGATAGGAGCTAGGATGGAGTCATGCCAGAGGATGGATTACAAAAGCAGTCAGGTGAGGGTCGGTTGGTCTCTAGAGATGAACACATGGAAACAGGTAAGCAAACTATTGCAAAACCATGACAGTACCCTCCCTCGTATGAGGCCTCCCCCTCCCCCGCCTGGGTCCAGGCTTAAAGGGAAACTCCAGATGGAACCTCCTCAACAGACTAGGAGCAAAAACCTCAGATGCAGTGATCCAAGACCTCTCCTCAGGGCCAAACCCTTTCCAATGTACAAGGTACTGAAGAATGCATTTACGGAGCCGGGAATCCAAAACTTGACTAACCTCGTATTTTAGATTATCCTCAGAGACTGGAACCGAGGTAGGGAGAGGACGAGAGGACTTGAGGACTAAAGGCTTTTTAGGAATGGGTAAGGGCATGAGAAGATCAGGAGCCTGAGCAGGGTCTCCCAGACCCTTAAAGATGAGCTGGGCATCCAGAACAGGACCACCAGACTGGGCAGAGGTCAGAGGATCCCTGAGGTCAGGTTTGTTAGAAGGTGACATGTCACAAGAGTCAAGCTGGATAGCTGAAACACAAACAGAATGCAGAGAACCCTGAGAAAAAGATTGAAAACCCCACCTGGCCGAATGAGGCAGTCTAAAGGATGGATTGAGCCTCTTAAACGGGTTTGAACGGCCATAGTAGCAGTAGGGTGAGGCCAGGTCACAGAAGGTCCTGAACAAGAAGCAGGAAGCTCATTGGGCATGGGCTGGACTGGCATAACTGGTGCAGAGGCCGACTGAATAGTATTGTCAGGTGTAGCGACCATCTCAATCGTATCACAGGGCATAGAAACTGTGGAACTTGCAGACAAGTTAGCCTGGCTGTGCGTCCAAGGGAGATTAGGGACAGGCAAAGGTAAATGGTTATGCAAACTGGAGTGAATGATCGACTCAGGTTCATAGGTGGGCCCCTCATCCAGAGTACCACATGACCTAGAGAGTGCATCAGTCCAACTATTGCAGGACGCATCCCAGAGATCGCTATATACAGCGGGAATAGAAGAAGATACTGGGATGGTGGTAACAGGAAGTTTCTCTTCTGGGGTACCCTTGAGTAGGCAGGAAGAGGAACAGGAGGAACCCCAAGCCAGGATCTGTCCAGCAGACCAGTCGACGTGTGCAGAATGGAGCCGTAACCAAGGAAGACCTAATATGATAGGAGATGAAGCCTTAGGTAAGACAAGGAAGGATATCCACTCCTGGTGGAGTGTCCCTACTGACATCTTAACAGGAAGAGTCTGGAAGCGGATAGGGCCCCCTGGGAGAACAGTGTCATCAATCGCCAAGACCACCAATGGCGTTGTAAGGGGCAAAAGGGTAAGTCTCATGGAGGATGCAGTTTCCCAATCCATGAAATTGGCAGCGGCTCCGGAATCCAGATGTGCTGAGACCGAACGAGAGGAAGCACCGACATGAAGCAACACAGAAAGGAGAAGACGAGAAGGTGAAGGTGATATTTCAGGCTCTAATACTCCACCTTCCAGATGTATTAGCCCTGAGCGTTTTTCCAGACGAAGAGAACAAGTGTCACGGAAATGACCTTTGGCCCCACAATAGAGGCATAGGCCCAGAGTTCTGCGCCTAGCATGTTCTTAGGGAGATAATTTAGTCCAGCCCAACTGCATAGGTTCCTCAGTAGGCAGGGGGTGCTCCTCGGATCGAATAGAAGGGACTGGGGGCTCAGGCTGCCTAAAGAACGGCGAGTGCTGGCGTCTTTTTTCCAGGGCCCTCTCCAGAAAGCGAATATCGATCTGGTTACACAAGGTGATGACACTGTCCAGATCAGCAGGAAGGGATCTTCCTGCTAATTCATCCTTCACTCTATCAGAGAGGCCATGTAAAAAGGTTGCAACTAGGGCCTCATTATTCCAGCTCAATTCAGCTGTGAGGATACGGAACTGAAGAGCATACTGTCCCACAGACGCGGACTCTTGACAGAGAGGTAAAAGAGCGCTAGCCGCTGAGGAGACACGACTCGGTTCCTCGAAGATATTCCGAAAAAGTTTCAAGAAATCAGACAGGCTAGAAACCACTGGATCATTCAGTTCCCACAGAGGGGCAGCCCAAGCTAATGCCTCGCCGGACAGGAGGGATATGATATATGCAACTTTTGCCCGATCGGACAGGAAGTTTTGGGGCTGAAGTTCAAAATGAATTGTGCACTGGCTAAGGAACCCCCTGCAAGCCTTGGAGACCCCAGAGAAACGGACCGGAGCTGGTAGTTGTAATAAATGTGTGGCTGCGACTGATGCGATAGGTGCAGCAGCAGATAGCGGTTGAGGTTGCTGAACTGGGGCCTAATGAGGCCTGAACCTGTTCAAAACGGGATGCCAAATCCTGAAGGAATCGCATCATCTGGGTCTGATGCTTGGGTTTCTTGGGTCTCAAGTCTGCGAACTAAGCCCTGCAACGGATCGACCGCAGGAAACGGCACGTCAGCCGGGTCCATGGCTGATCAAACTGTCAGGTCACCTCGAGGCGAGGTGACAGATGCACACCGTAGGGATCAGGAGTGCACCGCAAGGTTGTGGACCCTACGGCTGACTGCTGTCATGTGGCGTGTTTATGTTTTCATAGTTTCATAGTTAGTAAGGTTGATTAAAGACACCAGTCCATCCAGTTCAACCTGAGTGTCTACAATTGTCCCTATCCCTGTACATTTCACACTCACATTGGTCCCTACCCTCACGGAGCCTACAATCCAAGGTTCCCATTCATATACTAGGGCCAATCTTGGACAGAAACCAATTAACCTACCTGCATGTCTTTGGTTTGTGGGAGGAAACCGGAGTACCCGGAGGAAACCCATGCAGGCACAGGGAGAACATGCAAACTCCAGGCAGGTAGTGTCATGGTTGGGATTCAAACCAGTGACACTTCTTACTGCTAGACGAGAGTGCTAACCACTATACCACTGTGCCGTCCAAATCTTTGTGGACGGAGGGCTCTGACCATAAATTATATACAGTGCCTTGCGAAAGTATTCGGCCCCCTTGAACTTTTCAACCTTTTGCCACATTTCAGGCTTCAAACATAAAGATATAACATTTTTATTTTTTGTGAAGAATCACCAACAAGTGGGACACAATTGTGAAGTGGAACAAAATCTATTGGATTTTTGAAACTTTTTTAACTAATAAAAAAATGGGGCGTGCAAAATTATTCGGCCCCCTTGTGTTAATACTTTGTAGAGCCACCTTTTGCTGCGATTACAGCTGCAAGTCGCTTGGGGTAAGTCTCTATCAGTTTTGCACATCGAGAGACTGAAATTCTTGCCCATTCTTCCTTGCAAAACAGCTCAAGCCCAGTGAGGTTGGATGGAGAGCGTTTGTGAACAGCAGTTTTCAGCTCTTTCCACAGATTCTCAATTGGATTCAGGTCTGGACTTTGACTTGGCCATTCTAACACCTGGATAAGTTTATTTGTGAACCATTCCTTTGTAGATTTTGCTGTATGTTTGGGATCATTGTCTTGTTGGAAGATAAATCTCCGTCCCAGTTTCAGGTCTTTTGCAGACTCCAACAGGTTTTCATCCAGAATGGTCCTGTATTTGGCTGCATCCATCTTCCCCTCAATTTTAACCATCTTCCCTGTCCCTGCTGAAGAAAAGCAGGCCCAAACCATGATGCTGCCACCACCATGTTTGACAGTGGGGATGGTGTGTTGAGGGTAATGAGCTGTGTTGCTTTTACACCAAACATATCGTTTTGCATTGTGGGCAAAAAGTTCGATTTTGGTTTCATCTGACCAGAGCACCTTCTTCCACATGTTTGGTGTGTCTCCCAGGTGGCTTGTGGCAAACTTTAGACGAGACTTTTTATGGATATCTTTGAGAAATGGCTTTCTTCTTGCCACTCTTCCATAAAGGCCAGATTTGTGCAGTGTACGACTGATTGCTGTCCTATGGACAGACTCTCCCACCTCAGCTGTAGTTCTCTGCAGTTCATCCAGAAAGATCATGGGCCTCTTGGGTGCATCTCTGATCAGTCTTCTCCTTGTCTGAGCTGAAAGTTTAGAGGGTCTTGGTAGATTTGCAGTGGTCTGATACTCCTTCCATTTCAAAATGATCGCTTGCACAGTGCTCCTTGGGATATTTAAAGCTTGGGAAATCTTTTTGTATCAAAATCTGGCTTTAAACTTCTCCACAACAGTATTATGGACCTAGAAAAATGGATGGCTTGGGGATATTATAATTGTATAACTGAAAGTGTGCACCCTCATCCCAGTAAGTTGAATTAAAGGGAGGTGTTGATATCTCTGGTCTCCTGTCAGAGGTGTCAATAGAGAAGTGTAAGCATGGGGACTATTACGGGGCACATGTAGATTTTTTCAAATAGATTGGTGTCAAGACACTAGTTCATATTAAAAACAATTTATTCAAGAAGAATGTACAAAAATATAAAGATATAATATCTCAAAATATAAATCACAGTTGGTAGAGACGAATGAGGTAATTGCTCAACTAGTTTCGCTTCGCAGCTTCATCAGGACACTACCTAAGTCTAGAGATACATTAGTTTAGTATAACAAGATATTGAACATTAATGATCACAATGTAAAGATATAATCATTTTAATATGGAGACATAATTAAAACATTTCGGCATGAGAGCGCGTTCCTACCTCTCCAGCCCTGTTCCAGCTCCAGGTCAAGTTCAATGGTGCAAAAAGAGGAAAGGATCTTTCCCGGCGACTGGGAGGGGAATATTTCAAAGCACCGACTCAGATCCAAATATAATTGGCATTGACTGAGTATAAAAGAATGTGAGATATAAACATGATTTTTTGAGAAGGGAAAATAGGTTGTGAAGGTGTGGATAAAGAGGACCACAAGGGGAAAGAAATATGAAAATAGTGATGGAAGTGAGTGGAAATGACCATGGGAAAAATACAATAGATGTTGATCATCCATTGTTATAAGCAGTGAATGAGCCCTGGAATCTATAGAGTCCCAATTCTAAATATAGGGAATTACACCAGTGTGGAAGAGAGTGTAGCTAACGCACCGGGGGAGTAGTGTGCATAACACTGTAGAGACTTCCCCTCCATCCACTCAATTATCAGCTACACCCAGCACCTCAACACTACATAATGTGTTCCCAAAAGTTTTTGGATCCATCTCTGCTCACTCTAGGAAATCCCCAACTGATGGGGATTTTTTAGACCCGACACAACTGGAGTGCAAAAAACAGCAAACCAAAATAGACACATTCACTCGCAGACAACCCATACTCCCCTCCACCCCTCTTCCCAGCACCCTCAGCCAACGAACTTAGACATCATAAATTTAACACAATATCCTCTCTCCACAGATGAAATACAGGTCTTAAAACTGGGATTAGGATTTTGCCCTTTAAAACCTATAAATGCAACTGAAACAATAAAAGATCTCTATCTATTTTTGAGAAATCTCACGTTCATATATATCTTCGCTGACAAACGACTGAATGCTAATCTTGAACGAGAACTAGTGGAACGGACCAAACACTTCACGATGGAGGAGTTTAGGGCCCTCCGGGATCTCCTCCTTCTTTATGATGAAGGAGCCACGGAGGCACCCATGACTGGATGTGACATCTTGGTGACTTCCCTACCTCCAGATCTTCCTGATACTGAGACCTTACAGACTTCTAAAAGTCGCAAATTTAAACTTGAATCCCAAAAGTTCCCTGACTTGATGAAATGTCCAACTATCTGGGCATTCCTATATGAATGCATCAGAGATCTTAAAAAAACTACCTGCCACCCGTATACACCTAATCTATCTTCTAAACAACAAAAGGCCCTTAAGAACTTAGAAATGCGTAATGAACTGGTCATAAAGCCCTCAGATAAAGGGGGCAATGTTGTAATAATGTCTGGCCCCCAATATCGTGACATGTGTTATCAAATACTCAACAACATGACTTGCTATCAACCGATCTCTTCGGCTGAAGTATCTGGCTTTATTAGTGAATTCACACACATTTGTGTGGAAGCTTATTGGCAAGATTTGATTGACAAGGAAACTTTGGATTTCCTTGTCCCCAAATATCCTCACACTCCAACTTTTTATAGCCTGCCCAAAACACACAAAGATTTAAGCAAACCCCCAGGCCGATCCATCATTTCGGGTATAGGCTCATTAACTGACAATGCCAGTAAATTTGTAGACAGTTTTTTACTATCACATGTTTCTAGCCTTCCGTCATACATTCGTGATACCACAGATCTCTTGAGACACATAGACGGCATTGTGGTTCCTCCTGACTCCCTCCTTGTGGCCTTGGATGTGGAAGCACTTTACCCAAGTATTCCCCACGAGGGGGGAGTCGAGACGACCAGGATGTTCCTAATGGAACAGGAGAAGTCCTCTTGGCCCTTAAATGAGTTTATCCTTCAACTATTGAAGTTTATCCTCACTCGGAACTTCTTCCTATTTGAAGAACAATACTTTTTGCAGATACAGGGTGTTGCCCCCTCCTACGCGAACCTATATTTAGGCGCTTGGGAGAGGCAAGTATTTTCAAGTGACCTGTTTCAGGTCCATCTGGAGTATATTTTATGTTGGTTAAGATTTATTGATGACCTGTTCATTATTTGGACAGGTTCAAACAACCAACTTATGGAATTTGTTAAATTAATTAATCAAAATAATCTAAATCTAGTTTTACGGTATCCTCGGATTCTTTGAGGATTCCCTTCTTAGATGTATATATCTCAAAAAATCCAGATGGACTTCTTGAAACAGGTCTATATTGAAAACCAACAGCGAGCAACACCCTGTTGCATGCATCAAGTGCTCACCCTAAACCTTTGTTACGCAGCATCCCATTCGCACAATACTTACGGCTCCGCCGAAATTGTACACGGGATGAGGACTTCTTCATACAGGCAGCAGCCCTTAGAGAACGTCTTTTGCTTAGAGGCTATTCCTCTACCAACCTACAAAAAGCCTTTAATCGGGCTATAGGCCACAAGAGAACATCCCTACTTTATCCCAATGTGAAAAAAACTAGGACAGAAACAGTCAAAGTTATCACACAATTTTCGGCTCATCACGATACACTCAGAACCATACTTTCCAAACACTGGCATCTACTTACAGAAAACCATATACTTACACAATACATAAGGGAAACTCCCGAAATTGTTTTTCGAAAGGCTAGATCACTTAGACATCGGTTGACTAGCAGTCATTATCAGACAAAACCCATCCAGAAAACCACTCAAAAAGGTACTTTTCCCTGTGGCCAATGCTCTATGTGTCCTTGGATATACTCTGGAACATCAGTGATTCTCCCAAATGGAGAAAATCATAGACTACAACCTCTAGCCAACTGTGGCACCACTGGCATTGTTTACTTAATGCTGTGTCATTGTGGTGCATACTATATTGGCAAAACTATCCGCGAATTCAGACAAAGAGTGGAAGACCACATATATTATACAACTAACGGGAAGACTATACCATCGATTTGAAGTAGGGACCATTAAATTTGTGGCACTTGATGTGGTTTCAGCTGACATCAGGGGAGGTAACAGGGACAAATTATTACTACAAAAAGAAGCCCTATGGATTGAAAAATTGAACGCACTTGTCCCCCCTGGGCTCAACGAAACCAATTCATTTAAAGCCTTTTTATAATAAATTTATGGCATACATATCAACATGCAACCCCCAATGTGTGGTCTCCCAGTCTGCTGGATTCTGCCTTAGACTACCTTTCCTTGTTTGTAATATGATCCTTCAACGATGGGCTGAGAGGTCCCTGATGTGACACCCCCATGGTCGTCCCCATTTTTTTGGGGACTCTTTTGATACAACAGCCAACTGTGTCTCTAATAGTATCAATGTATAAACCCATTTTCTTGTATATATAATGTTTTTTTCTTATAACCTGTTAGTTAATTTTTGTATTGTATTTTATTCATTTAATATATAATATGTGCTACTAAAACATTCTATAAACATCTTGTATTTTTTGAGACATGATTGTATGTTCCAATTATCTCCTGTGAATTAATCCCTGTTTCCGGCTGGTTTGGGGCATTCTCTGGTGTATGGGAGGCTTCTTTCCCGGCGGCTGGTGTGGTCTGGGGATGGGAGGAGGCGGCGACCCACGTCTAGTATTGATTGTGGGAGTGTGCCTTCCCTCCTTTCCTGCTGATGAAATAGGGGGCTTGGTTTTCCTTTCCCCCTTCGGTAAGCACATTCGCGCACGTTCTTTCCAGTCCCTGCGCATGCGCTGCAGGCCGGGTAAACTGTTCGGACCGACGCACCTATCATAGCATGTTTCTGGTGCCTGGCTCGGTCGGGCGCATGCGCGTGATGGGTATTGGTGCGCGTTCTGTCCAGGCCATTGACCCCGCCGACGTCATGTGTCGGCGACACAGCGTTGTGTTTACGGCGGGGTTGAGGGGCATTGTGTCGACCGGACCCGGAGGAGACCCAGGGCGTTTGGTGTATGGGTGAGCTACAATTCTTACAGGACATTGTATTGAGCCATAGATGTATCTATGTATGGCTTTGAATATACTTTATTTTTACCCTGATAGCACGGCATTGGCGGTGAATGGAGTCTGCATATACTACCCAATTGATTCAAATGGAAACCTTACTGCATTCGCCACCCATATACACTCCCTGCGTATAACATTATTGGTCAAGCCAGACCTTTTTGCACCCCCGGGACCAATTATCTTCCCCTCTTCAATCCAACAGGGGTAATTATGCTTGAATATTTCCCTGATATCTTTTTGATATCTCACTCACTCTCACGTTTGGTGTCCTATTGGTTTGTTTTCCCCCCTACTCCCCCGGTGCGTTAGCTACACTCTCTCCCACACTGGTGTAATTCCCTATATTTAGAATTGGGACTCTATAGATTCCAGGGCTCATTCACTGCTTATAACAATGGATGATCAACATCTATTGTATTTTTCCCATGGCCATTTCCACTCACTTCCATCACTCTTTTCATATTTCCTTCCCCCTGTGGTCCTCTTTATCCACACCTTCACAACCTATTTTCCCTTCTAAAAAAATCATGTTTATATCTCACATTCTTTTATACTCAGTCAATGCCAATTATATTTGGATCCGAGGCGGTACTTTAAATTATTCCCCTCCCAGTCGCCGGGAAAGATCCTTTCCTCTTTTTGCACCATTGAACTTGACCTGGAGCTGGAACAGGGCTGGAGAGGTAGGAACGCGCTCTCATGTCAAAATGTTTTAATTATGTCTCCATATTAAAATGATTATATCTTTACATTGTGATCATTAATGTTCAATATCTTGTTATACTAAACTAATGTATCTCCAGACTTAGGTAATGTCCTGATGAAGCTGCGAAGCGAAACTAGTTGAGCAATTACCTCATTCGTCTCTACCAACTGTGATTTATATTTTGAGATATTATATCTTTATATTTTTGTACATTCTTCTTGAATAAACTGTTTTTAATATGAACTAGTGTCTTGACACTAATCTATTTGAAAAAATCTACATGTGCCCCGTAATAGTCCCCATGCTCACACTTCTCTGTTGACACCTCTGACAGGAGACCAGAGATATCAACACCTCCCTTTAATTCCGTATTATGGACCTGCCTGGTGTGTTCCTTGGTCTTCATGATGCTCTCTGCGCTTTCAACAGAACCCTGAGACTATCACAGAGCAGGTGCATTTATACAGAGACTTGATTACACACAGGTGGATTCTATTTATCACCATCAGTCATTTAGGACAACATTGGATCATTCAGAGATCCTCGCTGAACTTCGGGAGTGAGTTTGCTGCACTGAAAGTAAAGGGGCCGAATAATTTTGCACGCACCACTTTTCAGTTTTTTATTTGCTAAAAAAGTTTAAAATATCCAATAGATTTCGTTCCACTTCACAATTGTGTCCCACTTGTTGGTGATTCTTCACAAAAAATTAAAATTTTATATCTTTATGTTTGAAGCCTGAAATGTGGCAAAAGGTTGAAAAGTTCAAGGGGGCCGAATACTTTCGCAAGGCACTGTATATATATATATATAAATATATACACTTTTTTGCTTACACACATCATACAGATATGGAACAAATGTTGGGTTTTCAGTGACACACGTTGAGGGTTAGAGCTATGTGTTTGATGGAGTCACGCTGGCTCCTTAGTTGAATCAGCTGTTCAGCTAATTTATCAATTAACCAATTCAATGTGTGTTTAACTATGAATTATATTTATTTTTCATGTTTCCATGTTTGTTAGCTATGAGTAAGCACTCTTGGTAGTGTGAAACGCGTTAGATATTGTGCTTTGCTGTGACCCACTTTTGTGTGATTCTGCTTCACGAATAAAAGTAATTTGAATTTATCTTGGAGTTTGGCCGTCTAGAGTTCTTCAATTATTTGCAACTGCAGAAGGTTATGTTATCACTCATATCACCTGACCAATCTGGATTTATGCCTGGCAGGAGCACCTTTGACGATATTTGCCTATATTTGGTTATTCCTACACATCCATAATGCATTGGTTATGAAACGTAGTGGATTAGTTCTTTCTTTCACTAGATGTGTTAAATGCTTTTGACAATTAAGTTGGTAATTTCTGTGGGAAACTATGTCACAGATAGGCTTTGGTCCACACTTTGTCCATTGGGTTTGTCTGTTCTATGCAGTTCTACAGGCCAGAGTCCACACCAATAAAGATGTCTTTCAGCCATTCTCCTTAAAGAGAGGTACCAGGCAGGGCTGCTCTATCTCTTCAATTCTGTTCAGAAGACCGGGCCACCGCTAGTAAAAGAGCTAAAGGAAGAAAGCGGAGGCCCGGCAAGAAGAACCGAAGAGGGGGACAAGACCCCCGAAGAGGGGAACAAGACCCCCAAAGTCGGAAGAAGACCCCCGGGCGGCAACGAAGAAGAAAGCCGGGCTCTTCCGCTAGTAAAAGAGCTAGCAAAGACTTTACCCAAAATACCCCCCCATGTTGAAGGCACGCGGCCTGGTATGGCTCAGAAAGGGGGGGCGCTCGCCCGTCCCCACCCCCTTTCCTGACCGGCCGGGCTGCGTGCTCGGATAAGGGTCTGATATGGACTTTGGGGGGGGACCCCCACACCGTTTTTTCAGCATAGGGCTTCCCCTTTAAGTATACACGAGGTGACGGGGCCAGCGATGTGTCAATCTCGCCCATGGAGGCGGTGACATTGACCTCCTTCGCTAGTCCCGTCTACCTGGAGCCACGTTCAAATTGAACAGACTTTTCTCAAAAGTGGGACAGACTAGCGCACAGACGGCCGGATTGATTTTTGAGTAAAAAAAAAGTCTGCCAGAGCCCACACACGGGCGGATTGTCCGCCGGACCCAGTCCGCCGGATAGTCTGATCGTGTGTACGCGGCATTAGTGTTCTAAGAAGTTTACCAAAATATGGCAACCATGGTTGGATGTCTCTGAGGCATTTAGGGGTGATGTCTTATCACAGCTTAATCAGAATATCTGCCCAGATAGTAGTTGGTATGGAATGCGCAGAGGGCTGTTATGTTTTGTTTTGTATGGTTTTATTTTCGTTTAATATCCATGTTGGAGTACTTTAGGGAACATGGCGCTGATGTTTGGGTATGCATGTGGTGTGGGTATGAATGTGTTTTTTTTTTGCACTGTGCATTTTATAATGCAGCTTTAGACGCTCTCTTCAGAATCCGTATTTCTTTAACTGTGAGGGAGCCTAGAGGGCATCTAATCCCTAGTGTTTGGGTTTATCCGCACATGCTGTGTATATATGAGTACTGACTATTATCTGCATATCTCCTAGGTATATTGAGTGCCAGAGTTGTGCTTTTTGTGTTTTATTTCTGTAAAAATCTTTATATAAATAAACACCTTTTCAAAAAAAAAAAAGTTAGCCCAACTTTTTTTGTATAATGTTAAAGATGATGTTACGCTCCGAGAATCGTGATCTTTATTCGAAGCAAAAAAATTTAGATTCTCATTGCAGCAAGAATCATGCAGCTCTACTCCGGACCAAGATTAGACATTTTTTTAGATAAATTCTGGTTTCTGTTTTGCAGATAGAAGTAACAGGTGCGAAAGTTCGTTGATAGTTCTTTGGGTGTTGGTGGTGCCTTCACACAGTAACCCTATAGAGGTACTTTTGATGAAAGCAAGAATTGGCCTTGCTGTCAAAAATTTAAATGATATGCACCTGTCAAACAGGTGAGGAAAAATTGGTCCTTGGGTGTTAATTATGCCCATGAAACCTATACCAAAAAATTTCTTCCAGATAAAATCAACACCCACAAAGCAGCCTAGACAGTCTTTCAGAGATTCCAGATCCAGAAAGCAATTAATCAACGAGATTGGCATCAGGGGCTTGATAGCTGCTGCTTTCTATGCAGGGAATTCTCTGCTCAAGCCAAGAGCGGTCATAAACCCTCCACAAAAAACACCAAAAAACAGACAGACTGCTGAGAGCCGGTTTACACAGGGGCAACACGACTTCCAACGTGACTTTTGTAGGCAACTTGGACACGACTTGTCAACACGACTTGGGGCGACTTACAACACAACTTTATTGGTCCTCTGACGACTTCTCCGGTCTGTTTGGCCTCTTCTCTCGGTGTCCGGCCTCTTCTCCCCTCTCCGGGCTCCTCCGCTGTCTTCTTGGAGCTCTTTTACTAGCAGAGGAGCCCGGTCTCCTCCGTCCTCTCTCCTTCTTCCCTCTTCTCTCTTCTTCCGATGTTGACCTGGCGCTGTCTTCCGCTGTACGGGCTTGTGCGACGTGCGCGGATACTTATATAGGTATAGGGCGTGGTTTTTAATAGGGATTTTTCTAATAAATTTGGCGTGGAGTTCCCTCTCGAGAGCTGATTATTCTGTGAGAGTCGCCTCAATATAGACAGAGATCCGACTTGGAGGCGACTTCCATTAAAATCAATGAGTACCAGTCGCCTAGAAGTTGGATACAAGTAGTACAGGAACCTTTTCTGAAGTCGGAGCAACTTCAGTAGTGTGCATTAAGACGGCTCTCATTCACTTACATTGATTTTTACATGTAGCGCGACTTTTTACATGTCGTCGCGCACGTCGACTAGGGGTGACCTGAAGTCGGATCTGAGTTGTCCCTGTGTGAACGGGCTCTAAGTATAACATCATTCCTCAGCCCTGAGCTAGCTATAAACATTGTAATGTTTTGTTCTTTAGATCAAAAGAATGACTTACTTAAACCAGAGCTCCGGACAAAATATGGCTTTTAACCACTTACCGACCATTGCGAAATGATGTACGTCCCTTTTTTGAAGAAGGATATCTCAGTAACGGCAGCAGCTGCTGCCACAACCAAGGTATCCATCTCTCCTTAGGCGGCAGTTCGCTAAACGATAATGGTGGTCTCTCCGGCGGATTTGCCGCGAGATCACATTATTGGCGCCACCCCCCCGCCACTCTCCCGCACTCTCCGCCGCTTACTGGAGCTGCCAGCAGTGGCGGAGGCGATCGGGACCTGTCACTTCCTTGGTATGGAGACAAGTGAGGATAAGATGGCCCCCACCCATCTCCATACCATAGCAGGGCGGAAGCGATGTCAAAACATCACTTCCGCCCATACCTCTTAAAGGCACATTTTTTTTATGTCATTTTTTCAAATTACTTTCCAAATATGAGATCTGAGGTCTTTTTGACCCCAGATCTCATATTTAAGAGAACCTGTCATACTTTTTTCTATTACAAGGGATGCTTACATTCCTTGTAATAGGAATAAAAGTGACCCAATTTAAAAAAAAAAAAAAAATGTAAAAATAAATGAAATGAAATAAATAAGAAAAAAAATTATTTTTAAAGCGCCTCGTCCCAATGAGCTTGCATGCAGAAGTGAACGCATACGTGAGTAGCGCCCGCATATGAAAACGGTGGTCAAACCACACATGTGAGGTATTGCTGCGATCGTTAGAGCAAGAGCAATAATTCTAGCTCTAGACCTCCTCTGTAACTCAAAACCTGTAGAATTTTGTAAACATTGTCTATGGAGATTTTTAAGGGTAAAAGTTTGACGCCATTCCACGAGTGGGCGCAATGTTGAAGCGTGACATGTTGGGTATCAATTTACTCGGCGTAACATTATCTTTCACAATATAAAAAAAATTGGGCTAACTTTACTGTTGTCTTATTTTTCTATTCAAAAAAGTGATTTTTTTTCCCAAATAAATGCACTTGTAACACCGCTGTGCAAATACGGTGTGACAAAAAATATTGCAATGACCGCCATTTTATTCTCTAGGATGGTAGAAAAAAAAGTATACTGTTTGGGGGTTCTAAGTAATTTTCTAGCAAAAAAACATGTTTTTAACTTGTAAACACAGAGTCTGAAAAAGAGGCCCGGTCCTTACGTGGTTAAGATAAAAATACCCCTAGAATACTCATGCCTCATGCAATGTAACAAAGGTATGCTGCAAACTATACTGTAAACTATGTCTGGATCTGTGTAGCATCGTTTTCTTACTTTGTGAAGTTCCTGCACAGCACAGCCATCTCTGTGTGGGCATCTGAAACCACAGTGTCCTTCCTGGATTCCGTGCATGCTGGCTACCCAGCATGCACCTACTGATCTCATGCATGTGTAGTGCGGTGTAATCTTCGTCAGCTTGCTATGTCAAGCCAATGTTAAAGTGGAGTTCCGCCCGGAAAAATGGATCTTCCGCTTATCCAGTTCCTCCCCCCTCTGGTGTCACATTTGCCACCTTTCAGAGGGGAGCAGACACCTGTCTAATACAGGTATTTGCTCCGAAAGATCGCCGCAGTATCTGAAAAAGTGGTGTTTGGTGCACCTTAACTTGAGTACTCACTACACAGACTCACTCCACTGACACACTACATTATACTGCAATAAAACTGCACTAACGCACTTCAATATAATGCATTAAAAGTGCACTAATGCACTTCAATATACCGCCATAAAAGTACCCTGACACGCTTCAATACACTGCAGTAAAAGTATACTGACACACTTCAATATACTGCCGTAAACATGCATTAATGCACTTCAATATACTGCTGTAAACATGCACTAACGTACTTCAATATACTGCTGTAAACGTGCACTAACGCACTTCAATATACTGCAGTAAAATTGCCCTGATGCACTACTATACTGCAGCAAAACTGCCCTGATACTCTACACTGACACACTTCAACATACTGCAGGTAACCTGCCCTAAAACATTAAACTGACACTACAGAAAAAATTAACAGTCACACTACACTAAGCCCTTGTACACATGGTCAGAGAATCCGTCGGAATGTGTCCTATCGGACCGTGTTGTCGGATAATCTGACTGTGTGTGGTATGCATCTGACTGATTCCGTCGGAATATCCGTCGGACCAAGTTTTCCAACTTGCTGGAAATATTTTCCGACAAACTGGTCCGATCGGACATACTCCGATCATGTGTAGCCTACTCCGATGGACAAGGTGCCACGCATGCTCACATTCAAATTCCGACACTGAAGTGCTCGTTCAGGTAAAACTACTGCTCATAAGCGATATAGCACATTTGTCACGCTGCAATGTTAAAAATTCTTTCATCAAGCGCATTCTCTTGTTCTTTACAATGCTGCAAGAACAAACTTCTTTTGATGCTCATAGTCACACACACTTCTCCCGAACATATTTCATGACTCTTTTTTAACCATTTCAGCAATACAATTTTAGTTTGCGTCACATCTATACAATTTTAGATTTTGTTTATTCTTTTTTGGATGGTTTTTTTTTTGGATTCCCTAAAAATCTCCTTTAAAGACAGTTTGCTCATTTCTCCTTTTTTTTTGGTGTGTAAACTTACCACAACAACATTATTCTATTTTTGATATTTTGTTTTTCTTTTTTAATCTACAGGAGGTTGTTTAGTGTTGTTACCCCTTGTTATTTATTTCACTTTGTTTTTTTGAAATGTACCTGCCTGCTCACAAGTAAACTGGCCTTTTGGAAGGAAAACACATACACAAGTATTTATTCAAACAAAAAAATACCTTTATTTCGGTGTCAGTAACAGATAAAGAGGGAGGCAGCAATGTTGAAACTGGGGAGATTCGTGAAGCCTTTGGCCCCCAGGGCACACATCAACTATTTAAACGCAAAAATTGGTGGCCTGAGGAATACATGTCTGAGGGAGAGAAGTCTGGTCCTGAAGTCCAAGAAACCTGGAACAGCATCAGATGACATCTATGTTCCCAGGCTGTGGTACTACAACAGGCTGCATCTTCTGTCAGACCAGACTGAACCCAGGTCATCACTCTCTGGTCTTCCTTCCACGCTTCCTTCCAGGCTGTGGCTGTGGTGCTGGGGTGTGGCAGAAGGAGGAGGAGGAGGAGCAGGGGCATGGTCCAAACCACACAAGTGTGTTTCTGGTGTCATTTGGCCCAAAAGACCCTTGTTGAGGGTGTGGAGAATAACCTTAACACACAAGATCTGTTGCCCCTCCTCCATTTTATCAATCTTGCACGCAACCATGGCGGCAAAGGCCTCTTGATAGGTGGGTTTTGCTTGGAGTGCCGCAGAAGCCTCACCAATCAGCCTCAGGGCCGACTCCTCAACATTCCCCCCCTTTCTTGCCCTTTTGCGTGGAAGGTGGAGGGGAGGGACCTGGCATTCAGTGAGGCTCCTTTGGCTGCCCACCGCCTGGCTGCCACTTTCCACAGCCACCTCCTGGCTGCTGCATTCCACACCCTCCTGTTCCTGGCTGAGTTCTTCCTGTGTATGAAAAAGGGACATCGTTTTAGTTTTTGGTTCATCAAACACACACAATTTTCACATCAACACTGTTGCAAATTGTTAACCAATAGAAAAGACTATCATTCTGAGCCCAGCATTTTTCTTTCCTGTCCCAAAGGTTTTGGCGACTACTGTCTATTGATATCTGAAACACTTTCTAAACTCAGCAATTAGTGAGCAAAAATCAAGTTAACATCATTCATTTTGACTCCACAAATATGTACAACAATACTATACCTGGCTCAAGCTGGGCTCCTCCAGTTCTTCCTGAGTGGAAGGCCCAGGTTGGGCGTCGGAAGACTCATCGGGTGTGGAATGGAGCATAGAAGGACGCGTGGAAGGAAGAGTAGAGAGGGATTCCCTGACATCAGCCTGGTCTGCCAGAAAATGCATCCTGTCATAATACCACAGGGTGGGGACATAAACGTCATCTGCTGAAGCTCCAGATTGCATGGACTTCAGCACCTTGTTCTTCTCCCTCAGATATGTACTCCTGAGGCTACCAATTTTCTTTTTTAAATATTTGACATCTGCCCTGGGGACCACGGCTTCACAAACTCAACCAGTTGCAACATTGCTGCCTGCCTCTTTTGCTTGTTACTATATAGTGGGTGTGTTGCTTGCCACAGGATGGGCATGTCTCTGTATTTATCGATGAACAGAGGGAGGAAGCTATGGTCATTGAAGCCGTCCATAATGTCTGCAAGACACAACACAAGACAAACCCTAATGTCAGTCTAAACTCCACTAATGCAGGCCTCAATCTAGAAGCAGTGTAGCCTAGTGATGTACCAAGTTCAAAATTTTACCTTCGTTTGCACGGTCGTCGCGTCAGCTTCTCCCTCTGTTCGCCGATCGTACGGACGACACACGCATGTTGCGTTTTATATACAGTGCGCATGCGTGAAACTCCGCCCACCCCTCACATTCTTTCCAGACTATTCCCCACCCCTTCGCTTCCAGCGCAGTGGGGAGAGCACATGGCAGAGAGAACACAGGTGCGCACTAATAATAGTTCCACTAACGAGGAAGAGGGTGAGGAAAGCCCGGAGCCTGAAACGTCCCAATCCAGGAAGAGAAGATTTAAGGCCTCAAATATGTCTTTTGGAGAGATGTTGGAGCTGGTCGACATATTGAAAAGGACCGACTATGATGGGAAGTATGGACCTTACCCAAACTCAAATATCAGAAAGGCCAAGATCATGAATAAAGTTGGGAAGAGTCTTCATAAGAATTTTGGGGTACACCGATCCATGGATCAATTGAGAAAACACTGGTCAGACCTGAAACTGAGGGAGCATGAGCAGTACAGAAGGATCAAGCGTGTTCTTGACAAAAGTAAGTAGTTGTCGTGTGTTCATATGATTATTATTGCTTGCATACTGCTCCATGTGCTTTGATTTCATGTTGTGCTTTTTAAAATGGCCACTTTCAAGTTCATGGTTTCATTCGTTCGTAGGAAACATCGTTCTTCCGGTAAGTATTC
This sequence comes from Lithobates pipiens, assembly GCF_037356315.1. NCBI lineage: Eukaryota > Metazoa > Chordata > Amphibia > Anura > Ranidae > Lithobates > Lithobates pipiens. The sequence continues at coordinate 151,174,782 of NW_027507785.1, read as the reverse complement.
CAGCTGAACAGTGTCCCCAATAATGTTATGACCTTGAAGCTCGGCCAAAATAAACAATTGGATAACACTTCCAAACAATGTTTCCTATTGTTAATTCTGCCCTCTGTGTGCTAATTCTTTATTTTTTTCCATTCTCATAGGGGAGAAAAGACTCGGCAAGTATGAGGACACCAGGGACCACACCCCTCCCAAAGAAGGCCAACTTCCAAAAGCAGAAACAGAGGAGCAGGAGGAGGAGGAGGAAGGAGAGATCGTGGAGGTTGGGCAAATTGTCACCACAACAGGTGAGTGTTGGAGAACACAGCTTCCGGTAAGCTCATCAATGTATGTCACCATATTTTTATTACATGGTGTGTTTTTTTTGCTTTGTTTTGTAGGTGATGTGGAAGAAGATTCCCGTTTTACCAGTGAAAGTGCCCAGATCCAGATTGGGGAGATAATGGGGTGCAATCGGGATTTGGAAAATATCCTGAAAAACATCAATGATGTTAAAAATAAAATGAAGAACATCATTGATGTTTTGGGGAGAGTGTGAAACACCAAAAACTAGATAGGGTTTTATTTTTGCTATTTTAAAAACAAAATGTTGTATTTCTCGAAATTGCAAATTTGGAAGATGCACAGAGTGTGTAAACATGCGCTATCTCCCTTCATGGGGGGATCAATATACGTGTTTTGTGTAAAGTTTCTGAGATGAAGGGGTTGCAGCCCCAAAGCATGTACATTGATCCCCCATGATGGGAGATAGCACATGTTGACACACTGTGTGCATCTTACAAATTTGTTTTTTTCAGGGGTGACACCCCATGTGATGAAGGCAATATCAGCCCAGTTTGTACATACTCATGTCTGATATTGTCTTCACTTTTCAAAGTTGAACTTTGTAAGTTCCTGTGTTCTGTATTTTACGGGTTGATACATGCCTGTTTACCCAAAAACACCAAGTAAACCAAATTTTGATTAAACTCTATTTTTGAAACACACAATTTCTTGGTTTGTTGTAAAAACCTTTTCGAAACGCACATGTGAATGTGCTTGGATTAAAAAGTTTAATTATCAACAATGTGTGGCTTCCTTTTTCATTGCACCAAAAATGTATTTGGAGTACAATTTTAGTTTGTGCTGAGAAGGAGTGTGATTTACTAAAGGCAACTCCACTTTGCACTCCAAGTGCAGTTTCAGGTGTACTTTTGCAGTGCACTTGTAGTGCATAGTGGATGTGCCTTTAGTAAAAAACACCCACAGTGAGGTGTAAATTTTGACAATCATGCCATTTTCCTGCCGTGGTGCAGAAAATGAGCACGATTTTGGTCAGTAATGCACTACATACATTAGTTACAAAACAAGGTGTGTGTGTAGCAGGCCCACAACATAATAAAATTATCTGAAGAAGAGACTGTCCCCTCATCTCGCTCTGAACTTGGGTTTGCACTGTTGGTGAAAAAGGCACAACTTGTAAAAACCTAATTATACCTAGGAGACGCCTAAAACCAAGCCAAGCAGTAAATGAAGGAGTTTCAGATAAAAATGTATTCTTAAAATGCCGCTCAGACATTGTCTGGCATATCAATGGCCCCCCTACCCACAAAGTAGTCCATGTATTGTGTTCTAACCTCATGGGCGCTTTGGGGGGGGGGCAAGCCAGGATGAGCATGTTCAAGGCCCGTGAGGTTATCTTAATTTTCCAGCAAGTCTGCTTCTTGTTGGCCAACTGAGACCGCATAGTTCACAGAAACTTTTTTCATAAAATTGTGCAGAACACAGCACGCCAGCACTATGTGATTCAGTTTGTATTCCGCCATGTGAATACGCGTATGAAAAAGGCGGAACCGGCTGGCCAGTATACCAAAAGTGTTCTCCACCACTCTTCGGGCTCTGGACAGGTGGAAATTAAAAATCCTCTGGTCTGGGGTGAGGGTCCTCATGGGGAAAGGCCGCATCAGATGGTTCGCCAGGGCAAACACCTCATCCGCAACAAAGACAAACGGGAGTCCTTCCTGATCCTCCTCTGGGGGTGGCAAGCCGAGACTGCCACTCTGGAGACGCCATTAGAACTCCGTCCGTGCGAAGACTCCACCATCCGACATCCGTCCATTTTGCCCCACGTCCACATACAAAAAGTCATATGTCGCAGACACCATCGCCAACATCACGATACTATGAAACCCCTTATAATTATAATAGTACGACCCCGAGTTGGGTGGTGGGACGATGCGGACGTGCTTCCCATCTATTGCTCCTCCACAATTGGGAAAGTCCCAACGACTGGCAAAGTGGAAGGCCACAGTCTGCCATTCCTGTGGCGTTGAAGGACACTGTGGAGTGAAAAAAGAACAAAAATGAGTAATTTGACAAATCAACATTGCAAGCAGATTAGACACCAACATTTTTGGTCAAAATTAGTATAACATTTTGGGAACTGAGTATTTAAAGCCTAAAGTCTAAAGTCTAAAGTCCCCTTATGAGAGTCATCACCCCCCATCCCTCCCCCACCCCCCATATCCTCCATCTGATGGGCCCTTGCTAAAAAATGAGGGGGGGGGGGGTGTTTAGGACAGGTAACCCTCTCCACTTGATTGAGAGCTGAATGGCTAAATAATGTGTGCTACTTTGGGAAGCCCCTCCTTAGTTACACTATTGGCAGCCCACCGGACAGGTAAGAAGTGTCATAATAACAAAAAGAAACCAAAATGGAAGCACTTTTCGACATTCTGCTATTACATATCCAGATAATTAATAGGTTAAAAAAAAAATACTGTATTTATCGGCGTATAACAAGTACTTTTTCCCCCTTAAAATCGGGGGAAAGTCGTGGGTGCGTGTTATACGCCGATCCCCACTGTCTGTGAGTCTAAAAGACCGAGCGCCGCCGAAAAAGACCGATCGCCGCCGAAAAAGACTGATCGCCGCCGAAAAAGACTGAGCCGTCTGCTTGGCTCCGCTCATAGTCCCGCCTCCCTGCTGTTTCTGGAGCGAGCGCTGCCGAAAAAGACCGAGCCGACTGTACTGTGTACTCGGCTTGGCTCGGCTTGCAGTCCCGCCCATACTGGGCGGGACTGCGAGCCGAGCCAAGCTGAATACACAGTAGGGTCTTTTTCGGCAGCGCTCGCTCCATAAACAGCAGGGAGGCGGGACTACGAGCGGAGCCGAGCAGACGGCTCGGTCTTTTTCGGCGGCGCTCGCTCGGTCTGTCTCGGCGGCGGGATATTTAAACATGGGCAAGGCTGCAAACGGCGCTGGGCAAACTGGAAATGACACTGGCAAGCTGCAAATGACACTCTGCAAGGCTGCAAACAGCGCTGGGCAAGCTGCAAATGATGCTGGGCAACCTGCAAATGACACTGATCATTCTGCAATGATGGACAAGGCTGCAGATGCACACTGATAAGGCTGCATTGACGGGCATTTAAATGTAAGTTTTTTTTTCCTCAAACTTCCCTCCTAAAACTTTTTTCCTTAAAATGCCCTCCTAAACTTGGGGTGCGTGTTATATGCCGATGCGTGTTATACCCCCAATAAATACGGTAATAGCATTTGAAAGTATTGAGGCAGGCCCTTGCACTACATGCTTAGGTGAATTCATCCATAAATGTGAGCATCAAAAAGGTAGGTATAGTGTGTATTGGGTTTGGTAAAGTCAGCAGATGGAGGATTGCTATCAGCTGAGCTAGCAGTTGGGGGGAGGGGGGTTCCTAATGAGTTTGGCACAACCCCAAAAGAAAAAAATGTCACTCTGCATGAATTGAAGCACACACATAACATTTGTAGACATTTTAGGGGGTGTTTAGGCGAAAGCAATACTATGGAGCTGACAAAAGACATTGGTAAGTAACTAGACTATAGTTTTATGGGCCAAGAGGAGCATGGTGGGGAAGTTAGTGAGGCAAATCTGCATGAGGACAAAGGGGCAGAGCATATGAATTAGAGCATATTGCAATGATGGTAATTAGGTAATGAGGAAAGAAATGCAAGACATTAGTGAGCATGAAATACATAGAATGTGATGTTAAAGGATAAAACGTACCTTCATATAGTCCTTCTGCAGGACCTGAATGATGGCAGAACAGGTCTCTGGAATAATGATCCCCAGAGCCTGGGGGGAGATGCCTGTAGAGAACTTGAGGTCCTGAAGGCTTCTCCCAGTCGCCAAGTAGTGCAACGTGGCGATGAGCCTCTGCTCCGGAGTGATGGCTTGCCGCATGCAGGCATCCTGCCTGGTAATATAAGGGGTCAACAAAGCCAGCAGACGGTGAAAAACGGGGTCCGTCATCCGGTGATAATTCCTGAAATCATCAGGATTATTCCGGATCTCACGGAGCAAAGGCATGTGCGAGAACTGGTCACGCTGGCGCAACCAATTCTTGGTCCACAAACGCCTCCCCTCCCTGTTCATGGACCGGGCTTGTATCAAAGTAAGAACCCCAACACGAAGCCCCTGCACAGCACAAACTCTACGACGAGTACGTAGACGAAACATGGTTTGAAAATGGTTGGCTCGTATACTCTTATACTTACACGAGATCAGCAGAAGGAGCCCAAAGGGTGCCGGACGTGGTGCTGAACTTCCCTTTTCTAGTCCCGCCATACACGGCTTACGTCACCGCGTTCTTGGCAACCGCAAAATCCGACAACTTGGTCCGACCGTGTGTATGCAACAGTTTCGGACAAAATCCAGACAAAATCCAACGGATTTGGTTGGCAGAATGTCCGACCGTGTGTACAGGGGCTTATACTTTACACTCACAATAGAATCACAATAGCACACTAACTCGCTAGTAGTAATGAACAGAGCCCTGTTCTATCTCCACTCCAATATTACAATGCAAATGGCTGCTCTTATAGTGTGGAGTGGGTCTATAAACCATGATTGGACAGTCATCATTACTTTCTCCAAATCATGGCTCAGACAGTGTTCTGTGCCCTGATTGGGCAAATCCTTCATTCCTTCAGCCAAAAAAGGCTTCCGATGCACTGTGTGGCATGCAGTGCATTGTGGGGCCACTAGGATAATTCGGCCCATGCTCAGACCAAACCGTTCGCCCAACACTAATCACCATTATATATTGCACAATTTCAAGATATATTTAAGGTTTTTGGTTGCGCTGCACTATTAGTTGTTATTAATGCCCACCGATTTACAGCCATGACATTCCAAGGAGATGGATATGTGTTTGACATTGCTTGAGTCATGCTACATGCACTTTACTGACACATAAACCTGTAAGCCTAGCCTAGTGTTGCAAGTATCCAGCAGCTCCGTTATACACATACAGAGGAGAGAGTCTGATACTCAACTGTTAACGCCTGGCACACATGAGCCAAATACTGGCGGGTTTAACAGAAACCAGCCAACATTCGGCCCATGTGTACATCAGTTTGTCTGACAGAAGCCGACTGAACAACTGGCTTTTGTCGAACAGGTGTACTGAAAAACCATCATCCTATTGGAATTGGTGTTCTTTGGCAAGGGGCAGTACCCTTGTCAGATCACAATACCTCTGCTGGTAGATTACTGTACCAACATTGCACAGTTAGTACAGCGAGATCCTCGGTTATTTACTTTAAGAGGCACTCCAGGCTCTTTCAAATAATATTAAAAGTCATCAGCTACAAATACTGTAGCTGCTAACTTTTAATATCAGGGCACTTACCACGAATCCAGTGGTCTCCTCAACCGAGGCGATTAAATTAATTGGCTATCGGGTGCTGCCGCCACCACCTCGACTAAGAGAAACTGGCAGTGAATACTTGTGGCTTCACAGCCGGTTCCTCACTCTGCATACGTGCATTTGTGAAAAGCCCGGTGTCATGTCAAAGAGTGTCCCCCATCGGATAGTGTCCGCTGTGTACTGCACATGCGCAGTACACAGGACAAGCAGATTCCAAAAATATCCAAAGATGAACGGTGCCTGCATCCTGAGTCCAGGTTCAAGCCCCAAGTGGACATAGAGTTAGAATAAAAAGAGTCAAGAGAAGCGAGCCCATGAGGGGCCCTCTAATATGTGCAGCCCTATGTCCACTTGGATGGTGGGGCTTGCACCTGGACTGACGGCACAGGCGCCGTTCATCTTCGGAGATTTTCCGAATCTCCTTGTGCTCCGTACGGTGCAAGCGCTGCGCCTGTGCAGTACACAGCGGAAACTATTCGATTGGCGGACATTTTTGGACAGAATAGGGGAAGGAGGCGGCCCGGATTCTGCAATCAAGCTGGAAAGCATGCAGCTGATGTGACATCTGGTGAAGGTGGTTGGCAGTAACGCATTTTGGAGCATGCACCTTCGTAAGAGGGGGTCCACATCACCAGGGTCTCTCACAGCTCGTCTGTCTATCTCCCCCAGACAGACAAGATTTACAGCAATCCGCATGAGGACAAATCATTATATGCATATGAACTCTTAATATCTTCTAAGCCCTTGTACACACGGTCGGAGAATCCGTCGTAATCCGTCGTAATGTGACCGTCTTGTCGGATAATCCGACTGTGTGTGGTATGCATTGGACTGATTCCGTCGGAATATCCGTCGGACCCAATTTTCCAACTTGTTGGAAATATTTTCCGACCAACTGGTTCGATTGGACATACTCCGATCATGTGTAGAGAATTTTGATCGGACCAAGTTCCACGCATGCTCAGATCAAATTCCTACATCAAAGCTATTGGCTACTAGCCTGAACGTAGTCCCATCGGAACGAAATTACGTCATCACGTTCTGAATGATCGGATTTTTCGACAACTTAGTCCGACCGTGTGTATGCAACAGTTTCGGACAAGATCCGACGGACAAAATCAGACGGATTTGGTTGTCGAAATCTCCGACCGTGTGTACAGGGGCTAAGAGTTTTTAATCCCATTGTGCCTGTAATAAATTGTTTAACCACTGCACTTTCGGCGCCTTTCTATTTCCTTTATGACCCTCTAGAGCTGTTTCTTCTCTACAAAGTGCTGCATTCAGTGTCATCTCACTACTGCTACTGACGACCGGATACCCAACCTCACCAGAGCGCCCTCATCTTTCCCTCCTTTATGTAAATATCTGGGAATTGAGGAGACCAGTTGCATGAGTTTTTGCAAAATGTCTCCTTCCTGCCTGAAATAGGACTAACTGCACAACAGCCCTGGGTCTTCTTTGTCATATTGTTGGATTCAAGATGTGCAAAATATTTTCAATTAGTGAAAGGTCTGGACTGCAGGCAGACCAGTTAAGTTTCACCTACCCTAGCCAAGACTTCTTGGTGGGCTTGAGAAACTGAACTGTAACCTTATGATATACAATCTTGAAATTAACAGCACAAGTGAAATCAATATGGAATTATATGGACAACCGACTACTGAGAATAGATACTGCGGCAAGGACTACACTATTTCACGGATCACCAACAGTTCGTTATACACTGACACCCCATGTTGGATGTGGAATTACTATAAGAATCACAGATCAGAAATGATTCAGAGCAATGGCTATTGAACAAGACGAACAGATTGAATCTTATCTCGCATTGGAGAGATCTCTGTGTGACAAGCTATCAGTGAGTAACCATAACAGTGCTCTATATATTATTATCACTACTAATTGCCTATAGGTTATACCTGCATGTTGTGGGAATCCTGGCATATGGCTACAGGGATATCTGTGAGATGGTTCTTATTGGTGTAATGTACCTGACCAGTTCGGAGCTGGAGTGTCTAGTGATCCATTCAGCTCAACTTAGTGTCTATTATTGTTCAATTATTCACATGCCACTATCAAGATACAACAGCAGGACCTTTTGCATATTTGAGGTTATATCTTATCATTATGAGAACTTTCTTCCCCCTTTTTTCCTCTTTTGGATAATTTACTATTTTAGTGTGTCCTTTTTCCCTGACATTACTTGTGTCCCTGATTGACCTATTGTGGAAATTACATGTGCACTTTAAACGATTGGTCACAGTGACTGTATCATTCCAGAAGTGGAATAGTGTGAACCATTTCTGTAGTTACAGAATCACAGTGTCCCTTTCAGGAATTGTCCAGTTCAGATCTCGTCCTAGGAGGCTTGGGGAATTAACAGGTGCTCATAGGGGGTGTGTTATATATAATCCACCTTTTGTATGATTTATCTCCTCTATATTCTTTGAGAGGAGATTTATTTGGATCATCTGTAATATAGCTTTTGTGGAGTTGGCTGACCACTGGAGAATTATTCCCTGTGCTAGGGATTCTCCTTCTGGTCTTTTATATTGGATTAAGGGATATTGTTGTTGGTGCCTTTTTGTATCTTGCTTATTTATAGTGAATAAAATATATGTAGTTCAACTCTTTAGGGTGTGTATTTATATCATTTTGTCTGTTATTTTTGTGTGTCTTCGGCTAGTATTTGTTGAGAACACTCCCCATAATACATTCAGTGAGTGCTACCTTGTTTCATTATAGGTAGGATTCCCAATTTGCTCACACATGTTGCCGACCAGTTAAGGACCCAGACTCTACTACTGTGAAGACATGCTGTTGTCATAGATGCAGCATTCAGTTTAGCGTTCTGCTGAAACATGCAAGGCCGTCAATGAAAAAAGACATCATCTGGATGGGAACATATGCTGCTCTAAAACCTGGATATATCTTTCAGCATCGATGGTGCTTTTCCTGATGTGCAAGTTGCCCATTCTATATCCACGAATGCAGCCTCATATCATCAGAAACACAGGCCTTTGACCTAGACAGAAAGTCCTTCTCCTCTTTAGTCCAGAGGACACGGCTCCCATGTTTTCTAAAAAAGAATGTAAAATTTTGATTTATCTAATAACAGAACACTTTTCCACTTTGTAACAGACCATTATAAATGAGCTTTGGCCCAGAGAGGATGGCATCAGTTGTGGATCATGTTTATATATGGCTTCATTGCATGATAGCGCTTTACCCTGCATTTTTGAATGGCACAGTGAGCGGTGTTCACAGACAGTGATTTTTGGAAGTATTCCTTAGACCATGCAGTGATATCCATCACAGAAATATACCTTTTTTTAATGCAGTGAAATCCGAGGGCCCAAAGATCACAGGTAGCTAATGTTGTGTTTGGCCTCGTCACTTGTGCACAAACATTTCTCCAGATTCTCTGAATCTTTTGATATTATGTACTGTAAATGAGGATACCTTTAAAGTCTTTGCAATTTTACGTTGAACATTATTCGTAAATTGATCAACAATTTTTAGACGTAGTTTTTCACAAATTGGTATACTTCTGCCCATCTTTACTTCTGAGACACTCTGACTCCAAGATGTTCTTTTTATACCTAATCATGTAACTGACCAATTAACCACCTTCAGACCGGACCATTTTGCTGGTAAATGACCAGAGGTCTTTTTACAATTTGGCACTGCGCTGCTTTAACTGGTAATTGCGCGGTCATGCAATGTTGTACCCAAACAAAATTTGCGTCCTTTTCTTCCCACAAATAGAGCTTTCTTTTGATGGTATTTGATTGCCTCTGCGATTTTTATTTTTTGCGATATAAACGTAAAAAGACCGCAAATTTTGAAAAAAAATGATATTTTCTACTTTTTGTTATTAGAAAAATCCAATAAACTCAATTTTAGTCATACATTTAGGCCAAAATGTATTCAGCCACATGTCTTTGGTAAAAAAAAAGTCAATAATTGTATATTTATTGGTTTGCGCAAAAGTTGTCACATCTACAAACTAAGGTACGTTTTCTGGAATTTACGCAGCTTTTAGTTTACGACTGCCTATCTCATTTCTTGAGGTGCTAAAATGGCAGGGCAGTACAAAACCCCCCCAAATTACCCCATTTTGGAAAGTAGACACCCTAAGGAAATTGATAAGTGGCATGTTGAGCCCATTGAATATTTTATTTTTTTGCCTCAAGCGATTGAATAATGACAAAAAATATATATATTTTTTTTTTTACACAAAGTTGTCACTAAATGATATATTGCTCACACATGCTATGGGCATATGTGAAATGACACCCCAAAATAAATTCTGCTGCTTCTCCTGAGTACGGGGATACCACATATGTGGGACTTTTTGGGAGCCTAGCCGCGTACGGGGCCCCGAAAACCAAGCACCGCCTTCAGGCTTTCTAAGGGCGTAAATTTTTGATTTCACTTCTCACTACCTATTACAGTTTTGAAGGCCATAAAATGCCAAGATGGCACAAAACCCCCACAAATGACCCCATTTTAGAAAGTAGACACCCCAAGCTATTTGCTGAGAGGCATTTTGAGTCCATGGAATATTTTATATTTTGCCACAAGTTGCGGGAAAATTACAAACTTTAATTTTTTTTTATTTTTTTTTCACAAAGTTGTCACTAAATGATATATTGCTCACACATGCTATGGGCATATGTGAAATGACACCCCAAAATAAATTCTGCTGCTTCTCCTGAGTACGGGGATACCACATATGTGGGACTTTTTGGGAGCCTAGCCACGTACGGGGCCCCGAAAACCAAGAACCGCCTTCAGGTTTTCTAAGGGCGTAAATATTTGACTTCACTCCTCACTACCTATTACAGTTTTGAAGGCCATAAAATGCCAAGATGGCACAAAACCCCCACAAATGACCCCATTTTAGAAAGTAGACACCCCAAGCTATTTGCTGAGAGGCATGTTGAGTCCATGGAATATTTTATATTTTGCCACAAGTTGCGGGAAAATTACAAACTTTTTTTTTTTTTTTTTTTTCACAAAGTTGTCACTAAATGATATATTGCTCACGCATGCCATGGGCATATGTGAAATGACACCCCAAAATAAATTCTGCTGCTTCTCCTGAGTACGGGGATACCACATATGTGGGACTTTTTGGGAGCCTAGCTGCGTACGGGGCCCCGAAAACCAAGCACCGCCTTCAGGCTTTCTAAGGGCGTTACAGTTTTGAAGGCCATAAAATGCCAAGATGGCACAAACCCCCCCCCCAAATGACCCCATTTTGGAAAGTAGACACCCCTAAATTTAGGGGTACACTAGTGAGACTAGGTAATAAATGGCGGGTGCCCTGAAACTATAAAAAAATAACTAACCAACCAGCGTCACCTGTAACAGTTATATGGTGATCACTGGTGAAAGGGTTAACTAGGGGGCAATCAGGGGGCTTTATGCGGTAGTATATGGGGGTCCCTGGCGCTATAAAAAGCTGCGGCGAACCTAAATACCTACCTGCCTAACTAGCGTCACCTGTGACACTAATACAGTGATCAGAAAAACGATCACTTATTAGGCTGGGTTCACACTGGAGCGATGTGGGAACGCCACGAATGCGCGGCGGGTTCCCGCATCACATGCCTCCCGGCGGCAGTTCACACTGCCCTATGCGAACTGCTGGGAGTGTCAGTGAAATGTTAATGACACCCCCAGATCAGTTCGCATATCGCAGTGCGATCTGCAAACTCGGATCGCATGGTGTGAACACCCATGCGATCCGATTCTGCTGCGGACCAAAAAAAGGGTCCCGTGCGAGTTTGCGGCGGGTGCGGCGGGTGCGACACAAATTCAGCCATACTATCTGTATGGCTGAACTCGAATCGCACAGAGATCGGATATGATTTGCACTGCAGTGCGGTGCGAATCACATCCGTTCTCATAAACCGCTGCAATGTGAACCCAGCCTTAGTGACACTGGCGACGGGGGGTGATCACGGGGTTAAACCTTTATTGGGGGGTTAGGGGGGTACCTTAGAACTAAAGGGGGCTAACCCTAACTGCCCTAACAGTTATTACAGTCACAAATGACACCCGCCGGGTGATCAGGGGGTTAAACCTTTATTAGGTAATAAATGACGGGTGCCCTGAAACTATAAAAAAATAACCAACCAACCAGCGTCACCTGTAACAGTTATATGGTGATCACTGGTGAAAGGGTTAACTAGGGGGAAATCAGGGGGCTTTATGCGGTAGTATATGGGGGTCCCTGGCGCTATAAAAAGCTGCGGCGAACCTAAATACCTACCTGCCTAACTAGCGTCACCTGTGACACTAATACAGCGATCAGAAAAATGATCGCTTATTAGGCTGGGTTCACACTGGAGCGATGCGGGAACGCCATGAATCCGCGGCGGGTTCCCGCATCGCATGCCTCCCGGCGGCAGTTCACACTGCCCTATGCGAACTGCTGGGAGTGTCAGTGAAATGTTAATGACACCCCCAGATCAGTTCGCATATCGCAGTGCGATCTGCAAACTCGGATCGCATGGTGTGAACACCCATGCGATCCGATTCTGCTGCGGGCCAAAAAAAGGGTCCCGTGCGAATTTGCGGTGGGTGCGGCGGGTGCGACACGAATTCAGCCATACTATCTGTATGGCTGAACTCGAATCGCACAGAGATCGGATGTGATTTGCACTGCAGTGCGGTGCGAATCACATTCGTTCTCATAAACCGCTGCAATGTGAACCCAGCCTTAGTGACACTGGCGAGGGGGGGTGATCACGGGGTTAAACCTTTATTGGGGGGTTAGGGGGGCACATTAGAACTAAAGGGGGCTAACCCTAACTGCCCTAACAGTTATTACAGTCACAAATGACACCAATGCAAAAAAAAAAAAAAAGCAATTGGTGTCACTGTGACTGGGGGGGCAGGGGTAATTGGGGGGTAATCGGGGGGTAAAGGGGGGGTGTGAGTGTGCCTGGCATGTTCTACTGTGTAGTGTAGTGCTTGTGCAACTCACCGATGCTCTCTCCTCGGTGCCGAAACGAAAAATACCGACACGGAGGAGAGAATACATCACTTCCTCTCCTGTGTTTACATTACAGGAGAGGAAGTGATGTCACGGGACATTTTCATTCGTCGGGAGCGATCGCGAGGGGGTGGCCATGAATGAATGGCCGTCCCCTCGTCCGGGATCGCTCCCGAACGAATACCGACCGCCGCAGGCACCGGGCGGGGGCCCGATCGGGCCCCCGACCCGCGGGCAGGCAAGGACGTACATGTAAGCCCTTATGCCTGCCCGTGCCATTCTGTCGACGTACATCGTCGTGCGGCGGTCGGCAAGTGGTTAATCAAATTAGTTACAAAATGTTCTTCCAGCTCTTCCTTGTTAGAACCACTTTTTGTACAGCTTTTTGTTGCCCTGTCTTGTCGATAAAAAAAATTACTTTATTTTTTTCTTAAACTTTATAAGGCAACTGGGCGTATAAGACAACCCCCTAATTTTCCTAATTTATGTCGGCGTATAACACAAACCCTGATTTTTGGGGGATATTTTTAAGTATTGTCTTGGATGCCGTAAAATAGGTCGTCTTGGATGCCGGAAAATACGGTAGTACATTTTCTCTGAATAAAATAAGGGTTTTAGAAATGTGCAAATCATTGCATTCTGTTTTTATGTAGATTTTACACAGTGTCCCAACTTGGAATTGAGCTTGTAAAAAAGCAACACACACAGCTATTAGCTTCCAATAAAATTTGGTTACTCTGTGAAAATCATATAAAATTTCAAGAGAAGTGCTCAATCCCTATATGCCAGTCAAATAGACTGTGTGGCTCTGAAGCCTAGCTCCACCTTCTCCTAGCTTGCTTCCTTTGGGATATTAGTAATAGATAGTCAGCATCACGGAAGGTTCCAATGTAAAAAAACTAGGGCTTTTTTTTTTTTTTTTTACAGTGAAATGTTTGGAAAGATGTTAAAGAAAAAAATCTCACCTCAACATAATCACTCTCCTCAGTAAGTAGTAAAAAAAAAAAATCTGAAAATAGGTGCACTGCTCATTAAAGGTTTTAGTTAGATTCTCTCTTTAATTACTATGCAAAAGACATATCTTCTGAGGTCCTGTCTGTATGGACGGTATGGCAGCTTATTGACTCGTCAAAATCCACAACCAGTGTCAGCCCACCATGGAAATCACAAGTGAAATTCAATGTCGTTTATTCTAGGCTGACATATACAATATATATTTTTCTTTCAGGTGACATCAAGAAATCTCTCTTCTAAAGTCTTCTTACTCTTCATGGACAGGAACATCGCTGAGCCTGTAGCAGGGTGGGGTTGGGATAGTAAATAGGGAGTATACCAACGAATCAATAAAAAAAGGGGGCAAAATGGAATGCACCAAACACAAATGTGTTGGGGGGGGAATGTGGCTTGCCGCATGGTGAAGATGACTGCCTGATCAGAGCTTCAGGAGGCCCGCAGCCCTGCAGCACTTCTCAATAATGAGCACATTGCTGAGGCATAACACCGGGACACGATCGTGACGATTTTCAGCGACCTCCCACACCCACAGCATTCAGGAGATCTTTCAAAGCAAGATCCGATCGGGCCGCAGCACGCCACACAAGATGGTGCCGACATGAGGAGGGGAGGAAGAGCTTAGTGACGGCTCTCAGTCTGCTGCAGAAGACCTGGTAAGCGGGGTCAGGGAACCCAAATCATCCTCTCACTCTGGGTGACATGAAAGCTATTGCCACAGACATTAAAAATACCATATTTATCGGCGTATAACACGCACCCCAAATTTAGGAGGGAATTTTAAGGAAAAAAACTTTTAGGAGGGAAGTTTAAGGAAAAAAACGTTAAATGCCCATCAATGCAGTCTTATCAGTGTCCATCTGCAGCCTTATCAGTGTAATTTGCAGTCTTGTCAGTGTCATTTGCAGCCTTGTTATGCAGCCTTGTCATGCAGCATTGTCAGTGTCATATGCAGCCTTGTCACGCAGCCTTGTCAGTGTCATATGCAGCCTTATCATGCAGCCTTGTCAGTGTAATTTTCAGCTTTGGCATTTAAAAATGGCGCAGCCGAGATACAGAACCAGATGTCCTGTGTATCTCAGCGGCGCTCAGTAGCTCTCGGCGGCTTTCGGCTTTCCTCTGCAACTTTTGTCCGCTCTCGGTGGCTTTCGCCCGCTTTTGGCCGCCGAGAAAGGCCAAAAGCATCTGAAAGCCGCTAGGAGAATGGCTGAAAGCTGCAGAGAATGGCCGACAGCATCTGAAAGCTGCCCGGAGGCTCACAATCGGTGGGGGATCGGCGTATAACACGAACCCATGATTTTCCCCTGATTTTAAGGGGGAAAAGGTGCGTGTTATACGCTGATAAATGCGGTACCTTCTTTTCAGCCATAACCGATTTGAAAGCTGATCTATTGTCACAATGGCCACTATGGAAAGAGCTGATAGTAGTAGAGACAGGGCCATAAACTGCCTGAAATCCACCACAGAATCACACTCAGCTGATCTGATTGAAATTAATAGACACTTGTAAGACCTTGACAATAGAGGCAGGAAAAATAATATCACGGTGAGGAGAGTCCCTAAATCGATTAACCCCCTAACTTCCTTCTGCCCTGTGATCAATTTTTAACAACACAATGGAAAAACCAGTGGATGCCCCCATTTTTTGCATGGGCTCATAGGGCCTTGAGAATGAAACCGCCTGACACAGCCCCACCTAGAGAGACATTATATGCGGTCTTCAGAACTTCCCATTAAAGGAAGAAATCCTTAATCAAGCCCGGAAGAGCGATCAAATTCTTTTTAATTACAGTACAATCGCTCTATTTAAAGATCTGTCTCCCATTACCTTACAAAATAGAAGGGCTATGCTCCCCCTGCAAGATCTGCTCAGAGAAAAAGGTATTGTCTACAAACAGCGCTTTGGCCTTTGCTTTGCAAGCTACATTAAATGGGAAACAATTCATTCTGCGGATGCTGGTTGAAATTCCAGATTTCTGTGCTGACTTACAAATCCCGCATACAGACCTGTCTGATTGGTATGCCAAGTTCAGGATGCTTCCACTAGAGCATAGTCCTGTCAGCTTACCACATTCATCCCTGGCCAAGCCTCCGATATAGAAAAGTAAAGATGGCAAACAACTGGGTTCAAGTGTGCACCGTTACCTTATTCTTCCAAACAAACCAGATTTTTAGATTGTAAGCTCTAACGAGCAGGGCCCTCTGATTCCTCTTGTACCAAATTGTAATGTAAATGTAATGTCTGCCCTCATGTTGTAAAGCGCTGAGCAAACTGTTGGCACTATATAAAACCTGTATAATATAATAATATCGTGACCAGACCTGAAAGACCAACGACTGCCCATACTAATGGGTCTGACCTACTTCCAGGTTCTCTTTGTTTTCCTGGTTACTGTTGGTTTGGCATCGTGTTCAGAATTGTACAGAACTATCACCTGTTACTACAAGCTGCAATTATAACAAGCCTAGACTGAATGTTCCTTATAGGCTTCTCTTTCTATACCTGGAAGCATATTGACTCAGAATAACAAACGTTACAACTATTCCGCAAACTTTACACAGGACACCCGTCAGGAGGGCTCACCTCCGTGACATTGTATGAGGGATTGGGTCTACATTTGCAGGGAACACTACAACCTTTACACAAAAGATCACACATGCAGCCTTCTTCCCTGTTAAAGTGCGTTATGTTGTTGCAGACTTGTGTCCCGACCTAAAAAACAGTTGAGAGAATCAAGACGGCATTCTGTGTTGGCTCCTTGGGGCCTGACATGAGATCTTCCTTGCCTCCATTTATTTACCCTCCTGGAAAAAATGGGGTACTTCCTAAGTTTAGGATACCTCTATACTTTTTGTTCCCTTTTCTTTCTTCTCCTTCTCTTCCGGGATAGTAAAAGGATATGGTAACATTTGTACTCCTGCAACCCTCACTTGGTACTGTCAGAGTACCAAGGTACTCCTTTCTCAAGGTTACTTTTACTTAACATGTCGCAACTAATATACATTATTGTTTTACTAGCGTATACCACTTTTCTCCCTATGAACATAATAGAAGAATCTGGTCCAGGAGTCAGATTAACAACTCATGGTGACAGCCTTATGCTCATCATTCCATTTTATTTGTTAAAGGGATTGTAAAGTTAATTTTTTTTTCTTTAAAATAACAAACATGTCATACTTACCTCCACTGTGCAGCTCGTTTTGCACAGAGTGGCCCCGAACCTTCTCTTCTGGGGTCCCTCGGCTGCTGTCTTTGCTTCTCCCCGCAGGTACTTCTCACGTTCATGCGAGCTCCCTCGCATGGTGAGAAGCATCTACGGCCGTACTCCCGTGATACAGCCGGCAGCTATAGCCGCTCACTGTATCACATGGCCCACGCCCCCCGGTGCACCGCGTAAGTGAATGTGATTGACAGCAGCGCGAGCCAATGGCTGCACTGCTTTCCATCCATCCACTCCAGCCAATCAGCGGCCAGGCTGAGTGGCGGAGAAGGATGGCGGGGGCGAGCGCGGGATTTTCGAGGGGTGAGATAAGTAAAACGGGGGGGGGGGGCTCGGGGCGCAGGCAGTGTTAGATGTTTTTTCACCTTAATGCATAGAATGCATTAAGGTGAAAAAACATTTACCTTTAAAACCCCTTTAGGCTGGGTTCACACCGCTGCGGCAGCGAGAACCGGATGTGATTCGCACCGCACTGCAGTGCAAATGACATCCGATCTCTGTGCGATGCGAGTTCAGCCATACAGATAGTATGGCTGAATTCGCATCGCACCCGCCGCAAACTCGCACGGGACCCTTTTTTTGGTCCGCAGCAGAATCGGATCGCATGGGTGTTCACACCATGCGATCCGATTCCTGTCCGAGTTTGCAGATCGCACTGCGATATGCGAACTGATCTGGGGGTGTCATTAACATTTCACTGACACTCCCAGCAGTCCGCATAGGGCAGTGTGAACTGCCGGCGGGAGGCATGCGATGCGGGAAAACGCTGCGGATTCGCGGCGTTCCCGCATCGCTTCAGTGTGAACCCAGCCTTAATGAGTGTGAACCCAGCCTTATCACATTTACATATAACTTTGCCAGGCGGTATTATTATTCAAATATATGATGATTATTATTGGGCTGCAGGTCCCCGAGACCAGCTCTCTTGATATATATATGATAGACTCACCTAGGACAGGGGCTTTTGGAGGGGACTGAATGCTAGCCGACTATGGGCCCTAGCATTTGAGGGAGCTACAAGCATTTAGAAAGCTATTCTGTTATGTAGCTCAAAAAGACAATATTAAGGAGGCCATGATGGTCTCTGCCAGCTTGGGACTCAGTGGACAGATGTATGTGAAAGAAATGCTGATTAATGAGATCTGGAACATGTGTGTATAAAAACACCTTTGAAATAATAAATGTAATTTTATAAAAATTGTGATAAAAATACAAAAAAAGATTTATGTGTAAGAATTCAAAAAATCTATATAAAAATTGAAAAGACTATGTGAAAAAAAATCAAAAACATAATAAATAGGTGAAGTGAGTCATATATGTTACATGTGAAATAATGATAGTGAAAAAACTTCTGAAACACACCAACCTACAGACAAAAATAGATAATCAACAATTCAACACACAAGTGCATATAAAAATGTGTATGTGTAATGATAAAACCTCAAAAAAATATAAAAAATATATATGTATGTATATAGAAAAGTCAGGGAGATGAAAACAGCTGGTGTGATCCTACAGACTCCGTGGCCGTATCATATTCATCCTACACAGGTATGTCAGATATTGCACATTGATCCTTGTGGGGGACAAAACAAGCAGCCAGATGGCTTCTTACCAGATCTGATGGACTAATTACGGGAGTTGTTCTTGCAAAAGTGACTGAAGGATTCTTACAAAAAACTAATTTCCAGTCTAAGAAAATTCACAATCTACTCCACAAAAATTTTCCTAAAGTAGATCACGCCACGAATTCCACGGCCAAAACGAAAGGAGTATCCATCTTTCTTAACAAATCTGGGGGCTTTTAGGTCTCTCAGCAACAATCCGATCCAGAAGGTAGATTCCTATTTCTAAAGGGTACAAGGAGGTCAATTCCTTTAACCCTAGCAAATGTGTATTTCCCCAACACTGCACACGTCTCATTCTGTAAGCTCAATTTGCTATAAGACACCTCCTCAGGGAAATCTAGCGTAACATATCGTACCTTAAAACACATCAAAATACTACTCCATTCCTTACCCTTGATAGACTCTTGGTGCACAGTAAATCTGACAATTAGAGACTACACTTACTACTCCACACCCTATAGCAAGTATACCTGCATTAATTACGTCTTTTTCACAGAAAGACCTCCCGGACACTCATTGGTATACAAACCTTCTCCGACCATGCTCCCATCTCACTCACATTAAACCATTCTGAATGAAGCACTAAACCAGGGGTAGGGAACCTCAGCTCTCCAGCTGTTTTGAAACTACAAGTCCCATGAGACATTGCAAGACCCTATCAATTACAGGCATGACTCGTAGAGGCAGAGGCATGATGGGATTTGTAGTTTTAAAACAGCTTGAGAGCCGAGGTTCCCTGCACTAAACCCTGCATGTGGAGATTAAATCCCTCTCTATTGACTGACGCAGACTTACTCCAAAAAAGAATGGAAACACTATTTCGCAGAAAACTGCACAGAAGACCTCTCACCGCTAACAACCTGGGAGACACATAAAAACTTATTAGACTAGAGGTGCTTCGCAAACGGGAATCCGAAACACAGATTGGAAAGCTAACGTCCAAGATAGCTCAATTAGAGGCACATCACAAACTTTCAGTGGGCACGTAAAAACAGCAGTAGAGCTTCTGGAGGCCCGACAAGATCTTCAGAACTTGCTCAATCTAAAGACCAAACGCTCCCTTTTTTCAAAAAAGGAATATACTATGAACACAGGGATAAAGGGGGGAACATTTTTGGCTAGAGCACTGAAAGAGGCTTCTTTGGCAAATAATATTGTGATATTAATAATAATAATAATATTAATAATAATCGGAAGAGGGATCTCTGGATAATCGCACGGATAAAATTGCCACTAGTTTCTAACGGTATTACTCCAAACTTTATAATATTCCCCACATGCATAAACCCACTGATATCCAGAGATAGAGGAAGCAAATAATTCAAGATTACTTGATACAAAGCGGTATGCCCACACTTTCTAAGAGGATGCAGAGTCTTTAAAGGGTCCGATATCCTCAGAAGAATTAACATGTGAAATTAAAATTTTCAAGCCTGGGAAAAGTCCTGGCCCAGATGGTTTTATGGCACATTATTATAAGACATTCACTAACATCCTAGAATCACAACTACAACGCAAACTACATTTCCTAATGTATTCTTGCCAAATACCTAACTCATTTCGGTACTTCCCAAACCTAGTAAGAACCCTACAGTTACAGGCCTATATCCTTGCTTGATCTGAAACTACTCGCTAAAACATTGTTGCTAATTTTTTATGCACTTTTCTCCCTCAACTGATAGGTCCAGAACAAGTCAAGTTTATGCCAGGAACAGAAACTAGGGATAATGTAACGAAGGACCTTAACTTGATCCATCATTGCCATGGAACAGGTTTTGGAGGCTTTCTCCTGTCTACAGATGTGGAGAAGGCCTTGGACAGGGTATCATGGGACTATTTATTAGCCACATGTTCATATATATTAATTTGTATTCAGTTTTTAAGTCATACATCATAATTACATTTAACCAATATTCAACATTCAAAAACATTCAAAAGCTCATTCCTATACATAACCATATAAAACAACCATAAAAAAATCTCCTTCCTCTCTCCTCCCACCCCCCCCCCCCATCCCCCTCCATTAGCTCCACTTCTCCTCTTTGTTTATAGATAGTTCCATATGATATATTTCGTTCATTTCACATATCCAATCCATCACCATTGGACTGCTTGTATCTCTACATTTACGTGCTATCACAACCCTTGCTGCTGTGGCCATATGGTGTAATAGCTCTATCTCCTTTTGCTTTATTGAGTTTGGTGTGAGGGAAAAGTCCCTCTTTCTACCTTACATCTCCAGCATTTTTCCATGTTCCCTTTATTTATCGTATTCATCACCACTGGGCTCCTATACCATCTTAATGCAATCTTATAATTATTTTCTTGATATTTAGTTGCTGTTGATAATTTATGTATTCTCCTAAATATTTTTTCCCATTCTTCCTCCATTAATGAGTTCCCTGTTTCTTCTTCCCATTTTTTTTAAATTCCTATTATTTCATTAATTTCTCCAGAGGGAAGTAATAGATCACATATCTTAGATAGTTTTTTAATCGGTTTATCTTTGTCCAAAACTATTTGTTCAAATTTAGTTTTATGTCTACTTATTGCCATCTCAATTGGTTCAATAAATGTCCTTAACTGAAAATATTGTAACCATTTATTTTTATATTCAGGTCCCAAATCTTGAAGTGTTGGCATTTTCCCATCCACTAAGATATGTGCTACCCATTCATGCTCCCATATATTCCATTTTAAATATTTTGTGGCTTTTAATGCTGGCTTAAATTCTGAATTGGAGAATAATGGGGTCATACAGTAGGTCCTACCATAGTGGACAGGTTTCCTTTTTTCAATATGGTATCCCATGTTTTTAAGGTGGCCTTTACAAAAATCGGTAATTCCTTTTCTTTTGGTCTTAAATTAGGTTTTATCCATGGTAAGTATTTTTCTTTGTCCCTATAATATCTTCCTCAAGGTTTATCCATTGTTTATTTTCCACATTATGATGCCAATCTATTATTCTAATCAGTGATGCTGCTTGCAGGTATTTAGAAAAGTCAGGTAGTGCCAATCCTCCGTCTTTTTTTGATCTAATTAATATTTCCCTATTTATTCTAGGAGTTTCATGGGACCAGATAAAGCTTCCCACCGCTTTTCTCAGGTCCGTTATACGTTTTTTTGATGGTATTATAGGTCTCGTTTGAAATATATACAACAGTATTGGCAATATGTAGTCTAATCTGGCAGAGGTATGCACTCAAAACAATTGATATGCTCACCTCTACTCCCAGCGCTCAAAGGGTGCAGTCAACTTACTCCCACCTGGGGATGGTTCTTAATACTTAGCTGCCATTATAAAATAAAACTTATCAAGCATAAAAAACAAAAGAATTGGTTAACCTGAGGATTCAAATATAACCACTAACAGCGCTGATACCACATCTCCATATACAACAAACAATTTGTCTATGTTAACTACTTGCCGACCGCCGCACGACGATGTACGTCGACAGAATGGCACGGGCAGGCATAAGGGCTTACATGTACGTCCTTGCCTGCCCGACGGTCGGGGGCCCGATCGGGCCCCCGCCCGGTGCCTGCGGCGGTCGGTATTCGTTCGGGAGCGATCCCGGACGAGGGGACGGCCATTCATTCATGGCCACCCCCTCGCGATCGCTCCCGACGAATGAAAATGTCCCGTGACATCATTTCCTCTCCTGTAATGTAAACACAGGAGAGGAAGTGATGTAATCTCTCCTCCGTTTCGGTATTTTTCGTTCCGGCACCGAGGAGAGAGCATCGGTGAGTTGCACAAGCACTACACTACACAGTAGAACATGCCAGGCACACTCACACCCCCCCTTTACCCCCCGATCACCCCCCAATTACCCCTGCCCCCCCAGTCACAGTGACACCAATTGCTTTTTTTTTTTTTGCATTGGTGTCATTTGTGACTGTAATAACTGTTAGGGCAGTTAGGGTTAGCCCCCTTTAGTTCTAATGTGCCCCCCTAACCCCCCCAATAAAGGTTTAACCCCGTGATCACCCCCCGTCGCCAGTGTCACTAAGGCTGGGTTCACATTGCAGCGGTTTATGAGAACGAATGTGATTCGCACCGCACTGCAGTGCAAATCACATCCGATCTCTGTGCGATTCGAGTTCAGCCATACAGATAGTATGGCTGAATTTGTGTCGCACCCGCCGCACCCGCCGCAAATTTGCACGGGACCCTTTTTTTGGCCCGCAGCAGAATCGGATCGCATGGGTGTTCACACCATGCGATCCGAGTTTGCAGATCGCACTGCAATATGCGAACTGATCTGGGGGTGTCATTAACATTTCACTGACACTCCCAGCAGTTCGCATAGGGCAGTGTAAACTGCCGCCGGGAGGCATGCGATGCGGGAACCCGCCGCGGATTCATGGCGTTCCCGCATCGCTCCAGTGTGAACCCAGCCGAATAAGCGATAGTTTTTCTGATCGCTGTATTAGTGTCACAGGTGACGCTAGTTAGGCAGGTAGGTATTTAGGTTCGCCGCAGCTTTTTATAGCGCCAGGGACCCCCATATACTACCGCATAAAGCCCCCTGATTGCCCCCTAGTTAACCCTTTCACCAGTGATCACCATATAACTGTTACAGGTGACGCTGGTTGGTTAGTTATTTTTTTATAGTTTCAGGGCACCCGCCATTTATTACCTAATAAAGGTTTAACCCCCTGATCACCCGGCGGGTGTCATTTGTGACTGTAATAACTGTTAGGGCAGTTAGGGTTAGCCCCCTTTAGTTCTAAGGTACCCCCCTAACCCCCCCAATAAAGGTTTAACCCCGTGATCACCCCCCGTCGCCAGTGTCACTAAGGCTGGGTTCACATTGCAGCGGTTTATGAGAACGGATGTGATTCGCACCGCACTGCAAATCACATCCGATCTCTGTGCGATTCGAGTTCAGCCATACAGATAGTATGGCTGAATTCGTGTCGCACCCGCCGCAAACTCGCACGGGACCCTTTTTTTGGTCCGCAGCAGAATCGGATCGCATGGGTGTTCACACCATGCGATCCGAGTTTGCAGATCGCACTGCGATATGCAAACTGATCTGGGGGTGTCATTAACATTTCACTGACACTCCCAGCAGTTCGCATAGGGCAGTGTGAACTGCCGCCGGGAGGCATGTGATGCGGGAACCCGCCGCGGATTCGTGGCGTTCCCGCATCGCTCCAGTGTGAACCCAGCCTAATAAGCGATCGTTTTTCTGATCACTGTATTAGTGTCACAGGTGACGCTAGTTAGGCAGGTAGGTATTTAGGTTCGCCGCAGCTTTTTATAGCGCCAGTGACCCCCATATACTACCGCATAAAGCCCCCTGATTGCCCCCTAGTTAACCCTTTCACCAGTGATCACCATATAACTGTTACAGGTGACGCTGGTTGGTTAGTTATTTTTTTTATAGTTTCAGGGCACCCGCCATTTATTACCTAGTCTCACTAGTGTACCCCTAAATTTAGGGGTGTCTACTTTCCAAAATGGGGTCATTTGGGGGGGGTTTGTGCCATCTTGGCATTTTATGGCCTTCAAAACTGTAACGCCCTTAGAAAGCCTGAAGGCGGTGCTTGGTTTTCGGGGCCCCGTACGCGGCTAGGCTCCCAAAAAGTCCCACATATGTGGTATCCCCGTACTCAGGAGAAGTAGCAGAATTTATTTTGGGGTGTCATTTCACATATGCCCATGGCATGCGTGAGCAATATATCATTTAGTGACAACTTTGTGAAAAAAAAAAAAAAAAAAAGTTTGTAATTTTCCCGCAACTTGTGGCAAAATATAAAATATTCCATGGACTCAACATGCCTCTCAGCAAATAGCTTGGGGTGTCTACTTTCTAAAATGGGGTCATTTGTGGGGGTTTTGTGCCATCTTGGCATTTTATGGCCTTCAAAACTGTAATAGGTAGTGAGGAGTGAAGTCAAATATTTACGCCCTTAGAAAACCTGAAGGCGGTTCTTGGTTTTCGGGGCCCCGTACGTGGCTAGGCTCCCAAAAAGTCCCACATATGTGGTATCCCCGTACTCAGGAGAAGCAGCAGAATTTATTTTGGGGTGTCATTTCACATATGCCCATAGCATGTGTGAGCAATATATCATTTAGTGACAACTTTGTGAAAAAAAAATAAAAAAAAATTAAAGTTTGTAATTTTCCCGCAACTTGTGGCAAAATATAAAATATTCCATGGACTCAAAATGCCTCTCAGCAAATAGCTTGGGGTGTCTACTTTCTAAAATGGGGTCATTTGTGGGGGTTTTGTGCCATCTTGGCATTTTATGGCCTTCAAAACTGTAATAGGTAGTGAGAAGTGAAATCAAAAATTTACGCCCTTAGAAAGCCTGAAGGCGGTGCTTGGTTTTCGGGGCCCCGTACGCGGCTAGGCTCCCAAAAAGTCCCACATATGTGGTATCCCCGTACTCAGGAGAAGCAGCAGAATTTATTTTGGGGTGTCATTTCACATATGCCCATAGCATGTGTGAGCAATATATCATTTAGTGACAACTTTGTGTAAAAAAAAAAAAAAAAAATTATTTTTTGTCATTATTCAATCGCTTGAGGCAAAAAAATAAAATATTCAATGGGCTCAACATGCCACTTATCAATTTCCTTAGGGTGTCTACTTTCCAAAATGGGGTCATTTGGGGGGGTTTTGTACTGCCCTGCCATTTTAGCACCTCAAGAAATGAGCAGTCGTAAACTAAAAGCTGCGTAAATTCCAGAAAACGTACCTTAGTTTGTAGATGTGACAACTTTTGCGCAAACCAATAAATATACAATTATTGACTTTTTTTTACCAAAGACATGTGGCCTCTTGCTCGTGTGATCAGCGCCCTGACGCGTTTCGTGTTTTCCCATCTTCAGAGAGCGTCTCTGAAGACGTGAAAACACGAAACGCGTCAGAGCTCTGATCACATGAGCAAGAGGGTGAGTGTTAGCCGACATGGACCCGGGTCCACACACGGAGACTGTGTTGGATGAGATCTGCAGCCTACCGGTGAGACGATCGTGCGGCAGCACTTACACCACATATGTTATACGCTGGTTTTAAGTTGTTTTAAATGTAAGCATATTATGTAAGGGGGGGAAAGGAATTTTTTCAATTCTAAATAAAAGGTATCACACTATATGAGACCCCTTGAATCTTTTGCATGTCTACTACCAATGTGAGAGCAATCAGCGGGACACACAGAACCAGACAGAGGAGTTCCACATAGTGGAGACAGGCTCTAAAGTGATTGGAATCTGGTAAGCAGCCATCTATATACATATTCACGGAGGTGGAACAGCACATGGTGAAGGTGTAGGACCATACCCATACACACCCAGATATCTGAGAAGATTGTATGAATATGAATATGAAGGACTGCATTCATTGATGAGGAATAGAGTGTGATCTCTTGGTGTATGGACATTAATTCCTGACAAAAGTCTTGCTGGTTCTTTAATACTTGGTGTTTGGACACCAATTTTGATAAAAGACTTGCTGGTTTTTAAAAAAAGTACTACATGCTTAACATAGACAAATTGTTTGTTGTATATGGAGATGTGGTATCAGCACTGTTAGTGGTTATATTTGAATCCTCAGGTTAACCAATTCTTTTGTTTAGTATTGGCAATATGTCCATCTTTACTATATTTATTTTTTCTAACCATGAATAGGTTATTTTATAATATGTTTGCAATATTTTCTTTATTCTATGAACTGTCACATTATAATTCAATTCTTGTAATTGCTTCAGGTCTTTTGGAATATATATTCCCAGATATTTAATCACATCTTTCTTCCATTTAAATGGAAAGTCCTTTTGTAATAGTATCTGTACTCTTTTTTCAGGCGTAATATTCATTAACTCAGATATGTCATAATTTACTTTAAAATTACTAAATTTCCCAAATCTATCAAATTCTTTTATTAAATTTGGAATTGTTATTATAGGATTAGTTATATACCATAGTAAGTCATCTGCATACGCAGCTATTTTATATTCCTTACCCTTAATCTCTATCCCTTTGATGTCCTTATTTTCTCTTATAGCTTCCATGACATAATCCATCACTATTATATATAACAATGGGGATAAAAGACATCCTTGTCGGGTCCCATTTGATATCTTTATATATTCTGATAATATTCCACTTAAAGCCTTAAAAAATCTAGCAGTGTATCTGTCTGGACCTGGGCTTTTCCCCAAGGCCAGCTCCGAAACAGCTTGTTGGATCTCTTCAGTTGAAATTTCTTCTTCCATATCTTCTACCATTTCTTTAGGAATAGTAGGTAAGGCCGTTTCCTTTATATATTTTCGTATTCCTTCTATCTTATCTAACCTTTCCTTATAGTCTTGTTGATCTTCTATATTATATAGTTTAGAGTAATAAGTATGAAAGGTTTTAGATATTTCTACTGGATCATATGTCATATCCCCATATATAGGTTTGAAACCGCATATGCTCACCTGGATTTCCTCCTTATATCAGAATCCAATAGCTAGACTGAAGATCAACGGCAGCCTGTCAGAGCCAGTCTTCTTCAAAAAAAGGCACTAGGGCTGCCTACTGTCACCCTGCTATTTATACTTTCATTAGAACCATTTATCCACACTGTTAACAAGACTCCCTCAATTTTGGGTTTCAAGATAGGAACTAAAATGTATAAAACTGCAGCCTACGTGGATGACCTAGTATTCTTCTTAACTCAACCACACACTTCTATCACCAATTTAATACATGCTTTCACTATCTATGGATATATCTCCAATCTCAAAATAAATTATACCAAATCAGAGGCCATTAATCTCATCCTCCCTATGAACATAGTGACCCAGGTCCAACAGAACAACTCCTTTGGGTGACCGGAGCACATAAATATCTAGTAATCTGGCTCACACCCATGCTCGCCAACATTTTTTCACAAAAATGTAACCGATGCTACACCAGATTGAACCAGACCTTTCCACATGGTCGCTTAAATTCTTTTCCTGTTTCGGCAGAGCTGCTATTGTTAAAATTACCATATTTCCGAGATTGTTATATCTTTTCCACATTCCAGGAGTGTGTTCCCTTTGTGACCACTTATTCCATCCAAATCCAGGAGTGTGTTCCCTTTGTGACCACTTATTCCATCCAAATCCAGGAGTGTGTTCCCTTTGTGACCACTTATTCCATCCAACAGAGGAATATAAAACAACTAGTTAACAAACACTGGCATATCGTTAGCAATGATACAGTACTGAAACAGGTGGTTCCCGAGATACCGAGAATAGTCTTTAGAGGTGCCCCGTCACTGTGAAATCGTTTGGCCCCTAATGTCATTGATCCGCCATCGAGGAGTAGGGGGTTCTTTGATCAGTTAACTGGCTTCTACAAATGTGGAAGATGTAGAGTCTGTTCCCTAAACTCAAGCCCATGTAGACATGCTACTTCATTTGTTAGTACAGTCACAAAGCTGAACCATGTCATTAAACCTTGTATTACCTGTTCTACCACTGGGGTGGTTTATATGTTACAGTGCCCCTGTGGATTGCAGTACGTGGGACGGACCAAGCGCCCACTACAGGTGCGCTTGAACGAGCACATTACCAACATATTGAAAGGGTTCCCCAAACACTCCGTGTCGAAGCATTATCTGGAAGTGCACAATAAAGATCCTTCAAATACCCTATTTTTGGGAATAGATAAATTTGTGCCCCATTGGCGCAGTAGCTCTTTGGTGATAGGGATTTCAAGACTTGAGATGTCCTGGATCCACCGTTTAAAATCATATACCCCATATGGATTGAACATTAATACCGATATTAATGCTTTTATAGACAATTCTTGATTTTTTTTTTTATTAGTTTTCGTTAGTTCTGTTTACTATCTAATGCGATATGGGTGTGTTTGTTTTCTCTATATCTGTGTAGACTTGCTCTGCGATATGGGATTGTTTAATACCACTGTATCTTTGTAAACTCGCTCTGAGATGTGAGATAGGCCTTAAATAACAGTATAAGGTGTGGACTAATGACTGTACACATTCTTTGTGGGTTATCAATTTTTCACTTTAATTCTATATATACACCATTTAATTTATGGTATGAGGATATGTACACATTCTTACAGTATTATTTTTTATTTAATATATATAAAGAAGTTTTTTGTTATATATTTACCGAAATTCTTTATATATAACATTATCGAGTTTATGTGGGGATATTAGGTTAACCTTCATATATGCACATTTTCTCCATATTTAAGTTTGATGCATTTTTATTAATTTTTTCACTTTAATTTTATACACTATGTAACTCAAGGTATGAGCACAGTCACACTTTTTTATATTATTATTATCATTTTTTCACCTGATATATAAAAGTTTTTTTTATTATATATTGAAAAAACTTTTGTATATAATAATATTAAGTTTACGTGATGATATCGAGTTATCTTTCACACATACACATTTTTATATTATATTTAAGTTTAATTAATGTTTTATATGGATTTTTCTTAGATTTTTCCTATATATTTTTTTATATATCTATATGGAGGATTCTACATATATATATATATATATATATATATATATATATATATATATATATATATATATATATATACATTGAGCTATTATATATTTAGTTCCTCCGTTTTTAGAGTTTTATTTGAGATATGGCTTATCTATTGTCAAAGATATTATGATTCCTTCTGTGTTTCTTGGCACAGTTCCAACCGGATGTTGTGAATCTGCCACTGCTGTTCTAATATGTCCTCTTTTGTTTCCCTTTTTCCCTTTTCCAATATGGAATTATTAATGTTTTTGCCATTAGTTAAGATGGCGGTGTAGGCCGGACCTTGCATCTCAGAGTGAGGTCTGGGTAAAAAATGGTGGTGCGTCGCTGCGTTGCCCGTTCCCCATTGATAACGTCACCTATGACGAAACGCGTCTGGGAAGGCACGCAGTGACGCCACTACGCTTGACGAGGGGAGGACGGGACGCTTTTTTGTATGCCGGCCGGCTGTTACGATCTGATGCTGTTTTAAGAAGTTCGTATGTAAGTGAGATATTTAAATCTTTAATAAATTATGTGAATGGTTTTACGCTATGGAGGCATTTTTTTCTTTCTGGGGTTGACGCTGGGAGGTACACCCGATTGCTGACTGTCAGAGTCTTTTTGTGCTGTGATGCTGCCATATACCGGGGATAGTGGAATCGTGATGAGATCATAATCTATCTTGGCTAAATTATACTGAGGCTATTATTTAACCTATATCTGGTAAGCGCATCAAGATTTTGGTGACGGGCACTCGTTTACAGTTGTGTTTGGATTCACCGCGGTGATTTGATAAGCACGGATAACCTGGACTTTATTTTCCAGTCCCAGCTCTCTACAAACTGCTATACAGTATGTTATTTTTACATCTTTCACAATTTCTCGCAGCTATATTTGTGTAATGTTAATGTAAATTATATTTTTTAGGTAACATATATTTGTTAGGTAATACAGATTCATCTTCTGTGTGGGCTATCAATTCCCTATTTATATTTCTCTGTGTAGTTTTATAATATCGAATAGGACCATTGGCGCAGCTTTCCAAATTTTCTTAGATCTATTCTAGTGTGTGTATCCCACTTAGAGCTGCAGCCTTTATTTTTCTTATATTTTTTTTATGTTTTAATATTTTTTGTATTCCTTTTTAATTATCTGCACTTTTTTCCTGAGCGCAGTTTATTTTTATTTTTTATATCTTTTCCACACATTGCCAATTTTTACTATATACCAACCAGTTTTTTGAAGCAGTTACAATATGCACTTTGGAAATTTCTATGGGCATATGAAAAACCTTGTATCAATTTACGCTTGCTCATGAAGCCCAAATCTGTGGGTGGATTAGGTGTCCCAAATTTCAGGCTATATTATGCCACATATCTGGCCAGAATTATTGATTGGTATTGCTATGCAGCAAATAAAGATTGAGTGTTTATTGAGGAGAGTTTTTCAAAGGCCCCATTAAAATTCTCGCCATGGATCCTTTGGTCCAAATGTCCTCTGGAGCTCTCACATCATCCTATTATCGGAGCCACTCTAAAAGTTTTCCATAAAAACACCTCATTCTACCATATATATATCTACATCCCCAGGGCCACTAACACCACTTCTCAACAACCCCAACTTCCTCCTGGGAACGGGCACGCAAACTTTTACCTTGGAAGATGCAACACCTCTCATAGCATCACACTCTGTAAGTGCGGGACAGATTTTAACCCACAACAGGCTGGATAACCTCTCACCCCTTGCAATTAGATTCTGGAATTATACCTGCCATTACCTACTCTCTTCTTTTAGAAAAAAAGGACATGGTCAGGGAACTTACTTCATTCAAATTAATCTGTTTGAATGGAGACCCAAATTAGAAAATTACTTATTTTATGTACATATGTCTTCAACAGCCAGATGCTGCAGACTCTGCCAAGTTCAAAAGCCAGTGGTAAGCCACATTCCAAATGCATTTTTCAGACCCTCAGTGAGAGAATGTGTGTATTATAGCACACAAATGTTCAATTAGCATGAGATTACAAGAAAATGTATACAAATTACTATCGCAATGGTATGCAACACCAGTAAAGGTGAAAAAATGGTACCCGGCGGGTTCAGACTTGTGCTGGAGATGCAGGGAGGCAAAGGGAGACATGCTGCATATCTGGTGGAACTGTCCTAAGATAGCCTCCTACTGGGATAAAAGCCGTGATCTGATCCTTCACATCACTGAGACTAATACTAAGTTTACCCCAGCTTGTTGCCTCTTATGCCGCGTACACACGATCTGACTTTTTGAAAGCAAAGGTCCGACGGAACGAGTTCGTCGGACAATTCGATCTTGGGTGGGCTCCATCGGACCTTTGCTTGCCGAAAATCCGGCAGACTTTAGAAATAGAACATGTTTTCAATTTTTCCACCGGAACTCCACCGGGCCGAGAAATCCATCCGTTTGTATGTTAGTCCGATGGACAAAAAACGACGCTAGGGCAGCTATTGGCTACTGGCTATGAACTTCCTTATTCTAGTCTGGTCGTACGTCATCACGTTCGAATCCGTCGGACTTTGGTGTGATTGTGTGTGACCAAGTCCGTTCATTCGGGAAGTCTGTCGGAACTCTGCCAAAAGTCCATCGGAAAGACCGTTGGACCTAGTCCCTCGAAAAGTCCAGTCGTGTGTACGTGGTATTACATATCTCCAACTATCCTCTGGGGAGATATAAGCGATCCCTAACTAAACATCTCCTAAACACTGTAAATTCCTTGATTCCCAAATACTGGAAACTGTCAAAAGTACCCTCAGAGAATGGGCCTGTACAGTAAATCATATTTCTGAGTTAGAAGAAACACTTGCTTTAGCTAATGTAACTTCAGATAACTTCCACAAAACATGGTCTGCATGGTTTCAGTTCAAATATTCTGATGGTTATGAAAGCCTGACAACAGGGTGACTGCCTGTTTCCTATTCCCAAAGATGAGCCATGCTAAAACTTGCAGTTCCATGGCTTTAAAGGGTAAAGGTCTGACGTTCTTCCTGGTTGATACCAGGTTTGGAATGTAACAAGTTGCACATCAAAGCTTTGTAGCATATTAGGCCTCCATCAAGGCTCTGGACCGTCTGTTATAATGCAAGCTTGAAAGGGACCATAGCTAACAAGATGATTGATGAATGTCCTGCTACAGAAGATCAAAAGATTAAAGGCATTGAGGATTGACCAGGATACATAGACATGGACAATGCTGCCCCTAGAAGCCAATACCGCAGGACAGACAGTAATATAATACATTGAGGAGGACTGCCCCATAAATATACGATTCATCAAAAGTCTAGATGGGATGGCAATGGGGTTGGGTCTGGATGGTGTATGATTGAAGTATAAAAGGACTGAATGAGTCAGAGAGCATCCTCTGTCTCTACCCTTTTCCCTTTTTCCCTCTTGGCTTGTGCCTGAGCTGCGTAGCTCTCTCCACCATTTTGAGCCTCATGGCTATCTCTCTATCATCTTGAACCTAGCCGAGGAGACCGTGTGATAAGTATCTTTGATATTCTTGTATTATATGTTCTGGCATTATATGCTTTGTCTACAATATCTTTCTTTAGTGTTTTTATGTTAGCGTTTTCCTATTTTCTTGGGAAATGAATGTTTTATTAAGCAGTGTGCTTGGTTTCATAGTTAACCTTGTATTGTTGTGATATCAACAGTAACATGTGATCAAAGATTTAATAAACGAGCTTACTAGGGGAATAGACAAGGTAATGCATAGGTGCAATAGATAGAGGGAATCAGTAACCACCCTCTAATAATATTTATTGTACCAATTACTTCACTGACCTTCAGAGCTAAAGACAGATTAAGTAAAAACCTGACAGTCTGATTTTTACTATCCATGGTTCCCTGTTGCAAAAACAAACCTATAGCGGTGACCCCCTTATTGGGTGAATTCTTGATCCCTTCTATCCGACCCTCTTTCCTTCCCAGTGAATTTTCTCGTTTTCTTATTCCAACAAGAAACTCTGCCCCTGCCTTTGTGTTGGGGGCAGTGGTTGTCTGTACATTTCAAAACCTGTAATTTTTACATTGATACGAAAAGACTGTGTATTTCTTAGGGATGAGCCGAACACCCCCCGGTTCGGTTCGCACCAGAACTTGCGAACGACCCCCGCGTTCGAAACGAACGCTAGAACCCCATTGAAGTCTATGGGACTCGAACGTTCGAAATGGAAAGTGCTAATTTTAACGGCTAATATGCAAGATAGTGTCCTAAAAAGGGTTTGGGGACCTGCCTCCTGCCTCAGGGGACATGGGTCACTGCAAAAAAAAGTTTTAAAAACTGCAGTTTTGGCGGGAGCACTGATTTTAATGACGATTAAAGTGAAAAAAAAAGGTGAAATATTCCTTTAAATATGGTGCCTGGGGGGTGTCTGTAGTATGCCTGTGAAGTGCCACGTGTTTCCCGTGTTTGGAACAGTCCCTGCACAAAATGACATTAAACGGAAATAACACCATTTAAAACTGCTTGCGATTTTAATGTTATATCTGGTTCCTGCAATATGGTTGAAAATCATTGAGAAAAATGGCATGGGTAGCCCTCCCTGCCCATTACCAGCCTATTTGGGTCTTGTACGCATATTAAGGGGAACCCCGTACCCATATTAAAAAAAGGAAATGTGTGTGGCCCCCAGGCCCTATATACTCAGAACAGCAGTATACAGGCGGTGCAAACAAGACAGGGACTGTGTAGGTTTGTTGTGTTAAGTTGAATCTGTTTGTAATTTTCAACTGGTACATTTTTAAAGTGTAGCTCCAGTCCAAAAAACTATTTTTAAGCTTTTTGGAAAACATAGGGAAGGGTTATCACCCCTGTATAATTTGTTTTGTCGTCCATCTTTTTTCATCTCACTTGCTGTTGTCTCCTTCCGTTTGCAAGTAGGAGATGTTTGTAAGTTGGATGTTTGAAAGTAGGGACCTGCCCTATATTATAGCGGTATGTACTGGGTACAGAGCACGCAGACAGCACACACTATCTCCTAACACTACTGACTGCAAGCTCTATTATTAACCACTTGACCACTGGGCACTTAAACACCCTTAATAACCAGACCAATTTTCAGCTTTCGGTGCCCTCACATTTTGAATGACAATTACTCAGTCATGCAACACTGGACCTATAGGAAATGTTTGTCCTTTTTTTCACACAAATAGAGCTTTCTTTTGGTGGTATTTAATCCCCTCTCAGTTTTTTATTTTTTGTGCTATAAAAGAAAAAAGACCGAAAATTCTGCGAAAAAATTAATTTTTCTTCGTTTCTGTTATAAAATTTAGCAGATTAGTAATTTTTTCTTCATAAATTTTGGCCAAAATTCATACTACTACATATCTTTGGTAAAAATAAGTACAAATTGGTGGATATTATTTGGTCTTTGTGAAAGTTAGAGTCCACAAGCTATGGTGCCAATATCTGAAAATTGATCACACCTGAAGTACTGACGGCCTATTTCCTTTTTTTTTTTTTCCACAAAATTATCATATTATCAGGTTATTTCACACACACAGCATATGCATACCAAAAGACCCTGGAGAATACAATGGTGGTCGTTGCAAATTTTTATCTCACACGGTATTTGCACAGCAATTTTTCAAACGCATTTTTTGGGGGGAAAAAACAGTTTTGTGCTTAAAAAACAAACAAAAAAAACAGTAAAGTTAGCCCAATGTTTGCATAAAGTGAAAGATGAAGTTATGCTGAGTAAATAGATATCAAACATGTCACTCTTCAAAATTGCACATGCCCGTGGAATGGCGCCAAACGTCGCTACTTAAAAAATCCCCATAGGCGACGCTTAAATTTTTTTTCCTGGTGCCTCCATGGCAGCATACCTGTGACAAGCTCCGCCTTGGCTCCTCCCTCAGGACTAGTGAATATTATAAAAGAAAAGGTTAGTACGGCCCCCGCATTCTCCTTTTTTTCCTCATACCTCATGGCAGTGAATCCTGGTCGGCGTCCTTACCTTCTGCATTCGGCAGCGTCCGTCCGGGTTCAAGCCTCTCCCGGACGCAGTTCCTTCTCTTGGGCAGCTAAATGCGCTTATAAGGTTGGAAGTCCCTTCTGTAGGATCTTTTGGGACAAGCAGTTTGTCTCTTAAGTAAGAGCTTTACCTGCAGTATGGGCGTTCAGGCTCCAGTCTATGGCAGCAGAGGTGGCAGCTTTGCTCTGTCCCTGAGACTTGTTGTTCCCCTCCTGTCTCATCTGTCCTTTCTCTCTCTCTCTTGCGCTCTGTTCCCGCGGTCCCCATAGTTTTAGGAGGCCCCCCCCTTCCCTTCCCTTCCCACGTGTGTTTGTCATCCTCAGACTCACTAGGGGCCGCGCGCGGCGAGTCTGTGTCATTTTATAATAGATCAGCGTTCCCGCCGTCGTCTGCGCATGCGCCGGCGGGTCGTATGTTTCAACGGCCAGTCTCGACGTTCGGCGCATGCGCGGTAGCGTCGGAGG
Source organism: Lithobates pipiens (assembly GCF_037356315.1). NCBI lineage: Eukaryota > Metazoa > Chordata > Amphibia > Anura > Ranidae > Lithobates > Lithobates pipiens. Next base: position 151,139,253 of record NW_027507785.1, on the reverse strand, counting down.
ATTCGACGGCCATTTTTACTGAGGGCGAATGGTTCTTTTTGCCCTCAGAGTGTCAGGGGAGGAGCTCAAGCGTGACATCACTTCCCCTCCTCCTATTTATTTCCCCAGCAGCACAGGTGAAATGCCTGTGGTCAACAAGAGAATTACACTCTAAAGTTCCAGGCTATACCCACCCCTGTTAAGGTAAGGCATGTCTTAATGCATTTGTTTTCTTATACAGGTGAGCATGCGAATATATATATGTATAGCTCTGATGGAATAACTCGTTCATTAAAAGCGTATTAATTTATTAATTGATTTATTAATTTATTAAATTATTTAAATCGGAGCCTCCAAAAAAACAAATAAATAAATAAATAAATAAATAAAAATAAAAAAAATGGATGTTTAAAAAAAAAAAAAACACAGCACACAGTAACGGGCAGGGGGGGGGGAGTCGTTACTTATGTAGGCAAATTCCATTTTTTTCCGTGAATCAGCGCACGACCGGTTGACGCCTTTTCCTCTGACTCTTTCCTAGCCGTTATCTCTGCTAAGCCGCCTAACATGAGCCTTTCGCCGCCCGCTCAAGATCCTACTCTACTCCCAAGGTAAGGACCTACGCCCAGGTAAGTTTAAAAAAAAAAAAAAAAAAAGAGTGCACTAAGGACGTTACTTTTTGTATTTCAGTCCTGTACGCCAGAAGACGTCTAATAAGACCTCAAGGCGATATGGAGATGACGATGATGATTCCTGTCACAGCAGGGACAGGTCGCCCAGACATGGGCATTACAGAAGTGGCAGGAAAGCTTCAGCCAAGAGGCGCCGTCATTCGCGCTCCCCGAGACCTAGACCTAATAGATGTCAGGCCTGCGGAGGCACCCCACTTCCGGACAAACTAATTTGTCGAGATTGCCTTAGAGACTATGCAGCAGACAGAGAGTCTGAGGGCCTACAGGTGGCAGATCTCCTTAAAAAGGCAGTAAAAGACTCCCTTGCGGAATTGGTCGCTACAATGCCGACGCAACAACCGGCATCCCCTCCTCAGGAACAGATGACTGAGGCCTCCATTCCTGGTCCATCCACCAGTGGAAGTGGTCGTCCGTTTCCTCCCTCCTCCTCTAAGCATCAGGACGAAATGGCCATTTCAGAGGATTCCTCAGATGACACAGATGCCTCTGGCTTTGCCTTCGCCATGGTCCAGCCCTATGTGCAGGCTGTTAAACAAGCAATCGGTTGGGAGGATTCCAACGCGGAGGTCAGGAAGTCCAAATCATACTTCCCCTTCCTTAAGCGCCAGATCTCCTTCTTCCCTCTTATGGAGGAAATCAGGGAAGTGATCGAGGAAGAATGGGGGAGGACAGACAAAAGACTTTCCACCAATCGATTGGGAAAATTATACCCTCTCTCCGAGGCAGATTCCAAAATGCTGGGCGGCCCTCTGGTGGTAGATACCGCAGTGGTAAGGCTGGCCAAGAATGTCACTTTGCCCCTAGATGATTCAACCTCCTTCAAGGACCCTCTGGACAGGAGGATGGACCTCGACCTTAAGAAGGCCTATCAGATGGCAGGAAATGCCTGTAAACCTGTAATAGCTCTGACATCAGTGTCCAACGCATTACGCGTCTGGACAGATAATATAGAGTCGGCAATCCAACAGCATATCCCTAAAGAAGAGATAATCAGGGCATTGGATGAGCTGAAGCTCTCAGCCGACTTCATTGGGGAGGCCGCCATCGATTCGATTCGTTGCTCCGCAACGGCAATGCTTCACACAGTAATGGCCAAAAGGGCACTGTGGCTAAAACCATGGGCAGCGGACGTTACCTCGAAGCAAAATTGGTGCAAGATACCTTTTGACGGTAAAGCCTTGTTCGGGGAAAAACTTGACAAAGCCATCTCTCGGGTCACCGGCGGAAAGTCAGGCCTACTTCCTCAAGACAGGCGATCCAGACATTTCAGATCATCTGCACCAAGGTTCCAATATTCCAAAAATAGGGACTACCGACAATCCAGACAAGGGAAAGGCTTCAGGCACAACTGGAAAAGCACATAGTCTACGTTTCTCAAGTCCAGGAGGCAGAGGCCAGTACCTACCCCACAGGATCCATCAAAATCCTTTTGATGCCAGGCCAGCCCAAGTGATCCCTGTGGAGGCCAGGTTGAAACAGTTCTCAAAGATTTGGGAACAAAAATGCAGGGATCCTTGGGTAGTTGCAACAGTCAAACATGGTCATTTCTGGTCCTTCCTAAACAAACCCCCCAAGGACTTTTTTTCTCCGACAAGGGTATCAAGATCTCCTCAAAAAGCGGAAGCTCTGAAGCAATTTCTTCTTTCCCTACAGGAACAACGAGCAGTAGTTCCAGTGCCTCCATCCGAGAGATTTTCAGGTTTCTATTCCACCCTGTTTCTAGTCCCCAAAAGAAACGGAGGGTGGAGACCCGTGATAGACCTAAAGAGACTAAATCGCTATATCTTTCTGGAAAAATTCAAGATGGAGTCTCTACAGACGATTATTCGCGTAGTCCAGCCAGGGGATTGGATGTTGTCAATAGACCTGCAAGACGCTTACTTACACATACCCATACTCCCTACGTTCCAGAAATACCTGAGATTCGCGGTGGGGCAAGTACATCTCCAATTTCAGAGCCTTCCATTTGGCCTCTGCACGTCACCCAGAGTCTTTACAAAAACCCTGATTGCCATCATAGCACCTCTGAGAGAATTGGGGCTCCGGGTGTATCACTATCTGGACGACCTTCTACTCCTGGCGAAGGACCCAACCCAGTTATTAGAACACAGGGATATCCTGTTAACAACACTAGTAGATTTTGGATGGAAGATAAACTACGAGAAAAGTCTTCTCTCTCTGACTCAAGAGATGGTCTATCTGGGAGCCCTGTTCAATACAATGAACGGATCGGTGTCTCTCCCACCTCAGAAGGTATCTTCCATTGTCCAACAGATGAAGAAGGTGAGCTTGAGATCCTACCTGACAGCCTCAAATTGTTTGAGCCTGATAGGTCGGATGTCATCATGCATCCCTATGGTCCCCTGGGCCCACTGGCATTTGAGACATTTTCAGCTGGAGTTCTTAAGAATGTGGAACAAACGATATCTATCCCAACCCATACACCTGACGACCCGGATGCTCAGGAGTCTACATTGGTGGATGAAGAGACAGTCGCTTCTGAAGTCTCGCCCGCTAGGGCATGTCGACTGGATCATAATTACTACCGATGCCAGCGCAGCTGGTTGGGGAGCACATTCCAACAAGACCTCAGTACAAGGGAGATGGTCCTTCAATGCAGCCGGCATGGTGTCCAATGTCCGGGAGCTGAGAGCGGCCTATCTTGCACTGCTAGCCCTGGAGTTCGAGATTTCGGGCAAACCAGTTCTCCTCAGGATGGACAACAGGGCCGCGGTATCTTATGTGCACCGTCAAGGGGGAACGCGCAGCAGATCTCTCCTGAACGAGGTGGAGCCCATATTCCTCTGGGCCGAAAGGAATCTGAAGGACCTGAGGGCAATCTATCTGCCCGGCCATCTCAACTCAAGGGCAGACGGCCTTTCTCGCAGGTTCGCAGACACCAACGAGTGGTCCTTACACCCGGAAATCTTCAACTGGATAATGATCCAGTGGGGGCCCCTCGAGCTAGACCTCTTTGCGACAGCATCCAACACCAAACTTCCAAGGTTTATCTCGAGGTTTCCGCACCCCCAGGCGGAGGCAACAGATGCCCTCTCAGCCCCTTGGGCATGCGATCGGGCCTACGATTTTCCTCCACGGCCCCTCATACCGAGGTTCCTGTCAAGGCTCGTGAGGGAGACATCGACGGTGATAGCGATTCTACCATACTGGCCAAGAAGGCCTTGGTTCCCTACGGCAATGGATCTGAGCACCAGTCCTCCAGTCAAGGTTCCAATAATACCCCTCCTCCTGTCGCAAGGATGTCACACCCACCCAGATCCCCGCAGGCTGGACCTTCACATCTGGCAACTGAAAGGAAAAAGTTCCAATCCCTGGGGTGCTCCGACAAAGTGATCGCAACCCTGCTCAAAGCGAGAAAACCATCCACGAACAACATATATGATAAAGTATGGAACAAGTTCAGGACCTTCATGCTTGATAGAAACTGTGATCCAGGTTCCCCTTCGTCATCTCAAATTCTTGAGTTCTTGCAGGCAGGCCTGGACCTAGGTCTTGCATTAGGTACATTGAAGGTACAGGTGTCAGCGATCTCAGCAGCAACCAGTAGAAGATGGGCGGAGGATCCATTGTTAATCCAATTCTTTAAGGCCGTCAGGAAGATCAGACCACCAACCAAACAATCTTTTCCCACTTGGGACCTTACGATCATCCTGGAATCCTTAGCCAATCCACCCTTTGCCCCTTCGAACTCAATATCACTCTGGAATCTAACTTTAAAATTTGCCTTTCTGATAGCCATAACCTCCGGCAGACGGGTGTCAGAGCTCCAAGCTTTGGGAGCAGATCAGGATCACATTATATTTTACCCAGATAGAGTGGAACTCAGAACAGTACGAGGGTTCATTCCCAAGGTCGTTTCATCCTTGAGCATGTCAGAACCCTGGGCACTCCCAACATTTTCTGAACAGGACTCTGTCACTCTTCATGAATTAGACATCGCCTCCACTCTGAAATGCTATCTGCAAGCCACAGCTTCATTCTGGGCTTCCATCAGACTGTTCATAATTCCCTGGGGAAAATACAAAGGAAAGGAGGCATCAGCCAGAACGATCGCCTCATGGATCGTCAAACTCATCCACAAGGTGTACAGGACAAAGGGACTAGAGACCCCTTCGGTGGTCAGGGCGCACTCCACAAGAGCGGTTTCTGCCTCTTGGGCGGCAAGAGCGAATGTGTTAATCAAAACTATTTGTCGGGCAGCGACCTGGTCGTCCCAACACACATTCCTGAAACATTACAGGGTGGACCTCAGTGGAATTTGGCAGACAGGCAGTCACTTCGGCCTTCGCCTCTTCTAAATAATACATTCTTTAAATGAACCTCTAAGCATTATCCCACCCGTCTCAGCTAGTTATTTGTCACAGGTATGCTGCCATGGAGGCACCAGGAAAACAGAAAATTGTACCATACTTACCGTAATTTTCTTTTCCTGGTGCCTATCCATGGCAGCATACATTCCCACCCTCGGTATTCTATATTAACGAGAATGCGGGGGCCGTACTAACCTTTTCTTTTATAATATTCACTAGTCCTGAGGGAGGAGCCAAGGCGGAGCTTGTCACAGGTATGCTGCCATGGATAGGCACCAGGAAAAGAAAATTACGGTAAGTATGGTACAATTTTCTGTTTTTACTTGTTACATGTTTTGAGTTGCAGAGGAGGTCAAGGACTAGAATTATTGCTCTCGCTCTAACGTTCTCGGCGATACCTCACATGTGTGGTTTGAACACCGTTTTCATATGTGGGCGGGGCTTACGCATGCGTTCGCTTCTGCATGCGAGCACATGGGGACATGGGCGCTTTAAAAAAAAATTTTTTTTTTATTGTTCATTTTACTTTATTTATTTTAGTTTGACATTTTTTTCCCCAAAAATATATTTTTGATCACTTTTATTCCTATTACAAGGAATGTAAACATCCCTTGTAATAGGAATATGGGGTGACAGGTCCTCTTTACAGTGAAATCTGGGGGTCAATATGACCCCACATCTCACCTCTAGGCTGGGAAGCCTGAAATAAAAAATAAAAAAAAGATTCTGGCTTTGATCGTACTGGCGAGTTGGTAGAAGCACCGGAGGGCGGTGAGGGGTGGGGGGCGTCTATGGCTGGGTATTTCAGGGTATCACCGAGTATGGCTGGGTATCTCCGAGTATAGCTGGGTATGGCAATTTATGGCAGGGTATTGCAGAGTATTGGCGGGGTATTGGCGGGTAGTGATGGCCGAACGGTTCGCCCGGCGGTCGTTTCGCGGCGAATTTCCGACTTTCGCCGTCCGCGGGTTCGAACGCCTTTTTCCGTCGTTCGCCCCGGCGGACTTACGTGTTTAATGTATACAAGAACTTTAACCTTTCGTGACACGTTTATCATGTGTTACAGGACAACCAATTGAGACATGACAGCTCATGGACACTTGGACATTCCCCCTAACCTATAAATACACCCGATCCGGTGGCCATTTTACATTCTTTCTTCTGTCACTGTAGGGAAAGGATCCTGTGTGGAGTAGGGACAGAGAAAACGCTAGCTATTTGGTACACAAAAGTTCTTTTCAGGACTGGTATAGGTGTTAGGTCAGCAGCCTGAGTTTCTTTTGTCAGTTTAGATAAAGGGACAGAGCGCTGTATGCTGCTATTTTAGGGACAGCTCAGCCAGATTAGTCTTTCTTCATCATCATCATCATCATCATCATTAGCTGTTACTATCAGGTCCACAAAAGAGCTGTTCCAGCTAATCGTTCCAGCCTACTCTTTTTTGCCAATTTGTATAGGGACAGGCAGGAAGCAGTGTGTCAGGCAGTGAGGATAATTTTAAAGACTTGCTGTTACTATTAGTTCCACAAAGGTTCTTTTCAGGACTGGTATCAGTGGTACGGTAATAGGCTTGTACACGTATAATATTCTTTCTTCCAAATATAGAAAGAATATTATACTTGACTGCTGCCCTTCTGCTGCAGTCTGCTAATCATTCACAACTCACTTGTTCCACAAAGCTCTTTATCAGGACTGGTAACTTGGTCTGTCTAGGGTGCTACGGTACATAGGCTTGGGTGCGGTACAGTCTGCTGTTCTGTAAGGACCGCTATCGGTCCACAATACATAGGGTTGCCGTGCACTACTGCTGACCGCTGCCCTATACTGCAGCAGTCCTTCAGCGGTATAGGGACTGACGCACAGTCTGCTAAACACTAATACACAACCTGCTTGGTCCACAAAAGTTCTTATAAGGACTGGTAACTTGGTATAGGGTGCTACGGTACATAGGCCTGAGTGCAGTACAGTCTGCTGTTCTGTAAGGACCGCTATCGGTCCACAATACATAGGGTTGCCGTGCACTACTGCTGACCGCTGCCCTATACTGCAGCAGTCCTTCATTGGTATAGGGACTGACGTACAGTCTGCTAATCACTAACACACAACCTGCTTGGTCCACAAAAGTTCTTATAAGGACTGGTAACTTGGTATAGGGTGCTACGGTACATAGGCCTGAGTGCAGTACAGTCTGCTGTTCTGTAAGGACCGCTATCGGTCCACAATACATAGGGTTGCCGTGCACTACTGCTGACCGCTGCCCTATACTGCAGCAGTCCTTCATTGGTATAGGGACTGACGTACAGTCTGCTAATCACTAACACACAACCTGCTTGGTCCACAAAAGTTCTTATAAGGACTGGTAACTTGGTATAGGGTGCTACGGTACATAGGCCTGAGTGCGTTACAGTCTGCTGTTCTGTAAGGACCGCTATCGGTCCACAATACATAGGGTTGCCGTGCACTACTGCTGACCGCTGCCCTATACTGCAGCAGTCCTTCAGCGGTATAGGGACTGACGCACAGTCTGCTAAACACTAACACACAACCTGCTTGGTCCACAAAAGTTTTTATAAGGACTGGTAACTTGGTATAGGGTGCTACGGTACATAGGCCTGAGTGCAGTACAGTCTGCTGTTCTGTAAGGACCGCTATCGGTCCACAATACATAGGGTTGCCGTGCACTACTGCTGACCGCTGCCCTATACTGCAGCAGTCCTTCATTGGTATAGGGACTGACGTACAGTCTGCTAATCACTAACACACAACCTGCTTGGTCCACAAAAGTTCTTATAAGGACTGGTAACTTGGTATAGGGTGCTACGGTACATAGGCCTGAGTGCGTTACAGTCTGCTGTTCTGTAAGGACCGCTATCGGTCCACAATACATAGGGTTGCCGTGCACTACTGCTGACCGCTGCCCTATACTGCAGCAGTCCTTCATTGGTATAGGGACTGACGTACAGTCTGCTAATCACTAACACACAACCTGCTTGGTCCACAAAAGTTCTTATAAGGACTGGTAACTTGGTATAGGGTGCTACGGTACATAGGCCTGAGTGCGTTACAGTCTGCTGTTCTGTAAGGACCGCTATCGGTCCACAATACATAGGGTTGCCGTGCACTACTGCTGACCGCTGCCCTATACTGCAGCAGTCCTTCAGCGGTATAGGGACTGACGCACAGTCTGCTAAACACTAACACACAACCTGCTTGGTCCACAAAAGTTTTTATAAGGACTGGTAACTTGGTATAGGGTGCTACGGTACATAGGCCTGAGTGCAGTACAGTCTGCTGTTCTGTAAGGACCGCTATCGGTCCACAATACATAGGGTTGCCGTGCACTACTGCTGACCGCTGCCCTATACTGCAGCAGTCCTTCATTGGTATAGGGACTGACGTACAGTCTGCTAATCACTAACACACAACCTGCTTGGTCCACAAAAGTTCTTATAAGGACTGGTAACTTGGTATAGGGTGCTACGGTACATAGGCCTGAGTGCGTTACAGTCTGCTGTTCTGTAAGGACCGCTATCGGTCCACAATACATAGGGTTGCCGTGCACTACTGCTGACCGCTGCCCTATACTGCAGCAGTCCTTCAGCGGTATAGGGACTGACGTACAGTCTGCTAAACACTAATACACAACCTGCTTGGTCCACAAAAGTTCTTATAAGGACTGGTAACTTGGTATAGGGTGCTACGGTACATAGGCTTGAGTGCGGTACAGTCTGCTGTTCTGTAAGGACCGCTATCGGTCCACAATAGATAGGGTTGACGTGCACCACTGCTGACCGCTCACCTATACTGCAGCAGTCCTTCAGCGGTATAGGGACTGACGTACAGTCTGCTAATCACTAACACACAACCTGCTTGTTCCACAAAAGTTCTTATAAGGACTGGTAACTTGGTATAGGGTGCTACGGTACATAGGCCTGAGTGCGTTACAGTCTGCTGTTCTGTAAGGACCGCTATCGGTCCACAATACATAGGGTTGCCGTGCACTACTGCTGACCGCTGCCCTATACTGCAGCAGTCCTTCAGCGGTATAGGGACTGACGTACAGTCTGCTAAACACTAATACACAACCTGCTTGGTCCACAAAAGTTCTTATAAGGACTGGTAACTTGGTATAGGGTGCTACGGTACATAGGCTTGAGTGCGGTACAGTCTGCTGTTCTGTAAGGACCGCTATCGGTCCACAATAGATAGGGTTGACGTGCACCACTGCTGACCGCTCACCTATACTGCAGCAGTCCTTCAGCGGTATAGGGACTGACGTACAGTCTGCTAATCACTAACACACAACCTGCTTGTTCCACAAAAGTTCTTATAAGGACTGGTAACTTGGTATAGGGTGCTACGGTACATAGGCCTGAGTGCGTTACAGTCTGCTGTTCTGTAAGGACCGCTATCGGTCCACAATACATAGGGTTGCCGTGCACTACTGCTGACCGCTGCCCTATACTGCAGCAGTCCTTCATTGGTATAGGGACTGACGTACAGTCTGCTAATCACTAACACACAACCTGCTTGGTCCACAAAAGTTCTTATAAGGACTGGTAACTTGGTATAGGGTGCTACGGTACATAGGCCTGAGTGCGTTACAGTCTGCTGTTCTGTAAGGACCGCTATCGGTCCACAATACATAGGGTTGCCGTGCACTACTGCTGACCGCTGCCCTATACTGCAGCAGTCCTTCATTGGTATAGGGACTGACGTACAGTCTGCTAATCACTAACACACAACCTGCTTGGTCCACAAAAGTTCTTATAAGGACTGGTAACTTGGTATAGGGTGCTACGGTACATAGGCCTGAGTGCGTTACAGTCTGCTGTTCTGTAAGGACCGCTATCGGTCCACAATACATAGGGTTGCCGTGCACTACTGCTGACCGCTGCCCTATACTGCAGCAGTCCTTCATTGGTATAGGGACTGACGTACAGTCTGCTAATCACTAACACACAACCTGCTTGGTCCACAAAAGTTCTTATAAGGACTGGTAACTTGGTATAGGGTGCTACGGTACATAGGCCTGAGTGCGTTACAGTCTGCTGTTCTGTAAGGACCGCTATCGGTCCACAATACATAGGGTTGCCGTGCACTACTGCTGACCGCTGCCCTATACTGCAGCAGTCCTTCAGCGGTATAGGGACTGACGTACAGTCTGCTAATCACTAACACACAACCTGCTTGGTCCACAAAAGTTCTTATAAGGACTGGTAACTTGGTATAGGGTGCTACGGTACATAGGCCTGAGTGCGTTACAGTCTGCTGTTCTGTAAGGACCGCTATCGGTCCACAATACATAGGGTTGCCGTGCACTACTGCTGACCGCTGCCCTATACTGCAGCAGTCCTTCAGCGGTATAGGGACTGACGCACAGTCTGCTAAACACTAACACACAACCTGCTTGGTCCACAAAAGTTTTTATAAGGACTGGTAACTTGGTATAGGGTGCTACGGTACATAGGCCTGAGTGCAGTACAGTCTGCTGTTCTGTAAGGACCGCTATCGGTCCACAATACATAGGGTTGCCGTGCACTACTGCTGACCGCTGCCCTATACTGCAGCAGTCCTTCATTGGTATAGGGACTGACGTACAGTCTGCTAATCACTAACACACAACCTGCTTGGTCCACAAAAGTTCTTATAAGGACTGGTAACTTGGTATAGGGTGCTACGGTACATAGGCCTGAGTGCGTTACAGTCTGCTGTTCTGTAAGGACCGCTATCGGTCCACAATACATAGGGTTGCCGTGCACTACTGCTGACCGCTGCCCTATACTGCAGCAGTCCTTCAGCGGTATAGGGACTGACGTACAGTCTGCTAAACACTAATACACAACCTGCTTGGTCCACAAAAGTTCTTATAAGGACTGGTAACTTGGTATAGGGTGCTACGGTACATAGGCTTGAGTGCGGTACAGTCTGCTGTTCTGTAAGGACCGCTATCGGTCCACAATAGATAGGGTTGACGTGCACCACTGCTGACCGCTCACCTATACTGCAGCAGTCCTTCAGCGGTATAGGGACTGACGTACAGTCTGCTAATCACTAACACACAACCTGCTTGTTCCACAAAAGTTCTTATAAGGACTGGTAACTTGGTATAGGGTGCTACGGTACATAGGCCTGAGTGCGTTACAGTCTGCTGTTCTGTAAGGACCGCTATCGGTCCACAATACATAGGGTTGCCGTGCACTACTGCTGACCGCTGCCCTATACTGCAGCAGTCCTTCAGCGGTATAGGGACTGACGTACAGTCTGCTAAACACTAATACACAACCTGCTTGGTCCACAAAAGTTCTTATAAGGACTGGTAACTTGGTATAGGGTGCTACGGTACATAGGCTTGAGTGCGGTACAGTCTGCTGTTCTGTAAGGACCGCTATCGGTCCACAATAGATAGGGTTGACGTGCACCACTGCTGACCGCTCACCTATACTGCAGCAGTCCTTCAGCGGTATAGGGACTGACGTACAGTCTGCTAATCACTAACACACAACCTGCTTGTTCCACAAAAGTTCTTATAAGGACTGGTAACTTGGTATAGGGTGCTACGGTACATAGGCCTGAGTGCGTTACAGTCTGCTGTTCTGTAAGGACCGCTATCGGTCCACAATACATAGGGTTGCCGTGCACTACTGCTGACCGCTGCCCTATACTGCAGCAGTCCTTCATTGGTATAGGGACTGACGTACAGTCTGCTAATCACTAACACACAACCTGCTTGGTCCACAAAAGTTCTTATAAGGACTGGTAACTTGGTATAGGGTGCTACGGTACATAGGCCTGAGTGCGTTACAGTCTGCTGTTCTGTAAGGACCGCTATCGGTCCACAATACATAGGGTTGCCGTGCACTACTGCTGACCGCTGCCCTATACTGCAGCAGTCCTTCATTGGTATAGGGACTGACGTACAGTCTGCTAATCACTAACACACAACCTGCTTGGTCCACAAAAGTTCTTATAAGGACTGGTAACTTGGTATAGGGTGCTACGGTACATAGGCCTGAGTGCGTTACAGTCTGCTGTTCTGTAAGGACCGCTATCGGTCCACAATACATAGGGTTGCCGTGCACTACTGCTGACCGCTGCCCTATACTGCAGCAGTCCTTCATTGGTATAGGGACTGACGTACAGTCTGCTAATCACTAACACACAACCTGCTTGGTCCACAAAAGTTCTTATAAGGACTGGTAACTTGGTATAGGGTGCTACGGTACATAGGCCTGAGTGCGTTACAGTCTGCTGTTCTGTAAGGACCGCTATCGGTCCACAATACATAGGGTTGCCGTGCACTACTGCTGACCGCTGCCCTATACTGCAGCAGTCCTTCAGCGGTATAGGGACTGACGTACAGTCTGCTAATCACTAACACACAACCTGCTTGGTCCACAAAAGTTCTTATAAGGACTGGTAACTTGGTATAGGGTGCTACGGTACATAGGCCTGAGTGCGTTACAGTCTGCTGTTCTGTAAGGACCGCTATCGGTCCACAATACATAGGGTTGCCGTGCACTACTGCTGACCGCTGCCCTATACTGCAGCAGTCCTTCAGCGGTATAGGGACTGACGCACAGTCTGCTAAACACTAACACACAACCTGCTTGGTCCACAAAAGTTTTTATAAGGACTGGTAACTTGGTATAGGGTGCTACGGTACATAGGCCTGAGTGCAGTACAGTCTGCTGTTCTGTAAGGACCGCTATCGGTCCACAATACATAGGGTTGCCGTGCACTACTGCTGACCGCTGCCCTATACTGCAGCAGTCCTTCATTGGTATAGGGACTGACGTACAGTCTGCTAATCACTAACACACAACCTGCTTGGTCCACAAAAGTTCTTATAAGGACTGGTAACTTGGTATAGGGTGCTACGGTACATAGGCCTGAGTGCGTTACAGTCTGCTGTTCTGTAAGGACCGCTATCGGTCCACAATACATAGGGTTGCCGTGCACTACTGCTGACCGCTGCCCTATACTGCAGCAGTCCTTCAGCGGTATAGGGACTGACGTACAGTCTGCTAAACACTAATACACAACCTGCTTGGTCCACAAAAGTTCTTATAAGGACTGGTAACTTGGTATAGGGTGCTACGGTACATAGGCTTGAGTGCGGTACAGTCTGCTGTTCTGTAAGGACCGCTATCGGTCCACAATAGATAGGGTTGACGTGCACCACTGCTGACCGCTCACCTATACTGCAGCAGTCCTTCAGCGGTATAGGGACTGACGTACAGTCTGCTAATCACTAACACACAACCTGCTTGTTCCACAAAAGTTCTTATAAGGACTGGTAACTTGGTATAGGGTGCTACGGTACATAGGCTTGAGTGCGGTACAGTCTGCTGTTCTGTAAGGACCGCTATAGGTCCACAATAGATAGGGTTGACGTGCACCACTGCTGACCGCTCACCTATACTGCAGCAGTCCTTCAGCGGTATAGGGACTAAGAGTTTTGTCACAGGGTCATTTAAAAAATGACATGCAGAGGAAGAGGCAGGCCCTTCCGCAGGGGTGGTAGGGGTAGGGCAGGAGCAACAGGCTTGAGCCAAAGTGGGAAGTTGCAGAAGGTGCGTTCAATTACTTTAAAGGATGCACCAGACTTGGTTGAGTGGCTCGCTCAGCCTTACTCTTCTGCACCCTCCTCATCCTCTCGATCTGCACCCTCTTCTTCACTCTCTGCTATGTGCACCCCCAAAGACACTACCACCAACAACACGACCACCACCACCACCACCACCACATACCTTCCGCTTGAGTCACTGGAATTATTTTCCGATCCATATCAAGAGGACATTTCTGATGCGCAGCCACTCTTGGTATTGGATCAGGAAGAGGAGGTAGCAACAAGCGCTACTCAGCAGTCTGACGCCAGTACCCAGATCAGCCCAAGGAGGAGGTTGGTCCCCGGTGTTGCTGCCTACTCTACTTATAGCGGTGGGGAAGGTGACGTTGATGATGACGTGTCTAGTGATGTCACGTGGGTGCCCACAAGAGAGGAAGAGGAGGGGAGTTCAGAGGGAGATATGGACCAGCAGATAGGGAGGAGAAGCAGCAATGACTTACATTGCACAGCAGGGACAAAGCAGACTGCAAATGTATCAGGAGCGAGTCATCGACCATGTACGGTCACATCTGGCGCTCCCAGGACACCGGCACATGGCTCCGCAGTGTGGGCTTTTTTTAACGTGTCCGCTGCTGACAATAGCGTTGCCATCTGCAATCTTTGCAGTCAACGCGTTAGTCGCGGTAAGCCCAATACTCACCTAGGGACGACCGCCTTAAGAAGGCACATGAGCAGCCATCACCGAGCCCAGTGGGAGCAACGGAACACACAAAGCCACACTGCAGGCTCTCACCGTCCAGCCTCGTCTTCTACTTCTCCTTCTCCTCTCTCCTCACAATTGTCCTCCACTCCACCTTCCATCACGCCAAGCTCACATTTTTCTGCAAAAAGGCAGGCTTCCGTGGGCCTAATGTTTGAGCGTAAAAAAATGATGACGCCGGATAACCCTCTTGCCCAACGGTTGGCGGCTGGCTTGTCAGAACTCATAGCCCGCCAACTACTGCCATATAAACTGGTGGACTCGGAGGCCTTTCGCAAATTTGTGGCCATTGGAACACCACAATGGAAGGTCCCAGGAAGGAAGTATTTCTCAGAGAAGGGCATCCCAGAGCTATATGGCCATGTTCAGCGGCAAGTGAATGTATCTCTGGCACACAGTGTCGGTGCCAAGATACATCTGACCACAGACACGTGGTCTAGCAAACACGGGCAGGGAAGGTATATCAGTTTTACTGCCCACTGGGTGAACCTTCTGACGGCCGTCAAGCATGTAACCCGTGGCACCCGTGTAGATTTGGTTTTACCGCCACGGATTGCATGCAGGCCTGACTCTTCTTCTCCTCCTCCTACTCCATCCTCCTCCCTCTCCTCCTCAGCTGCCTCCTCCTTTTCCGCTGCTAGCGTCTCTTCCACTGCACCGCCCAAGCTCCCCAGAACCTATTCCACATGCCAGGTGAGACGTTGCCATGCCGTGCTGCGTCTGTTGTGCCTGGAAGCAAAGAGCCACACTGGCCCGGCACTCCTTTCAGCTTTGCGTTCACAGGCAGATGAGTGGCTAACACCGCTCAATTTGACAGTTGGTAAAGTGGTGTGTGACAACGGTGCCAATCTGCTTAGCGCATTGAAACAGGGCAAAATCACGCACGTGCCGTGCATGGCACACGTCTTAAACTTGGTCGTGCAGCGATTCCTTGTCAAATACCCTGGGGTCCAGGACATCTTGCGGCAGGCAAGGAAAATCTCGGCCCATTTCAGAAGATCTTACACGGCCATGGCTCGCCTTGCTGACATTCAGCGGCGACACCATCTGCCGGTCAGACGTCTTATTTGCGATTGCCCGACGCGATGGAACTCAACCTTCTATATGCTTGATAGGCTGCTCCAGCAGAAACGTGCAGTTAACGTCTACCTGTATGAACTCTGCGAAAGAAACGGTTCTGGGGAGCTGGGTTTTTTTTCACCGCGCCAGTGGCTGCTCATGCGCGACACATGCAGACTTCTGCGGCCATTTGAGGAGATCACCAAACTGGTCAGTCGCAGCCATGGCGCCATCAGTGACATGGTACCTTATGCCTTCTTTCTGGAGCGTGCATTGCGTCGTGTCATTGATCAGGCTGTGGAGGAGCAGGAGCGGGAAGATGAGGAAGTCGCAATGCTGGATGAATTCCCAGGGGGGGCTACTCTATCTGAGACAAGTCAACAACAGGAGTCTGATGAGGAGTCAGAGGAGGATGGTGCCGGGGCGGATGAGCAGGAGCAAGAAGAGCATGCTTTAAACCTTTCTGGGATCCCTGTTGTGCGAGGATGGGGAGAGGAGAATGAAGAGGACGACATTATCCTGGATGATGAGCAGGAGCCAGGCCACCACACCGCTTCCACTTTAGTGCAAATGGGGGCCTTCATGCTCCAGTGTTTTAATAGGGACCCCCGTATAAAAAGCATGAGGGTCAAGGACCAGTACTGGGTGGCAACGTACTTAGACCCCCGGTACAAACACAAAATGGCGGAAATGTTACCGCCGTCGCAGAGGGCTGTCAGAATGCAGCACTTCCAGGCCTTGCTTCGAGAAATGCTGCATTCTGCTTTTGCGTGCGCTGGCAGAGGAGCAATTCCCACTCCCAGAGAAGGATTTGCGGGTACCAATCCAACAGCGCCTGCAAGAAGAGGCCGGTTTGAAGATGTGTTGGTGACTTCGGATATGAGGTCATTCTTTCAGCCGACCCATCGACAGGTGTCATCCGGATCCAGCATCAGGGAACGCCTAGACCGTCAGGTGTCCGACTACATTGGGTTAACGGCCGATGTGGACGCTCTGAGGAGTGATGAACCCCTAGACTACTGGGTGGGCAGGCTTGACCTCTGGCCAGAGCTTGCCCAATTTGCAATCGAACTGTTGGCTTGCCCCTCATCCAGTGTCCTGTCCGAAAGGACGTTCAGCGCAGCAGGGGGGATTGTGACCGATAAGCGTACTCGCCTAGCTCACCACAGTGTTAACTACCTCACATTTCTAAAAATGAATGAGGCATGGATCTCGGAGGAATTCAACACATGTGATCAGTAGACCATGTATATGTCTATAAACAATTTTTGGAATCAAGCACACAGACCTTCTTAATTCATTTGGCTCACTTCCCTGACCCAAAAAAGCACACCGTACTATATGCCCCTACCCTCCTCTTTGAAGAGGTTGAGCGGTGTCATATTTCTACTGGGGCTGCTTATTATGAGGGGTTCCCACCATCCCTGTGCTGTGCTGACTTCCTCCTGGGTGTTCTTATTATGAGGGGCTCCCACCATCCCTGTGCTGTGCTGACTTCCTCCTGGGGGTTCTTATTATGAGGGGATCACACCATCCCTGTGCTGTGCTGACTTCCTCCTGGGGCTGCTTACGGTGCTGCTGTCAGCGCTGTATGTCACGGAGCTGCTGTCAGCGCTGTATGTCACGGAGCTGCTGTCAGCGCTGTATGTCACGGAGCTGCTGTCAGCGCTGTATGTCACGGAGCTGCTGTCAGCGCTGTATGTCACGGAGCTGCTGTCAGCGCTGTATGTCACGGAGCTGCTGTCAGCGCTGTATGTCACGGAGCTGCTGTCAGCGCTGTATGTCACGGAGCTGCTGTCAGCGCTGTATGTCACGGAGCTGCTGTCAGCGCTGTATGTCACGGAGCTGCTGTCAGCGCTGTATGTCACGGAGCTGCTGTCAGCGCTGTATGTCACGGAGCTGCTGTCAGCGCTGTATGTCACGGTGCTGCTGTCAGCGCTGTATGTCACGGAGCTGCTGTCAGCGCTGTATGTCACGGAGCTGCTGTCAGTGCTGTATGTCACGGAGCTGCTGTCAGCGCTGTATGTCACGGAGCTGCTGTCAGCGCTGTATGTCACGGAGCTGCTGTCAGCGCTGTATGTCACGGTGCTGCTGTCAGCGCTGTATGTCACGGAGCTGCTGTCAGCGCTGTATGTCACGGAGCTGCTGTCAGCGCTGTATGTCACGGAGCTGCTGTCAGCGCTGTATGTCACGGAGCTGCTGTCAGCGCTGTATGTCACGGAGCTGCTGTCAGCGCTGTATGTCACGGTGCTGATGTCAGTGCTCTGTATTACGGTGCTGCTGTCAGTGCTCTGTATCTCCTGCACCCTCTTGTTTGCCTACCCTGGTCCCTGACCTTCCCTCTCCTCCATTGCCTTCATTAGCTCCATAGTCCTGAATTGTCAGAACAATTTCCCAAATAAAAAAAAAATGCTTGTAGTTATCGATCCCAAATTCACCTCATACATGTATTATGCTATTGTCCAGGTGGTGGGACTACGTGCTACCCCCTAATAATTACCCCGTGGCCGCAAATTCGACCTAAAGGTTTGCGAAATTCGCCTCCCATTGAAGTCAATGGAGCCCGCGGCGAACGGTCGTTTTCGCGAACGTTTGTGTCCGTTCGCGTTTCGCGTTCGCGAAACGTCCCGTCGGAAGTTCGTCCATCACTATTGGCGGGGTACTACAGAGTAATAGCAGGGTACTGCAGAGTAATGGGGGTTACTGCAGAGTAATGGGGGGTACTGCAGAGTAATGGCAGGGTACTCCAGAGTAATGGCAGGGTACTGCACTGCAGAGTAATGGCGGGGTACTGCAGAGTAATGGCGGGTACTGCAGAGTATTGGGGGGTACTGCAGAGTAATGGCAGGGTACTGCAGAGTAATGGCAGGGTACTGCACTGCAGAGTAATGGCGGGGTACTGCAGCGTAATGGCGGGGTACTGCAGAGTAATGGCAGGGTACTGCAGAGTATGCACTGGTATTGCAGAGTATTGGCAGGGAATTGAGGGGTTAAATTCGGTGAGCAGCGATGTGGGCACTGCAGATGCAGCCCACATCGCTGCTGACACCGATCTCTTTCCCCTCCGCTGTACCGATCGGTACAGAGAGGGGAGGGAGGAACCGGCGTCATAACATGACGCCGGTTTGTTTACAAGTGATCACTCCGTCATTTGACGGAGCGATCACGTGGTAAACGGCCGCGACGAGCGGCCGTTTACCGTGATCCGTGATGCGCCGGGTCCTGTGGACCCGGCGCTCACGGATGCTCTCGAGTGCGCGCCCCAGGGGGCGCGCGAGAGCAGAATTCTGGGAGGCCTCTCAGAGTTAAACAACCGCCCTGAAGCCGTTAATCGGCAATGGGCAGTTGTTAAGTGGTTAAAGCTAGATCACTAGCTATATAGGTGAGGTGAATATAGTGGTGTATACTGCGGTCAGGGCACAGACAACAACCACTACACAGCAGCAAGATAGGAAATCAGCCAAAAACGATTGGTGTGTACTGTGTTGAAGGTACACAGAACACCCACTGCTTCAGATGCTAACACACTACACGAGGCCGCCTCAAAGGCGGCCTTATATAGTGTGGGGCGTGCGCTACACAGCCTGAGCTATGATTGGCCACAGGCAGGATGCCTGTGGCCAATCATGGCTCTCCTCGCTGCTGGCGCTACGATTGGCCAAGCATGCGGGGTCACAGTGCATGCTTGGCCAATCATGAGCCAGCAATGCACTGCGCCACCGCAGTGCATTGTGGTCCGCGCGCGCCACTCGAATTTTGACGCGAACGGCCCAAACGTTCGGAATTCGCCGAATGGCCGAACAGCCAATGTTCGAGTCGAACGTACGTTCGACTCGAACACGAAGCTCATCCCTAGTATTTCTTTATTATTACCTGGTTATAATTTCTATGTAGTTTGAATTTGTATACAACTTTGCTGTTATTGACAAGTATGCCAATATTGTATAGGCTTTAATTGATGCCTTTCTTTGCTCAATGAAAAGTTTCATTGGAAAAAAAATAAACAAGCTACTGTAGCAGCACAAGTAATCTCTACACATTCATGAAAAATGTTTTTTTTGGGGCATGGCTAGCCGGCGTCTGCGATGGACGCTTGAATTCACAGCTCCTCAGTGAGGGAGAACAATGGAGCACCTACAGCCTACCAGACACGACAGACTCAAGCCGTTTATACCCCAGGACACCAGCACACTCCGGCCTACGATGTCCGCAAGTGGATGGGTGACCACACTCCTAAAAAACTCACCACCTTCATGTTTCCACCGGAGGCCCAGGTCAGTGAAATCCATGATGGCGGCAGCCTCGTGGCTCCGCGAGAGGCATATATGGACCTCCCTGATGATTGTCAAGGTGAAATGGGAACTGGAGCATTACCCCAGTCCCCCACTCAGGACACAGACTCAGATCCCCTCACTAACAGCCCAGCGAAGGCCAGGATGCGAATGGATGCTCCGCTATCGCGGCCGCCTCAGGTGCCATTATCAGCCCAGGCCTTCATCCCATTCCAGTCAGGAATTTCAACCGCGCTCACAATTACAAAAATCTAAAAAAAATATCTAAAACCTATAACAGAATAATATGTATACAGTATAACTAGTCAAAAATTATAATACAAAAACCCAACTAAGTGAATAATAAAAATATACTCTATAACTCATACAATAATCAAGTGTACAAAAAATATATATATATAAAGTGCTCAAAAATTATATATAAGCAACAGTTCCTCATAAAGACGTAGTCATGAGCATACAGTGGTAAAGTGCACAGAATTTTTGTGAACAATCAGAAATATTATGAATAGAGTGCTCAAAAATTATATATAAGAAAACAGTTCTTCATCAAGATGTAATCGTGGGCATAACAGTCCAATAATCATAAGTGTTTCTTCTCAAGAAATCCTATGCGGGTGCAAAAGAGAGAATTTCCTTCACCAACACCGTGCTGATAAATGGTAAAAATGCGCGCTTACCAAATCCCAGAATCAGAAAGGCATTTGATATCAGAAATCTTAGGGGTCATCACACAGGGACATCACCTCGTTTTCACGTTGTTGGACCATTCATAAAAGGCAAGCAAAGACTCCCATAGCGTAAAACCGTAAACCAAAATCTTTTATTCCATAATAAAAAACATACTCACAAACATAAAGGTCAAATCAGCGTTAAGAAAAGCCGGCCGGCAAAGCGAACGCCCAAATGTCACGTGATTTGCGTCAAGCACGTCAAGACCACCCTACGTACGTTTCGCCATATGTGGCATCGTCTGGGCCATGACATCCCATTCCAGTCCAACCAGGCCCTGCACAGCTCCATGGCATCCTTCCCCACCTCAGGGCAACCATTCCTAGACACCACGCTGAAAGAAATTCTCATGTCCCTGAAAACATCTCTGATGACAGACCTCTCCTCCCTGTTCCATAAAATCAACACTGATATGAGTGCAATGGGAAAGAGGGTCACTACTATAGAAAGGGGAATGGCGGAATGCACAACTACTGTAAATGACCTGATAGACACATATGAAGAAGTTAAAGATGACCAAGCATGGGTCGGGGCCAAGCTGGCCGATTTAGAAGACCGCTCCAGGCGTAACAACTTGAAACTGAGGGGGGAACCTGAAACTATACCACCGGCAGACCTGCAAAAATACGCCAAAGATCTTATACACACCATTATACTAGATACATCGCCCAGGGACATTGTGGTTGACAGAATACATAGAATTGCAAAACCCTCCTATTTAGCAGCATCAGTACCAAGGGATGTTGTCATGAGAATTTATTTATTTCACATAAAAGAAAGATTGCTGTATGAAGCAAGAAATACATCGCCTTTGCCCCGGCCATTTGATGGAATTCAGATATTCCCAGATCTCTCCAAGTACACCCTCCAGCTCAGAAGGGAATTAAACCCCATCACCAAAGGCCTTCACAACCATAAAATCCTATATAAGTGGCGATATCCTGCGACCCTCCTCATCACAAAGAATGGAGCCACCCACACTGTCAACGATTTGCAGAAAGGATTAAATCTCCTGCATGACTGGGGCATCATTTTAGAAACAACAGCAATTTCTGCTGGTACCTGGTAATGCTGGTAAAGGGTACCAACATCAAACCAACACCTGACCAAGAAAGGCTGACTTCAACAATGCAAAATCTCCCTCACTATTCACTGTGCATAGTTGAACACTCAGATCTTAAAATTTACTGTTTCCCCCCACAGGGGCCTAGCTGATTTCAGCTAGAGTTTTAGTTTTTTTAAGCCACACCTACTCCTGCATTGAATGACCTACACCTAACAGGAAAGTTCACCGGTTTACCCGTTATCTTTTTTTCTTTCTTTCTATTTTTTTTTTTTTTACAGTTACTTTTACTTGTTGTTTATTCCACAGCTCCAACTTTAAGTTACAACAAAGCAGATCCTCGCACTCTGTGGACACACCTGCTCTGGTAACGTGAGCCCCAACTCCAACTCGCCTACCACCACCTAACTGATAGCCCTTGTACACACAGTCGGACATTGCGACAACCAAATCCGTCGGATTTTGTCCGACAGATTTTGTCCGAAACTGTTGCATACACACAGTCGGACAAAGTTGTCAGAAAATCCGATCGTACTTAACGGGATGACGTTATTTCATTAGGACGGAACTACGTTCAGGCTAGTAGCCAATAGCTTTGGTCTAGGAATTTGATCTGAGCATGCGTGGCACTTTGTACGATCGGAATTCTCTACACATGATCGGACAAAGTCCGATCGGATCATGTTGTCGGAAAATTTTATAGCCCAGCTGGAAAACTTGGTCCGTCGGATACTCTGATGGAAACAGTCCGATGGAGCCCACATACTTGGATTATCCGACAACACGGTCCTATCGGACATTGTCCATCAGAATGTCCGACTGTGTACAAGGGCTAAGTGTTTATCGTTGTTTTTCTCATCCACACGCTACCGAGACCCAGCAATGACGATCAACATTCTATCACTGAACGCCAAGGGACTCAATCATCCTGCTAAGAGAAACTCTCTCTGGCTCACTGCGGAAAAACTCCATAGTGATATCGTATGTATCCGAGAGACACACCTAATGCCCCAATCGACAAGCCTTTGCTCTAATGCCAAATATTCCCATATCTATCATTCTACTTACACCTCAAAAAAAAGAGGAGTCCTCATAGCTATCAAAAACAGCATAGACTTCTACCTGACACAAAAGATTTCTGACCCTCACGGCAGATTCCTAATTCTGATCTGCACAATCAACAAAGTCAAGTATACATTACTGAATGTAATGAATGTACTGAATGTAATGTAATGTAATGAATGTAATGAATGTAATGCCCCCAACACCCAGCAGATGACTTTTCTTCGAAAGGCCATTAACATAGCGCAAGAAGCCAAACAAGGCCACCTACTGATCTGCAGAGACTTCAACTCAGTAACTGACAAACACATGGATACTACTTCTGCAGAAAAGAGGAAGGAATCACCCCTTAAGCACCTCCTCGCATCACAAGATCTATTTGATGTGTGGAGGTGCCATCACGGATCAGAAAAAGATTATACATATTTCTCTCCATGCCATAAATCATACTCTAGAATAGACATGTTTCTAACCGATAAGTGGCTACTACAAAAAATTAGTGCATCTGTAATGCACACCGTGGCGTGGTCGGACCACGCACCAATCACAATTTCTATTGTTGCAAAATACATTCCTCTGGTGGGCTAACAACTACATAATGCAGCACCCAATACGCTCCCAAGAAATTAAAGCCCGTCTAAAAGAGTTCTTTGAATTAAACACTGGTTCGATGGGGGAACCCGCCATGGTATCGAACGCACATAAAGCTCTCATTAGAGGTATTATAATGAAATTAAGCCATTTATGTAAAAAGAAAAGGATGCGGCGTATTGATGACTTGACATCCCTGATCGCCCGAGAAGAGACTCTTCATAAAAACAATCCAGACCCAAAGAGACTTGCCCAATTACTAGCACTGAGAAAGGAATAGAGGACACTACTCCTCAACTCCTTTGGACAAATTCAACGGAAAATTAGGGCCACATTCTATTCTACCTCCAACAAGGCAGGGAAAAGCCTGGCACAGTGATTGAAAGGGAAAAAGATCAAAAATAAGATAACCCAACCACTTCACCCCCACACCAAACAAACTCTAACCAATCCTCAAGACAAAGCCAATGCGTTCAGTGACTACTATGGGGACCTGTACAACATACACAGAGACTCATCCACACCGCAACCTTCCCATTCAGACATTGACTCATTTCTACAGCAAATCACAACTGGCCCTTCTGAACGAACACTTTACTGAACAGGAAATTGTAGCAAAGATAACATCACTCCCTAACAATTCTCTAGTCAGTTACTCCCATACCTGACACAATTTTGCAACAACCCTGTCTCCTCTTCCATGCTTCCTAAAGAATTGCTGAACACTATTATTGTAACACTCCTAAAACCAGGGAAAGACCCAACCTCCCCTCAAAACTTTTGCCCCATATCCTTATTAAATTTAGATGTGAAGATTTACGCCAAAACCATAGCTAGACGCCTACTCGATATAATGCCAGATCTCATCCACTTAGACCAGTCAGGATTCACTAAGGGCAGACAGGCCCCGATACCACAAGACGCATGATCAACCTAATACACCATGCTGAAATTAGCGCATGCTGCTCTCGTTAGACGCAGAAAAGGCATTTGACAGGGTCCACTGGTTGTATCTCCAAAAAGTACTCCTCAAGTTTGGGTTCAAAGAACATATCATTAGAGCAATCATGGCACTTTATACCAACCCATCTGCACAAGTATACTCTGCAGATATGCTATCCCAACCGTTCAATATAACTAATGGTACACGCCAAGGATGCCCCCCGTCACCACAAATTTTTAATTTAATGGTGGAACCTTTGGCAGAATACGTACGCTTGAACCCTCTAATTACTGGCCTGATGATAGGGAAAACCTCACACAAAATAAGCCTCTTCGTGGACGACGTCATCTTGATCCTGTCTAATCCAACCACCTCTTTAGCAGAAGCTCACAAATTATTAGAATGGTTCGGTAGAGTCTCCTACTATAAATTAAACGCGTCCAAATCCCACATACTAGATCTCAAACTAGACGCCACAACGAAAAATGTGTTACAATTCCAATACCCGTTCTCCTGGCTGGATAAAAGTATTCCCTATCCAGGAATCCATCTCACCTGATCGACCAAACACCTTTTCTCGGAAAATCACAAACCACTCCTGACCAAACTTCATTCAGACACTCAATCGATAATCAAACATGAGTTATCTTGGTGTGGGAGACTTTTAAATGCTTCATCTACCACAAATCCTCTACTTATTTAGGACCCTTCCTATCCCCATACCCAAATACTTCTTTAAATCTCTATAAACCCTATTCAATAAATGCATATGGAAAGGATCCAGACCCAGATGTGCACACAAACTACTGAAACATAGAACAGCGGTGGGGGGTCAGGCACTATAGACTTTGAGGATTACTACACAGCTTCCCTATTAGATCAACTTACTGAATGGTTCCATCACTGCCCTACTAAATTATGGAGTAGCATTGAAAACAGGTCATTGGTACGCCCAAACCTTAAATGGTGGATACTGAGTATCCCTCTAGGAAACAAAATACCTTTGTCACTATCCCCTACTATATCAGCCACTGAAAAAGCATGGCAAACCCTGATCCATGACAGCACCAAGCACTCTACCAGCCCAGGGATACCAATCCCTATAGAATCCCTCCAACATTTATCACCAGATTTATCCCGGACCCACTTGTCTAAATATGGACTCCTACATGTCCACAATGTTCTCCAAGATTCCCATATAAAACCCTTCCAATCCCTTCAAAGAGAATTCAAACTACCCTCCACTGACTTTTTTACCTATATATTGAAACACTGTATTGAAAAGATCCAGTTACCTCTTTACACAATCCATCCAAGAGCCTGGAAGCAATTAAGCGACACCTCACACAAAATGAAAGGAATATCTGTGTTGTGAATTCATTAAGAAAAAAATAATAATAATACATTTCATATTTACTGTCAAAGAGGTGAGATTGTTTAGGCCTCAGGAACAGATGAACTACAATGTTGATATTATTGAACTGTGACCTCTTGGAGACCTTTAAAGCAAAGTACAAGATCTCGCAGGTTTTTTTTCCAAATGTTAAAAGGATTAGTTCTTTTTAAACTTTTACAAAACCTGTGTTAAAAAAAAAAAAAAAAAAGAAAGAAACTCGCTGAAACAATGGTATTTTCTGTCACCAAACATAAAGCTGTTTACTTATTTTGTTGGTTATAGTGAGGAGACCAAACTTGCATAAGTATTTATCGCATGGAAATAACCCTTAACTAGAAAACCCCATTGTGCGTAAGTAAAAAGACTGTTTGGATAGTACACAACCATGCAAATATATAGGACAAGGTTTGGGCTATACTTTGGAGTACCTGTGACCAACAGCCATTAAACCTGAATGACCAGAACAAATATCCCATTGTCTCAGAAAGAGAGAGATCAATAAGCCAAGTAGTCAGTGTTGTCCTAGCTTCTCATGAGACAATGACTAAAAGATACGAAGTGGAGATCTACCCCAACATTGCAAATAAGACACCTCTATTAGAAAAGTAAACAATGGAGTGGTATCCTGAATGTTCAAAGTCCATTGAAGACACTACAAGAAAACATTGAAAATTGTGTGTATTTTTACATCATGAATATACGTATATTAGAAGCAGGGATATGATATCTTACTACAGTACAAATGTCTCAAAACATGCTGTAAGATTCATATACCAGTATCATCCATATTTTTCTAAGCCATTCAAATTATCCATAGGTCACAACAGAGATTATAATTTAGTATCTAATGATCTAAAGAACTTTGTCATGGAGAGATTATATATGAAAGTGTGATTATAAGTAGGTGTTTTAGCAACAAATTAGTATTATTAAAAAAAAACATATAATCATGATTAGAATTGTATAAGAATTTAACCTATGTTTAGATAAACAAATATTGATTGGATACCCAAATTATACATGTATCCATATAGATAATAATTGTATGTGATTTGTTTGATATATATCTAACCTGTGTCCTTTCTAAACGGACTAAAGATTAACAGATATACATTGATATACATATATATCAACAATTTATGCAAGTGATTATTGAAATTTATGTTAAAGCGTATTTTATATTATGCCATAATTCATGAACACTCGAAATATATTCGTTAGAACATATATAAATAACGAGCGCACATTACAGAAATAGAAAAATATTAACTTAAAGAAATAAAACACCAAACACAGGTGAAGACACCTGGTGGTGGAAGGTGCTATTACCTTAAAATCACGAGACTCCCGGGAAAGCTAACCATTACATGTTGCCGGCCAATGAGGAGGGAACAAATACCCTCTGGGCAGAACTTAGTTTAATTTTATGATCTTTTTGTTTAAGAGGATATTTAAGAAATAGAAAGATGGCCAGAAGGGAAGGAAGCTCGGAGGAGAGGTGGGGGGAGAGAGTCAGGGGGAAGCTTAGGGACCCCCCCCTGAGAAGGGACACTGGAAGACATGCATGAATACACATTTTACATTCATGAAGATCCCTGCTCCTTGGAATGTTGAAGCCACGGCAGCCATCTTAAAATTCCTGGTAACTAACACTCCACACTAATAGCCATATTGGAAATGGGTAAATATATGTTTATCATCTATTTTATGTTCTCTTAAATATTGATGTTTTTGAATATTCTATTATTGAAATACTTCTCCCGAATCAATAACCGCCTTTTAGATTTTTCTCTAAATTAAATTTTTCATTACATTTCTTTTTGCATAGATGCCAATTTTATTGACAAACAAATGTCTAATTTATTTCACATTGTTAACCACTTACTTACCTGCAGTATAGTAACGGCTGGATGTGTGAAATACAGACTTTCTGTTTAATTGTCAATTATCAAAAGGTTATTGATTCTACCGAGAAATGATAATGGTGATAATTGTGTCCAAGGTACTACTACGCCCAGTTGGAGGGTGTTTCCAGTAATTGTCAAAATGATCAAGTAATGCAATCTGTATTTTAATATTTCATGTAAATATTTGTTTTCTGTCAACCAATAAATGTAACTATTTTGTATGATCACTCGTCTCCGTGAATAAGTTTCACATATATAGACTGTGTCATATAGACTGATTCTGTATCTTAAAAATATCTTCGTTAAAAATTACTTAATAAATATTGTGCGGGAAAATGTCCTTAAAAGCACAACATATATAAATGGAGGCACTGCTGAGATAACGTCGATATTTTGTATAGGATCAGTCATAGTTACGGTGGTGACAGAAATAATATTTTGCATGAAATTATTAATTATTAACTTTTAAAAAAAAGAATATTTTTGCCAAAAGAAAAATGTCTGGTCAAAGTGAATTTTATGTTGAAGGGGATTGTCAAGAATCAGCCCTTAGTGGTAATATGAGTACTCAGACAGAATGGATACAAGTACAGGAAATGTTGGATATAATGTCAAAAATTAACATGATAAATCATGCCGAAAAAAGTTTGTCTAACGAGACTGGTCTAGAAGTACGCATTGAAGGCCTTATAAACCACGCCCGTCAATTAATAAAAGACGTGTGGAACGTGGAAGGTCAAAGCGTTGAACTCACAGACAGCTCATCTGAGACAAAGGAAATAGAAAGGCCTGATCATGTGTATTTTGAATTAAGCACTAACCTGATGTATCTTTACAGTGAGAGTAAACGTCAATATACCCAACTAGAGAGTGATATCTTAGAATCACAGTCCCATTTAATAGAAGGGGAATGTGAGCTCACAAAAGAGCTAAAGGAGATTAAAGACAAGGCAGATTATGTTGAGGAGTCTATAGTGACAATGGTGAAATATGAAACAGAACAGTTACAAAAGGATATAAGAAGGCAGGACGAATATCACCAATTAAAAAAAGAGTGTAAACAATTAAGAGAGAAGAAGAGGTTGTTACAGGAAACCCAAATTAAAACAGAACAGATGCAAAATAATGCAATGATAATGTTGGACGAATGTCACCAATCAAATAAAGAGTGTAAACAATTAAGAGAGAAGGAGATTTTTCTGCAGGAAAACGAGTCTCCTGACGAAAGTTGCAGAGTAATAGGCTGTGGAAATGTAAAAAGTTGCCAAGTAATATGCAGTGCAAATTTAAAAGAAGAAACAAATCAACTTAGGTCAGGACAGGAATCCCTAATTAAGCAACCAGAAGGATTAAAAGAACAAGGGAAGTGTATGCCCCAGGATAACGCTCAGATGCTTAACCCTAAAAGTATAGAGTCTGACAATACTCCAATATCTGTCTCTCAACCTAAAATTTGGGAGTTACATAATGAAAAAGAATTAGAAAAAGAAACCATATTCTACCCCAAGCCATCTGTAGTGCAAAGGGGGGTAAAAATTGAACCACCACATGAAGGTATGCCTAATCAGTTTTCTTTGGGATCAGAGAAAAATACACGCACCCCTAACCAGGACGCCACAGAAATAATACAATTTTTAAAAGATGCTGTCCCGGTGTTTAAGGAAGAGGGATCCATGCACATTATTGACCACATTGAAATCTATGAAAATGCTTTATCAGTTTTAGGCCTAAATGATGACCAATCTAGGATTAATTTCTTACCGTGGGTATTTGAACCCAAACTCCGTCCATTCTGCGAAGATGTAATAAGTCTGTGGGGTACTGCCTGGCAAACAATTAAAAACATCTGTCATCTAGGATTTGTCCCACATAAAAATGTTAACGCAGATAGAGTGGATATACACAATATCACATGTACCAGTGATCAAAGCCCCACCAAAGTTATGGCTGTGCTCAAAGGTGCTGTCCACTTAGCAGAAAAGGAGCCAAGTTATAATAAACTTGGGTTTGAACCCATGTTCTTCGAGGCCCCGCCTACCCACATAAAAGTGAATTTGGCGAAAGACTACAAAGGGGGGTGTTCACTGGAGTCTTTGGTAAAAGAGAGTAACAATTTGTACTCTATCCAACAAACTGGTGAAAACAATGGAAGGCCTGAAAGCCCTATAATGAAACTTGTGGATGAATTTTATGTATCTCCTCAATCATTACAGCCCAAAACCAAGAGAAAGAGATACGCTGATATAGTCAGAGAGATGCTACCGAGTCTCCCCAGCAGGAGACCAATGTCCCCACCCATCAGAAGGGGGGAGCAGAGACCACCCTTTAGAGGGGGAGTTCAAAGACCACCTCAGGAGTCTCATCCAAAGGATCCAGACCCGAGGTTTAGGAGAAACTATAGGGTATATCTCCAACGGGTCAGATTTAAACCTAAGGGTAGACACCCTCACCTTTACCAGTGTAATGGACTTCGGGGGCCTACACGGGTAAATAGGGAGAAATTACAGGGTAAGACACCCCAAAATCCCCAGAACAATAGGGAACAACTAAGGCCCAGACAACTATCCCAGAATCAAGACAATGTTTCTGATGGGGATCTGTCTGATAAAAACTGAGCCAGTAGTCCCCAGAAAGTACAGAAACCGGGTCCCACGACCAAATTCTGATTCAGCCTGTAAGCAATACGGAAACCAAAATAGACAAAATTATGGATGTTACACGGTTTCATTGCTATACGGAACGTGAATCACACTTCTTCCAGGGAAAAATCCTGTGGCCAACCTGGGACTACAGAGCCTTTTAAGTGCCTATGTTAAAATAAATCAGAGGAATGCCCTGAATAAAGATATAGGAAGCAGAGGTTCTAACACCATGTTTTTCCCCAGGTTACAGTAATGAGGATCCTGAAATCCCTACCGAGGGATTGTGGTTGTTAGATATTAATTATTCTCCTATTTTTCAGTGGTCACTTCATTCCTCTGACATAAACAGGTCGCTCCAAACAGCCCAATTTCAAGAAGTCCCGAAGACGGTAATTCCAGAGTAAGACCGAATCCTAAAGACATAAATATCAGGAGGCCTAAATGGTTTGATATTTTGGTAAAAGATGAGGAGTCACCCGCATAAGGTAGTTTGATTGCCTCAAATGAGTTGTATTGACACCCCAAAGGGGGGAGATTTTATCTGTTTTATTCCTCCAAAGTAGAAGGTTGACTATGATGTCAAATATTTTGTTACTGACAGTAAGTGTCACATGTCAAACTGAAATGTTTTTAATTGTTATTATTCCAGAACCGCTACAATTAAGCTAAAAAAAATGGTTCTGAAGAACATAAGTCAGTCAGAATTGTCTGGTATCCACAGATATTAATAAATGGCCTCATGATAATGAGCCCTGGAGCTTGGTCTCCCATAGCAAATGAGGGAAAGAGGAGGGCTCTGAGTAAGCCCAGGATACCAGCTTGACACTGAGATCTCAAACACAGATCATGTTAAAAAAACTTATATATCTTTTCTCATGGAATCCATTTTCCTTTACAGGACTAAGATGTCCATGAGCCGGTCAACCGAACCGAGAGTCCAACATGTGTGAAACATCCAGAGAAGGAACCATATGGGGGATCCAGGGACACCACTGATGGGCAGTCTACATGGACAAAACCCACCAGGACGGCCAGGACTAAAGGTGCCCGGAATGATCAATTTCCCACCAAACAACGGATGACGGCCCTGAGATGCACACATCGATCAGAAAACCATTTTGTTTTTCAAAGAGTTACACTCATCTGCAAGTGTCTATACCTCTTAAATATAGATATCCATCATCCGGATCCATCTTCACAACTCAACTTACAAGGCCCGAGCGAAGCCATATTTCTTCAACATGTTGCATTGGTGAAGTCCTTCAAACGACTTCCAGCATTTGAACACTTCACAAGGGGGGCTTTGTTGTGAATTCATTAAGAAAAAAATAATAATAATACATTTCATATTTACTGTCAAAGAGGTGAGATTGTTTAGGCCTCAGGAACAGATGAACTACAATGTTGATATTATTGAACTGTGACCTCTTGGAGACCTTTAAAGCAAAGTACAAGATCTCGCAGGTTTTTTTTCCAAATGTTAAAAGGATTAGTTCTTTTTAAACTTTTACAAAACCTGTGTTAAAAAAAAAAAAAAAGAAAGAAACTCGCTGAAACAATGGTATTTTCTGTCACCAAACATAAAGCTGTTTACTTATTTTGTTGGTTATAGTGAGGAGACCAAACTTGCATAAGTATTTATCGCATGGAAATAACCCTTAACTAGAAAACCCCATTGTGCGTAAGTAAAAAGACTGTTTGGATAGTACACAACCATGCAAATATATAGGACAAGGTTTGGGCTATACTTTGGAGTACCTGTGACCAACAGCCATTAAACCTGAATGACCAGAACAAATATCCCATTGTCTCAGAAAGAGAGAGATCAATAAGCCAAGTAGTCAGTGTTGTCCTAGCTTCTCATGAGACAATGACTAAAAGATACGAAGTGGAGATCTACCCCAACATTGCAAATAAGACACCTCTATTAGAAAAGTAAACAATGAAGCGGTATCCTGAATGTTCAAAGTCCATTGAAGACACTACAAGAAAACATTGAAAATTGTGTGTATTTTTACATCATGAATATACGTATATTAGAAGCAGGGATATGATATCTTACTACAGTACAAATGTCTCAAAACATGCTGTAAGATTCATATACCAGTATCATCCATATTTTTCTAAGCCATTCAAATTATCCATAGGTCACAACAGAGATTATAATTTAGTATCTAATGATCTAAAGAACTTTGTCATGGAGAGATTATATATGAAAGTGTGATTATAAGTAGGTGTTTTAGCAACAAATTAGTATTATAAAAAAAAAACATATAATCATGATTAGAATTGTATAAGAATTTAACCTATGTTTAGATAAACAAATATTGATTGGATACCCAAATTATACATGTATCCATATAGATAATAATTGTATGTGATTTGTTTGATATATATCTAACCTGTGTCCTTTCTAAACGGACTAAAGATTAACAGATATACATTGATATACATATATATCAACAATTTATGCAAGTGATTATTGAAATTTATGTTAAAGCGTATTTTATATTATGCCATAATTCATGAACACTCGAAATATATTCGTTAGAACATATATAAATAACGAGCGCACATTACAGAAATAGAAAAATATTAACTTAAAGAAATAAAACACCAAACACAGGTGAAGACACCTGGTGGTGGAAGGTGCTATTACCTTAAAATCACGAGACTCCCGGGAAAGCTAACCATTACATGTTGCCGGCCAATGAGGAGGGAACAAATACCCTCTGGGCAGAACTTAGTTTAATTTTATGATCTTTTTGTTTAAGAGGATATTTAAGAAATAGAAAGATGGCCAGAAGGGAAGGAAGCTCGGAGGAGAGGTGGGGGGAGAGAGTCAGGGGGAAGCTTAGGGACCCCCCCCTGAGAAGGGACACTGGAAGACATGCATGAATACACATTTTACATTCATGAAGATCCCTGCTCCTTGGAATGTTGAAGCCACGGCAGCCATCTTAAAATTCCTGGTAACTAACACTCCACACTAATAGCCATATTGGAAATGGGTAAATATATGTTTATCATCTATTTTATGTTCTCTTAAATATTGATGTTTTTGAATATTCTATTATTGAAATATTTCTCCCGAATCAATAACCGCCTTTTAGATTTTTCTCTAAATTAAATTTTTCATTACATTTCTTTTTGCATAGATGCCAATTTTATTGACAAACAAATGTCTAATTTATTTCACATTGTTAACCACTTACTTACCTGCAGTATAGTAACGGTTGGATGTGTGAAATACAGACATTCTGTTTAATTGTCAATTATCAAAAGGTTATTGATTCTACCGAGAAATGATAATGGTGATAATTGTGTCCAAGGTACTACTACGCCCAGTTGGAGGGTGTTTCCAGTAATTGTCAAAATGATCAAGTAATGCAATCTGTATTTTAATATTTCATGTAAATATTTGTTTTCTGTCAACCAATAAATGTAACTATTTTGTATGATCACTCGTCTCCGTGAATACGTTTCACATATATAGACTGTGTCATATAGACTGATTCTGTATCTTAAAAATATCTTTGTTAAAAATTACTTAATAAATATTGTGCGGGAAAATGTCCTTAAAAGCACAACATCTGTATTTTATAACATCCTACACCAAAAACTCCACTTAGTCAAGTCATCTCCCCATAATCATTGGGAAAGTGACTTGGGGGCAAAATACACAACCCAACAGTGGCAACGAGCATTGCGATCTATATACAAAGCTACTAAATGCTCTACACTCTGGAAATGAACACAAAAATTGTCCCTCCGATGGTATCTGGCCCCATCAAAATTGGCATAGTTCGGCTCGAGCACTAATGACGCATGCTGGAGGTGCAACTCAGCCAAAGGAGACATAATCCACATAATGTGGCACTGCACGATTATCCAATCAGCATATACCCCCCACACCCGACCTAGGGATTGTGAACCTCAATATAGATTTGATTCCACAGCAGGCCAGACATGTGGTCACTCACATTCTATTAGCCGCAAGACTGAGTATAGCCAGACTATGGAAAACAAACAGGGCCCCAACTATAGAAAACATGCTGGATTTAATAAACCTACATTATGGATACGAAACGACTATGGCAACGAGTGGTGGCTACCTGTCCAAAAATCAAACAAAATGGTAACCATGGGAAAGATGGACTGGAGCCGTGAAATTTCTTTGAAAGTGTTTCAGCATAATTGATTAAGTCATGATATAACAGCAAGTTAGACTTTAGATGTTCAAGTGCTGTTTAAATATGGAATATATACCGTGTAGTCGTGGCATTTCCCCCAGGCAACAAAAGAGTTCCCAATGGGGGTTCCTGGGGTGAAGGCCACAATGTATGTATGTTTATGTTTACATGAACAACCCGTATTTTTACTCATTATAAGAATACCCTGTTAGCAGATTCATAATATGTTATGTTCATTAACCACTTGACCACTGGGCACTTAAACACCCTTAATAACCAGACCAATTTTCAGCTTTCGGTGCTCTCACATTTTGAATGACAATTACTCAGTCATGCAACACTGGACCTATATGAAATTTTTGTCCTTTTTTTCACACAAATGGAGCTTTCTTTTGGTGGTATTTAATCACCGCTGGGTTTTTTATTTTTTGTGCTATAAAAGAAAAAATACAGAAAATTCTGTAAAAAAATGAATTTTTCTTCATTTCTGTTATAACATTTAGCAGATTAGTAATTTTTTTCTTCATAAATTTTGGCCAAAATTTATACCACTACATATCTTTGGTAAAAATAAGTACAAATTGGTGGATATTATTTGGTCTTTGTGAAAGTTATAGAGTCCACAAGCTGTGGTGCCAATATCTGAAAATTGATCACACCTGAAGTACTGACGGCCTATTTCAATTCTTGAGACCCTAACATGCCAGAAAAGTAGAAATACCCCCCAAATGACCCCTTTTTGGAAAGAAGACATTCCAAGGTATTTAGTAAGAGGCATGATGAGTTTTTTGAAGTTGTCATTTTTTCCCACAATTCTTTGCAAAATCAAGATTTTTTTTACTTTTTTTTTTTTTTCACAAAATTGTCATATTATCGGTTTATTTCTCACACAGCATATGCATACCACAAATTACACCCCAAAACACATTCTGCTATTACTCCCGAGTACGGCGATACCACATGTGTGAGACTTTGACACAGTGTGGCCACATACAGAGGCCCAACATGCAGGGAGCGCCATCATGCGTTCTGGAGCACCCAGGACAATTCTGACATTTCTCTCCTACATGTAAAAATCATCATTTATTTGCTAGAAAATTACATCGAATCACAAAACATTATATATGTTTTTTTAGCAAACACCCTGGAGAATACAATGGTGGTCGTTGCAACTTTTTATCTCGCACGGTATTTGCGCAGCAATTTTTCGAATGCTTTTTTTTGGAAAAAAAACAGTTTTGTGCTTAAAAAAAAAAAACACAGTAAAGTTAGCCCAATTTTTGCATAATGTGAAAGATGAAGTTACACCGAGTAAATCGATACCTAACATGTCACTCATCAAAATTGCACAGGCTCGTGGAATGGCGCCAAATGTCGCTACTTAAAAATCCCCATAGGCGACGATTTAATTTTTTTTTTACTGGTTATATGTTTTGAGTTACAGAGGAGGTCTAGGGCTAGAATTATTGCTCTCGCTCTAATGTTCGCAGCGATACCTCACATGTGTGGTTTGAACACCGTTTTCATATGTGGGCGGGACTTACGTATGCGTTCGCTTCTGCATGCGAGCACATGGGGACAGGGGCGCTTTAAAAAAAAAAAAAAATGTTATTGTTCATTTTACTTTATTTTTTTTAGTTTGACATTTTTTTCCCCAAAAATACATTTTTTGATCACTTTTATTCCTATTACAAGGAATGTAAACATCCCTTGTAATAGGAATATGGCATGACAGGTCCTCTTTACAGTGAGATATGGGGTCAATAAGACCCCGCATCTCACCTCTAAGCTGGGAAGCCTGAAAAAAAAAAAGATTCTGTATTTGATCGTATTGGCGAGTCGGTAGAAGCACCGGAGGGCAGCGGGAGGGGGGGTGTCTATGGCTGGGTATTGCAGGGTATCACCGACTATGGCTGGATATGGCTGGGTATATCAGAGTATGGCTGGGTATCTCAGAGTATGGCGTTGCAGAGTATTGCGTTGCAGAGCATTGCAGGATATTGGAGGGTGTTGCAGAGCATTGCAGAGTGTTGCACGGTATTGGCGGGTGTTGCAGAGCATTGCAGAGTGTTGCAGGGTATTGGTGGGTGTTGCAGAGCATTGCAGAATGTTGCAGGGTATTGGCGGGTGTTGCAGAGCATTGCAGGGTATTGCAGAGTGTTGCAGAGTATTGCAGGGTATTGCAGAGTATTGCAGGGTAATGCAGAGTATTGCAGGGAAATGCAGAGTATTGCAGAGTATTGCAGGGTATTGCAGTGTAATGCAGTGTAATGCAGAGTATTGCAGAGTATTGCAGGGTATTGCAGAGTATTGCAGAGTAATGCAGAGTATTGCAGGGTATTGCAGAGTAATGGCAGGGTAATGCAGAGTATTGCAGTGTAATGCAGAGTATTGCAGTGTAATGCAGAGTATTGCAGGGTATTGCAGAGTAATGCAGAGTAATGCAGGGTATTGCAGGGTATTGCAGGGTATTGCAGGGTATTGCAGATTAATGCAGAGTAATGCAGGGTATTGCAGGGTATTGCAGGGTAATGCAGAGTAATGGCAGGGTATTGCAGAGTATTTGCAGGGAATTGAGGGGTTAATTTTCGGTGAGCAGCGATGTGGGCACTGCAGATGCAGCCCACATTGCTGCTGACACCGATCTCTTCCCCCTCCGCTGTTCCGATCGGTACAGAGAGGGGGAGGGAGGAACCGGTGTCATGGTTTGTTTACAAGTGATCACTCCGTCATTTGACGAAGCGATCACGTGGTAAACGCCCGCTATGAGCGGCCGTTTACCGTGATCCGTGATGCTCTCGAGTGCGCGCCCCAGGGGGCGCGCGAGAGCGGAATTCTGGGAGGACGTCATATGACGGCCTCCCAGAGTTAAGAAACCGCCCTGAAGCCGTCATACGGCTATAGGGCGGTTATTAAGTGGTTAAAGCGGGAGTTCTTCCGTTTTTTGTTTTTAAAAGTCAGCAGCTACAAATACTGCAGCTGCTGACTTTTAAAATAAGGACACTTACCCGCCCAGCGCACCCGCGATGTTGGCACCCGAAGCCGATCTCTCGATCGGCTCTCGGGTGCTGCCGTCGCCATCTTCGGTATGGGAATCAGGAAGTGAAGCCGCAGTCGCGCTGCGCAATAAGGATGGTCCCTGCTGTCTCTGGGATCCGTGTGTTTCCCAGCAAACAGTGGGGGCCCTGCAGGAAGTGGCGTAAATACCCGCAGAATCTGCGGCTATCTATGCCCCGAAGTGGGTGCAGATACCTGTATTATACAGGTATCTGCACCCCCCTCCCCCCTGAAAGGTGCCAATTGTGGCACCGGAGGGGGGGAGGGTTCCAATGAGCGGAAGTTCCACTTTAGGGTGGAGCTCCGCTTTAACCATAATGCGAATCTACCCGATCAAGCACATTGTCTACATTGTATGTACATGTACCTGATGTAAAACAATAAAAAACCTATTGATGAAAAAAAGAAAAATGTTTTTTTCACTAGAAGTTTTTATTTCAGTCTTGAAAATTAACCACTTCAATACAGGGCACTTATGCACCTTCCTGCCCAGACCAATGTTCGGCTTTCAGTGCTATCACACTTTGAATGATAATTGCAGGGTCATGCGACGCTGCACCCAAACAAAATTTTAATACTTTTTTCCCACAAATAGAGCTTTCCTTTGGTGGTATTTTATCACCACTGGGGTTTTAAATTTTTTTGCGCTACATATAAAAAAGGCCATAAATTTGGAGAAAAAAATGTTTTTCTTCATTTTGGTTACAAAACTTTGTAAATAAGTAAGTTTTCTCCTTCACTGATGGACACTGATGAGGCAGTACTGATTGGCACTAATGAGGGGGCACTGATAAGCAGCGCTAATATACAGCACTGACAAGCACTGATAGGTGGCACTGATCAGGAAGCACTGGCAGGCAGGGCTTATGGGTATAGCGTGCTTTCCCTAATGGGCACTGATCTGCATCCTTGGTGGGATCTAGTGGGCTTACCTGGTGGTCATGAGTGGGCATCCCTGGTGACCATGGGTGGGCATCCTGGGGGGGGCACTGATAATCAGTCAGTGTAGACTCCCCCTCTGTCAGGAGAGCAGCCGATCGGCTATCTTCTACGCTACTCGCGTATGTCAGTGCGAGTAGAGGAAAAGCCGATACATGACTTTTCCTGTTTACACTGTGATCAGCTGTAATTGGCTGATCAGCTGATCACATGGTAAAGAGCCTATGTCATAGGCTCTTTACCTCAAATCGGAGATGCGGTGTGTCAGACCGACAAACCACCTATTGCGTGCGCGCTTATCCTGCTGGACTTCATGCGACGCCCAGTCAGGATAACAGAACCACTTTCAGACCGTCCATTCAGGATAACAGAACCACTTTCCAACCGTCATTTTGCTATATGGCAGACAGGAAGTGGTTAAAAATCTGCTAGAGCAGATTTGTTGAGCATAATATCCCTTATTCCTATTGAAGACTAGGGGGTGGAAATAAAAAAGATTAACCACTAATAGTAGATCAACAGCTAACTGGCACTACTGAAAATATATTATGTAACAGCTCACATTTAAATCATTACAGCCTTTGAGTGTCTTGTAACACAAAGACATTCTCTTCCAATTATGCTTCAAATTGATATGGTAAAATAATATGGCAGCCCACCCATAAAATATCTGTCCTGTACCCATCTATGTCTTGAAGCAGCCTACGCCCATGGCTGGTTTTCCAAATACAAATCATTTTATTAGGGGAATGTATAATTTAAAAACTTTACAATGCTCTCTGCACAACAACTGAGCACTTCCCAATGCAGGTGACGCTGATGCCACCTACACATCCACAGCAAATATATATATATATATATATATATATATATATATATATATATATATATATATATATATATATATTTTTTTTTTTATAAAGATAAATCCAGCCTAAATTATGCAGAGTCCAGAAACAAAAATACAATATACAGCATGCAATACATATACAACAGCAAAGCCTCCTGAACTGAAGTTGAAAAGCCTTTTGAACATGTCTTAAAAAACAAAAAGGACATATATATAAAAAATAAGATTTCTGCAGATCTATTTTTCATTTACACCTTGTTGTCTGGCAGACATGTAAACAAAGAAAGCATCAATTTATTTCAATGCCTTAATTACTCCCCCAAAATGAGAACCCTACAAAAGCCAGTTTGTGTAAACAATGGAGTCTAGCTATCCTATCTCCATGGCAACACTGAGGCTGTTTTAGAGAAAAGCAGCCATACATAGCTGGTGCTTAATCATGCTAATTAGTTCCTCTTTCTACATGCAGGGCTAGTCTTTGCATCACAGGTTCCAGCACTTATCCTGTGTTTTGGAAGGAGAAAGGAGACAAAAAAGGCAGACAGCAAAGTAGAAAGAGACATGAATTTAAAAATGTTGTTTCCACAGTGTGTTTAGGTTTATCAGTGTGTGATATAATGTATACACTGCTCAAAAAAATTAAAGGAACACTTTGAAAAATATCATGCTGGATTTCTATACTGATATGGACTGGGTAATGTGTTAGGAACAAAAGGATGTCACATCATTTGATGGAAATGAAAATGATCAACCTACCGAGGGCTGAATTTAAAGACACCCCGAAAAAAAAAGTGGAAAATGATGCAGCAGTCTAGTCCATTTTGCTGCAATTTCATTGCAGCAAATCAAAATGGTACTCAGTAGTTTGTATGGCCCCCCACATGCTTGTATGCATGCCTGACAATATCAGGGGATGCTCTTATTGAGACGACTGATAGTGTTCTGGGGTATTTCCTCCCAGATCTGGACCAGGGCATCACTGAGCTCCTGAACAGACTGAAGTGCTGAAGTGAACCTGGCAGCATCGGATGGACAAAAACATAATGTCCCAGAGGTGTTCTATTGGCGAGCATGGGGACCATTCAATGGTATCAATTTCTTCATCCTCCAGGAGGAACTCAGGACCCACTGCACCAGCATAGGGTCTGATAATGAGTCCAAG
Source organism: Lithobates pipiens (assembly GCF_037356315.1). Taxonomy (NCBI): domain Eukaryota; kingdom Metazoa; phylum Chordata; class Amphibia; order Anura; family Ranidae; genus Lithobates; species Lithobates pipiens. The sequence continues at coordinate 151,099,031 of NW_027507785.1, read as the reverse complement.
GGTTTCATCCCCATACCTAATGGCAGTCAGGATGCCATTGTCTAGCCTGTCTAGCCATTGTCTAGTCTCTGTGTCCCTACATGGATATGCCTCCCCAGACCATCACTGACCAACCACCAAACTGGTCATGCTGAACGATGTTACAGGCAGCATAATGTTGTCCACGGCTTCTCTAGACCCTTTCACGTCTGTCACATGCTCAGGGTGAACCTGCTCTCATCTGTGAAAAGAAAAGGGTGCCAGTGGCCAACCTGCCAATTCTGGTGTGCTATAGAAAATGTCAATCAAGCTCCATGGTTTCAGGCAGTGAGCACAGGGCCCAGTAGAGGACAACGGGCCCTCAGGCCACCCTCATTAAGTATGTTTCTGGTCTGAAAAATTCAAACCAGTGGCCTGCTGGAGGTAATTTTGTAGGGCTCCGGCAGTGCTCATCCTGTTCCTCACTGCACAAATGAGCAGACACTGGTCCTGCTGATAGGTTAAGGACCTTCTATGGCCCTGTCCAGTTCTCCTAGAGTAACTGCCCATCTCCTGGAATCTCCTCCATGCTCTTGAGACTGTTTGCTGTGTACTGGGAGACACAGAAAACCTTCTGGCAATGGCACATATTGATGTGCCATCCTGGAGGAATTGGACTGCCTGTGCACCCTCTAGAGGGCCCAGGTATCACCTCATGCTACCAGTAGTGACACTGACCCTACCCAAATGTAAAACAAGTGAAAAACTGTCAGAAAAGATCATACACATATTATATATATATATATATATATGTACATATACACACATACACACTATATTGTCAAAAGTATTGGAATGAGCTTCTAGAGGAATGGTCAAACATTTCCAAAGACACACACACACACACATATATATATATATATATATATATATATATATATACACACACATATATATATATATATATATATATATATATATATATATATATACATATATATATATATACACACACACACACCAATATGGGCACCATATTTAATATACTGCTCTGTGACCACGCTCCCATCCCTGCTCTATTCCTTTTGTGTGCCCACCCTACATCCCTGCTTTCCTCATATACTGTACTTCTGTACTCCAGGAATCTCTTCTTCTGTATTATGCTCTCCTCCTGTTCTGTAACTGTGTGGACATGCAGGTATGGCTCAGTTTTCCTCCTCCTATAGGACTATGATCCAGGGCCAACTTGTGTCCTAAACCTTGCAATGGACTACCGGATTGTCAACGTTCACCATTTTCCTCATGTACTGTACCCTTCATTTGCACCCACACACATGTCAAGGTACTACTACAGTGAGTCCACAGGTGAGCAGGTGACACGGGATTCCCCAGGGCATGGAGTCTAAGGGCCAGCCGGTATTCTGCCAGGGACCTCCTCATGAGGGTTTGGGCTTAGCTGCGTGCTGACTCCAGATCACGACCCCCGGGTTTACCCTGCTTGCTAGGGGAGTACCAGAAGTACTGTCAGACACGGATGGATGAAGCAAAAGAGAGCCGGATAGCGAGCCAAGGTCAGGGCGGGAAGCAGACAACGTAATCAGGATAACTAGCCGAGTCGGTACACAAGAGATCAGTTTATGAGAGGTCAGGTTAAAGCAGGTTACACGAAGGGAGCTCAGAAACAAGTGTGTCATGGTTATGCAGTGATCTTCCTGTTTGCTTAACTCCCCTCATGTGTTCAGGCTAAGAGGCCAGCCACTTCCACCTGGTGGTTTTTATAACCTCTCCTCTAAGCATGGCTCCACCCCAGGCCCTATCAGGGAACCTTATATTAACCTGTGCACTGCAAGCCAACAGTGCTGATCAACCATTGTGTATTCCTTTGTGTGTTTAGCTTCCTGTTACCTGCCATGTGCTCTTCTGTTGTTCCGTTACCGACTTTGGCGTGTATTTGACTATCCCTGTTTGCCTGTGATCCTGACCTTTTGGCGTGTCCCTGACTATTCCTGTCTGCTTGTGGCCCCGACCTTGGCTTTGTCCCTCACCATCCCTATCCTCCAGTTGCCTACTGTGGGTGTGAGCTGGAGGACCCTGGGGGTCGCGACCTGGAGCCAGTTGCAGCCAAGTCCATCCTCACCACTCGAGGCTCTGGTGAACACCTGCTGGCTCTTAGGCCGCGTACACACGCGCGGACTGTTGGCCCAACTTTGTCCGTCCAACAGTTTGAGCGAACAGTCCGCTCAAACTTAGCATGGACGGACATGGCCACACACGACGGACGAACAGTTTGCTGAAACCGTGCGCGATGACGTGAACGGCACGTACGACGGGACGAAAAATACGACGTCCTATACACTGCAATGCAACCTTCCGACGTGGAAATCCTTTCTGAGCATGCGCGAGACTTAGTTGGCCGAACAAGCCTACACACGAGCGAACAGTCTGCTGAAACAAGGTTTCAGCGGACAGTTTTTCGGAATTTCCGTAAGACCTTGTTCGGCCAACTGTCCGCTGAAACTGTCCGCTGAAGCCCCACACACGAGCGGACTGTCCGCCCAAACACTGTTCAGCGGACAAGGTTGGGCGAACAGTCCGCGCGTGTGTACGCGGCCTTAGACTCCGCGCCCCAGGGAATCTTACGCTCTAACCCCGGTGGGACCTGTCTCCTGTCCACAGCAGTCAGCTGTAGAGTCCACAACCTTGCAGTGCACTCCTGATGCCTACGGTGTGCATCTGTCACCTCGCCTCAAGGTGACCTGACAAAGTGTTGCTCAAGCAACCAGAAACTGGTCTGAGTGGAATTGAAAGAGAGAAGCACATGGGAGGCTGGACAGGAAGTAGCAGGAAGGAAGTATATAAAAGACAACAGGTGAAGCCGACGACACCTATAACTACTGAGTGCAGCAAGGGCTGAACACAAGCTCTGGAACAACAGGAACCAGCCGACCTACAGAAGTAACAGGTAAGATACAGATCAGCACCGCAGCTGATCTGTGACAACACACTTCTGCCTAAAATGCCCTGCCAGGCAGTAGTCTCCAGAACTAGAATCACGCAGGCAAAATGTGGGGATCTAACAGGGTATGTGACCTCTACTTGTCTCTCTTTGGTTTTAAGACTCACCAATTTCCATAAAATCTGCTTCAAAATGATAGAAGAGCAATGCTGGGTGAGGAAAAAACACAGCTTTAGCTTCTAGTGTACATGAAGCATGCAATGCTCTACCCAAACAAAATTTATATAATTTTTTTTTGCCACAAATAGAGTTTTCTTTCAGTGGTATTTGATCACCACTTTTTTTTTTTTTTTAATTAACCCCTCCCCCCCCCCCCCCTCCCGACCAATGTATATAAACGGCCAGGTGGGCGCTCTCTTCTGAGTGGACATTCAGGAACGTCCTTCAGAAGGAGGGGGATCGTACGCGTGCCCGTCACCCGGACAGAGCTTATCTCTGATCGGCAGGAGGGCTCTGTGATTGGCTCTCCTGATCACATGATGGCCATGTCTAATCACAGCCCTCATATGATGTAAACACTCGGCTCTCCTCTCCTCACACGGAAGTTGTTGGTGAGAAGAAGAGAGATTGCTGCAGCTGGCTGGTGATCAGTGAGTATGTGCTGTTTTTTTACAGCTTTTTATTCACTGATCACCAACCTAGTATAAACACACGTCACCAGACAGTGTAAACACACATGCCTCCACACAATGTCCCCAAATAATAAAAACACATGTCCCCCAAATATGTCCCAATGATTATCTGCACACATATGTCCGTGATCACCTGCGCACATCTGTACATGATCGTTTGCGTACATATTTCTGTGACCACACAAACCAATTATTATACACTTAACGGAATTTTTTTTACCAAAAACATGTAGCAAAATTTAAAAATTTTAAAATAATGAAATAAATGAAATTTACGCCCTTTTTTCACTTATATCGCAAAAAATTAAAAACGGAGTCGTGAATAAATACCACCAAAAGAAAGCTCTATTTGTGCATACAAAATGATAAAAATTTCATTTGGGTAGAGTGTAGCATGACTGCGCAATTGTCATTGAAAGAGCGAGAGCGCTGAAAGCTGAAAAATGGTCTGGGAGTGAAAGTGCCCAGTATTGAAGTGGTTAAATAAATGAAGAAAGACCGAAAATTTTGAATAACGTTTTTCTTTACTTTCCAACATAAAACATATGCAATAAAAACATTAAAATCTAATTTCTTCATAAATTTAGGCCAAAATGTACTCTGCCAAAAATACACAGGAGGGCGCAAACACCTTGTGCATTACCATTGACACGTTTATTACATCTACCAAGACAAATGGATAAAAGCAATATGCATATAAATATCAAAAACTTTTATTTCCATTTCTTTAACAGTTGCTATTATTGTTTATTGTGTAATACCTTTTTCCAGAAAATATTTAGCTTGCATTGTTTTTCCTTTTCTTTCATTAAACAATCATTTTAAAATGAATATCCATATTTTAACCTCTGTCATACCCTGTCTGGCATGCATTACAGATCCTTAAAAATCGGAATTGCTACAACAGATATGAATGGTGAGCGTTTCCATTAAAATATATGGTGGTATCTATTATTTGTATTCCGCTTGGCCTATAGCAGAATGACAGCTGGGGCGGTGGGTCCGCTGAAGCGGACGGTGGAGCGGAAGTGACATGTTTTTACTATCCAAATCGGTTTGAATTTTTCTTTGATGTAAGAGCAATTTTTTTCTTTTAATAAATGGTTACTTTTTTAAACAATTTTACACTATGTGAGGCATATTATCTTTTCTTTTCTACAGCCAAGCACCCAGCAGGGAGACATAGGAGAAGGATTTCCCACGGAAGGATAACCAGATCGTATAACTTGAACCCTACCTTTAGGCTCCTGTTATATGGGAGTGAGGTGAGAGTTCCGTGAGTACTGAGGTGACTGGTGGAAGCACAGAGGTAAAAGGAGAACAGAGCACTGAAGTGGGTTATTTGTTTAATTGCACTGGGATATTTCCCTCAGCTACTTAGTAGCTATATTTGTTTATTGATGTATTTGTGATTCACAACATGTTTTAGTCACGGTTGATTTGTGTAATTCATATAATGCTTTGAAGCACTTTTCACGATTATATACCTAGGAACTGTGCAACATCGCCTACACTTTAACCTGAGTAGGCTTGCTCCCCTGAACCGCTGTTCTATGTCCCCATTCACACACTGAGCAAGGCTCGGCTCTGCCTCTGATTTTACCTCATTGATTCACTGGCTGTGAGTAGAGGAAGCCAATTAAGAGTAAATAAAACAAATTCCCCCACCAACGGGATTTTTAGGCAGCAATAAACAATAAGCGTAGCATACTATATAAAAAAGATTGCTTTATTGTGTGGTAAAAACATGAGCTTCACCCAGGTATTCAAAATAAAAAATATAAATAGAACCAAGCTTGTATATACAAAAATTACAATGACAATTGGGCATACACTAAGCAGACCTAACTATAAATATGCTGTATAAGATTAGTAACAGCAAAAATAAATGTATTTATAGTTCTAACGCGTTTCAACCACTAGGGTCTTCTTCAGAGATAGTCTGTTGATAAAGAGACAAGATACAACTTAATAAATCTATCGAATAGGATTAGTATTAAACATATTCTAGATTTGTTAGTGTAGTTACCCAGTATGGTATTGCCGAGAGGTTCATATAGATTATAGTGCTTAATGGTGGAGTTTACCCAGGTTCATGCTTAGACGTCCTTCACAAGTTAAGAAAGATATATGGTCCATACATCTCGCCACGGGATCCAGCAGTGGGGTGAGGGTCGGAAGCCCAGAGGCGCGGCTCACGAGCGGTCACACGACAAAAACCCTATGCCCCACAGAAGTTGTAGGGAACAGGTGCAAACGTAGGCAGCCTGCCTGTATGGTAAGCCACGCCTGTGATGGAAATCCCAACATAATCGGAATTAGACATATATATTTTTATATTTGTTTTTTATATTCTATATTGTATATATAGGCCCACATATGGGGTATGAAGATATCTTATATATGATTTGTGTGCATATATTACCCTAAACTCAGTATGAGAGAATTTAAGGCTTTGAGAGATCTGACACTTCTATACGAGGAAAACAATACTCTGGACCTCATAGACCAGATAGATCTGGATATGCTATTGGATACAACGAATGAACCCCCCAACACCCATGGGTCGATGGTCAAAAAACCCTCAGGTAAATTTCCACCTCTAAGTCTAAACTCAAATATTGATACATTTGTCAAACAAGTATCAAGGGATATCCGCAAATTGTCATCTAGGAAATCTCACCCTAACAACTTAAATGCAGAAGAAATAAAAGCTCTTCACATGCTGACAAACAATGTCAACATCACAATAAAACCCTCTGACAAGGGGGGTAATGTTGTCCTTATGGACAACTCAAATTATGTACGCATGTGCCAAGAGATTCTAGATAACAAAGAATGGTATAGGACTATCCCGAGTACATTAATACAGACTTTTTACAATAAATTTTACAAGCTAATAGATGCAGCCTTGGCTCAGGGTGGCATCACAAAGGACCAACATGCCTTTATTGGAATTAAATACCCTAAGGCTGCCACCTTCTATAGTTTACCAAAGATCCATAAATGCCAAACAAGACCTCCTGGCCGGCCGATCGTTTCAGGGAAAGGGGGAATAACTGAAAATCTTAGCAAAGTCATTGATTCATTTCTACAGCCATTTGTTTTGAGTATGCCCTCATATGTGAAGGATACAACGCATCTACTACAAACCATTGAGAACCATACCTTAACTGCTAACTCCATCTTAGTGGCAATTGATGTGGAGGCATTGTATAGCTCGATCCCACATGAGAAGGGGATCAAGGCTATACAAAATCTACTTCAACTAAGTGGGAGATATAAATTTGAAGTTAACGAATTCATAGTGGACGGACTTGATTACATCCTACATCACAACTTCTTCCTATTTAATGACTCCCACTACCTCCAGGTGCAGGGCGTGGCCATGGGCACTTGTTGTGCCCCGGCCTACGCCAACCTGTACCTGGGGGAGTGGGAGAAGTCCCTCCTGGATGACGAGGGCCTCCTCGAATACACGCGCCACATTGCTATGTGGCGGCGGTATATCGATGACGTCCTCGTCATCTGGGAGGGATCGGAGGCTGCCCTGTTGGAATTTATGTCCTGCATGAATATAAACACATATAACCTCAAGTTTACTGTGACATATGACACCCAGAGCATTACGTTCTTAGATGTCACTATAGGACGCACCCCAGATAATTCCATTTTCACCTCTCTATACCGAAAAAGCACTGCAGGCAACACGGTATTGCACGCAGATAGCTTTCACCCTGTGGCCCTAAAACGGTCTATACCCTACGGCCAATATCTCCGCCTCCGCAGAAACTGTTCTAATGACAGTCTCTTTAAAGAAGAGGCACAGAAACTTCAGACTAGATTCCTTGCGCGAGGATATAGTCGCTCCTGCCTTCGCAGGGCCTACAACAAAGTTGCAGTGTTACCACGCAGGGACCTCTTGTTCTCTAAAAAGGAACGCAGTGACCCTACAGCGGACCCACTGAGGATCATTATGCGCTTCAGTAAACAACACAACATTATTTTGGGTATTATCCAAAAACACTGGTCGATCTTAAAAGACGATCCTAAGATCGGCTGTCTGGTACCAGCACGCCCCTCTATCTCTTTCAAAAGGGCCTCTTCACTATACGATAAACTGGTGCAGAGCGAATATAGGAATGAGAACAAAAGGTCCAAACACTGCTCAGTTCTTGGCTCCTTCCCTTGCAATCACTGCTCGTGTTGTAAATACATTAGACGTGATAAAATTTTCTGTCTACCAAACGGTGCCAACTTTCGACCCACACACTTCGTGAATTGTCAGACACGGGGTGTGGTTTACTTCTTAGAATGCGAGTGTGGGGCGTACTATGTAGGCAAAACAAAACAGGAATTCCATCGCCGAATGTCCAAACATGTGTACAGCATGGAAATAGGCAACTATTACCTGCCGATTGGACGTCACGTTGTGCAAATACACAACTATAGAATGCCTAAGTTTACATTTACTGCCCTGGACCGTATACATATACCTGCTCGGGGGGGCGACTGGAATAAGACCTTATTACAACGGGAACAGAGGTGGATACATAAATTGGATGCCACCTCTTTCCCAGGCCTGAACGAATCGGTCTCTTTTGCTCCCTTCCTAAAGGGGTTCACCTCAGGGAGGACACAGTAGAGACCGGGTGTACCTGCCCCTTTACTCTGTGAGCCCGTTCTCCTTTATGCTCCCTCTTTTTCTCCTCTCTAACTCTTTAGTAAGTGTCTAGGAACATCTCTTGACCATGCCCCTCTCATAAATTGTTGATAGTCTCTAATTATTATGATTACAACTAACAGGGTACCATGGTATAGTGTTCGCAACTGAACACCATATTCTTCTGTGATTTATTGTATAATTATGTTATCACTTCATTTTAGCTGTTTGTATATATTCACTTAGCTATATATTTACTCTGTCTGTCCTCGAATAAAGACGTGCCTTTGCACGTCGGGACATGCATGCTATATGTGTATATGTAATAATCTGAAAAAGTTTTTATTTTATTCTTGTCTTTGGTTAAGCAAATGGCTTTTTTAGCTAATGGTGTGTTGGGATCGGTCGCCTGTCCCTTTCCCCCCCCCCCTTTTTTTTCTTTTTTTTTCCCCCCCCCCCGCCTTTTACCCACACACCCTTACCCCATCCCTATTCTGGGGGTTAGGGGAGGTATTGGACAGTAGCGGCATATCCCCACATTGACCTGACCCGGGTTTATGCTTGTCCCCCACTTTTATGGTCCCTCTGCACATTGCCTCCAATGCCCTTCCGCTTTTATGTGGAGGAGGTGGTGTGTGGGTGCGCTGTTTGCCTCTTTTGCGCGACTCCCCGACAGGGGTAGGAGGGACCCCTGTCTGTGCACATGCAGGGCTCTCTCCACAGATGTCTCCCTATATGACTGGTGCGGGCTGGTCCCGCCCAGCCATTGGAGACACGTATTTCCTTGTCGGCGGCGTCCCTGAACACTTCCGGACGTGCCTCACGTTCGTCTGACCCTTCGTACGGACGGACGTGACGCAATCGCGTCGTGCATTTGCGTCGGAAGTGACGTCGTTTCGGGGTCGCTTTACGACCTTCCGGGACGCCGGGGCGTTCACACGTGGTCGACCTGTTTAGGCGGCCAAGCAATAATAGGCAGTACCAGCCAATGGGTGGGCGGCCATGCCTGTGATGCAATCCCGGGGCACTATATAACACAGCACACTTGGCAGCAAACATCAGCTCCTGTACACAAACAAGGACTCTCGTATCCCTGAATCCCTGGTTGGTAAGTTTGATTATTTGCTAACCTGGCTGACATGCCCCCATTTTATTTATTTATTTAAATAAATTTCTGAAAAACTAGCTTTTCGAACAGCTAGCTCGCTTTATCATTCTATTCACTTTTAGATGGGGGTGCCCTTATGGACTAGGAGTTATTGACCGTATCTGGCACTCTTCCCGGGATAGTTTCCCAGCTACTGTCTCTCCTTTTCCACCTTGGGAATCTTTTGTTCAGCCCAGCTATCCAGGTAATTGCTATCACTCTCAGTATAAACATGGTTTACCACATCCGAATGGTTATTTTTTATTTTTTTTATTTTTTATTTTTTTTTGGCACCTCTCACTAGTTCAACATAAGCATTTCCATGCAATTTCATCCTTATTTTTACCCGTCACTAGCACCCCCATGCACTCTTCCCATTGTCACCCTGATTTCCTAACATGTTATCCCTCCAATTCTCTTTATCACACCAATACCTACACTTTTCACCTCACTACTCACTTCCCCTGCACATCATTCACTCACTCATTCACTCCAGTCACCCAATATCGGGTTGTCATCACACACACTATCCCTACCACATGTCATCTTACGTTTGTTTTCTTTTGACTTCAACTACGTTTGTTGTTTTTGTTCCTTCTTTTTAACACGTGTTCGGTTTTTGAGTTTTGTTTTTCTTTTCCCCCCCCCTTCCCCCCCCCTTCCCCTCCCCTTTCCCCCCCCCTTTTTTTTTTTGGATGTGAATATAGATATCTGGGGATATTCCCTTTATATGCACACAAATCATATATAAGATATCTTCATACCCCATATGTGGGCCTATATATACAATATAGAATATAAAAAACAAATATAAAAATATATATGTCTAATTCCGATTATGTTGGGATTTCCATCACAGGCGTGGCTTACCATACAGGCAGGCTGCCTACGTTTGCACCTGTTCCCTACAACTTCTGTGGGGCATAGGGTTTTTGTCGTGTGACCGCTCGTGAGCCGCGCCTCTGGGCTTCCGACCCTCACCCCACTGCTGGATCCCGTGGCGAGATGTATGGACCATATATCTTTCTTAACTTGTGAAGGACGTCTAAGCATGAACCTGGGTAAACTCCACCATTAAGCACTATAATCTATATGAACCTCTCGGCAATACCATACTGGGTAACTACACTAACAAATCTAGAATATGTTTAATACTAATCCTATTCGATAGATTTATTAAGTTGTATCTTGTCTCTTTATCAACAGACTATCTCTGAAGAAGACCCTAGTGGTTGAAACGCGTTAGAACTATAAATACATTTATTTTTGCTGTTACTAATCTTATACAGCATATTTATAGTTAGGTCTGCTTAGTGTATGCCCAATTGTCATTGTAATTTTTGTATATACAAGCTTGGTTCTATTTATATTTTTTATTTTGAATACCTGGGTGAAGCTCATGTTTTTACCACACAATAAAGCAATCTTTTTTATATAGTATGCTACGCTTATTGTTTATTGCTGCCTAAAAATCCCGTTGGTGGGGGAATTTGTTTTATTTTCCGATTTATAGGGGTGAGCAGCACCCTTCTTGCTCTTGTTAGCAGTGTGTTCTTTCCAATATTATGCCAATTAAGAGTAAAGCCCCGTACACACTATCAGATTGTCTGCTGAGTTTTTCCTTCAGATTTACCAAAACCATGTAGTAGAAGGGCCTGCCTGATTGCATACACATTGAAACTCCTAAGGTTTGACCTCATATTATATGGTTTTGGTAAATCTGAAGGAAAAACTCAGCAGACAATCTGATAGTGTGTATGGGGCTTAAGAGACCTGGGAGAGCAGCTGCTCTCGTGCACATTGCTGGATAAAGATGGGGCTAAGGTAAGTATTAGGATGGCTGCTGCACACAGGTTTTTATGCATGAAGGTAAAAAACCTTGAGCCTTTACAATCACTTTAACTCCAATGTCTATCACTCTCAATCTGCTGGCAACTAAATTGTTGTCCCACAAGCTTGAAAATAGGAGCGTGAGGCCGAGAGTGCCATTCTCACAAACAGCAATTAATATACCAGTAGTAATAGCAGTTAATATACCAGTTTCATGTTCCTTCATGGCATGGGTATATTGAATATGTGTTCGTCATATGGGATGGAGAGGAAGATCTATTAGTCAAGCTTATGAATTGTTTCAACATGAATGACTTCACCTATGTATACTCTTGTGAGCAAAGGATTATTCATTTTTTTGGATGTAAATATCTTAGTTAAAGATGACAACACTCTAGTTAGCACATTGTTTTGTAAGTAAAGAGCATGTCTAAGACTTCTTTCACACTGAGGCGCTTTACAGGCACTACAACGCTAAAAATAGCGCCTGCAAAGCACCTTGAAAGAGCCTCACCTCTCACTCTTTCACACTGATGCGGTGCGCTTGCAGGACGGTAAAAAAAAGTCCTGCAAGCAGCATCTTTGCAGCGGTGTATACACCGCTCCTAAAGCACCCCTGCCGCTGCAGCGGCACTTTGCGGGCAGTTTGAACCCTTTTTTGTCCGCTAGCGGGGGTTAAAAGTACCCCGTTAGCAGCCAAATAGCGCTGCTAAAACTAAAAATAGCGGCACTTTACCACCAACGCCCACCCCAGTGTGAAAGTAGTCTTAGGCTACTTTCACACTGAGGCGCTTTAAAGGCGCTACAGTGCTAAAAATATAGCGCCTGTAAAGAGTTTCTCCTGTGCTGCGCTTGCAGGACGGTCAAAAAAGTCCTGTGCAAGCTGCATCTTTGCAGCGCTGTAGGAGCATTGAAATTAATGGGGCAGCGGGGGGCGTGGCCGGACGGCGAGGCGACAGGACATACTGAGGCTGAGCTCCGCCGACCGGTTCTGAATCCACAGCCATCCTCCGCTGTGGATGCTTTTTTCCATCCCAAAAAGGACTTACCTGCTTGCCTGGGCTCTCCTGTACAGCCCCATCCAGGTTTGGCGGCTCCTCTCGACCCTCGGGCTGAACGATTCGGCCCGCCGCGGACCCCACCAGCGGCGTGCCGGCCGCCATCTTGCGGCCTACTCGGCCTCCGGGATCGCCGCTCTCGCTTGACATTTCAGCCGGGAATCCCCGCATTGGCAGCGGGAGGTCGCCAGGTGAAGACCCTCCTGGTCGCCGGACCCCGAAAACAGGAGCCACCGCTTGATCCCCTCCACGGACTTCTCTGGGCCTGGTGAGTCACAGGACGGGCTGCTTCCTAACCCTCAGGCTATTCTACCCCAACCGGGCGGGTATCATCTTTCTGGGCTGTGAGGGGACTGGATTAGGACGGGCCCTGATAACCCCCCCTGAACCAAGGCCGCGTGCTACTCTGCAGCAGCCCCTTTTCTTAGGAAAGGCCCTGGCTTCGGCCTGCTCTGGATGACGGCGGCCATCTTGCTACACCCAGCACCTTAAAGTTTTTCCTTCCATAGCCTGTTGGTGTGGGGAGAAACTGTAATTCATTGACATTACCTAAAATTATTACATACTGAGGGTGCTCATGAACTAAGAACCAAGATGGTCGCAAACTAATGGTGCTTCTCCACCACCGACCACACTGACAGTGAAATCGCCGCTCCTGCACATTAATTTGGGCTCGATATACCCCGCAATTGAGGCTGACATTATGGGACGCAAATCAGGCACAGCGCGGAGCACCTCGAGGAGACAGGCTGTGTGTGCAAGCCTCGAGGCCTTTCCACCGGACGGTCCGCTGAACTCGCAAGCCTCAGACATGGACTTCACCCCTCCGCTGCTGACTGGTGAGCCCGAAGCTTGCTCAGATGCAGAAAGTATACCTGGAATCCAACAGCCATGTGTAGCGCCTTCATTGCGGGACGCTGACCTGCTATCTCGCTTTAAAACCATGCTGCAAGGGGAACTGTCAGCAGCCACCTCCAAACTGGCCACGCATCTCACGAAGGAAATTTGTGAACTTGGCAACCGTACGAATGCGTTGGAAGATAGAATGGAGGCCGCAGCAACGGTCATTGATCACCATGAGCAGGACTTACAAGACCTGCGCAGGGACCTGGACGCAGCTCTCCTAAAATTAGAGGACTATGAGAACAGGTCTAGACGTGGGAACCTTAGGCTTAGGGGACTTCCCGAAACTATTGAGGACTTAACTTCCACGGCCACGGCCCTATTCCAGGAATTGGTCCCAGGCATCCCTATTGATCGCATGGAGTTTGACCGGATCCATCGGGCCCTGGGGCCGAGGAAGGAGGGGGGCCCCCCTCGGGACATTATCATCAAATTCACGTACTACCGTAAGGAAGGAAACACTCCTTAGAGCAGCACGGGACAAGCCTGATCTCCGCTTCCAAGGTCACAAATACCAGCTCTTTACCTACCTGGCCCCCACCACGGTGCAAAAGAGACGTCAACTAAAGCCATACACTTCAGCTCTGGTGGAACGCCACATTAAATACACATGGGGCTTTCCTTTTCGCCTCGCTTTCACCTACCAAGGTCGGGGCTACACTGTGCGCAACGCGGAAGAAGCTCAAGCGACTTTTGAGGCATTACACTTGCTCCCCCCTCCGGATAACCCCAGCATCCGTGAGAGGGCTCCAGGTCCTAAACCCACTTCTCGGCGCTTGGGCCGTGTATGGGAGCTGGTCAGCAACAGGAAACGACCCTCACCTGATGCCCAGCAGCATGTGTGATCTCCCTATTCAGATCCAGGATGACGACTGCACGGATGAGCCCATACATGATTCTTTGCTGTTTGCTTGGTTGCCTTCCCCAGGCCTTTGGAAAACTGTTTGTCTCTTCCTGGTGCTCCTCTATTTTCCCCCCTTCCTGCCCCTTCCTGCTCCTCCCTGCTTCCCCTCTTGCTCCCCTTCCCCCCCCCTCTCCACTTAACTCCCTCCCTTCCCTTGCCTCTCCCTCCCTCTTATACCTTTTTTTTTTTCTTTTTGACTCCCGGGGGCCTGGCGGCGAACCAACGCGGGGGTCACGTTTGGGGACCGTGGTTGCGTCCTCTCCTGGGGCGCTCCCTGCGGGGTGGCGCCCGGTGGGGAGAACCTATAGTCCCATGGCCAGTTCTAATCACTGCCATCCGGTAGCGGTTCTACGAGATGGGCCTGGCTCGTCTCACCTGTTTTTGGTCTAGTTTTCGTAGCCCTGTGCAGGGGCGGTAATAGGGTAATAAGGTAGTAATGCTCTAGCACAATTGAAGTATTATTGTTCCTACTGTTGTTATGTTTTACTATTTGTTAGCCTTGTGGTTGGTGGTGCAGCCACCTCTATTAGTGTCCGGTAACGGGATGCTATGCCCACCCATTGTGGTGTTTATGTGTGTTACATGTCTACTCAATGTTTCCTCTTCTCTCTCTTCCTCTTCTCCTCTGTGTTCTCCTCCCTCCCGCTCCCCTACTCGGGCTCGGACTGCCTCGCCATGGGATCAGGGTAAGTACGTACCTTGCTGGCTGCGTTATCATTATATGTACCTTCCTTTACCCCCCACATGGCTCAAAATGTGTTGAAAATATTCTCGCAGAACATACATGGGTTCAATTCCCCCAATAAGAGATCGAAGGTCTTCCGCCATTTAAAATCTCAATCTATTGATGTGGTGTGTCTGCAGGAGACCAGGTTCTCCCAATCCTCATCCCCCAAATATTTGTCCCCCCATTATCCAATGTTTTTTACGGCCTCCGCCTCTGAGAAGCAAAGAGGGGTGCTGATGGCCTTTCTAAGTAACCTCCAATTTATCTGTTCTAAAGAAATAGCAGACCCTACGGGTAGATATTTGATCCTGCAGGGCACCCTGTGGGACCAGGAGGTCACTTTGGTTGGATACTACGCCCCTAATTCATTTCAGCAGAAGTTTTTCTCCCACCTACTCCAAGTGATCACCAGGCACCAAAAAGGCCTTCTGATTATGATGGGAGACTCCAACTCTGTTTTTAACTCCTCTTTGGACAGGCGTAGTCTCAGGGAAGTGCCTCCGTCCCGTGATGCCTCTCAGGAACAACTATTGCATGATCTTTTCCAATCTTATGGCATGGTGGACGTGTGGCGTGAGCAGCATCCGTTGTCTCAGGATTTTACCTTTTTTTCTAACCCCCAGAGTTTTTGTAGGATAGACCACGTGTTTCTGCAACTTAGCTCCCTGCCATTGGTACAAAAGATCGCTATTGCCACCTCTCCATGGTCAGATCATGATCCCCTGATCTTTGGAATCACTTTAGCGGGATTCTCCCGCCCGGCCTACCTCTGGCGGATTAACGAATCCCTCCTGAGTACCAAAGCTACATCCTCCCAGATAGAAACTCATATCCAAAGTTATTTTGCGGAAAATGTAGGCTCAGTCGACTCTCCAGTCGCCTTGTGGGAAGCCCACAAGGCGACGGTCAGGGGCCATTTGATCCAGATCGCTTCCCGTACAAAACGGGCCAGGGAGCAGCGGATACGGGAATTGACCTCCTTGTTAGAGGCGGCGGATGCGACATGGAAGGCGCACCCTACGGTAACCCATAGGCGGACACGTGACAAATTGGTCACTGAGTTGGACTTGCTCGACTCTGCTCAGGCGGAAAAGGCCCTGCGTTGGTTCAAGTATAAGTTTTATAGTTGCTCGAACAAACCTGGTCCTATGTTGGCTAGGAAACTTAATTCGGTGGGACGTCCAGGCAGGCCGGTTCGACTACAGGTGACGGGAGGGGGATTTACGTCAAATCCATCTTAAGTAGTAGCAGGCTTTGCCTCCTTCCTCTCATCCCTATATAATAGACCGGCAGCCTTCGACCGAGACAAGGCTGAGAGATTCTTCCAATCGATTGACCTTCCTACATTCTCTTTGGCGGCACGAGATAATTTGAATGCTCCTATAACTGAAATGGAGGTCGCCCAAGCCCTAAAGTCCCTTAAGCCTTCCAAGGCTCCGGGTCCGGACGGCTTTACCGGTCTATATTATAAGACATTTGCACCCCTGCTCACGCCCCATCTCACATCTTATTTCAACGCTTGGCAAAGCCCATATCTCTATGATTCCTAAGTCGCCTGAGGGAGCCATGGACCCACAGTCCTTTCGTCCCATCTCCCTGTTGAATGTTGACCTGAAGGTACTGGGCAAGGTCCTAAGTACGCGGGTCAACAGATATATTCAGGCCCTCATTCACAGGGATCAGGTGGGCTTTGTGCCCGGTCGCCAGGCGGGGGATAATGTCCGCAAGGTGGTCCATCTTCTCCATATACTTAATCAGCACAAAATACCAGGACTCTTGCTTTCCCTAGATATATATAAAGCGTTTGATTCGCTCTAGTGGGATTACCTTTATTTTGTTCTAACCAAATGGGGATTTGGTCCACATTTCCTGCGATTCCTTTCTGACCCTTTCCCGATACTCCGGGGAACTAGACAGGGCTGCCCCCTGTCCCCGGCACTGTTTATCCTGGCATTGGAGCCGCTGGCGGCAGCGATCAGGGCCAATAGTGATATCTCGGGAATTCCTTACGCGGGCACTCAATACAAAGTGAACCTATTTGCGGACGACGCCCTTTTGACCATTTCAAACCCGCTCATCTCCCTGCCCAACCTGCAACTTGTATTAGATCAATTTTCAGCCTTCTCAGGTCTTCAAATTAACCCCTCTAAAACCACAGCGCTGAATGTTAACCTCCCTCTGGAACTGGTACAGCGACTTCAGGACCATTTTCCTTATCGTTGGGCATCTCACTCGATTGACTATTTAGGTGTCAAATTGACTCCAGCTTACTCCTCCCTATTCTCTGCCAATTATTATCCCCTATTACGCATGGTGTCCACCCTTATGCTAGCCTGGCAATTTCCCTCACTCTCCTGGGTAGGGAGGATCTCAGTGGCAAAGATGACGATACTCCCCAAAGTCCTTTATTATTTTCGCACTTTGCCGGTCCGGGTACCCGCTTTTTTTCCTTCGACTCCTGCAGAATAGGATCCTCCAATTTATATGGGCGCGCAAACGCCCCAGGGTACCTAGAGTGACCCTTTATACCCATAGGCTCCGGGGAGGCCTGGGGGTCCCCAATATCTCTAAATACTACATAGCGGCCCAGATCTCCCCATTGACCATGCTTCATGCAACCACGGATGTTCCTCTGTGGGTGCTCCTAGAGGTACCTGGTTCTGACCCGTGTTCACTTCAGGCACTCCTCTGGCTCCCCAGGAATCTACGCCCTCCCTCTCTGAGCCCCATGCTGCTTCATGGTCTGCAGGTGTGGGACTCAGTTCGCTCGGCTAACAATCTGATGTCCCCCTTCCTACCCCTACTCCCCATCACCCATAACCCTCTTTTCCCTCCCGGTCTGGTGGAGCCCCAGGCATTCTCCTGGTGGTCTTCGCATGGCTACCCACAAGTCCAAAATTTTCTATCTTCACGTTCATTCCCCTCCTCGGAGAGTATCAGGGAAGTGCAGGGGGCGCCGGTCACGGAGCATTATCACTTTATCCAATTAAAGCACTGGATTGTAGCATTGCGCCGCACGTCCACCTATCCCTTCCAAAAAACTTTTTTTGAACATACATGCCATCACTCCCCAGGGTCCCTGGGCCTCATCTCGGCCATTTATGCCTCCCTGAATGGTCGCCCGCCATCGGCACCCCTCTCTTATATGACTCAATGGGAAAAGGACCTTCAGGCCCCAGTAGACCCAGAGGATTGGAACAGAGCCTGGCACACGGTCGCCAAATGCTCGTTCAACACAAATACCCTAGAGGCCGCATATAAAGTAATGTTCCGATGGTATTGGGTACCTGCCCGCATGGCTCGGGCATTCCCTGGGAGTACTGACAGATGCTTCCGCAACTGTGGACAGCGAGGTGATGTCATGCACACATGGTGGGCTTGCCCAAGGTTGGTGGGGTTCTGGTCTAGGATCTTTGGTTTACTGCAGACACTCTTTCATCTAACGATTCGAAGGGACGCTAGGCTAGCTCTCCTACATTGCCCGGTTCCTGGCCTGCGCGGCCCTCAACAGAAGCTGGCTACCTATCTGTTTATAGCGGCCAAGCAGACCATTGCCCAAGCCTGGAAGTCACAACGGGTAGATTTTCAAGGGGTTAAGACACGCATGACTGCTATGTTACTTCGGGAACGTATGTCCAGTATTGTCCATGATTCTCATGCTAAATTTCGAAAGATCTGGGAGCCGTGGATCTCTTATGAGTTCCCCACGCTCCAAGCGGCATGCCTGGGCTTGGTATAAATTCCCCTGGCGGGGTGTCTGAGCCCGAGCTTTCCCCCCTTCCTTTCCTCCCCCTTTTTTTCTCCTTACCCTTCTTTCTTCTGTTCCCTGTCTCTCTTCACTCTCCTTAGGAATCTCTCCCATTGCTAATAAAAACTGCTACCACCCATGGACGGGGGTAGTAGGAACAGGGCTTACTCGCAGAAAATGATTAAGGAACGAGTTGTTTGGCACTGAACCAGTCTAGATTCCATCTCTTGCTCATCTCCCTTCCTTATCTTGAGTTTACTAGAAATATATTGTGATGGTTAGCCCTTTGGATTTATATTCATGATTAGTGGCCCCTGCGAGGGCTCACAAGGAGTTGATTGTAATCTCTTGTTTATTACTGTTTATTCAAAAACAGAAAATAATGGGGCAGCGGTGCTTTGCGGGCGATTTTAACTAGCAGGGGTTAAAACTGCTCCGCTAGCGGCCTAATAGCGCCGCTAAAACGA
This sequence comes from Lithobates pipiens, assembly GCF_037356315.1. Taxonomy (NCBI): domain Eukaryota; kingdom Metazoa; phylum Chordata; class Amphibia; order Anura; family Ranidae; genus Lithobates; species Lithobates pipiens. The sequence goes on along the minus strand of NW_027507785.1, from coordinate 151,079,978 downwards.
CCGTAAGTTTACCGCTGGCGCCCACCCGCCCCGCTGTGAAAGTAGCCTTATAGTAAAATGTTACAAATATGGATCACTCAACAACTAACGTCCACTTGTTGGGGCCACCAGTGCACCACTGAGAGCCTGAGCCAGCCACTCCTGCTCTGGCTCTTTGCTCACTGAAGACCGAGAACTGAGTGTTCAGTGGTCTTTGATCGCTCAGTTCTCGGTCTTATAGGCGGTGGTGGCATGCATCTGCCTACATTACTGTGCAAAAGTGTTAGACAGGTGTAATAAAAATACTGTAAACAAAAAATACTGCTTCAGAAAATTGAGTGAATTTTTATCAATTACCAAAATGGAAAGTAAGTGAACAGAAGAGAAATGCAAATGAAATCAATATTTGATGTGACCACCCCTTGCCTTCAAAACAGCATAAATTCTGTGAGGTACACTTGCACACAATTTGCGAAGGAACTCAGCATGTAGGTTGTTCCAAACATTTTGGAGAACTAACCACAGATCTTCTGTGGATGTAGACTGCCTCACATCTTTTTGTTTATTCATGTAATCCCAGACAGACTCGATGATGTTGCGATCAGGGTTCTGTGATTTCTCTGATCTCTCTATCTTTACACTGAAGATAGTTCTCAATGACATGGGCTGTATGTTTGGGGTTGTTGTCCTGCTGCAGAATAAATTAAGGGACAATAACATTCCTGTATTACTCAGCATTGAGGATGCCATTTTCAAAAATGCAGCCCCAAACTCTAGTTCACCTTCCACCAGCACTACATCAACTTCCTTGCCTCGAGAACGTGCCTGTCAGGGAACTCACCATGTGAATGCCCGTCCCCGTGTAGCAGCGGCTCACCTTCGTTCTAGGCGCCATGCGCGGTGTCCCTGTCAGAGGCGTACGAGTTCCGGAATGAATGGACGCCCGCTAATCCGAACATGTGGACGTACGCCAATCCGAACACGCGGACTCACCCGCGCAAACTGAATGTATGTACGTACTCACGCACGTACGGCCACTTCCACCAATCCTGGCACATATCTCCCTATATAAACGGGATCCTGGCCTGATACCAGTGCTGGATCGTCTTCAGCTATTCCTGAGACACCTGATCGTTGTTCCTGTGACCTTGTTCCTGATAACCATTCCTTTGGATACTCCTTGTTACTATCTCCTGGACTATCACTGACCTCGGCTTGGACTTACGACTTTGGCTTGCTTCCTGATTTTGTACCTCATTGCTAGCACGTTACCAGACCCTTGCTCATCCTTGACTACGCACCTGCCTTTCGTTCCTGTACCGCGTTGCCAGCCAGTTGCCGACCTTGCTTGTTCCAGACGTGCAGTGTTTCCTTTACACCTGCTGGGCTTCCACTGTCTTCCTCCGTGATCGACCTACACCTCTTCTCCTGTGAGGACCCATCGTCTCCAGGCCTTCAACTTCTACCTGCAGGCACCTGCACCCTTTCGCTGTCTTCACGCTCCTTGTTACCACCTCCAGGGGAGTGGAGACCGGAACCGTGCAAGAGGCCACCCTCAACAGTCTGACTCTGCTGTAAGGTACATGACAGTACGATCCAGCCAAAATGGAGTCCGACAGGGGGGCCTCACCTTTGGAAGCCTTGTGCCAACAGATCTCCACCCTTAACCAGGCAGTCCAGGGCCTGCAATATGGTTATCATCAACTTGAGCAGAGAGTGGAGTCATTAACACCAAGCACCGCTGCTTCCCAAGGGGCCACAGCATCCCGATCTGCCGGTCCGGCAACTTCAGCATCTGTACCTGCAGTAGTGGTGCCACCCCCCGAGCCTCGAGTTCCCACTCCAGAGAGGTTTTCCAGAGATCGCAGCAAATTCCGTGCCTTCCGAAATGCATGCCAATTATATTTTCTGCTACAGCCTCGTACCTTCTCCTTGGAGAGCACAAAGGTCGGATTCATTGTCTCCTTACTTCAGGGGGAACCCCAAACCTGGGCCCACCGCTTATTAGAACAGGCCAGCCCTCTGCTTGATACTATGGACTCTTTCTTGAATGAGATGGGTAAGTTGTATGATGACCCTCAGCGTGCCACAACTGCTGAGGCCAGTCTCCATGCTCTGCAGCAGGGTCGCAGACCCGTAGAGGATTACGTAACGGACTTCAGGCGGTGGAGTTCTGATACTCAATGGAACGACGCCGCCCTACGTTAACAGTTCCGCAATAGACTTTCCGAGCCACTAAAAGATGAGTTGGCCCGTATCGGAGTTCCCAGTTCTTTGGAGGACCTAATACAAGTATCAATTCAAATCGATCGTCGTCTCAGGGAACGGAGATCTGAGAGAATCGGCCAGATCCATCCCACATGGATGTTACCTAGGGTCCCGAATCATCCTCCCATTCCCACACTGGCTACCACTTTTGAAGCTCCAGAGCCAATGCAAATAGGATTGCTTAGTTCACCGTTATCTCCGGAAGAAAAGCAACGCCGACGCCAGAACAATCTCTGTCTCTATTGTGGAGAAGCTGGTCATTATGCAAATATGTGTCCAAATAAGATCCGTAAGTTTAAAACCTCATCTCTTGAACCCAATACATTACCTTTGACAAAATCGATTCACATCGCTGTTTCCCTTTACTTACAGCGTCCAGAAGGAACACTCCAGGTTCAAGCTATAGTTGATTCTGGTGCCTGTAGCTGCTTCATTGATCATGCTCTCGTTCTTCAACACAATATTCCATTGATACCCAAGCAACGTCAACTCTCCATACGGTTAGCGGATGGATCAAACATCAGATCTGGCCCCATTACCCATGAGACTCAACTGCTATCTGCCAACATCCTATCCGATCATCGAGAACTACTCCGCCTGGATGTCATTTCTTCACCACTATTCCCAATCATTTTGGGAATGCCCTAGTTACAAGCCCATAATCTCCAAATAAACTGGGTGACTGGTGAGGTGGTTTTTCAGTCCATTTACTGCCTTCAGAATTGCCTCAAGATCTCACACCATTTGGTCCCAGTCATTGCCTGTTCAGGCCCTACATCTGAGACCCAGAGACTGGTCCCAGCCACATATCATAGTTTCCTAGAGGTTTTTGACAAACGAAAGGCGGACACTCTCCCTCCTCATCGGGTTTACGATTGCCCAATTGAATTATTGCCAGGAGCCGAAATTCCTTTCGGAAGGATATTTCCCTTATCGGAAACCTGAACTTCTGGTCCTCAAAGAATATATCGATGAGAATCTCAAGAAAGGGTTTATCCCACATTCCTCTTCTCCAGCTGGTGCCGGAATATTCTTCGTTGAAAAGAAGGATCATTCGCTCCGCCTGTGTGTCGACTACAGGGATTTGAATAAGGTGACGATTAAAAATCGATATCCCCTTCCATTGATTCCGGAATTATTCCAGAGACTTCGGTCGGCGAAAATATTTACAAAGCTGGATTTACGAGGGGCCTATAATTTGTTTAGAATTTGTGAAGGGGACGAATGGAAAACGGCTTTTCGGACACGCTTTGGCCACTTTGAGTACCTGGTCATGCCATTTGGACTCTGCAACGCACCAGCTACTTTTCAGCATTTTGTTATTGATATTTTCAGGGACTTTTTGGATTTGTTCATAATTGTTTATTTGGATGATATCTTGGTATTTTCAAACTCTCTAGAAACCCATCGTGACCATGTAAATCGGGTTCTTCTCAGACTAAACGGGCTCTATGCTAAAGCCGAGAAATGTGAGTTTGAACGTCAGACCATTCACTTCCTTGGCCTGGTGATATCAACTGAGGGAGTAGAAATGGATCCTCAGAAGGTTTCAGCCATTTTGTCCTGGCCACCTCCAACTGACAAGAAAGGGGTGCAACGTTTCATTGGATTCTCCAATTTCTATAGGAAATTTATCAGAAATTTCTCCAGTGTTATAGCGCCTATCACACAACTCACCAGCAAACAAAATCGGTTTCAATGGACTGTTGCAGCTCAAGCTGCATTCGATAAACTAAAAGGACTATTCACATCTGCCCCAATACTTAAACATCCTGACCCTGCTCTACCTTACACTCTGGAAGTGGATGCTTCAGGGAATGCTGTAGGAGCCATTCTGTCCCAACGCCAAGGGCCTAAATCATTAATGCACCCTGTAGCTTTCTTTTCCAAAAAACTAGGTGCGTCGGAAAGGAACTATGATGTGGGAGTTTGGGAACTTCTGGCAATAAAATCGGCCTTAGAAGAATGGCGGTATCTCCTGGAGGGGGCAACACATCCAATATTGATCTTCACAGATCATAAAAATCTGGAATACCTCAGAACGGCCAAACACCTCAGGCCTACAGGCTTGTCATGACTATCCCCTGGCAGGTCACTTTGGGGGTCACAAGACTATGAATTTAGTTCAAAGACACTTCTGGTTGCCAAATCTTGCAAGGGACTGTAGGAACAATGTCAGCTCTTGTCCAACCTGCCTCCAGAATAAAAATAGCAAAAATAAAGCCTGGGGATTGTTGAGACCATTACCCATCCCTGAAAGACCATGGGATAAAATCTCAATGGACTTTATTGTTGAGCTCCCTCCATCTGAAGGATTCTCCTCTATCTTTGTGGTGGTGGATCGTTTTTCTAAAATGGCACACTTCATTCGCATGAAGGGAACTCCATCTGCAACTGAGACAGCCAGAATATTCATTAAAGAAGTTGTTAGGCTCCATGGAATTCCCAGTGATATTGTTTCTGACCGTGGAGTTCAGTTCACGTCAAAATTCTGGAAGTCATTGTGTGAAGCTCTGGGTATCAAACTAAATTTTTCTTCAGCCTATCATCCCCAAACAAACGGGCAGACCGAACGTACTAATCAGACGTTGGAGCAGTACTTACGTTGTTTCACTTCCTTTTCCCAGGAGGATTGGGCCTCATTATTACCCTTGGCAGAATTTGCATTCAATAATTCTAATCACTCTGCCACAAACCAGTCACCATTCTATTCTAATTATGGTTTTCATCCTTCTTTTCTGCCAACATTTATACTGGATTCTCCTGTACCAGCCGTCCAGGATAGGCTAAATTTCTTTGTTACCAACAACCGGGTACTTAAAAAAAACATTTCCATGGCACAGGAAGACAATAAAAGATTTTTCGACAAGAAAAGAAGGGGGGAGTTGGCCTTAAAGGTCGGTGATCGTGCATGGCTTCCAACCGCAAACCTGAAACTGGCATGTCCCTCTAAAAAATTGGGACCCAGATATTTGGGACCTTTTCCAATTAAAAAGAAAATCAATCCAGTGGCCTATGAACTTGAACTTCCCGGCTCATTCAAGATCCATCCTGTATTCCATACTTCTCTACTTAAGCCTGATGTACCCAATTCCTTTCCAGATCGGGAGTTAGGCCCTCCAGAAGCTGTATTGATAGATGGAGAGGAGGAGTTCGAGATCGAAGCCATTTTGGATTACAGGAAACGTCAAGGACAAAACCAATACTTGATCAAATGGAAAGGCTTTGGTCCTGAAGAGAATTCCTGGGAACCCGAAGTGAACCTTCATGCCCAGAGGCTCATACGGGCTTTTCATCGCTCTCAAAGTTTGGTTCAAAGGGGCACCCGGAGGCTGCCCTTAAGGGGGGGGCACTGTCAGGGAACTCACCATGTGAATGCCCGTCCCCGTGTAGCAGCGGCTCACCTTCGTTCTAGGCGCCATGCGCAGTGTCCCCGTCAGAGGCGCACGCTAATCCGAACCTGTGGACGTACGCCAATCCGAACACGTGGACGCACACGCGCAAACTGAACGTATGTACGTACTCACGCACGTACGGCCACTTCCACCAATCCTGGCACATATCTCCCTATATAAACGGGATCCTGGCCTGATACCAGTGCTGGATCGTCTTCAGCTATTCCTGAGACACCTGATTGTTGTTCCTGTGACCTTGTTCCTGATACCCATTCCTTTGGATACTCCTTGTTACTATCTCCTGGACTATCACTGACCTCGGCTTGGACTTACGACTTTGGCTTGCTTCCTGATTTTGTACCTCATTGCTAGCACGTTACCAGACCCTTGCTCATCCTTGACTACGCACCTGCCTTTTCGTTCCTGTACCGCGTTGCCAGCCAGTTGCCGACCTTGCTTGTTCCAGACGTGCAGTGTTTCCTTTACACCTGCTGGGCTTCCGCTGTCTTCCTACATGATCGACCTACACCTCTTCCTCCGTGAGGACCCAGCGTCTCCAGGCCTTCAACTTCTACCTGCAGGCACCTGCACCCTTTCGCTGTCTTCACGCTCCCTGTTACCACCTCCAGGGGTGTGGAGACCGGAACCGTGCAAGTGGCCACCCTCAACAGTCTGGCTCCGCTGTAAGGTACGTGACAGTGCCAACCCAACTCATACGGTAATGGTTCCTCCTCCTGAGCCACAGGTATCTACACCTGAATGGTTCTTCGGTGACCGGAAGAAGTTCAGGACCTTCAAGAATGCTTGCTTGTTGTATCTGGCCCTTCAGCCTAGAACTTTTTCCTTCAAGTCTGTGAAAGTAGGGTTTGTCATTTCCTTACTATCCGAAGAACCCCAAGTCTGGAACCATAACCTACTAGAACAAAAGAACTCTGCTCTGAATACTGTGAACACATTCTTTGAGGCTATGCTACTATTGTATGATGATCCCCAGAGTACGGCCTCCGCTGAATCTGGTTTATATGCTTTGCAACAAGAAAAACACCCAGTGGAAGATTACACCGTTGAATTCCTCAGATGGTCCGCCGACAGAGGTTGGAATGAGGCAGCACTTAAGTATCAGTACCGCCAAGGACTAGCTGAGATCCCCAAGGATGAACTGGCCTCAAGTTTCAGCTCCTGCTACTCTTGAAGGACATCCACCTTATCATAGAAATGTACTCACTGAGGCCAAGATGCCGAGAGCGGTTGCTGTTGCGACTTGGCGCAGACCACCCCTGAAGGTGGCACAGAGGGTGGTTGCACCAAGAGGCACAAGCTACCAGTAGGACAGTCACTTGCTAGTAGATCAGCAGGTAGCTTGAGCAGAGCTGAAAAGTGATGTCCCGTGGGATGGTCCAGAAGCAATGGTAGTAAGTTCGTAAGGCAAAGGCAGAATCCAGGAGGCAGGCCAGGGGTCAAACACAGTCCAGATCAGAAGACAACAAGTACCAGGAACGCTGAGACAGAATGGTAATCCAAAGACAAGCCAGGGTTCGAACACAGGAGATAGCAGGTAAGTCCAGATGCAGGCTGAGGGTCAAATACGTTCAGAAAGCGGGAGTCCAAGGTCAAGCCAGAGGTCGGTTCAGGAGAAGATTAGCGAGGTCAATGAGGCAATCTGGGTCAGAAAGGGTAATACAGATCTCAAGAGCAGACGTGGGAATCACAGGAAGCTGAAGACAAACCAGCAGTGTGTTTGGATAACCTCACTTCCTTTGTAGGTCAGCGAGGGGTCATACCCTGTGTGTGTGTGCTTGTGTGCTTTAGCTTATTCCTATTGTGCACCACTGTGCTCCAGAGCGCTTTACCCCTGCGCATCTTATGACACACCTAGCCATTCAGCTTGACAGGCGCCTGCAGGAGCTGCGGTCAGAACATGCTCAAACCTTTCAGCCTACCTGGATGCTACCCAAAATTTCACCTGCTGTTGCACCTGAACCTACATCTGCTTGCCCTGCAACCTTTGAAGGGGAACCAATACAAGCAGGCTAATCTCTGGCTCTACTGCGGAGGGGCAGGACATTTTCTATGCAACTGCCCCATGAGACCTAGCAAGTTCTACCCATGGATCTTCCCTTTCTCACTTCGTTCTCCCTGTCTCCCTACAGGTGGTGGAAGGGGAGGTCCAGCTACAATCATTGATTCCGGATCATGTAGCTGCTTTATGGCCTTATCTCTGGCTAAAAGACTCTGTGTGCCCCTCTATGAAAAGAAACAAAGACTTTAAGTACATTTGGCTGATGGTTCCCTGCCCAGTTCTGGACTTGTCACCCAGGAAACCATACCCATCCTCACTACCACAGATATCGGCCATCAAGAATTCATCTGCTTTGATGTCTTATGCTCACCCATGTTCCACATCATCCTGGGAATCCTGTGACTACAGGCACATAACCTGCAAATCAACTGGGCCAAGAAGATCGTTGTCTTCTGTGTATTGCCTGCAACACTGTTTTGCTCCCAGCTCCAGTAGTCCTGCCAGCTGTTTGGCCATGCAACCAGTTCTCAGTAACCACCAGAACGTTCCACCAGCTTATCAAGAGTTCATGGACATTTATGACAAGAAAAAGGCAGATGTCCTCCCACCTCACCGGCCTTATGATTGGCTAATTGGACTACTCCTTGGGGCCGAGATCCCGTTTAGACAAATTTTTCCTCTATCTGAAGGCAAGCAGGAAACCTTGCAGTTATATATCGATAAAAATCTGGAAAAGGGGTTTATCTGTCCCTCCTCTTCTCCTGCTGGGGCCAGTATATTCTTTGTTAAGAAGAAAGATGGCACATTGAGGCCTTGTGTGGACTATAGGTAACTCTTGAACTTTTTCAAAGGTCCAGAACTTCACTAAATTAGATCTGAGGGACGCCAATAATCTTGTCCGTATCCGCGAGGGTGATGAGTGGAAGACGGCATTCCGAACTTGGTTTGGTTACTTTGAATATATTGTTATCCCGTTTGGATTATGCAATGCCCCAGCCACACTCCAGCACCTGGTGAATGATATCTTCTGGGATTTACTTGACCACTTTCCAATTTTGTACCTGGTGATATCCTCATCTTCTCTGGCTCTCTGGAGCTTCATTGAACTCACTTAAAGAAAGTGCCCTCAACCCTGAGGAAACACGGACTATATGTCAAGGCAGACAAATGTGACTTTGAAAAGATGTCTATTTAATTCCTGAGTCTTATCATTTCCACAGAGGGAATTGCAATTGACCCACAAAAGGTGAAGGCAATATTAGAGTGGACAGCTCCTTCGGACAAGAAAGGCCTTCAGCGCTTTGTGGGGTTCTCCAACTTTTATTGGAGGTTCATGAAGAATTTCTCTGCCACCATAACACCCATCACTCAGTTGACCCACCAGAAGGTCCGGTTCAAGTAGTCTCAAGAAGCTCATACAGCCTTTGATAAATTGAAGAGTCTGTTCACTTCCACACCAATCCTACAGCACCCAGATCCGACCCTGCCTTACATGTTGGAAGTAGACGCCTCTGAAGTGGCTACAGGGTCAATCCTGTGCCAATGGCAGGGACCTGCAGCTTTCTTCTCTCTGAAAATGAGTCCACTCAAGAGAAATTATGATGTAGGGAGCTATTGGCCATTAAATCTGCCTTATAAGAATGGAGGCATTTGCTGGAAGGTGCCGCTCATACCATTATGTTCTTTACAGATCATAAGAACCTGGAGCACTTCAGAACAGCTAAACATTTAAGCCCCCGGAAAGCCCGATGGGCTCTGTTCTTCTCCAGGTTCAATTTTAATATTACGTATTGACCAGGTTCCAAGAATGGGAAGGCGGATGCGCTCTCCCGAATGGTCCCTGACACCCCTAATTCAGCAGAGCCAAGTACAATCCTATCCACGCAGAATTTTTTGCTTATTCAGCCTGACTTAAAAACTTTGATCAAGCCTCTACCCAATGCACTGAACCAGAGGTATCCTCATTGAGAAACCAAGATGGTTTTTGTGGCTTCAGGATAACATTTTTGTTCCACAGACAGTCAGACCCCAAATTCTAAAGACTTTGCATGATCATAAGCTTGCTGGGCATTTTGGCATATGAAGAACCTCTGAACGTGTGCAGTACTCATTTTGGTGAGCCATTCTAAGACAAGATTGCAGGAAGTATGTCAGCCCTTGTATCACGTGCCAGTGCAACAAGAGTTCAAACGCCAAGCCATGAGGACTATTGATACCATTGCCTATTCCTGGACAACCCTGGAAAGAGATAGCCATGGCCTTTACAGTAGACCTGCCCCCCTCTGGGGGATGCACCACCATCATGCATGGTGGATTGCCTTTCAAAAAATACACACTTCCTACCGATGATTGGCACACCTTCTGCTTCAGACACAGCAAACATGTTTATTAAGGAGATTGCCAGGTTACATGGACTACCAGATAATGTCGTCTCCGACAGAGAAGTACAGTTCACCTCCAAATTATGGAGAGATGTCTTCAAGTCCTTATCAATAGAAGTATGTCTGTTTTCCGCTTACCACCCTCAGAGCAATGGACAAGCAGAAAGGACAAACCAAACCCTGGAACAGTATCTATGGTGTTTCTGTACTTGCTCGCAGGATGACTGGGTTTCTCTTCTTCCCTGTGCAGAGTTTGCATATAATAACTCATTGCATGCAGCCACCAATCAGTCTCCTTTCTGGACAAATTAAGGGTTCCATCCCTCCTTCTTACCAAATACCATACTGGAAGCATCTGTCCCCACAGTCCAGGATCGAATAAAGTACATTCAAACCAACTATCAGTTGCTTCAGACCTCCGGACGGCGGCGGCGATGAAGAAGAAAGCTGGGCTCCTCTGCTAGTAAAAGACCTAGCAGAAAATAGTACATTCAAACCAACTATCAGTTGCTTCAGGAGGCCATGCAAAAAGCCCAAGAGGACTATAAAATGTACCATGATAAGAAGAGAAGAGGAAATCCTGTCTTTAAAATTGGGGACAAGGTATGGCTTTCTACAGTAAAGCTCTTATGTCCCTCCCGGAAGCTTGGGCTAAAATTCATTGGTCCCTTTGAAATCAAGAGAGATAAACCCGGTGGCTTTCGAGCTAGTACTACCCAATTCCTACAAAATTCATCCGGTTGTTCCATATCTCACTGCTCAAACCAGCTGTACCAAGTCCTTTCCCTGGGAGAGAAGTGTTGTTTCCACCTCTGGTTTCGGTAGAAGGGGAAACGGAGTTTCAAATAGAGGCCATTATGGATTGCCAGAGGAGAGGTAGGCAAGTATCCAGTATCTCAAGTAGAGGGTGTACCCACCCGAAGACAATTCTTGGGAGTCTACAAGCAATGTACACACTCCTAGACTTGTACAAGGCTTTCACAACAAGGGGAGGCTGCCCCTGGGGGGGGCACTGTCAGGGAAATGGCCATAGAACTGGCAATAGTGGCAGTACTGGTAATGGACACTTCCGGCACATTGCCATCCGCACTAGTACGAGAAGTGCAAACAGGCCTACACAGGTCCACAATGGTGCTAACATGTGAACGTGCAACGGCGCTAATTGGCGAACGCGCAATGTGACAGATGCGGCCACTTACTGGCTGTAACGAAACGTCCCACACTCCTCTTGAGTGCTTTCGTCATATACCACTTCCTCCCAGTCTGAATATAGATATCAGATATTCCAACCGCTCACAAGCACAAAACAAGGTGATACTTGTTTAGTTGCTGAACATGGACTCTTTTTATTAGAACCAAAATACAAGTCTTATATACAGTAGAAGAGGAGGTCCCCCCTCCTGTTCATATTATGCCATGACCACATGATCGGATTATCCGGTGGACTTAGTCCAGCGGACAAACCGCCGGACTTTGCAGCGGAGGTCCGCCGGACTTTCCGAACGAGCGGACCTTGCCACACACGACCAAACTTTTCCAGTGGACAAGGTCTGGCGGATAATCCGCCAGGCTATGGTGGGATTTGCCAGACTTTTGAAATGAACGGACTTGCCCACACATGGAGAAAAGTCCGTTCATTGGCGAGATTGACACATCGCTAGCCCCGTCACCTGGTATGGACTTAAAGGGGAAGCCCTGCGCCGAAAAAACAGGGTGGGGGTCCCCCCAAAGTCCATATCAGACCCTTATCCGAGCACGCAGCCCGGCCAGACAGGAAAGGGGGTAAGGACAAGCGAGCCCCCCCCGAGCCGTACCAGGCCGCGTGCCCTCAACATGTGGGGTGCTTGGGGGAAGGGGGGCCCTGCGGCCCCCCATTCCAAAGCACCTTGTCCCCATGTTGATGAGGACAAGGGCCTCTTCCCGACCACCCTGGGCGTTGGTTGTCGGGGTCTGCGGGCGGGGGGCTTATCGGAATCCAGGAGCCCCCTTTAATAAGGGGGCCCTCAGATACCGGCCCCCCACCCTATGTGACATCATAATGGGGTGGGGCCACCCGGTGAACTCGCTCCTTGTCCCTATATAAGTCGCCACACAACGCGTCCCTACCATTACAGCCAGAGAGAGCATTGTGTCAACATCGCAAGGAAGAAGAAGAGAAGAAGGCGGTGGCGACAGCGACAGAAGGCCAGGCTAATGCTAGTAAAAGAGCAAGCAGAAGATAGCGGCGGCCCGGCAGAAGAACCGAAGAGGGGGACAAGACCCCCGAAGAGCGGGACAAGACCCCGAAGTCAGAAGAAGATCCCCGAACGGCGGCGGCGATGAAGAAGAAAGCTGGGCTCCTCTGCTAGTAAAAGACCTAGCAGAAAATAGCGGAGGAGTCTGGCGAGAAGACCCCCCCCAAGACAGAAGAAGAGAATACCATCGGAGCTGTCCAATAAATTATTTTAAAAACTTGTGTTGTGTTTTTTTATTTACACTTTTTTTCACCAGGTGAATGGGTAGTAGTACATTGTACCCCATACTCATTCACATATGGTGGGGGGCCGGTATCTGGGGGCCCCCTTATTAAAGGGGGCTCCCGGGTACCGGCCCCCCAGGTTGAGGGCACGTGGCCTGGTACGGCTCAGGGGGGCGCTCGCTCGTCCCCACCCCCTTTCCTGACAGGGTGGGCTGCGTGCTCGGATAAGGGTCTGATATGGACTTTGGGGGGACCCCCACGCCGTTTTTTTGGCTTAGGGCTTCCCCTTTAAGTCCATACCAGGTGATGGGGCTAGCGACGTGTCAATCTCACCGATGGAGGCGGCGACATTGACTTCCTTCGCTAGTCCCGTCTTCCTGGAGCCACGTTCAAAATTAATGAACTTTTCTCCGTGTGTGGACAAGTCCATTTATTTCAAAAGTCCGGCGGACTAGCACACAGATGGGCTGACAATTTTGAGTCAAAACTTCTTTCTAAATCCGCCAAACTTTTGGGGAAAAAAGTCCGCCGGAGCCCATACACGGGCGGAAGTCCGCCGGAAAGTCCGATTGTGTGTACGGGGCATTACTCTAACAATACGGCACAGTGGTGTAGTGGTTAGCACTCTCGCCTAGCAGTAAAAAGGGTCGCTGGTTCGAATCTCAACCACGACATTACCTGCCTAGAGTTTGCTTGTTCTCCCTGTGCCTGCATGGGTTTCCTCCGGGTACTCCGGTTTCCTCCCACACTCCAAAGACACGCAGGTAGGTTATTGGCTTCTGTCCAAAATTGGCCCTAGTATACGAATGGGGACCTTGGATTGTGGGCTCCTTGAGGGTAGGTACTGATGTGAGTGTGAAATGTACAGGGATAGGGACAATTGTAGACACTCAGGTTGAACTGGATGGACTGGTGTCTTTATTCAACCTTACTAACATGAGCTAATTAACTAATCAACCAATTAAGCAATGTGACTCCCTAACTGCACTACACATTATCATACATCGCAACACAGAACTCCTTCATACAATTGCATGGTTAATTAGCACAAACAACAATGGGTGAAAGACTATTAGAAGCTGTAGCAAGCCAGACTACACTCATTTACATTATAGAAGACAACAGACAGGTGGCTGGATTTAATGACATTAGCATCTAACAGTATGTGTCCCAACAGTATGAATCAGTCACTATTTCTATGTCAGAAACCATGAATCAGACTGAGACAGAAGTACAATTAAATCACGCTTGTTTATTAATAAAAATAAAAAGGTAAATAGAAAAAGCGTAGTCAAGCATAGCCAGAGTCCAGTAACCAGATCGAGTAGTCAGCCAGGCCAGAAGTCAGGGATCCAAGTAGAGCAACAACAAGCAGGATAAAGAGCCAGAAGCGATGTCAGCAAGCCAGTCTTTAAACAAACCGCAGGAGATGGTTTCTTGTGATGTGACCAAGGCGAAGGTAGAGGTGAAGTGAGCTGGAAGGCTTTAAGTAGACAGGTCAGACGAGCATCATCAGGAAGAGCTGGTAACTGTGGAGAGAGAAGAGAGCTGGCAATTAGCCGACAGCTGAGCAGCCAGCCCAGAGAAGGAAGAGCTGAGCCAGTCCTGACAGTACCCCCTCTTCAATGACCCCTCTCCCTCGGAGGGCCACCGGGCTTGAGGGTAACCGTCTATGGAACTTGCGGAGGAGGACAGGGGCATGTACGTCAGAGTATAAAACCCAGGAGCGTTCCACCGGACCATACCCCTTCCAATGCACCAGGTACTGTATGCACCCACGGAACCTACGGGAGTCAACAATGGATTGTACCTCATACTCCTCATGGTTCTCAACCTGAATAGGGTGAGGACGTGGCACCAAGGTGGTAAATCAGTTACAGACCAACGGTTTCAATAAGGAGACATGAAACACATTTGAGATGAGCATACTAGGAGTAAGGTCCAACGCGTAAGCCACTGGGTTAATCCTGCGGATACGGAAAGGCCCAATAAACTGAGGTGCAAACTTCAGTGAGGGAACACGAAGCCGGAGGTTGCGAGATGACAGCCAGACCCTGTCCCCAACCTGGTAGGAAAGCGCAGGCAGGCGTCTGCGGTCAGCATGGAGTCTGTACCTATCATTAGCATGACGCAAAGCCTCCTGGACTTGTACCCAAGTGGAACGAAGACCACGGAAATGCTCCTCTAATGCAGGAATACTCAGAGGAACAAACGAGTCAGGCAATAAGGGAGGTTTGAAACCATAATTCGCCATAAATGGAGACAATCGGGAGGCAGAATTTAAGACACTGTTGTGAGCAAACTCTGCCCATGCTAATAGTTCAGACCAGTTGTTATGATGGTCAGAAATATAGCAATGTAGGAATTGCTCCATGGACTGATTGGCTCGTTCTGCGGCCCCATTAGACTGCGGGTGATACGCAGAAGAGAACGTAACCTGGATTCTCAACTGTGCACAAAAGGCTCGCCAGAACCGTGAGACAAACTGACTGCCCCTGTCCGAGACAATCACCTTGGGTAGCCCATGTAAGCAAAAGATCTCCCGAGCAAAAATGGAAGCCAGTTCCTTAGAGGTAGGCAACTTCTTAAGTGGAATACAATGACACATCTTTGAGAACCGGTCAACCACCATAAGGATAACAGTGTTGCCTTGGGAGTTGGGCAACTCCGCAATGAAATCCATAGACAGGTGAGTCCAGGGCCTCTCTCCATTGGGTATGGGTTGTAGGAGGCCCACTGGAAGGTGTCGTGGAGTCTTACTTTGAGCACACACAGGACAGGCAGCTACAAAGGCAGTAACATCAGCCCGTAGGCTAGGCCACCAGAATTGTTGGGAAATGGCCCAAATGAGTTGATTCTTCCCAGGATGGCCAGCTGCCTTGGGAGAATGTTAAGTCTGGAGCACAGCAGTACGGAGACTCTCTGGGACAAAGCAGCGGTCACAAGGTTTATCAGGAGGAGCATGGACCTGAGCAGCAAGAATTTTGTCACCCAAAGGAGAAGTAAGACTGGTGCGAACCATAGCCAAGATATGATCTGGAGGAATCATAGGAACCGGAACCGACTCCGACTTGGAAGTGGAAGAAAATTGTTGTGACAAGGCATGAGCCCTCACATTCTTAGTACCGGGTAAGAATAAAACAATGTAGTTAAAGCTCGACAAGAAAAGAGCCCATCGCGCCCTTCTGGGAAAGAGTCGCTTAGCCTCTGACAAGAATGTAAGATTCTTATGGTCAGTAAGAATAAGAACAGGCACAGTGGTACCTTCAAGGAAAGACATTCTTTCAGGGCTAAAATAATCGGCAACAGCTCTCTGTCACCAATCTCATAATTGCACTCAGCTGGTGACAATTTTTTGGAAAAGTAGCCACACGGATGCATAGCGCTCTCAGAGTTAGGACGTTGAGACAGAAGGGCGCCAACTCCAGTCTCAGAAGCATCAACTTCTAGGATAAAAGGCAACGTAGGATCAGGATGTGCCAACACAGGAGCAGAAACAAAGGCAGCCTTGAGAGTCTCAAAGGCCTTAATGGACTCCGGAGACCAACTCTGTGGGTTACCGTCCTTTCTGGTCATATCAGTCAGGTGCTTGACCAGAGACGAGAAGTTACGAATAAACTTCCGATAGTAGTTGGCAAAGCCCAGGAAATGCTGCAGAGGACGTAAACCCACGGGTCGAGGCCACTGTAGGACTGCTGAAAGTTTCTCTGGGTCCATCGAAAAACCAGCAGTGGAAATTCCATAGCCCAGGAATGTAATCTGTTCACGATGGAACTCGCAATTCTCCAGTTTACAATAGAGATTGTTCTCTCTTAGTTTCTGAAGCACACGACAGACATCTGTGTGGTGGCTCTCCAGGGACTTGGAAAATATAAGGATATCATCGAGATAAACCACCACACACAACTGCAACAAATCTCGGAGGACATCGTTAATGAATTCCTGGAAAACTGCCAGGGCATTACAAAAGCCAAAAGGCATTACCAGGTATTCATAATGGCCCGTTCTGGTATTAAATGCAGTTTTCCACTCGTCGCCCTCCTTAATGCGCACAAGATTGTATGCCCCTCTCAAGTCAAGCTTCGTGAAAACCATTGCTCCATTGAGGCTGTCAAATAACTCTGTAATCAATGGAATCAGGTAGGCATTCTTAATCGTGACATGATTGAGACCCCTATAATCTATACAAGGTCTCAGTTCACCGCTCTTCTTTTTCACAAAGAAGAAACCAGCACCAGCAGGAGGCGAGGATTTGCGGATGAAACCTCGAGAAAGTGCGTCAGCAACATACTCCTCCATGGCCTGTTCCTCCAAGACCGACAAAGGGTAAACTTGGCCACGAGGGGGTATGGCACCAGGTTGAAGGTCAATTGCGCAATCAGAAGACCGGTGTGAAGGCAAACTACCGGCTTGACCTTTATCAAAGACATCGCTAAAATCGCAGTACTCCTCTGGCAGGGAGGGGAGTGAAGAGGTGCACAGGACCTTGGCTACCTTCAGGAAGCATGTCTCACTGCATTGTGGTGACCAGGAGAGAACCTCAGCATGAAGCCAATCAAAAGAGGGGTTGTGCCTCTGTAACCAAGGATAACCAATAACCAGCGGAAACCTGGGTGAGGAAATAACTTGGAATTGGATTATCTCATGGTGAAGAGCCCCTACGGCCATGGACAACGGAACCGTCTCATGAGTCTCATGGGCAGGCTGTAAAGGTCTCCCATCAAGAGCATCAATGGCAAGTGGAGTGTCACACAGCTGCAGCGGAATCGACTGCTGCGAAACAAATCCAGCATCAATGAACAGGCCTGCAGCCCCAGAGTCGATTAGAGCCTGTATCTCGATGGACGACTCAGCCCAAGAAAGGGTGACCAAAACCAGGGGCTTACCCTTCTGGATGACTGGTGACGAAACAACGCTGCCTAAGGTCTGTCCATGACAGGACCTCAAGGTTTGGGCGTTCCCTGGACGGGTAGGACAAGACTTCAAAAAGTGACCTGCCTGGCCACAATAAAGGCACAATCTCTCCCTCCTCCTAAAGGCTCTCTCATCCGCAGTTAGACGCGTGAAGCCCAGGTGCATGGGTTCATCTTCACTGACCAACTCGGTACCAGTAGGAATTGGAGGTGAGGGAGGCATGGGTGGGACTACAAAGCTCCGAGGCAAACATACAGGAGGCTTCCGGAAGCGCTCCTTAAGAGAAAGTCTTTCTCTGAGTCTGGAGTCAATGAGGATGGCAAACGAGATTAAGCTCTCCAGCTCAGTGGGTATATCTCGGGCTGCTATCTCATCCTTGATGAAATCCGAGAGACCATGAGAAAAAGCAGCCACGAGGGCCTCATTGTTCCAAGCAACCTCTGCTGCCAGAGTATGGAATTCAATGGCGTAGTCGGCAACAGTTCTCGTACTCTGTTTGATGGACACGAGGCACTTGGCAGCAGAAGCGGAGCGCGCGGGAACGTCAAATACCCTTTTTAAGGAGGCCAGAAACTGAGGGTAACTCAAGACAACAGGTTTTTGCGTCTCCCATAGAGGGTTAGCCCAGGCCAAGGCTCTCTCAGAAAGCAAAGATATCACGAAACCTACTTTGCTTCTGTCCGTGGGAAAGGCCTGGGGCAGCATCTCGAAGTATATCTCAACCTGATTAAGAAACCCTCTGCATTGAACTGGATCACTCCAAAATCGCTGGGGAAGCGGAGCAGAACCAGACAAACCTCTTATAGAGGTAATACTCGAGGCGGGTGCCTGCACAGAGACTGGCGCAGCAGCAGCGACGGCCTGCTACTCAGGTTGTCCGGGGCAGCCACTGTGGGGGATTCCAGGTGAGCCGTGTGATTCAGGAGTGTTTGTAACGCCACGGCAAACTGATCCATGGGGAGATCTTGCTCATCCAATCTGGAAAAAATATTACCAACAAGTGGATTGACTGTATCTTCTGAATTCATGGCCTTCGCCTACTATCAGAAACCATGAATCACACTGAGACAGAAGTACAATTAAATCACACTTGTTTATTAATAAAAATAAAAAGGTAAATAGAAAAAGCGTAGTCAAGCATAGCCAGAGTCCAGTAACCAGATCGGGTAGTCAGCCAGGCCAGAAGTCAGGGATCCAAGTAGAGCAACAACAAGCAGGATAAGGAGCCAGAAGGGATGTCAGCAAGCCTGTCTTTAAACAAACCACAGGAGATGGTTTCTTGTGATGTGACCAAGGCGAAGGCAGAGGTGAAGTGAGCTGGAAGGCTTTAAGTAGGCAGGTCAGATGAGCATCATCAGGAACAGCTGGTAACTGTGGAGAGAGAAGAGAGCTGGCAATTAGCCGACAGCTGAGCGGCCAGCCCAGAGAAGGAAGGGCTAAGCCAGCCCTGACATTCTAATATGGCATATACAGGGTTCCCAGAGTCTGTGTGTCTTGGGAGGATATGGACCTGAATCCAAAGTAACACCACCTCAAGGGTCCCCAGGCATACAGCTCACAAAGAGCACCGTTCCCCCAAATGCCAGGGCCCATGAGCAGTAGGCTAGCATTCAACCCCCTCCAAAAGCCTCTGTCCCGGTTGAGTCTGTCACACTGGCCTATATAGGACTGCTGCTGAGCCAATCACATTGCATGATTTTCTACTTGGATTTCCTGTTGTGACCCAGCTTTCTCCTCACCTGTCTGATCTGTTCTCTTTGATTGACCCCCTGGCTTCCTGCACTAACTTTGCTGCCATCTCCAGTGTCTGGTCCTGGCTTGCATCACAGACTTTTTTTTATCAAAACTTGTTTCATTGATAAATTGCTCAGATGATACATACAATTGGTGCCGTATAAAGTCAAAGAAAAACAATACATACAGTATATATCTTTGTAGGCATACATAGTGTCTGAGCAATAACAGAAGATGGTGCAGATGATACATTTCTTATACCTCTTCCATCCCCAAAGAAGATAAAAAGGGGAAAAAATAAAAAGAGGAAAGTGTCTAACCAGCACTTCCAACCTTTTATGATAAAACAATGTCATACTTTTCTTCTGTTCCCAGATAAAGCAAAGTCTAGTGCATAACCTTTGAATGCATTCATCTAAGGCTCGCCAGTTCCTAAATGTCTTGCAGGACAATTTTATGGGTCAGATGATAAATACAAGAACTAGAAATAAAGCGTTACTGGATCTGCTGATTACCAACAATACAGACCTGATCACAGATGTGGAAATACGAGGCAATTTATGAAACAGCGACCACAGGTCAATTGGCTTCTTTATAAATCACACAAATAGGAAACATAAGGGGAATACAAAGACACTGAATTTAAAAAGAGCCAACTTCCCTAAACTACGAACCTTACTAGAAGGCATAAATTGGAATAAAATCTTAGAAAAAAAGAACACGGAGGAGAGATGGGTTTGCTTTAAGAGCATATTAAATAAGGGCATTAGCCAATGCATCCCATTGGGTAATACATTTAAAAGAGCGAACAAAAGTCCTAGATGGCTTAACTCCAATGTAAAAATGCATATAAAAGCAAAGAAGAAGGCCTTCAAAAAATACAAGGTTGAGGGATCATCATCAGCATTCAGACTTTATAAATAATGCAACAAGAAATGTAAGGGTGCACTAAGGACGACTAAGATAGAACATGAAAGACACATAGCGGAGGAGAGCAAAAAAAATCCCAAGAAATTCTTTAAGTATGTAAATAGTAAAAAAGGGAGGACAGACCATATTGGCCCCATAAAGAATGGGGAAGGACATCTGGTTACAAAGGATGGGGAGATGGTGAAGGTATTGAATTTATTCTTCTCCTCAGTCTTCACGAGGGAATTGGGGGGCTTCAGTAACCAAAACTGCAGTGTTAATTCTCAAGACACATCACAGGAAGCACCTCCATGGTTAACAGAGGACAGAATTAAAATTAGACTTGGGAAACTTAACATTAATAAATCACCGGGACCAGATGGCTTGCACCCGAGGGTACTTAGGGAACTCAGTCAAGTAATTGCCAGACCATTGTTCCTAATTTTTACTGACAGTCTACAGCTGATTGGAGAAAAGCCAATGTAGCACCAATATTTAAAAAGGGCCCAAAATACATCCCTGGGAATTACAGACCAGTTAGCCTAACATCAATAGTATGTAAACTCTTGGAGGGGATGATAAGGGACTATATACAAGATTTTAGTAATGAGAACGGTATCATTAGCAGTAATCAGCATGGATTCATGAAGAATCGTTCTTGCCAAAACAATCTACTAACCTTCTATGAGGAGGTGAGTTGCCAGATAGATAAAGGAAGGCCCATAGACGTGGTGTATCTGGATTTTGGAATATGCTGTCCAGTTCTGGGCACCAGTTCTCAGGAAGGATGTACTGGAAATGAAGCGAGTACAAAGAAGGGCAACAAAGCTGATAAAGGGTCTCGAGGATATTAGTTATGTGGAAAGGTTGCAAGCACTGAACTTATTTTCTCTGGAGAAGAGACGCTTGAGAGGGGATATGATTTCAACATACAAATACCATACTGGTGACCCCACAATAGGGATAAAACTTTTTCGCAAAAGGGAGTTTAACAAGACTCGTGGCCACTCATTAAAATGAGAAGATAAGAGGTTTGACCTTAAACTACGTAGAGGGTTCTTTACTGTAGGAGTGGCAAGGATGTTCCACAGGCGGTGGTCTCAGCGAGGGGCATTGATAGTTTCAAGAAACTATTAGATAAGCACCTGACCGACCACAACATACAGGGATATACAATGTAATACTGACATATAATCACACACATAGGTTGGACTTGATGGACTTGTGTCTTTTTTCAACCTCTCCTACTATACTAACTTAACCAAACCTGTGTTTCTTGCCTCTCTTTTGCTCTCCAACCCCCCCCCCCCCCCCCCCACATCCGTTGATGATTTTTTATTGTAAGAGCCTATCCATTACCAACTGTGGTGGAGCTAGAGTAGGGTCGTCCAACCGTGGTTGCCAGATAAGATCAAATTTTTTCACAGCCTGCCTATGCTTGTAGGCCAGCCGCTCTCTGAGACGTAAAGAGTTGACATATCTAATCCACTGTTTCCCAGTAGGGACTGCATGTGCCTTCCAATACCATGCTTTAAGTTTTCTGGCCAGGTACATCAGTCTAGTAATCATATAATACATGGCCCTTGGGCACATTTCCTCATCAATTTCCCCGAGCAAGTACAACAGGGGGTGCAGGAACTTGTGCTACTCTGGATATGCATTGAGACACCTCCGCCCAATACCAGCAGAGTTTCGGGCACCCCCAGAACAGATGTATGAAGTCCCCCTGATGTGTTTTACATTTTGGGCATGGGGGGGAGTCTCTACTTCCCCAGCTGTGGACTTGTACTGACGTTTTGTAGGCTCTATGCAGTATAAATAATTGTGACAGTTTATGAGATGCTGAAACAGACACCGCAGGTATGGACGGCCATGTCTCATTGATCACCGTCTATGTCTCCAATATCTTCTACCCACTTACTCCTACACTTGAAAGAGGCATGATGCTGGATGGAACATTGTTAAGGGCTGGGTCTGCTGCTGCACTCATAGGGCATGTCTAAGTTGGAGATATTTGTAGAAGCCCCTTGGGGTCAAGTGAAATTCCCTGCATATCTGTTCATAGGTTTTAGATATTGTCCCTTTATATAGCTGTGGGAAGAACGAGATCCCACTTTCTCTCCATGGGGAGAACCACTGTAATTACCAAAGTTCTGGGTATCTGGGGTTGTTCCACAGTGGAGTGAAAGGCAACGGACCCTCAATCCCCATTGCCTTCCGGAATCCCTTCCATGTTTTTTTTTTTTAGGAGGCCACCACCTGCGTCCCTTCTCCACCCTGCTAATTGTTGAATTTGTGAAGCTAGGAAATACATTTTAGGATGCATACAGCTATTCTTCCCCTATCCTTTCCATACTGTAGGGCGGTCAGGCTGATTCTTGCTTTTTTCTTTTTCCATATTAGATCTCGCATTAGGTAGTCTATGCGCTTGAACCACTTGTACGGGATCCACACAGGTGAGTTGTGAAACACGTACAAGAGTTGCGGGGCCCATACCATTTTAATTAAATTTACTTGTCCCACCACCAACAAGTGTAGCTTTCACCAGCTATTACATTTAGCGTTTAACAAAGGTGCCACCGGGGGGTCAATAGGCATTAAGATTGACTTTGACCAATTTATGGTAAAGCCAGAGAATCCGCCAAAATCAGTTATAATCCCCCTTACTGTTCGCAGAGAGGCATTGGTGTCACCCAGGTATATGAATGCGTCATTCGCAAACAGGGATATTTTGTCTTCCAGTAGGCCTCTACAGAATCCTACAATCTCTGGTGCATTACGAATCAGGATGGCTAGAGGCTCTACCAACAAAGCGAACAGCAATGGGGATAACGGGCATCCTTGATGGGTGCCCCTGTGTAGAGTAAAGGAGGGAGACAGATTGTTATTGACACGAATCCTGGCCCTGGGCCCCGAATATAGCACCCAAGCAATAAACTGGCTTCCCAGCCCAAACCAGGATGTCCAAGAGGTAGGGCCACTCCACTCTGTCAAAAGTCTTTGCGGCATCTAATGGCAAAATTGTCCTACCTCCCGGGTTATCCACAGGCACCTGCAGGTTCATGAACAGACGCCGAATGTTATCAGCCATGGATTGTGTAGGTATAAACCCAGATTGGTCACGGTGGACCAGTCCTCCTATCACTCGAGAGAGCCTGGTGGCCAAAACTCATGCCAGCAGCTTAACGTCCGCGTTCAATAGAGAAATCGGACGATATGAATCCGGTAGAAGCTTAGCTTTACCCGGCTTGGGGAGCACTACTATCAGCTATGCTGCCTGTTTCTATGGCCTCTGTGAGAGCCTGCAGTAGAGGCGGGAGAAGAAACTCACCATATCTGGAGTACACCTCAGCCAACAGCCCGTTCACGCCCAGTGACTTGTGATGAAGTGCCTCTGTTAGGGCAGCTGTCAGCTCTGTTAGGCCGCGTACACACGGGCGGATTGTCTGCCCAACTAAGTTCGTCAGACAATCCGACAGACAGTCCGTTCAACTTTTGAATGAACGGACTTGACCACACACGATGAACAGACAGTCCGCTGAAAACTTGCGCGATGACGTGTACAGCACGTACGACGGGACTAGAAAAACGACGTCCAATACACTGCAATGCAACCTTCGGCCGTGTAAATCCTTTCTGAGCATGCGCCATACTTAGTCCGTCCAACTTGCCTACACACGAGCGGACTGTCCGCTGAAACCAAGTTTGGACGGACAAAACCAAGTTTGGACGGACAAAATTACGGAAATTCTGAAAGACTAAGTCCGTCAGACTGTCCGCTGAAAAAGTCAGCTGAAGCCCACACACAAGCGGATTGTCCGCTGAAACACGGTTCAGCGGACTAAGTTGGGCAGACAATCCGCCCGTGTGTACGCGGCCTTAGAGTGATTGGGGTATTCAACAGTTCCCTGTCAACATCCGAGATCTGGGGAAAAGGGCACTTTTGTAAAAATTCTGTTAATTCTGTGGAAATATAGCTAGTTTTAGAAGCATACAAATCATTGTAGAACTGGTGAAAGTCATTCAGTATGTTAGAGTTAAGAGTTTGTACTTCCCCGGTATTATTCTTAATGGCTGTAATAGTAGTAGAATCCCTTTGCTCTCTAGCCACTAGGGCCAGGAGATGGCCTGTATTTTCACCTTCCTCAAAATATCCCTGCTGAAGGAAGTATCTCCTCTTCTCCGTTGCTGACATTAGGACAAAGTTGTACAGTGACTGTGCCCCCATCCAGGCCTCATGGTTAGATTGAGATGGATTGGTGACCAATGCCTGCTCTCTGTTTCTCATGTCTTCCCATACTCTGTCTTCCCATTCTTTAGAGCGGTTCTTGATACCTGTGATTTCTCTAATAAGGCAGCTCCTTAAGAATATCTTGAGTGAGCCCCAAACCACTGCTGCACTGAGAGAGTCCCTGTTGTATCCCAGAAACTCACTCAGTGCACTCAGTACCCCATCAGGGGACAGAAACAGGGTCAGCCAGAAGGGACTCACTCTCCACAGTGGACGGCCAGAGGAAACAGTGGCATCCAGCAGCACCCAAAATGGTGAGTGATCAGACGTGGTTTATACGCAGAATCTTTTACCCGCTGCAATAATGCACTATTGCCTATCCCCATATCTATGCGGGAGAGTCCATCATGTGTGGCCGAGTAGCAGGAGTAACATTTATCATCGGGATGTCTTTCTCGCCACACATCATGAAGCCTCAGTTCAGCAGGCAGAGAGGCAAAGGCTGTCTTTCCTGTATTAGGTCTCGCTACCCTGGGTGTTAAGGGTAACCTATCCAGACGTGAGTCCAGGGTGTTGTTAAAGTCCCCCAGGGCCATCATCGGCACATCTGGAAATAATGCCATAAACTGAGCTAAGCTCCGAAGGGGGACCTCCAAAAATGGTGTCGGGATATATATCGCTGCAATAATGTACGAGTCCATTTACAATAATTTGCATAATAGAAAAACATATTTACCCTCTCTGTCAACCCGCTGTTGAATGCATTCAAATGCCGCAGTGGCAGAAATCAGTACACTGACCCCCCTTGAATATGAGGAGTGTGTAGAATGAAATTGTATTGGATATTTACGGGAGCGCAGCAGGTGGACAGAGTCAGATTGCAAGTGTGTCAGCCATTAGAATTAAAGCCCCGGGGGGGGGGGGGGTGCCGGGTTCACAGTCCCCCCCCCCCCCCGCAGCCCAATCAGTGTATCATTTAGGGCTAACCTAAAACTGTCATATATGACATGCTTGAGCACGACAACTTTACCCAACCATTAGAGGAAGTGTTCTTGCACCACCTAGTGGGAATTTGGAGCATGGCCATCAAAGTCAGATTCTTCAGACGATTCTTCTGTGGAGAGATAAATATCAAGTCGAGGGAGAGAGAGTGCAATATGTAGGAGAAGCAAAAATCAATACCGTCTTCGGCCAACTGGGCCCAAAAGAAAGCAAAATAACACCCCCAAACACTTAGGGGGACAAGTCCTTGCAGGACCATCTTGTGGAGGCTCAATAGCAGCTGTGCGGCTGATTGCCAATGTGTGCCATAAACAACAGTGCACATATGGAGCAAACTAAGCAAACTTTGTCTGATGTAACGATATTTGACTGCATAAGCCATCCCGCTGGTCTGTTTTTTTTTACTTTTGAAGTAGTTGTACTTAAATTGAGAGATTCCCCATGTTGCTAGGGTGGCTGCTGCACCAGAAGCCTTTCCTCCCTGCCGAGCCAATGCATTGCAGTCGTGGGGTTGTCAAAGAAGTGTGTGTTATCATTGGCGATAACTTACAGCTTTGCAGGATAAAGCATAATGTATTGGACATTTAAAGTGTGCACCCTCTTTTTAATATCCAGGAACTTGGACCTTTGCCTCTGAACTTCCGCAGAGAAATCCAGAAATAGGGAAACCTTAGCATTGTCCACCTTTAATATACCAGCAGCCCTGGCCTTACTCAGGATGGCGTCTCAAAATTTATAGTTCAACAAGCGGAACAAGAAGGGTCTTGGCGGGGGCCTTTCAGGGACTCTGACCAGGGATATGTCAACTTTCATGCCCTTCACCTCCCCTGTCAGGTCAGCAATGAAAGAGCTACATGTTGTCACTGCTGTCAATATGTCCCTTAATGTAGGCTTGGGGTCAGCGCCGTTACACTGGATGCCGCCACCCTCTTGGAGGCCTGAGGCCTAGTACTCACAGTTGATGTGGCCAGGGTATCCTCAAGCGATCCCATCTCTGGCTCACTGTGCTCAAATCTGAGGTCCAGCTGCTGAAAGGATATCTTGATCCTTCAGAGTGGCGTTTCTGCCAACAGTCTTTGTGTGGCCTCCTTCGCTGACTGGGGCGGGAGGCCGCCATCATAGCGGGGGTGCCCGGTAGAAATTTAGGCCCCGCTCCTGGACATGTCTGTTTGGCAATATACCCAACCGGGTGTAGTGGATTATCTGCTGTATTCCTGGGTCTGTGCTGCTGAGGATGGCGGTGCTTTAAGCAGGATTAGTCAGGATTTGCAGAGGAGCTAGCTCAGATGCATCCTATCGCATGCTGTGCGTAGCCACACCCCACATCATGGACTTTGCTACTACTACCTGTTCCTGACCTGCCTTCTTGTATGTGACCTTGGTTTGACCCTGTTCCTGCTACCTGCCTGTTCCTCCTGTTGAATCGACAGTGTTTGACCCCTGGCCTGACTTCCACTACTGTCTCCTGCACACACCATTGCCAAGTGTTACTGAGGATTCCTAAGAGACTTTGGCCCTGTCATGTACTGGGATGTTCCTGGTCCCACAGCTGCAGTCTTACTCCACACAGGAGCTTTGGAGTTATACCTATGTTGTCTTAGTTTGATGCATTACCTTGGTCTCACTAGCCCCACCTGCTGCCAGCTGTGGACAATCTACCATCAAAGCAGCCCATAAATAGCAGCACTCCCTATCTCTCAGTGGCCATTTGTTTGGACTAGCTTCCTGGGTGTTTTGATTGCTTTTTGACTCTGAATACAGTGTTTGAACTTCTGCCTGAATTCCTGACTACTCTCTAGCCTGCTGATTTTGTACTTCACCGCCAGCTCGTGTATGACCTTCTCTTGCCTGACCAATCTCTGGATTTTTATTGTGTACTGCTTTGCCTGATCTGTTGCCATCATGATCTGCCTAAGTTTTCACCTGAATCCTCAGCACACAAGCTCCACTTCGGACAATACCCATCACAGGTACCTTACATTACAAATGGGCCACAATGGCAGTGGAACCTGTTGAGATTGTTAAGGCGATTTCATGTCAGGGACAATTGCATAGTTGCCAACATTGTAAAAAAAAAAAATTGGGACACTTTTTTGGCAGTGGGCAGAGTTGTATTATAATTAGTGGGCGGGATATGCGGATATAGGTGTGGCATAGGAAAAGGAGAAAATGCGGGGCGCGCAGCGCGACATGGCAAAATATAGGTGTGGTTTACGTAAAATAGTGGGTGTGGCTTACATGAGCGTGGCTCGAAGGGGTGTGGTTAGAGTCTGAGATGAATGCGGGATGGAGAGGGAAAAGGGGAGGAGGGATGGAGAGGGAAAGGGGGGAGGGGTGGAGAGACAGCAGCCCCCAATCCTACACCACAAAAGCAATATGTTTTTTCCAGAGTTTGACAATCAGCAGAATATGATACTCCAAATACCTGGTGTTAGCGCTTCAATCATCCCGGCACCATGGTTTTTATGGTGCAGGATGATTGAAGCGCATTATTTCTATTATTACATTGTAATATAAAATGAAATCATTCAACTCACCATAATGCCGAGCCATGAGTGCGTCACTAGCCACGTTGCCTGCCACCAAATGCCATCAGGTGCCCCCAGCAGAGTCCCTCTTTACATTAGGTGCCCCATCAGAGCAGCCTTCCTCACTGTGTCTCCATCAGCAGAGCCCCTCCTTACATCTGGTGTCCCCATCAGTCCTCCTTACATCTGGTGTCCCCACCAGTCCTCAACATCTGGTGCCCCTCTGACATCCAGACTGGCCCCCTCTGACGACATCCAGACTGAGACTGGTCCCCTCTGACATCCTCCAGACTGAGACTGGCCCCCTCTGACATCCTCCAGACTGAAACTGGCCCCCTCTGACATCCTCCAGACTGAGACTGGCCCCGACAGATCCTCCAGATGCTGTCGTTGCCGCGCGGAAAGAGTTTGAACTGCGGTGCCCCCCTCGCTGCAGCATCTCTATTGTAGACCAGCTTCTGGTCTTCTTTAGAAATGGCAGCCAGCGGAGACATTGTCTCCACTAGCAGGCCTCTAGCAGCCGGCGGCGAAATTAACCGGGACAAACCAAATTTCCCGGGACATTTCCCAGGACAAAATTAAATCGGGACTAGGGTCCTATTCCTGGGAATGTCCCGGGAAATTCGGGACAGTTGGCAACTATGCAATTGATTGGAGATCATGAACAGCATCTTTCTTCCCTGGAGGCCAAGTTAGATAAACTTTGCACTATGCTTAAATCTTGCTTGTCTGGTCCTTCTGCAATGGTCCAGACTCCTGCTCCAATCCAACCCACATCTTCTGTACCACCCAAGCTTCCCCTGCCTGAATCCCCTGCCTGAAAAATTTGGTGGTGATACTGAGGAGCGCAGAGGCTTTTTAAATGTTTGGAGTTTGCATTTCCACAACAACCCTGGGATTTTTAACACTTCATCTGCCAAAGTGACTTTTGTAATTTCCTTGTTAAAGGGGAAGGCCCTAGCCTGGGTCTCTCCTTACCTGGAACACAATGATCCTTTGCAGCTAGACGCTGACAAATTTATGGCTTCTCTTCAGACTGTATTTTGAAAGCCAGATAGAGCTTCTTCAGCTGAGTACTCACTTTTGGAATACAATGTACCAGGTCTGTGGCACAATATGCTATTGAGTTCCGTACCCTGGCTGCTGAGACTAATGCTGCATACACACGATCAGACTGTCCAGCGGACAAACCGCCGGACTTTGAAGCGGAGGTCCGCTGGATTCTCCAAACAAGCGGACCTGCCCACACACAACCGGACTTTTCCGGCGGACTATGGCGGGAGTCCGCCGTACTTTTGAAATGAACGGACTTGCGCACACATGGAGGAAAGTCCGTTCATTTTGAACGCGGCTCCAGGTAGCTACTAGCTTTCACCCAATTTCTTTGATTAATAGTATTCCTTATAGCCAATATTTGCGTTTAAAGCGAAATTGTAGTAAAAACTCAGATTTTCAATCAGCAGCTGATGACCTTTACCAAAGATTGAGAAAAAGAGGATACAGCCATAAATGTTTGAAACAAGCTTATAACCGTGTAAAACCTAAGACTAGAACTTCACTTATTTTCTCTACCCGACGTTCCAGTACAAATGACTCAGTTAGAATTATTACTCGCTATTCCAATCAGCATCGTAAGTTTAAGGAAATTCTACACAAGTTTTGGCCACTCCTTCTAGCTGACCCTACCACCAAGAAATACATAAAAAAATTTCCCGAAGTCACCTTTAAAAGAGTTCCCTCTCTCAAAGACAAACTAGTGCATAGTCACTTTGAACAACCAAAGTTGGATACTAGAAAAGTAATTAATGGCACTTTTCCATGTGGCCATTGTGACGTTTGTTGTTATGTTAACTCACATACCAAACTTAAATTGCCAAATGGCAAATGGCATTTCATTAAACATCGAGTCACATGTCAAACACAGGGCGTTATATATCTTGCCCGTTGCCTCTGTGGCGGATTTTATGTAGGCAAAACAAAGCGACAATTTTGTATTCGAATCAAGGACCAAATTAAACCCATTATTAAAAAGAAAATGGAGACGGCCATCAGTCGGCACGTTGGCCTCTTCCATGCTTTCAATCCTAAATTTATCACCTTTTCCGCACTTGAACACATCCCCCTTGATGTGAGAGGGGGCAGTGTGGATAATATCTTACTTCAACATGAAGCTGAATGGATTTTTAATTTAAGGGCCACAACTTCACCTGGCTTTAATGAAAACTTAAGCTTTAAACCTTTTTTGTGATATTTTTTTCTGGTCCTTTAGTTCTGCTGACCGCCCCTCCGAGAGGGAACCTGTGTGGGTTTCCATTTCCCCTTCCCTTCCCCCCCCCCCCTTTTTTTTTTTCTATCATTGTTTTATTTGTAATTTGTTTGTATTGATTTGTTTGTTAATAACTATGTCAATAATTATAAGAATATATTATGTATATGTTTATACGTCAATGATATTATTATGTTTATGATATTATTATGTGCAGCTTTAGAGAAATAATTTTTTATCCTTTTTTTTTTTTTGTTTCCCCACCCTAATAGTCCACCTCCTCGGTTTCCCCATCAGTGCTGTTCGCACGGACGCCCGGGGGCATAGGCGCCTGGTGTGCCACTGCCCCTTTCTAGCGCTGCGACGCTCCCCTTACATCGGTCGGAAGGATTGGCCACTTTTTGGCCATCCTTCTCCGACCTTCTTTTTCCATCGTTATTGCCTCTATGCCTGATTGGGCGGTTGGATTGGTGGCCACGTTCGTCTATGCCGTCGCCCTTCACGAAGGGCGGCGATCAAGGCATCGTTCGTTCCCCTCTTTCCCCCGCCCACATGCTTGAAGCATTATGGGACTTGTAGGCTCACTCAGTCTTGTCCCATAGGTGAGCATGCGCAATAGCGCTCCTTTTGTCCGCATCAGGCCGACTACGTCAGACGCCGGCTTGATGGCGGGGCATATAAAAAGCCTTCGTAATACCGTCATTCCTTTGCGGGTCGCAGCCAAGGGTGACGCTTGATCCTCCAGACTTTGTACTTCTTGGTAAGCTTACTGTTATATCTTTGTATATTTACTTTAATCGATCGTCCCTTTTCTTTGAAAACGTTCACTTTTCCTTCTGATTGTTTTTCAACTCTTTATATCTGGGCTACTGTCCATGTTTTCTTTTGTATGTCTGCATTGACTCCCTGGCTTGGAATTCTATGCTTTGGGATGCCAATGTGTAACTCTCAGTGTATGTCTATATGCTTGAGTGTTTGTGTTTTTATAACACTCAGTTGTTCATGTACACACCTCCCTTTTTGTGACATATTTTCCTACCTACCCAACCTTTCTAACCTTCGTTTTGTTTTTTCTTTGATTGGCCACCCAGCTGGTACTTCTGTGCAGGTGTGTCTCCCTGAGTGCTCAAAAAGATTTTTTTCAAAATACAAGCGTCCCCATTTCTTACAACTATCCAACCCATGTAAGTAATATATTTGATATTAAAATATATCTGTGTACTACCTTTTTCAATTTCTATACTTTAGAGGGTATTAAAGAACTTCAAATTATCCCAAAATTTCAAATTTCGCTTTTTACTGCATACTTTTTTGTTACCAGTTTCCCTGGGTTGGCTTTTTAGCCCCCTGCGATTCAGCGCTGCTGCAGTTAACCCCCGAGGTGGACAATTCCCCTACTTTACCATCAACGTAGTGGTTGAAGGTGGGTTTGATGTTTGTGTGTTTTTTTTTTATTTTTTATTTTTTTCTTCTCTCTGCACTTATGAATTTTGTGATATATTCCATTACCATTTTGTATTTTTGGTTTAGATTTTGTTCAAACATTCACACATCCCCTGAAGAAGCAATCCAATGCGAAACATGTCGGGACTATGTGTGCTTGACGAGAACAACCACTGTATTGCATTATCCTGTATCTTTTAAGCATATATTGCTACTGATTTTAACTTCAAACTTAATAAATTTTTGTATTACAAATTTTGTACTTTAATTAATTGTACTTTGTTAACCAGCACCGCCAAAATCCCTAATTTCCCTTCCTGTCCTTTGATTTATGTTTCAAATTTGCAGGGATGTGGTGCCATCTTTGTTAGGTGTTGTGTGACGCTGAACCATCAAAATTATTCCAATTTTGTCCCCTGGTGTTTCAATACACTATTTTCTCTTTGGTTCATCGTCAACAACACAACATATGTTTCTACTCTGTTATCTTAGCAAATAGTAACGTGTATTGCATTGTGTGTGTTTTTTTTTTTTTCTTACACGTTCCCCTGTCTCGGTATGGCGGCCTTTAGTGGCGAGGCCTGGGATGCTTTAATGGACAAAGTCCAACTTACACAAAAAACAGGTGATATTTCAGATAAAGATCTTGGCATAAAAAATATTTCCAGAAATATATAGAAAACATTATTGAACCTTTTGGACTGCGAATCCAGATTTTTCCTAACATTAAAAAAGTTGATGATATTATTAAATCGAAATGGGAAGAAAATCTACAAACATGCTCTTTTGGCATGATGTCTTTGCTATGTATTCAGTACGATCATGAACTCTCTATACTGGATAGCTTAATTTCCCATTGGTATGAAGATCATGAATCTAGAATATCGACTACGAGATTTCAGAAAAAGGAACAGGACCTTCAAGTCCTTATTGAAAAATACACTTTAGAAATTATTCATACCAAAGAAAACAAATTTGCCAGGGATAACCTGGCTCATACCAATGGTTATGCTTACAAATGGACTCGTGATTCCAAACCTAAATTCACCAAACCTTTCAATTCACGTACAAATAGAAATAATGACAACACCCCCAATGTTTCTTCCCCCTCCTCTTTTTCTTCTACACAGTCAACCATGTATCGTGACCTGTCTGAGGACAGAGTACCGAAAAAAAGAAAAGGGAACTCTGAACACGCCTCCACTGAGTCCCTTCGGAATCAATTGGGCACTCCGCTTTCTCGTCGGGCACCACCTTTTTCATCGAAACCAACACCTGCTGGTACACTTGCTATGTTTCACCCTTCTCACTCCCTTTCTTCAGGCTCTCGTGGCACACAATCGATGATAAATCAATGCACAGCCCCTTCGGCTCAGGCAACTTCCTCTATAACTTCTTTGCAATCTGCGAATCCATCGGTAAGCACCACCAATGTCATTATCTCGCCTCTGGGTACTCCTTTACCTGCAGATTTGAAACTGGCACCTATTTTTTTAGGCAAGGACCCGATTCCACCTATGATTTGAACGATATTTATGTACAAAGTAATCTTGATTCATCTACAAATGAGTTGTCAATAATAAATTTATCATCACAGAGACTATCCGAACCTGAATTGGAAGTCCTGAAATTAGGACTAACCTTTTGTCCTGATTCCAACACAACCAAATTCCAACTTATTAAGGACTTACATCTTTTTGCCCGTAGATTGCTGTATCTAGTTATTTTTGATAAGCCTGCTACCGCAGGTTTTAACAGTAATGATGATGTCCGGTCATATGAAAATATGACCGAACATTATGCTATCAAAAATTTGATGGAATTATGGGAGGAGGGCAACACTGATGACGACGACTCGGAAGCAATTTCTACTCTGAGTCTGTCGGTCCCAGGTGTTTCCTTCCCCCCTCCTCCATCCTTTAAATGCAAATCCAGAGCATTCCCTCTACTCAATGCAAACCCAAACATTTGGGCGTTTATACAACAAACAACTACAGAGATTGAGAAATTGTCTTTTCACTCACCTTTATCTACCAACCTCTCGTTACAACATAGAGCAGCTATTAAATCTCTACAAAAAAACACAAATTTAATTATTAAGCCCGCAGACAAGGGCGGAAATTTGGTGATCATGGAAGTTGCACAATACACTTCCATGTGCCGAAATATATTGTCCAACAGAAATTGGTATCGTCCTATTTCTAAAACTGTCATACTAAATTATCGAAATATCTATTTGAATCTTATTTTTAAGGCATATCAACAAGGGGTCATTGACCTTAATACATGGAAATTCCTAAATACCAAGGATCCAAAGATTCCAACTTTCTACGCACTACCGAAAAATCACAAATCTCAAACAAATCCCCCTGGACGTCCTATCATTTCAGGATGTTCATGTTTAACTGAAAATGCGAGCGCACTAGTTGATAGCTATTTAAGTCCACACGTTATCTCTCTATCTTCATACGTAAAAGATACCATCGATTTGTTAAGAATGATCGAGGGATTGTCTCTCCCTCCCAACTCATGGTTGGTTGCCCTGGACATCGAAAGCCTCTACAACACAATTCCCCTTGACAAGGGAGTTGAAGTTGTACGTAGGTTTCTCTCTGAAAGAGGCTCCTCTTTCCTACAATACAGCTCTTTTGTTGTGGACCTTCTTGAATATATTCTTAAGCATAATGTCTTTGTTTTTTACTCCACCCACTACCTCCAGGTACAGGGGGTTGCGATGGGGACTAAATGTGCCCCATCGTATGCAAACCTGTACCTGGGGGGGTGGGAAAAGGAAACATTCTCTAGAGAAGGTTTGTCACCGTTTTTGGATAAAATTGTTTCATGGTTTCGTTATATCGACGATGTTCTTTTTTTCTGGTCAGGCACGGAAACAGAATTAAAAACTTTTTTTCAATTGATTTCTATTAATAATTTCAATTTGAAATTTACTATGCAATATAGTCAGTCAATAGTCAACTTTTTAGACATAACTATTTCTTTGGACAGTGAAGGTAGACTCAACTCTTTCTTATTTAGGAAACCGTCTGCTGGAAACACGGTTTTACACGCTACTAGCTTTCACCCAATTTCTTTGATTAATAGTATTCCTTATAGCCAATATTTGCGTTTAAAGCGAAATTGTAGTAAAAACTCAGATTTTCAATCAGCAGCTGATGACCTTTACCAAAGATTGAGAAAAAGAGGATACAGCCATAAATGTTTGAAACGAGCTTATAACCGTGTAAAACCTAAAACTAGAACTTCACTTATTTTCTCTACCCGACGTTCCAGTACAAATGACTCAGTTAGAATTATTACTCGCTATTCCAATCAGCATCGTAAGTTTAAGGAAATTCTACACAAGTTTTGGCCACTCCTTCTAGCTGACCCTACCACCAAGAAATACATAAAAAAATTTCCCGAAGTCACCTTTAAAAGAGTTCCCTCTCTCAAAGACAAACTAGTGCATAGTCACTTTGAACAACCAAAGTTGGATACTAGAAAAGTAATTAATGGCACTTTTCCATGTGGCCATTGTGACGTTTGTTGTTATGTTAACTCACATACCAAACTTAAATTGCCAAATGGCAAATGGCATTCCATTAAACATCGAGTCACATGTCAAACACAGGGCGTTATATATCTTGCCCGTTGCCTCTGTGGCGGATTTTATGTAGGCAAAACAAAGCGACAATTTTGTATTCGAATCAAGGACCACATTAAACCCATTATTAAAAAGAAAATGGAGACGGCCATCAGTCGGCATGTTGGCCTCTTCCATGCTTTCAATCCTAAATTTATCACCTTTTCTGCACTTGAACACATCCCCCTTGATGTGAGAGGGGGCAGTGTGGATAATATCTTGCTTCAACATGAAGCTGAATGGATTTTTAATTTAAGGGCCACAACTTCACCTGGCTTTAATGAAAACTTAAGCTTTAAACCTTTTTTGTGATATTTTTTTCTGGTCCTTTAGTTCTGCTGACCGCCCCTCCGAGAGGGAACCTGTGTGGGTTTCCATTTCCCCTTCCCTTCCCCCCCCCCTTTTTTTTTTTTTTTTCTATCATTGTTTTATTTGTAATTTGTTTGTATTGATTTGTTTGTTAATAACTATGTCAATAATTATAAGAATATATTATGTATATGTTTATACGTCAATGATATTATTATGTTTATGATATTATTATGTGCAGCTTTAGAGAAATAATTTTTTACCCTTTTTTTTTTTTTTTTTCCCCACCCCAATAGTCCACCTCCTCGGTTTCCCCATCAGTGCTGTTCGCACGGACGCCCGGGGGCATAGGCGCCTGGTGTGCCACTGCCCCTTTCTAGCGCTGCGACGCTCCCCTTACATCGGTCGGAAGGATTGGCCACTTTTTGGCCATCCTTCTCCGACCTTCTTTTTCCATCGTTATGCCTGATTGGGCGGTCGGATTGGTGGCCACGTTCGTCTATGCCGTTGCCCTTCACGAAGGGCGGCGATCAAGGCATCGTTCGTTCCCCTCTTTCCCCCGCCCACATGCTTGAAGCATTATGGGACTTGTAGGCTCACTCAGTCTCGTCCCATAGGTGAGCATGCGCAATAGCGCTCCTTTTGTCCGCATCAGGCCGACTACGTCAGACGCCGGCTTGATGGCGGGGCATATAAAAAGCCTTCGTAATACCGTCATTCCTTTGCGGGTCGCAGCCAAGGGTGACGCTTGATCCTCCAGACTTTGTACTTCTTGGTAAGCTTACTGTTATATCTTTGTATATTTACTTTAATCGATCGTCCCTTTTCTTTGAAAACGTTCACTTTTCCTTCTGATTGTTTTTCAACTCTTTATATCTGGGCTACTGTCCATGTTTTCTTTTGTATGTCTGCATTGACTCCCTGGCTTGGAATTCTATGCTTTGGGATGCCAATGTGTAACTCTCAGTGTATGTCTATATGCTGGAGTGTTTGTGTTTTTATAACACTCAGTTGTTCATGTACACACCTCCCTTTTTGTGACATATTTTCCTACCTACCCAACCTTTCTAACCTTCGTTTTGTTTTTTCTTTGATTGGCCACCCAGCTGGTACTTCTGTGCAGGTGTGTCTCCCTGAGTGCTCAAAAAGATTTTTTTCAAAATACAAGCGTCCCCATTTCTTACAACTATCCAACCCATGTAAGTAATATATTTGATATTAAAATATATCTGTGTACTACCTTTTTCAATTTCTATACTTTAGAGGGTCTTTCACCCCTAAAAGGTTGTTCCATTTTTAGCAACCTTAAAATTAAGTCATGTATTAAAGAACTTCAAATTATCCCAAAATTTCAAATTTCGCTTTTTACTGCATACTTTTTTGTTACCAGTTTCCCTGGGTTGGCTTTTTAGCCCCCTGCGATTCAGCGCTGCTGCAGTTAACCCCCGAGGTGGACAATTCCCCTACTTTACCATCAACGTAGTGGTTGAAGGTGGGTTTGATGTTTGTGTGTTTTTTCTTTTTTTTTTTTTTTCTCTCTGCACTTATGAATTTTGTGATATATTCCATTACCATTTTGTATTTTTGGTTTAGATTTTGTTCAAACATTCACACATCCCCTGAAGAAGCAATCCAATGCGAAACATGTCGGGACTATGTGTGCTTGACGAGAACAACCACTGTAATGCATTATCCTGTATCTTTTAAGCATATATTGCTACTGATTTTAACTTCAAACTTAATAAATTTTTGTATTACAAATTTTGTACTTTAATTAATTGTACTTTGTTAACCAGCACCGCCAAAATCCCTAATTTCCCTTCCTGTCCTTTGATTTATGTTTCAGGCTTTTTAAATGTTTGGAGTTTGCATTTCCACAACAACCCTGGGATTTTTAACACTTCATCTGCCAAAGTGACTTTTGTAAATTTCCTTGTTAAAGGGGAAGGCCCTAGCCTGGGTCTCTCCTTACCTGGAACACAATGATCCTTTGCAGCTAGACGCTGACAAATTTATGGCTTCTCTTCAGACTGTATTTTGCAAGCCAGATAGAGCTTCTTCAGCTGAGTACTCACTTTTGGAATACAATGTACCAGGTCTGTGGCACAATATGCTATTGAGTTCCGTACCCTGGCTGCTGAGACTAATGCTGCATACACACGATCAGACTGTCCAGCGGACAAACCGCCGGACTTTGAAGCGGAGGTCCGCTGGATTCTCCAAACAAGCGGACCTGCCCACACACAACCGGACTTTTCCGGCGGACTATGGCGGGAGTCCGCCGTACTTTTGAAATGAACGGACTTGCGCACACATGGAGGAAAGTCCGTTCATTTTGAACGCGGCTCCAGGTAGCCGGGCCTAGCGCAGGAGGTCAATTTAGTTACCTTCAGCGGCGAGATTGACGCGGCGATGGCCCATTCACCTGGTATGGGCTTAAAGGCGAAGCCCTATGCCGAAGAAACAGCATGGGGGTCCCCCTAAGGTCCATATAAGACCCTTATCTGAGCACACAACCCAGCCGGTCAGGAAAGGGGGTGGGGACGAGCGAGTGTCTCCCCTCCTGAGCCGTACAAAGCCATGTGCCCTCAACACGGGGGGTGCTTTGGGGAAGGGGGCCCCCCACCCCAAAGCACCTTGTCCCCATGTTGATGAGGACAAGGGCCTCTTCCCGACAACCCTGGCCGTTGGTTGTCGGGGTCTGCGGGCGGGGGGCTCATCAGAATCTGGGAGCCCCCTTTAAAAAGGGGGCCCCCGGATACCGGCCCCTCACCCTATGTGAATGAGTATGAGGTACAATGTACCCCTACCCATTCACCTGGTGAAAAAAAATAAAAAAAAAATAAAAAACACCACACAAGGGTTTAAAATAGTTTATTACACAGCTCTGGGGGTCTTCTTCCATCTTGGGGGGTCTTCTCCTCCGTGTCAATCTCGCCGCCGAAAGGCGGCGACATTCACCTACTGCGCTAGTCCCGGCTACCTGGAGCCGAGTTCAAAATGAACAGACTTTTCTCCGTGTGCGGGAAAGTACGTTCATTTCAGTGGCGGACTAGCACACACACGGCCACATTGTCCGCCGGACTACGATTTTTGAGTCAAAACTACTTTCTAAGTCCGCCGGACTTTTGAGAAAAAAAAGTCAGCCGGATCCCACACATGGGCGGATTGTCCGGCAGGGTTTAAGTGTTGCAGGAGCTGGGTTAGACCTTACTCTAAGACCAAGATTACCGTTCCAGCAATTATCAATTTACCCTCTAAACTTGTCTCCTGTGATGTTTTTGTGGATTCTGGAGCCGCTGGCATATTCTTGGACTAAACTTTTGCTAAAAAAAATAAAAATCCTGTTTGTTCCAAAGTCTAGACCCCTGAACATCACCACCCTGAATGGACAACCCTTGGGAGGTGGCATTGTAAAATTTGAGACGACTATCACCCTTCAGGTAGAAAAAAAGAGGAAGTTGTCTTGTCTCTTATTGATTCCCCACTTCTGCCCATTATTCTTGGTTATCCATGGTTACAACAACAAAACCCTTCTATCAAATGGGAAAATGGAGAACTAGCCTCTTGGGGGTCTTTCTGTCATCTAAACTGTTTATCTCAACCCAAAAGACTTTCTGGTTGTCTGTTAGCTTCCGTGGCCATCCCACCTACCTTGCCTCATGAATACCATGAGTTTGCAGATGTATTTTGCAAGCAAAAGGCAGAGGTTTTACCTCCACATCGTTCTTTTGATTGTGCAATTAATTTGATTCCTGGAGCACCTCTTCCCAAAGGAAGGACCTATCCCCTCTGTCTTTGCCTGAACAAAAATCCATGGAGGAAAGACAACTTGGAAAGAGGTTTTATCCGACCCTCTTCTTCTCCAGTAGGGGCAGGTTTTTTCTTTGTTGAGAAAAAAATATGGGGGTCTTCGACCATGCATAGATTATTGAGGGTTAAATAAAATCACTGTAAAAGACTCCTACTCTTTGCCTCTCATTCTTTAACTGTTTGATGTACTTAAGGGAGCCGTTATCTTCTCTAAGCTGGACCTACGAGGGGCTAATAATCTGATTCGAATTAAAGACGGAGACTAGTGGAAGACAGCATTCAACACTCGTAATGGACATTTTGAATATCTGGTTATGCCCTTTAGGTTGTATAATGCCCCAGCTGCCAACGTTTCATGAATGACATTTTTCACGATTTCAGCAACAGTTTTGTGATCATATACTTGGAACACATTTTATTATTTTCCAAGACTTATCTAGAGCACATCTCACATGTAAAGCAGGTATTACAATGACTGAGAGAAAACCAGAAATGCAGTTTCCATCAAAGCCGTATTCCTTTCCTTGGATACATCATAAGTGCTGTCGGTTTCCAAATGGACCCTCAAAAACTTTCCACTGTCTTGCAATGGCCCCAACCGACCCCTTTAAGAAGGCTCCAAAGCTTTCTAGGGTTTGCAAATACTATAGACGCTTCATCAAAGGTTTTGCCTCCATTGCGGCCCCCCTTACTGCTATGACTAAGAAAGGTACAACTTGCAAGGTGTGGTCCTCAGAAGCAGAATCGGCTTTCCAGCAATTAAAAGACATGTTCAGCAAGGCACCAATTATTCAGCATCCAAATCCTCATATTCAGCACATAGTTCAGGTTGATGCCTCCGAAGTGGGAGCAGGTGCCGTGCTGTCCCAGAGACAGCCTAAGTCCGGTAGAGTCCATCCAGTAGAATTTTTTTCTAGAAAGTTTTCTCCAGCAGAGATGAAT
This sequence comes from Lithobates pipiens, assembly GCF_037356315.1. Taxonomy (NCBI): domain Eukaryota; kingdom Metazoa; phylum Chordata; class Amphibia; order Anura; family Ranidae; genus Lithobates; species Lithobates pipiens. Next base: position 151,039,743 of record NW_027507785.1, on the reverse strand, counting down.
TATGACATTGGGAATCGAGAACTACTAGCCATCAAATTGGCATTGTCTGAATGGCCACATCTTCTGGAAGGGGCTCCAAAGCCTTTTTCTATCCTCACTGACCATAAAAACCTGCTGTATCTTCAGACTGCAAGACGTTTGAACTCACGTCAGGGTCAATGGGCTCTATTTTTCTCCCATTTTAATTTTGTTCTTTCTTATGTGCCTGGGCATAAAAACAAGAAAGCCAATGCTCTTTCCAGACAGTTCGCTAGCTCTGAAGATCAACCTACCAAGCATTTAATAATTCCAGCTCACAAAACTGTCGCACAGATCTCTACGGCTCTTTCCCAACTGTTACAAGAAACCCAGAATCGTGTTCCCCAAGGCTTGAAGATACCACCAGGTCACCTGTTCGTAGCCCCTAGCCTCAGAAAACCCTGGGCTCCTCTGGGCTCATGATAGTGTGTTATCCGGTCATCCTGTTGTTACCATCACTCTTAAGACCTTGCAACGTCATATCTGGTGGCCTCATATGAAAAGGGATGTTACCGACTATGTGGCTGCCTGTCTAACTTGTGCTGCTAATAAAGTACCTTGCGCTTTGCCTACTGGACTATTACAACCACTTCCGGCACCTCTCCAGCCTTGGTCCCATTTGACTATGGACTTCATTACAGACTTGCTTAAGTCCGAGGGCATGACTGCTATATGGGTCATAGTGGATCGCTTTTCCAAAATGTCTAATTTTGTACCGCTCCCCGGACTACCTACAGCAGAAGCACTGTCTACCCTCTTCCTTTCCCATATTGTGAGATATCATGGCATACCTACCAATGTCGTCTCAGACAGTGGATCCCAGTTTGTTTCCCGATTCTGGAGAGCATTCTGCAAGAAACTGGGAGTAACACTCTCTACCTCACATCACCCTCAAACAGATGGTCAAACGGAATGCATGAACCAGACCCTAGAAACCTATCTTCGACATTATGTCAATGCCTTACACTCCAACGGGTCTGAGTATTTTCCTTTGGTTGAGTTTGCCATTAATTCCCATTGGCACAGTGGTCTTTATACCACACCATTCTATGCACCCCTAGGCTATCACCCTTAAGCCCCGTACGCACTATCAGATTTTTTCCTTTAGGTTTACCAAAACCATATAATATGAGGTCAAATCTTCGGAGATTCAATTTGTATGCGCTACATGGTTTTGGTAAATCTGAAGGCAAAAATCAGCAGAAAATATGATAGTGTGCATGGGGCTTTAGACTTTTCCTCTACTTCAGCCTTCTTCTGGTGTACCAGCAGCAGATCTGCAGGTAAAAAATATTCTGCTACATTGGAAAAAGATTTGCTTATTACTACGGAAGTCAGCAGGCAAGTATACGCTTTTCTCCAACAAATGAAGATGCCATATACCTCCATATGTGGTGGAGGGCAGAGTTTGGCTATCAATCAAACACGTGAGACTGAAACAACCTTCTACCTCGATTCATCGGTCCTTACAGAATTGTTGCTTGAGTCAGGCCAGTCTCCTAACGGTTGAAATTGCCCTCCTCTCTCCGGATACACCCCGTATTCCACATTTCCCTCCTTAAAAAGGCAATTTTCAATCGCTACTTCAGAACACAATAGCTACCTCCTCCTGTTCTTGTTGGACAAAATGAGTTTGAAGTTTCTAAGATTCTTGATTCTAGAAGACAGGGTCATGGCCTACGGTATCTGGTTCATTGGAAGGGATATTCTGTCACAGATCTTTCCTGGGTCCCAGCCAAAGATTTGCATGCTCCTGCTCTTATTCGAAACTTCCATGCCTCCTTTCCCACTAAACCCCGCTAGGCCCCCGGAGGTCCCACAGCTGCAGTCTTACTTGTGCCACAGAGGAGCTCTGGAGTTATACCTATGTTCTCTTAGTTTGATGCATTACCTTGGTCTCACTAGCACCACCTGCTGCCAGCTGTAGACAATCTACAATCAAAACAGCCCATAAATAGCAGCACTTCCTATCTCTCAGTGCCCGTTTGTTTGGACTAGCTTCCTGGGTGTTTTGACTGCTTTTTGATTCTGAATACCGTGTTTGAACTCCTGCCTGAATTCCTGACTACTCTCTAGCCTACTGATATTGTACTTCACCGCCAGTTCCTGTATGACCTTCGCTTGCCTGACTAATCTCTGGATTTCGATTATGTACCGCTTTGCCTGATCTGTTGCCGTTCTGATCTGCCTAAATTTTCGCCTAAATGCTCAGCACACAAGCTCCACTTCGAACACTACCTATCACAGGCACCTTACCAGCTGTGTATCCTGCATTATCCGGTATACTTCAGGTGACCACCAGCTCTACTCTCCTGTACCCATCTGGCAACCTGTGCTTCTTTGGGCACTACACCTTCTGTATCATCTTAAGGGGTATACTGCCCTTAGCAGCAAGGGAAGCCTTCTCGGCACTTCGGCCTCCGACCAGGCATGTGACAGAAGGCTCATTTCTTGAGACACTAACAAGCCAGGAAAGTACCCTCCAAATGACCCCTTTTTGGAAAGCAGACATTCCAAGGTATTTGGTAAGAGGCATGGTTCGTTTTTTGAAGTTGTCATTTTTTTCCACAATTCTTTGCATAATGAAGATTTTTTTTCACAACATTTTTTTTATAGTAACAGATTTCTCTCACATTGCATGTGCATACCGCAAATTACACCTCAAAATACATTCTGCTACTCCTCCTGAGTATGGCAATACCACATGTGTGACACTTTTACACAACTTGACCACATACAGAGGCCTAACATTGAAGTAGCACATTTAGGCATTCTAGGAGTATAAATTACATTATACATTCATTTCTCAACTACCTATTACACTTTTGAAGGTCCTGGAGCACCAGGACAATGGAATTGTGTATTTGTGTATTAGGCATAAGGAATCTTTTGAGCAGTTCATTTTTTTTCCAGAAGTTTTTGGAAAATGTGGGAAAATATTGGTCCTGGTAGTAAGCAGGAACATGGTCGACAGTATAGGTAGCAGTCCATGAAAGAAGGCTTCCCCCACCCAAATCTCTTTGAAGTCTCCGGAATCCAGACCCTAATCCCGGAATGAGAAAACTAAAAAAAGTGTTTTCTTCATCCAGAAAAACAATTTTGGAGCCCTTCAAATATGGGAGACCCCTGTGTTATGAATCCCACTACTCCAGTAGCAGGGTAAAAGATCAGTCCAAGAGGCAGGCAAAAAACATGGTCAAACAGTCCAGTATCAGTTCCAGAGCAGCCAGAGGTAGGTACAGTTTAGCATTAGGCAGAAGTGTGGTCATATTGCAGGCCAGGGTCAGTTCTGGAGCAGGCACCGCTATGTACAGTTTAGTGCAGTGGCATAAGGAGTGTGGAGGTAAATGACAATTATGTTTACCATACTTCCCTAATAATGTAGAGAAGTATGGTAACGGTGGAAACAGTCAACTATACAGAGGTCTGGTTGGGAAGGACACTGGGGACAATAATACGTAGTGTCTCTTCTAACTCCTTGGAGGGGTTCTCAGGAAAGTGGCGTTCGTGGAGTCTGCTCACTGAATCAGAGTGAATATTATCTGGTGGGCCTTCAGGGTACAAAAGGGCAGAGATAATTTCTTCTTGGTAATGAAGATAGGATACGGGAGTCTCGTTAGATTTTTGGTAAATAACAAGTGTTAGATGTAGCCAAACTGAAAAAAAATTTACTTTTTTGTACCAATGGCAGGATTTTCTTGTGGGAAGGTAGGGTTCGATCATCCGATCATTGAAGTCCACTCCCCCCATGAACAATTTATAGTCGTGGACACAAGCTGATTTCCAGATTGGCCTGTTTCTTCTGGGGGTTTGAATGTAGATGCCGCTATGGATCGATGTGAGCATGTGGACGTTTTGTCTGTCCCTCCACCTGACAGCCAATAGCTCATCATTCCGCAAAGATGCCGTCTCCCCTCATCGTAGCCTTTCATTGACGAGTTTTAGCGGGAAGCCCTTCCTATTGGCTCTCACTATAACACATGCTGGAATCTTCCCCAGGTAAATAATGCGGAAGAGGGGCAAGCATGTATAGAGATCATCCACATATAAATGGTACCCCTTTTCCAAGGAGTGGATAGACAATCTCCCAGACAACTTTTCCACTGGGTTCAATGTACTCTGGGCATTATGGGGGAAGCAGTTGGGTGTCCTTCCCTTCGTACACCAGGAAGGCGTAGATGTACCCTGTGGCTCAGTCACAAAGTTTCTAGAGCTTAACCCCATATTGTGCCCTTTTGCTGGGGATAAACTGTTTGAAGCCCAGCCTGCCTGTGAATTCGACAAGGGACTCATCAACTGAGACATTTTGGTTGGGGGTATATAATGGGGGGGGAATTTTTCTGAGAACATTTTTTAAAGTGGCCAAATTTTAAATAATTTGTCATAAGCTCGGTCATTTCAGGGAGGGCACTGGGTGTTGTCATAATGGGGGAACCGCATAATCATTAGGTATCTTGCCTTTGGCATAAGGGATGAGAAGATTGGCATGTGGTGGATGGGGTTGGTGGACCAGTAGGCGTATAATTATTTTTTTCTTGTGAGTACCACATTAAAAGTTAGGCCTAAAAAATGTTTAAATTCCTCCAAGGTAAGTTCTCTCCACTCAAGGGGATAGGCATAACTAGAACCAGGGTTGCTTGCTATGAATGTGCATAGAGGTTGCACTGGGCCCAATGGACGATAGTAGGTCTTCAGTAAAATTTAAATTAAAAAAATCGAGGGGGAGTGGGCAAGAGCGGCATGTGAGTGACCGTGTCTCACAGAGCTCCTTGCCAGTAGCCTGCACCGATCCTTCTCCCGTGCAAAATTGTGGTCGGGACCAACACCAGACCAGGCAGCACACGAACCGGAACCTGTGAGCCTCTATGCGGACTTGTATGCTGACTAGGAAGCAGCTTAAAGAGGGCAGCATGCATCCTGAAGCCCAAAATGGTGCCACAACCGTCCAGAAAGTACGAGGGGACAAGCCAAAACAGGAGCTAGTAAGACCCATTCAAAAACTCCCAAGCATCAGGGAAAAGATGCACCCAGGGATATGGTATATTATACCCAGAAACTGAACGGGTTGCTGATACAGTCCCCTGAGGAGGATATGGAAGCCACCTCAGCCATATTTAATGCTGCAGGAGAGGGGTCAGCTCCTTTGCTGAGCCCTCTGCATGTCACAGACCAGAGCTTCCCAGAGCAGGATGAGGGCGAAGAGGAGACTGAGCAACCTACTCTGGCAGACATACTCAGAGCTGTGCACAAATGCACAGCATCTGTGAACACACTGCAAGAGCAATTTTGGGGGTTTAAAAAAGGAGCTGGGACTGATCCACCATGATTTTCAAAAGATCAGGGTGTGTAACACAGCAGTGGAGGGCTGTGTCAGTGATGTGGAAGATAAATTGGCACCACTGATCAGAAAAGTCCAAATAACTGCACGCATAGCCAGAGCTAGTGAACTTAAAAGTGAGGCAATCGAGAACCGCCTTAGGAGGAGCAATGTCCGCATAGTGGGGCTTCCAGAGAAGATAGAAGGCAAGGACCCTATGGAATTTGTGAAAAAATGGCTGATTGATGTATTTTGCAAGGAGGCATTCACCCCCTTCTATTCTGTAGAACGTGCAAACAGGGTCACACCCAGACATCCCCCCACACCCTCCTGGCCAAACTCTTCAATTTTAAAGATAAGGAGATAATCTTATGACTGGCCAGAGAACGCCATAATATACAGTACAACAGGAGCAGAATCTCCTTTTACCCTGACTTCTCAGTGGAGGTTCAGCATAGCAGGGCCAAATTTGTGGAAGTCAAGAGAAGACTCCAGCGCCTCCAGGCTAATTATGCAAAGTTAATACCTGCTTGGTGTGTTAGTCAGAGGCCCAGTCCAATTCATTGAATCTGCTGCAGAAGCCTCTCACTGCCTGGATGCCAATGAACATTTGCTTCGCCAGGGTGGACGCCATGCTGAGGAAGCAGAATGATACTGAGAAAGGGAGCAATTACAAACCCTTTTTGATAGCGCAACTATAAAATTGCACTCGTTTATGTTAGTTGTTTACCTACATTTTACCTTGGTTCTTGATCCATTTTATCACTAGCGCACTGCAACGTTATGTTATACTGTAAGTTGAACGCAACATTTACAATAAAATTTATTTTGGAAAAAAAAAATTGCACTAGTTTGTCATAAGCTTGACGTTGTGAGCGGGAGATGCATATCCTGAAGGAATTGAGAGCAAATAGTCTTCATGCGAATTATGCCACGTACACACGATCAGACTATCCAGCGGACTTGGTCCGGCGGACCAAAGTCCGCCGGACAATCCGCCCGTGTCTGGGCTCCTTTCCAAAAGTCCGTGGACTTAGAAAGAAGTTTTGACTCAAAATTGTCCGCCGGACTCGGCAGTCTGGCGGACAATCCAGCCGTCTGTGTGCTAGTCCGCCGGACTTTTGAAATGAACGCACTTGCCCACACACGGAGAAAAGTCCGTTCATTTTGAACGTGGCTCCAGGTAGACGGTACTAGCGAAGGAGGTCAATGTCGCCGCCTCCATCGGTGAGATTGACACCTCACTGGCCCCGTCCCCTGGTATGGACTTAAAGGGTAAGCCTTACGCCGAAAAAACGGCGAAGGGGTCCCCCCAAGTCCATATCAGACCCTTATCCGAGCACGCAGCCCGACCGGTCAGGAAAGGGGGTGGGGGCGAGCGACCGTCCCCCCTCCTGAGTCGTACCAGGCCATGTGCTCTCAACATGGGGGGTGCTTTGGGGAAGGGGGGGCCCTGCAGCCCCCCACCCCAAAGCACCTTGTCCCCATGTTGATGAGAACAAGGGCCTCTTCCCGACAACTCTGGCCGTTAGTTGTTGGGGTCTGCGGGCAGGGGGCTTATCAGAATCTGGGAGCCCCCTTTAATAAGGGGGCCCTCAGATCCCGGCCCCCTACCCTATGTACCCCTACCCATTCACCTGGGGAAAAAAGTGTATATAAAAAAACACAACACAGGTTCTTAAAATAATTTATTGCACAGCTCCGGTGATCTTCAGTCTTGAGGGGTCTTCTCGCCGTACTCCTCTGCTATCTTCTGCTAGCTCTTTTACTAGTGGAGGAGAGCGGCTTTCTTCTTTGTCATCGCCGCCGCCATCCAGGGGTCTTCTTCTGACTTCGGGGGTCTTGCCCCCCTCTTTGGGGGTCTTGTCCCCCTCTTCAGTTCTTCTTGCCGGGCCTCCGCTATCTTCTTATAGCTCTTTTACTAGCGGTGGCCTGGTCTTCTGTCGCCGCCTTCTTCTCTTCTTACAAATTTAGGGGTCTCATTCCCCTCTTCGGTTCTTCTTGCCGGGCCTCAGCTTTCTTCTTCCAGCTCTTTTACTAGCGGTGGCCCGGTCTTCTGTCACCGCCGCCTTCTCGTCTTCTCTTCTTCTTCTTCCTTGAGATGTTGATTCAACGCTCTCTCTGGCCGCAATGACAGGGACACGTTGTGCGGCAACTTATATAGGGACAATGGGCGTTGTCACGGGGTGATGTCACATGGTGACCCCACCCCCCCTTATGATGTCACAGTCCCGGAGGATGCTGGGACTGTGACATCATAAGGGAGCAGGGTCACCATGTGACATTACCCAATGACCCCGCCCATTGTCCCTATATAAGTCGCCGCACATCGCGTTCCTGTCATTGCGGCCAGAGAAAGCGCTGAGTCAACATCTCAAGGAAGAAGAAGAAGAAGAGAAGACGAGAAGGCGGCAGCGAAAAAAGACCGGGCCACCGCTAGTAAAAGAGTTGGAAGAAGAAAGCGGAGGCCAGGCAAGAAGAACCAAAGAGGGGGACAAGACCACCGAAGGCAGAAGAAGACCCCCGGACGGCGGCGGCGATGACGACGATGAAGAAAGCCGGGCTCCTCCGCTAGTAAAAGAGTTAGCAGAAGATAGCGGAGGAGTCCGGCGAGAAGACCCCCCCAAGACGGAAGACCACCGGAGCTGTGCAATAAATTATTTTAAAAACATTTGTTGTGTTTTTTTCTTTACACTTTTTTTCAAAGGGGTGAATGGGTAGGGGTACATGGTACCCCAATACTCATTCGCCTAGGGTGGGGGCCGGTATCTGGGGGCCCTCTTATTAAAGGGGGCTCCCGGATTCCAATAAGCCCCCTGCCCGCAGACCCCGACAACCAACGGCCAGGAAAGAGGCCCTTGTACTCATCAACATGGGGACAAGGTGCTTTGGGGTGGGGGGCCGCAGGGCACGTGGCCTGGTACAGCTCAGGAGGGGAGCCGCTCGCTCGTCCCCACCCCCTTTCCTGACCGGCCGGACTGTGTGCTCGGATAAGGGTCTGATATGGACTTTGGGGGGAACCCCCACTCTGTTTTTTCGGCGTAGGGCTTCCCCTTTAAGTCCATACCAGGTGACGGGGCCAGCGAGGTGTCAACGGAGGCAGCGACATTGACCTCCTTTGCTAGTCCCGTCTACCTGGAGCACCGTTCAAAATGAACTGACTTTTCCCCATGTGTGGGCAAAAGTCTGCTCGTGTGTGGGCAGGTCTGCTCGTTCGGAAAGTCCGGTGGACCTCCGCTGCAAAGTCCGGCGGTTTGTCCGCTGGACTATGTCCGCCGGATAGTCCGATCGTGTGTACGCGGCATTAGAGACACCTGGATTACAATGTTTCTAGTATTTTGCCAGCCCCTAGCTGCCTGTTTGCGCAGAGGCCAGGCGTGGGACCCTGTTGGGCCCACAAGTTTGTGTTATTTCTTTTTTTATACTGTTTCTATTTTTACCTGCTGTAAAAGGGTGGAAGATGAGTCAGAAGACCAGTACTGAAGATAGAGCCACTGATTCCCGGAAGACTATTTATTTTTTATTTTTTACCTGCTGTTTTATATCAAACCCTCTCAGTAATGGGAAGTCATTGAGTACACAGACCGATTTGAAGAAACAATTACAATATGTGGAGGTCTGCTTGCCCATGCCTATAAGGGCTGCTTTATTGAGACTCCGGCTCTGACAGGGTTGATTGTTGAGCTACCCTCGCACATCTATGGATACAGCATGTTCACTGCCATCACCACTACCAAAGGGCCCTATATCTGGCCACCCTACATTTCTCAATGGATACTCTTTGTACCCAGGCCGTTAGTGCCCCTTGCCCATCAGCTCCACTTGTGGCGGCACTGCACCCATACCAGCATCCTGGGGTGCCAGTTCTCTTACAAGGATTTCTGGTGACCACGATTCCCATTGTATCTTGGAACATTAGAAGCGTAAATGACCACGTGAAGCGCACCATGCTGTCCACAGTGCTTCGGAAGCACCTCCCAGCGGTGTGTGCCTTGCGGGAAACCCACTTGGTACCGTAGACTCTGTCATGTTTGAATTTATCCCTTACTGGTGTTGGGTGATCTCAACGGTGTACTGGATCCTGTGCTAGATAGATATCCCCCACCCCACAGGGATCAGGGATGCCCAAGGTCTAATTGAAGACCTTTGTGGAGGAGGTGGGCTGGTTAGACCCCTGGCGCCTCTGCAACCCAACAAGGAGGAAGTTTGCATGCTTCTCAAAGACCCACCTATCCCTCTCCTGAATTGACTTGTGCCTATGTACGCCATTGAGCTCCCCAATTATAGAAGACATTCAAAATTTGGTTAGGAGTATCTTTGGCCACTCCCCTATACTGGTACACTTAAATTCCAAACCGGCCAATACATTACCCAGGGCCCCATGGAAGCTTAACGCTTTTTGGCTGAACCTGTTTACCTCACATGACAAAATTACTGCTGAGGTCTCTGATGATTGGAAGAGGCATGCTGACTGCCCAAATCTTAGTGGAGCCTGGGATACCTTTAAGGCCTTTCTGAGAGGTCTCTTTGTGAGGGAGGTAAATGCAATTAAGAAAAACACTAATGCCCAGAGGGATCAGGCTGCTCAGCTGGTGAGAAGGCTGGAGGGGTAGTACATAGCAGATTCAATATAGGTTACTAGTTAGGCATGGATAGCGGCTTAGGATGCAGTAAACTGTATAGATATGTCTTTTGCAGATAGGAAACGATTTTTTAACAAATTGGCCTTCTATGAGGAAGGGAAGCAAACAGGGAGGCTGCTAGCAAAAATAGTTAAATCAAACCAGACCTCCCAGTCCATAGGGGCTTTACGCACCATGGAGGGTAGGTTGGTGCATACACCGACCACTATTATTCAGGAGCTGGTGAGATTTTATTCCGATCTCTACAGCTCCAAAACAGGCCTACTTGTAAGGGGAACTGCAGGACTTTTTGCATGGGATTGAATTACCTTGCCTAACCGAAACTCAGAGTTGAAAGCTAGATGCACCAATTACCATAGAAGAAATCCAAACGGTAGTTAATTCCTTTCCCAATTCGAAGGCCCCAGGGATGATGGCATCCCGGTTGAGGCATATAAACAATATGGTGACGCCATACTACCATACTTGCTCAAAACACTGAATGCAGCTAGAGACGGACAGGTCCTTACAGACTCAATGACGCAGGCAACTATAGTATTGCTGCTTAAACCAGAGAAGGATCCCCTAGACCTGGGCTCTTATAGGCCAATTTTGTTATTACAAAACGGATATAAAAATTCTGGCTAAGATATTGGCGTTAAGGCTACTGCGGAGATAACTTCTCTCATTCACCCCGACCAATCAGGCTTCATACCAGAGCGCTCTACAGCCATTAATCTGCGTCGCCTATTTGTTAGAATACAGTCCCGGGCTGATAATGTGGGGGATAGGGTACTGCTATCATTAGATGCCCATAAGGCATTTGAAAGTGTTGAATGGCAGTATCTATGGGCCATGATGCTTCAATTTGGATTCGGACCCATATTTCTGTCATGGGTGCAGCTACTTTACTCCTCGCCAAAAGCGGTGATTAGAGAAGCAGGCCACGTATCATCTACCTTTCCCCTGCATAGGGGTACCTGATAGCGATGCCCTCTGTCCCCTCTTCTGTTTGCCATAGATAGCCATAGAGCCGTTGGTGGCTATGATCTGCTCTAATTCTTTAATAACAGGGTTTTACGTATGGACAGATTCACGAAAAGAGAATGCTTAATGCGGATGACACTATGCTATTATTGGGCTCCCTGAAGGAAGCATCAAAAAATGTGGAGAATTTTCAGGCCTAGTGATTAATTTGAAGAAATCATCGATCATGCTGTTAGACTTGACTAAATATCTAGGTGTGTGTGTTAACACGCAGCCAAGAGAATATGTCTCTCTTAACGTTTGCCCATTATTGAGCCGTATTAAGGATAAAATTAAAGTATCGTCTAAACTAAAAATGTCATTGGTAGGCAGAGTGAACCTAACTAAAATGATTTTCATGCCACAACTCCTATATATGTTACACAATACACCTATGGTAGTTACTCTTAGGATATTCTGCATCATTAATTCTATTTTCAGATTATTTCCCTGGCTTGATTGACCTCCAAGGATTAAATTGGAACAACTCCAAAAGCCCAAGGAGGCTGGGGGGCTAGCCCCACCCAACCCTTGGCTATATTACATAGCAGCCCAGCTCCAACACATCGTCCGAGTGATCCCCAAGGAGAACAATGGGGAGGGGACAGAGGAGACCCAACAATTGCCCCCCTCACATAGGTCACGTGAACACATAATGTGGCCACAAGTCTGGAGGCACTGGCGTTTACTAAATCGAATAAACTTTTTCCCACATATGTTTTAATGCAAATAGTATGGAACAAAGTTAGACAACTACAGTGGGTCACTGGCTTCACCGGCTACAGCCCAATTTGGGACAACAGATACTATGGGGAGCCCTACACCTGCCGGCACCTGCGTTTAGCCCCTCAGCCCCCCCCCATACAAAGTGCAGTGCCAGTAGATCACTGTCACTTCTGATACACAGTACACAAAATCGCTGCTTTAGCAGAATCAGGCCTCATTTTATTTGTAGCGCTTCAAACAGTCCTCGACAGCCAGCTGCTTTTTTTAACCTGTGATTTGCACTAGGTACCTATAAATTTAATGACCAAAATGTCAAGCGAAAGGTACACTAGTGAAGAGGCCGACAGGATTCTGAGCATGACAGATGAGAGCAATGGGGAAGGTTCCCTGTCAGAAGCAGGCTCAGAATATGAACCTGTAGTGAGCAGCGGCACCCTGACAGATGTCTCTGATGACAGAGTAGAGGTCCCTGCATACCTGACCCCCTCCCCCCGGTTTCTGAAATGATTTTCGTATGCAGCAGAGTGCCAATACTACTGCTGCTCTACTTTTTTGTTTACTGGTGAGCACCAGCAGCCTAGTACATCCTGGTCGTAGATATACAGTACCAGCACTGCAGTTACACTTGGTGATGTGGAGAGTCCCATAAGTGCAGTGACTAGCACAAGAAGTGTCCTGCAGCCATTCAACCACAGGCCGGTAGAGACCATAGTGCCCTTCCTGATGCGCAGGCAAGTCCTGATTCGGAGCCCACAGATTCTGCAATGCCCATACTTCCCCCATTCACTGGCCAACACGGAATTCAGGTAGAAACAGCAGATTTATTATGGCTGTAAACAGATTACAACCACTTTAACCTACCGGTAAGCCTAGATTAAGGCTTACCTGTAGGTGCAAGAAATATCTCCCAAACCTAAAAGATTTAGGAAATATTTGCATAAATGGCAGCACCGATGTCTACGGCACATGCGGCGCAGATATCAGGCGCAGGCGCACTGTGCGTGCCATTTCTAATGGCAATCATGCGTTTGGAGCTGTCCAGATCAATTGTGGACCAAAGCAATTTATATGCCAATCAATTTATCACTGCAAACCCAAATTCAAACCTTGCTAGACAATTTGCATGGAAACGTATTACGGTTACTGAATTTAAGACTTTTCTGGGCCTAACCCTCAACATGAGCATTACTAAAAAGAATGAGTCACGGTCATATTGGATCACAGACCTGATTTATCATATGCCCGTGTTCTCTGCTGCCAATTTATGCATCACAACGACAATGAACTCTGTCGATCTCAGGGTGACTCTGAATATGATCAGCTCCACAAAATTCGTCCCCTCATAAATCACTTGAACTAAAAATTTGCAGCCTTGTATACATTCTAACAAGTTATCTGTGTAGAGGAGTCCCTCGTGAAGTTTTCTGTCTGCCTTGCTTTCACACAGTTTCTCCCCAACAAAAGTGCCAGATATGGGGTTATAATGTATAAGCTCTGTGAGAGGGCAACAGGCTATACATGGAATTTCCTGATTTATGAGTGAAAAGACATCGAGTCTGTGGCTGCCCAGACTACATAGGGAGCAGTGGCAAGATTGTTGTCTCCCTTGTTCCATAAAGGGTACCATTGGGGTACCATCTGTACGTGAACAATTTTTATATACGGGTGCCACTTTTTAGACACCTTTATCAATAAAAAATTGGCTGCTGTGGCACTGTGCAACCTTTTTGCCAGAGCTTCCCCCAATGGCTTGTAAATACCCCACTTAGACAGGGGGTGGGACCCTGCTTGAAAAGTAATGAGGTGCTTGCAGTGAAGTATAAGGACAAACGGGATGTTTTCATCCAGTCTTCCATTCATACACCAAAACGGCAACGGCAACTCGTGTTGAGAAGCCCCTCTGTGTCCAGGACTACAATCTTAACATGGGAGGGGTGGACTTTAATAACCAGATGATGGGGCTGTACTTAATTTCCCATAAGGCCAGACACTGGTACAAGAATGTGTCTGTATATTTATTCCAATTGGCCATGTTCAATGCTTTTGTACTATACAAAGTGTCAGAAAGAAGTGCATCCTTCCTAAAATTCCAGGAAGAGAGCAAAGCTCTTTTGTATTCAGAAGGTGCTGTTCCCCAAGCTCCTAATCCAGATGCAGTGAGCCAGCTGCATGAGAGGCATTTTTCAGATGCCATTCTGGGGACCCTGACCCAAAAGTAACCCCAAAAAAGATGTTGTATCTGTAGCAGACGTAGGATAGGAAGAGACACTCACTTTTCTGTCCCTCCTGTCCTGGCCAACCTGGTCTCTGCCTCAAGGACGGTTTCAGATGCTACCACACACTAGTGGAGTATTAGCATAGAGTACAGCATGGCACAGTCTAGGGCACACATTCACACAGGGTCTTGAAAGATGTTAGATAGTCAGGAAACTGGCTACTGTATTTTGGGAGACCCTATCCTGGAAAATGTACTTTTTTTTTTTTTTTTACAATTACAGAAAAGTTACAAAAAAAAGGAAACCAAAAATGTCTGTTATTTATTATTCTGTTCTTACTGTTGTTACTGTATTTTATTGTTAACCATTGTTTGCTTTGCAGGTATATACACCATTCAGCTGCAGCACCGATCTGTTTATTCTGACAGCAACTGTGTTTGATTTCAAAATACAGAAATCACTGACTGCAGCGCTGTAGGAGGTGATTTCACCACCACAGTTAAAAAAAGAGTATATATGCTGAAGCATGGGGGCTGGGGTGATCAGAGGGTTGGGGTTTTCCATTTGTCATCCTCCTTGATCCTCACGAGATTGTATGCCCCTCTCAAATCAAGCTTTGTGAAAATGTTGCTCCCTTGAGGCGGTCAAATAACTCTACTCAATGGAATCGGAAAAGCATTCTTAATCGTGAAACGATTGAGACCCCTATAATCAATACAAGGTCTCAGTTCACCACTCTTCACAAAGAAGCCAGCACCAGCAGTAGACGAGGATTTGCGGATGAATCCTCGAGAAAGTGCATCTGCAACATACCCAATCATGGCTTTGTCCTCCGAGACACACTGACCTACCTGACATACATACACTGACCTACCTACCTGTTACGCACTGACCTACCTACCTGACACACAGTGAACTACCTGACGCACACTGACTGACTTACCTGACATACATATATTGACAGTAGTGACACACACTGACCTACCTGATCAGGAGACAGACTTCACGTGTCCTGCAGTAGCAGCTCAGCCGTGGTGTGCGGTGCGCCCATCACCACAGCAGGCAGCCAGAAGAGGAAAGGAGAGCCACCCACCCAAGCACCGAGCAGGGACCTCACAGTGATGTGGCGCGGCAGCCGCATTGTAATTCCCACCTTTGGGAGCCTGCAGCGCCTATGATGGATGTCACACGTCCTGTGGTCACGCCATTGGACCAGTGGGACATCCATCATAGGCGCTGCAGGCTCCAGAAGGAGGGATCTGCTATGTGACTTGGCCGTACTCAGCGGCGCTCAGGATCAGATTGGTCCCCGCTTAGGGCTACTAATACAGTTGTGCATGCCTGAGACCCGGGGCTTTTCGGGGACACATTCGTTGCTCCAGCCCCCCCTCCCAACACCACTGACCAGTGCCCTGTTTCCTCTTGCTGCACCTACCCTGCCTTTAACCCTTCTGCTTCTTCTCGGCTGACGCTAAATATTCCTTCAAAATCTGTTCCCTTTGTTTTACCATCCTTCCGCTCATCGCTTCTACCAGCTGCTTCGACTACCTACAGCCCTGTATCCACATACAAATCTTCAGTGGCTAAAACCAAAAAGAAGCAGACGTTTTTCCCAACCCATACCATCCAATCATTAACCAATCCTGCCTCCACATCAGCTGATCCGCTCCAGTCTGCTGTTCCAGTGCCCACGCTCCAGCTTGAAGTTCCGGTGCCAACGGTCCAACCCGAAGTTCCAGGGTCCACGTTCCAGCCTGAAGTTCCGGTATCCATCTTCCAGCCTAATGTACCGGTGCCTGCTGCCCAGCTTGATGTGCCACTGCCCAACTTGATGTGGCTGTGCTCGCTGCCCAGCTTGATGTGCCTCTGCCCAGCTTGATGTGCCTCTGCCCGCTGCCCAGCTTAAAGTGCCTCTGCCTGCTGTCCAGCTTGAAGTGCTTCTGCTCGCTGCCCAGCCAGATGACCTGGACCCTGCTGCCCAGCCATTTGACCTGGAGCCTGCTGCCCAGCCAGATGACCCGAAGCCTGCTGCCCAGCCAGATGGCCCGAAGTCTGCTGCCCAGCCAGATGGCCGAAGTTTGCTGCCCAGCCAGATGGCCCGAAGTCTGCTGCCCAGCCAGATGACCCAAAGCCTGCTGCCCAGCCTGATGACATGGTCCCTGCTAAACCTGTTCCTGATACCCACCTTGCCCCTGCTGGTTTCCTGACTGGTGCCCATTTTGCCGCTGTTTCAGTCCTGCTGGTCACCCAGCTTGAATGTAATGCCCAGGGGTGGTCTGCCTCTGATGGGTTTTTGCTTGCTGCCCTGCTAATTTTCAATTCTGGATCTAAACTTCCTGACCCTGGTGGTGGGGTGCATGTCCTATTTTCGAGGGGTGTGAATACTTTTTCAAGGCACTGCATCATTTAAATGAAAGCCTTTTTTTTAAAAAAAAAATTTTTGATAATTTTCCATAAACTTATGGCAAAAAATAAATAATTAATTTATATATATATTCCATGGACTCAATATGCCACTCAGCAAAAAGCTTGGGGTGTCTATTTTTCAAAAAGGGGTCATTTGGAGGGGGGGGGGGGGGGGGGTTGTGCTATCTTGGCTTTGCAGGGCCTCTGAAACTGTGATAGGTAGTGAGGAAGTAAAATTAGCAATTTACGTCATATAATTGGTTTTAAGCACCTGTAGGCGGCTAGGCTCCTAAAAAGTCCAAAATTCCACCTATACCCTTTGTGTAAAAAACAAAAAATGCCATGGGTACCGTATATACTCGAGTATAAGCCGAGATTTTCAGCCTCTTTTTTGAGGCTGAAAGTGCCCCCCTCGGCTTATACTCGAGTCATCGCCGTCTGACTGCTCGATCAGCGTATCGAGCAGACAGACGGCGGACATACTACAATTCGAAAGCCGCGCCTCCGCCTCCGCCTGTGATAGGCGGAACACTGAATTTCCCAGCAGCCTGTGTTCCGCCTATCACGGACATCGTCTCATCCTCGTCCGTAGTACGAGGATGAGACGATGTCCGTGATAGGCGGAACACAGGCTGCTGGGAAATTCAGTGTTCCGCCTATCACAGGCGAAGGCGGAGGCGCGGCTTTTGAATTTTAGAATGGCCGCCGAGGCGCCGACGAAGAGCGGCGATCCTGGCAAGGCACGGGACGGAGGCAAGGCAAGGCACGGCACGGGACGGGACGGAGGCAAGGCACGACACGGGACGGAGGCAAGGAGGCAAGGCACGGCACGGGACGGAGGCAAGGAGGCAAGGCACGGCACGGGACGGAGGCAAGGAGGCAAGGCACGGGACACAGGCTCGGGACACAGGCTCGGGACACAGGTAGGCTGGACACACACACACACACACACACACACACACACACACACACACACACACACATGGACACACACACACAGGGATGGATGGATGGAGACACACACACACAGGGATGGATGGATGGATGGATGGAGACACACACACACAGGGATGGATGGATGGATGGAGACACACACACACAGGGATGGATGGATGGATGGAGACACACACACACAGGGATGGATGGATGGATGGAGACACACACACACAGGGATGGATGGATGGATGGACACACACACACACAGGGATGGATGGATGGATGGACACACACACACACAGGGATGGATGGATGGATGGACACACACACACACAGGGATGGACGGACACACAGGGATGGACGGACACACAGGGACGGACACACACACAGGGATGGACAGGCATGTCTCACCCTCGGCTTATACACGAGTCAATAAGTTTGCCAGTTTTTTTGGGGGTAAATTGGGGGCCTCGGCTTATATTCGGGTCGGCCTATACTCGAGTATATACGGTATATGTGGAATTACACCCAAAAAACAAATTCTGCTGCTTCTTTTGAGTATGGGGATACCACATGTGAGACTTTTTGGTTTTCGGCTAGCCTCCCAAAGAAAAAAAAACAAAGTCTCACACATGTGGTATCCCCATACTCAGGAGAAGCAGCAGAATGTATTTTGAGGTGTAATTCCACATATACCCATAGCATGTGTGAGCAATATATAATTTAAGTAACAGCTTTGTGTAAACATTTATTTTTTTGGGCATTTTTCAAACATTTGTGACACAGAACAAATAATTATATAGTCAATAGGCTTACCATGCCACTCAGCAAATTCCTTGGAGTGTTTACTCTCCACGAAGGGGTAATTTGGTGGGGGGGGGGGGGGTGTGTACCACTCTGCCATTTTAGCACCTCAAGAAATTAGATAGGCAGTAAAAAAGTAAAAGCTGCATAAATTCCAATATATACTGTATACTGACAACATAGTTTGTAGACCCTATAACTTTTGTGAAAACCAACCAATATACGCTTATTGGGATTTTTTTTTTTACCAAAGACATGTAGCTGAATACACTTTTGCCAAATTGTATGAAAAAAAATGAGTTTATTGGATATTTGTTATAAAAAAAAAATAGAAAATATTTTTTTTAATTTATTTCGCAAAAAATAAAACTTCCAAAGCTCTACTTGTGGGGGGAAAAAAAGGACATGTTTGGGTGCAGCTTTGCATGACCGGGCAGTTGCACAGTGCCAAAATAGCAAAAAAGGTCTGGTCAGGAAGGGTGTAAAACCTTCCAAAGGTCAAGTGGTTAACACTGGGTGGTCTATACAAAACTCCAATAATTACCTTTGTAATATGCAGACCCATGTGCAGTTCCATCCATCATGCTTCAGCCTCATCCCTCTCCAACTACTGTAGGTCCTCTTTCACACTTGTTTTGAGATCACTTCTCACAGAGACAGGCACCACCACCTTTCCTTTTTACTCTGTTTCTCTGAAAGAGAGCATAGCCAGGAATATTAATAGCCTAGTCATGTGAAGAGTGAAGCCAAGATTCAGCAATACCAATTAAATCATAGTTCTCTTCATGCACCAGAGCTTTCAAGTCTCCTATTTCTGCCATTGGTGAACACAAAATCATTATCACATTTTGTACACGTATTTTGCATATTTTTTTATTTTAGTATGAATTGAACCTTTTCCAATGGTTTCTTGTAACATGGGAATCTTATCACCTGCTATAGCCCTCTCCCCATCTTTCCCTATTCCACCCACCAAGAGGAACTGACACCGGTCTGCCCCCATTATAATCTAATACTCCCTCCCCCCTCAATCCTAGTTTAAATACTCCCTCAGCCCTCCCAGGACAGCAGGCTCCCTTACATTTAGATGGAAACATTATTTAGCATGTAGGTTATATCCCAATGAAAATTTGATCCAGTGCTCTAGAAACCCAAATCCTTCTTGCTTACACTAGGTCTTTAGCCATGCATTTGGTTCCCTAATCTCCACCTGTCTTTCTAATGGTGCGCATGGCACAGGCAATATTTCAGAGAATATTCTTTAGCAAGCTTTCAATCAAGACAGAGAAAATTAGGGGGGCACAGTTATTAAAAGATAACTTGCCTCAAGAAGGAATTACAGTAAAAATTGTCGCCCACTATACCACACCACACAAAATAAAATCAGGGATATTGGAAATAAATATTATCGTTTTTTTTTATTTTACTTCCACAAACAGAAAGCAAAGCCAGCATAAAAATATTGTCATCATACAACTTGAACACAGATTCATAAGGGTACACCTACCAGTAGAACTGAAAACCCTCAACAGTTTGTCAGTATAGTATTTTTGGCAAACTGCAAAAACACATTCCACCCCTTGTGAACATCGATTTGTGTGTCGCCATCCCTACTCAGCAGAAGTCAATCATTTAATTGATTTATGTCAAGGGGACTGTCAGAAACCATGAAATCAGAAAAAAGACAGACGTACAGTTAAATCACACTTGTTTAATAATAAAAGTAAAAAGAACAAACATTGGGGAAGTGGCGGCACTCCTAGCTAAAATAGATTTGTCCACGCTATCACCGTCGCAGGTAGAATTACTGGAGGCCCCCATCACTGAGGAAGACGTGTCCAAAGCAATATCTCACCTTAAACCATCCAAAGCGCCTGGATATGATGGGCTCCCCCTTGAGTTTTATAAAACATAGCACAAAATGATGATACCTAGATTACGGGAGTTATTCTCTCACCTATTCAACGCCGGCACTCTACCCAAATCCATGTGAGAGGCCTACATAGTACTTATACCCAAACCTGGTAAAAATCCTGAACTTCCTGAATCCTACTGCCCGATATCCCTTCTCCAATTGGATATTAAAATCCTTGCTAAGATCCTTGCGCTCTGTTTGAATGAGGTGATTTTAACCTTGATTCATCCGGACCAGACAGGGTTCATGCCAGCAAAAAATACAGCATACAATTTCCGCAGACTCCATATGAACCTACAAGCTGGGCATGATCAGATGGACTCCAGGGTCGTGGTGTCTTTGGACGCCGCCAAGGCATTCGACTCAGTTGAGTGGGACTACCTTTGGGGATGCCTGGCAAGAGCCCCAGTGCCAGGGTGTTGGTCAACGGGAGGGTGTCTGACACTTTCCCCCTCTCTAGGGGAACACGCCAGGGATGTCCTCTGTCACCCCTCCTATACGCCATAGCAGTGGAGCCCCTCGCATCTGCTTTGTGAATGCACCCCGGAATCAGCGGGCTGCAATGTGGCAATTTAACTGAAAATATCAGTCTATATGCTGATGATATGCTTTTATACCTTGCGGATTCTGGCCCTTCCCTACTGGTAGCATTGGACACAATTCGAACATTCGGCAAGTATTCTGGGTTAAAGATTAATTTGGACAAATCCCAGATCCTCCCTATCGACCTTGGCCTCCCCACAGTACAGCAGGCCTACTCTCCTCTTATCCTAAGCTCTATGAAATATCTGGGAATAATAATTACCCGCTCTCCTGAAGATTTTACCAAACTCAACATAGAACCTTTGATTGCGACTCTAAAAACCAAAACGCAAAAGTGGGCTAAACTACCCCTGGGGGGTAATGGGTTGCATAAACCTGATAAAAATGATCATACTTCCCCAGTTTTTATACATACTGTGGCATGCCCCGATATACCTACCCCTTAGAATTTTCAAAAACATTGAAGCTATCCTTAACTCCTTCGTATGGGGAGCGAGTCGACACAAACTATCATGGCAAGCACTGAAGAATCCCACTGACTTAGGCGCCGCAGCTTTACCCGACTTTAACCTATACTACCTAGCAGCGCAACTATCCCACCGTTTTTTTTTTACAAGCAGGATAAGGATCGTTATTTGGCTCTGGTGTGCTCCTCCCAGGCTGGCGCATACACCCACCCCTTCCAAGTACGATTTAGAGACCCTGCAAATCCGGGGATGCTGGGAGGTCGTAGGGGACTGCTGTATAACCATTGTAAAATTTGGGAAGTGGTAAAACGCAGACTAAAAATACCACCCACGCATTCACATACTCCACTGTGGAATAACCCAGGCCTGAAAGAATTAATATCAATACCTGATCACAATTTGTGGCTCTCCAGAGGGGTGGCATACCTCTCAGACGTTTATCAAAATTACACTTTGAAATCTTACCAATACCTCCAGCTCCGTCACGCCCTCCAAACTCAATTTCGTGGTAATCCTCCAAGTTTAGAGCGTATAGACACCCTGAATATTGTAACTGGACAGGACTCCTCAAAATTAATCTCCATGTTCTACAATGACCTTATCCAACCCACAGCAACTGCACTAGCCTACACCCTAAAAGATAGGTGGACGGGGGACATGGGGGTGATGGAGGACGAGGAATGGGAGGATGCGCTGGGCACCTGGGCACCTGGGCACCGGGCGCTGGTACCTGCAAAACAGTCTCTACTAAACTCTCTGATCGCCAACGCAAATATATATCATCCACATAGTGTACATAACCCCCAGTCGCCTTGCTAAATACAGACCGGTCCAGAATCCACTTTGCCCCAGATGCGACAGTCCATCCAGTACTTTCTTCCACCTTATGTGGTCATGCCCCGTAATACAAGATTACTGGTCTCACATAGTTAAGTTCATACACGACGAGATGGGATCCCCCCTGACATTATGCCCCAAACAATGCTTATTGGGTGTGTTGCCCGACCCAGAATCTGACAAGTTCCATATTACTTTCAAGCAGGAATCACTATTTTTGGCCAGATTACTAATCGCAAAAAAATGGCTGAGGACGGCACCTCCGACAATGCAGGAATGGATATTCTTATTAACAATGTACTACCATATAAGAAGGAAAACTATGCTCATAGGGGCTGCTCGGCCAAATACGGAAACATTTGTGGTTCATGGTTGGACAACGCAGCCACATGTAATGCCACGACCGAGGATCCCCACGACCACTAACCTATAACCTAACATGTAACTACCTTCTATAATGTACCCTTTAACAGAGTTACCTACATATATCAACTCCATAGGTGGCTATGGGTAGGGCAATGTACACAAAGCTCACACTTTCATGTAAATGTTCTTTCATCGTATCCTCTCCCTTTTCCCCACTCTTCTCTTCTAAATATTGCTTATCTGAATGTACTGCCTAATGTTCATATTTTGTCACTGTAAAGTCTTCTCAAATAAACATCTTATTTGTAAAAAAAAAAAAAAAAAAGAACATACCGTATATACTCGAGTATAAGCCGAGATTTTCAGCCTCTTTTTTGAGGCTGAAAGTGCCCCCCTCGGCTTATACTCGAGTCATCGCTGTCTGCCCGCTCGATCAGCGTGTCGAGCAGACAGACAGCGGCCATTCTATTCAAAAGCCGCGCCTCCGGCTCCGCCTTCGCCTGTGATAGGCGGAACACTGAATTTCCCAGCAGCCTGTGTTCCGCCTATCACGGACATCGTATCATCCTCGTACTACGGACGAGGATGATACGACGTCTGTGATAGGCGGAACACAGGCTGCTGGGAAATTCAGTGTTCCGCCTATCACAGGCGAAGGCGGCGGCGCAGCTTTTGAACTTTACAATGGCCGCCGACGAAGAGGGCACGGGACGGAGGCAAGGGAAGGCACGGCACGGGACGGGACGGGACGGCGGCGGCAAGGCACGGCACGACACGGGACGGATGCAAGGAGGCAAGTCACGGCACGGGACGGAGGCAAGGAGGCAAGGCACGGGACGGAGGCTCGGGACGGAGGCTCGGGACAAAGGTAGGCTGGACACACACACACACACACACACACACACACACACACACACACACACACACACACACACACGGATGGAGACACACACAGGGATGGATGGATGGATGGATGGAGACACACACACACACAGGGATGGATGGATGGATGGATGGAGACACACACACACAGGGATGGATGGATGGATGGATGGATGGAGACACACACACACAGGGATGGATGGATGGATGGACACACACACACACAGGGATGGATGGACGGACACACAGGGATGGACGGACACACAGGGATGGACGGACACACAGGGATGGACGGACACACAGGGATGGACGGACACACACACAGGGATGGACAGGCATGTCTCACCCTCGGCTTATACACGAGTCAATAAGTTTGCCAGTTTTTTTGGGGGTAAATTGGGGGCCTCGGCTTATATTCGGGTCGGCCTATACTCGAGTATATACGGTAGTCAAAAAATAGTCAAAGTTCAGTAACTGGAACGGATAGTCAGCCAAGCCAGAAGTCAGGGATCAATGTAGTGGAACAGCAAGAAGGATCTGGAGCCAGAAGGGATGTCATAAAAGCCAGTCTTTAAACAGGAACGCAGGAGATATTTTCTTGTGATGTGACCAGGGTGAAGGCAGAGCTCCTCTGGACTGGACGGCTTAAGTAGGTAAGTAGGCAGGACTGACAAGCAGCTGAGTAACTGTGGAGAGAGATGGGAGCTGGCAATTAGCCGACAGCTGAGCGGCCAGCTCAGAGAAGGAAGAGCTGAGCCCAGCCCTGACAGTGACATGCTGGAAAACTTTTCAATCAGCAGTGAGTACTGCTGCCAGAATACAATGTCCTGGGATTCCCCAGCCACCTCGCTTATGTGGATGGTGGAATCTTTTTTTTTCAGGTGTAGGGTAAATTAGGTCTCCCCATCAGTGTATATGTATAGAGCGGAAAAAAAACCCTCTGGAAAAATGATGAGTGTAGAATATGAGATAGAAAGGGTACATCTAAGGGGATTGGAGCAATAATGGGGAGAGCTGTGAAAGATCTTTGTAACGTGGCATTAGAGAGAAGCGTCACTTGCCAGCACAGAAGAGCGACAAAGGGTTTAAATTAGAAGTGCACCGAATGGAAATTTTGGTGCCAAAACCTAAAAATAAATACATTTTATTTGAGATATATATATATATATATATATATATATATATATATATATATTGTGAGGGGTTAGCTCGGCAGCGGGTGTGTGTGACCCCCTGGATGGGTTCACAACACAAAATCAGGCACAGCAGACAGCGTTGTAGGTGCAAAAACAAAAGATGCGGTTTATTTATGCTACATGCAGTGATACATATAACAGCCAAACAAAAATAAAACATGAAAATAAATCCTGGTCGGCTTGACCTCCAACTACCCACTTAGATTCCCTGTCTAACAACTGAGTGCAGCCTTGTGCTGCACCAGTCCCTGTCTGTTGTAGAGGTTTGCCACACAGGCGTTAACTCACCGCACAGAACAGATATCACACTCCCCAGTCTATACAACACAAAACTGGTTCCAGGATGGAGCATCTCCCTAAGCATGCTGGGGTTTTTTGTAGAGGTCTTAATGAGCCCACTTACTTCAGCTGGACTCATTAACTCTTCCCCTCTAATTGTAAAAGTCTGCATAAAGCCTGAATCTAGGGCACACATATTTCCCATCCTGGATACAACCAGGTGACTTTACCTGCGTGCTGCCACATACCCCCCCCCTCTTGTTTCAACCTTGGGGTTGTAACACAAGCAGTCAGACACGCATGTATCCGAGACAAAGCATCCACATTCCCCATTTTAACACCAGGGCGATGCTTAACTGTAAAGTTAAATTCTTGTAGGGCCAGGAACCACCTATTTACCCTTCTATTGGTCTCCTTGTTCTGAGCCATCCACTTTAAAGGAGCGTGATCAGTCACCAGGTCAAAGTGCCTACCTAGCAGATAGTACCGAAGGGAATCTAGAGCCCACTTCACTGCTAAACATTCCTTCTCAATCGTGGCGTAATTTACCTCATGGGACTTCAACTTCCTGCTGAGGTAAACGACTGGGTGCTCTTCCCCGTTCCAGACCTGGGATAACACTGCTCCTAACCCAACGTCTGATGCATCAGTTTGTACAACAAAGTCCTTAGAGAAGTCTGGTGAGTACAACACTGGCTGGCTACATAAGGCTGTTTTTAAGGACTGAAATGCTTCTTCAGCCTCTGGGGACCATTTAACCATGACAGACTCTTTCCCTTTTGTCAGGTTGGTGAGGGGCACAGCCTGAGAAGCAAAATGGGGAATGAATCGTCGATAATAGCCAGCGATTCCCAGAAAGGCTCGTACCTGTTTCTTGCTGTTGGGACGTGGCCAACTCTGTATGGCCTCAAATTTATTGACTTGGGGTTTTATCACCCCCCTCCCAATAGTGTACCCAAGATATTTGGCCTCCTCCTGTCCAATGGTACACTTCTTTGGATTGGCCGTAAACCCAGCTTCCCGGATAGAGTCTAGGACTGCTTGTACTTTCGGCAAATGTGAGACCCAGTCTGTGCTATGGATAATCACATCATCCAGGTAAGCTGCAGCATATTTCTGATGGGGCCTCAGAATCTTATCCATTTTCCGCTGGAATGTTGCCGGTGCATTCTGTAACCCAAACGGCATTCTCTTATATTGGAATGCCCCATCTGGGGTTACAAACGTAGTTTTCTCCTTGGCCGACTCGGCCAGGGGAATCTGCCAATACCCTTTGGTGAGATCAAGAGTTGTCATATATCGGGCTGTTCCCAGCCGGTCAATCAACTCATCTATACGCGGCATGGGGTAGGTGTCAAATTTTGTAACTTTATTTAATTGTCGAAAATCGTTACAAAACCGCCAGCTCCCATCAGGTTTGGGCACTAGTACGATAGGACTGGACCAGTCACTCTGGGACTCCTCTATCACACCCAATTCCAACATCCTTTGAACCTCCCCACGTATTGCCTCCCATCGGGCCTCTGGTATTCTATAAGGTTTTAGTTTTACCCTTTCTCCTGGCGGGGTGATAATGTCATGCTCTACGCCAGATGTTTGTCCTGGAAGCTCAGAGAAAATCTCTTTGTTACGAAGTACAAACTCTTTAACCTCCTGTTGTTGGGGTTTCGATAAGGTGTCTGCTATTCCAACCTCAGGAACTAAGCAATCAGGCTGTACTTGTGACAAAGTCTCTGCGACTAGGGATTCCCTATCCCTCCAGGCTTTCAGCAGATTGACGTGATAGATCTGCTCCGGCTTTCGCCTTCCTGGCTGTCTAACCCTGTAGTTCACCTCACTAATTTTTTCAATTACTTCATATGGACCTTGCCATTTGGCCAGAAATTTGCTTTCAACCGTAGGGACTAGCACCAAGACCCTATCCCCCGGGCAAAAAGTACGGGTCTTGGCCCCACTGTTGTACACTCTCTGCTGTGCTAACTGCGCTTGGGTTAAATGTTCCTTTACAATTGGCATTACCTGTGCAATTCTATCTAGCATCAGGGCGACATGCTCAATCACACTTCTGTGAGGAGAACTCTCATTTTCCCAAGTTTCCTTGGCGATATCCAGCAGCCCTCTTGGGTGTCTCCCATAGAGCAACTCGAAGGGTGAGAAACCCGTAGAGGATTGGGGTACCTCCCTAATGGCAAACATTAGATAGGGTATTAGACAGTCCCAATTCTTTCCATCTCTATCCACCACCTTCTTTAACATTTGTTTAAGGGTTTTGTTGAATCTTTCAACCAACCCATCTGTTTGGGGGTGATACACAGATGTACGCAATTGCGTCACTTTGTACAACTTGCATAATTCTTTCATAACCCGGGACATAAAGGGTGTACCTTGGTCCGTAAGCAGTTCCTTACAAATACCCACGCGGCTAAAAACAAGAGATAGCTCTTTGGCTATGGTTTTGGCCGAGGTATTTCGGAGAGGAATTGCTTCCGGATAACGGGTGGCATAGTCCAATATAACCAAAATGTACTGATGCCCCCTGGCGGACTTCATTATCGGACCTACCAAATCCATTGCGATCCTTTCAAAGGGGACCTCAATGATAGGAAGAGGTACCAGCGGGTTACGGAAATGTGGCATAGGTGCCGACTTCTGACACACAGGGCAGGAGGAACAATAATTTTCTATTTCCTTCATGACCCCAGGCCAATAGAATCTCTGCAATACCCTCTCTCTGGTTTTCTCTGTCCCCAGATGACCTCCCAGAATGTGCCCATGAGCCAATTCTAACACCAACTTCCTGTAAGGTTTGGGCACTACAAGTTGCTCAATGGTTTCTTCTGCCCTTTGAGCCACTCGATACAGCAGGTCCCTTTCCATAGTGAAGTAAGGATAAGTGCAAGTCTTATCTGGGTTCACTAACTCGCCATCTATTTTCACCACATTTTCCCGTGCCTTTATTAGGGTGGGGTCTTTTAACTGTTCTGTGGCAAAATTTTCCCTGTGAACCTCAAGATCCGAAAACTCCACAGACGGCATGTTTTCATCTGAGGATGTTGGCTCCTCCCCAGTTTCTCGAGTTTCCCCCGCCAATACCGACAAGGGAAATTCAGGAGAGTCCTCACCACTTCCAGAGGAATTCTGGTCATCTTCCTGGTTTATAGGGGCACCAGTGGGGGGCTCAGGACAATCCCAGAGTTCCCAGAATTTTGGAAAATCCCTTCCCACAATAGCATCATGTGGTTAGTGAGACAATAACCCCACCTGATGAGAGAGGTTACCTTTGGGGGTCTCAAAAAACACTGAAGTTACAGGATACTCTCGGGTGTCCCCATGCACACAAATAACAGCCACCCTGTTCTTCCCAGAGACCTCTGTAGTAACTAATTCAGCTTTTATCAATGTTACCAGGCTACCTGAATCCAGCAACACATCAACATTTCTACCATTAATACACATTTTACATAAATGTTTCTCAGGTCCCCGAATGGCAGTGCATGCAACTGTCGCAAACAGCGACTGACGTCTCTCCCTTATAAAGTCACATTGCATAGGCTCATCCACAACGGGGCAATTGGCTGCAATATGTCCCTCTTGCCGGCAGCGGTAGCAAATAATCTTTTTCGCTGTCTCTTGCAGCCTGGGCTTCCTGGGCTGCTCCCGCCAGACCTTAGGTAGAACTCCCACCCTCTCACTCTCTCCACCCTCACCCCTTGGAGTCATCTTACCCGCCACTGGGGATGATCTGGTCTTAGGGTGGAAAGTCCGTGAGTCCCTGGAAGAGGTGGTCAGGTTCTCTGTAGCCAAGTACCTCTCAACCAGATCCACAAGTTTATTTGCATTTTCTGGGTCTCCATGGCTTAACCATTTTTGGATGGCAGTAGGAAGAGCTCTCAGGAAACGATCCATAACAACACGTTCCACAATGTTTGGTGCGGTCAAAGTCTCTGGCTGCAGCCACTTCCTGCTCAGGTGAATGAGATCATACATTTGAGACCTGGGGGGTTTTCCAACCTGAAAAGTCCAATTATGCACACGCTGAGCCCGGACGGCCAGGGTGACACCCAGCTGTGACAATATTTCTGTTTTTAGCACCACATAGTCTTTTGCTTGGTCAGGCTCTAGGTCATAATAAGCTTTCTGCGATTCCCCAGTTAACAGAGGGGCCACCAGTCCAGCCCATTGCTCCTTAGGCCACTTTTCCCTTTCAGCAGTCCTTTCAAATGTGGTCAAAAACACCTCCGGATCATCCTCTCCAGTCATTTTTGTCAATAAACGGCTCACACCAAAGGATGCGGTATTATTGCAACCACTTGCTTCATTGGTCTGCGGACGTTGCTGTATTAATGTCTCTATTTTCTGTGGAAAACTCTGCTCTTGCTTCTGCAACAGGTCTATAAAGCGGGCTTCAGATTGCTGCTGTGCTTGTTGCTGAGCTTCCAGACTCTGCAGGGGAGCTTTCTGCTGGGCTGCAAGGCTCTGTTGTTGAGCTGCAAGGCTCTTTTGTAAAGCCGCATTTGTTTGCTGCTGATTTGCATTTGCTAGAGCCAGCTGTCTCAGTATCTCCTCCATGCTGGCCTTTAAAAAAATTGAAAAAAAACTGCCAAAATTCTCCACCAACTGTGAGGGGTTAGCTCGGCAGCGGGTGTGTGTGACCCCCTGGATGGGTTCACAACACAAAATCAGGCACAGCAGACAGCCTTGTAGGTGCAAAAACAAAAGATGCGGTTTATTTATGCTACATGCAGTGATACATATAACAGCCAAACAAAAATAAAACATGAAAATAAATCCTGGTCAGCTTGACCTCTAACTACCCACTTAGATTCCCTGTCTAACAACTGAGTGCAGCCTTGTGCTGCACCAGTCCCTGTCTCTGTTGTAGAGGTTTGCCACACAGGCGTTAACTCACTGCACAGAACAGATATCACACTCCCCAGTCTATACAACACAAAACTGGTTCCAGGATGGAGCATCTCCCTAAGCATGCTGGGGTTTTTTGTAGAGGTCTTAATGAGCCCACTTACTTCAGCTGGGCTCATTAACTCTTCCCCTCTAATTGTAAAAGTCTGCATAAAGCCTGAATCTAGGGCACACATATTTCCCATCCTGGATACAACCAGGTGACTTTACCTGCGTGCTGCCACAATATATATATATATACACATACACATACATACACACACACACACACATATATATTGTGGTAGTACGGAATCTCCAATCCTGGGACTGGGTTTTGGGACCAGCCAGCAGTCTGGCTGGATGATTGCACAGGTGGGTCTTGGGCTTAAAACAAAGCCAACACCATGGTTCTGGGCTCCACCCTCCCGAGGAGTCCAGGCGAGTAAGGGAGAAGAAGTGTGCATGTCTGCACAGGTCGGTCTGTCAGAGCAGACAGAGGGTCCAAGCTTGTGGGCTGAAAAAAAGAAACTCGTAAAGAGTGCTGAGGTACTGGGTGTACAGGAACCCTGTTACAGAGCCGAGAGGGCTGCAGCATTAGTCTGAGCAGCAGTGCTGCTAAAGAGAGCCAGGTGGCTTGGTATTTTTGGTTCTACGTACATTATTGCTGTGGAAAGCTGAAACCCCTGTGTGGGCAACTATTTTGTTATCGGACTTTTCTTTCTTTAATAAAAGTGGGCCTACAAGCCCTTAAAATGGCATATCTGGCGTGGACTCAGCTCACTGGTAAGCTCTACCTTTAAGCTAAAATAACCCCCAAATATTACAAGTGGTGTTCGAATGCGGGCAGAAGACAGTGGAATCCGGGTCCTTGCTCTACAGTAAGTTCAAGTCAGGAACTATTGGCTGTGTGTGGAAGTGCAGCCAGGCAAAAGGCATTGCGTGTTGCAGGTGGTGTACCTGTGAATGAAAAGTCAAAAAAAATTTTTTTTTTGCTATGAACTATGTTTGTGTGCATGAGACAGCACAATCTGTGTGTGCAATGTGCAGGTGAGGAAAGCTTGCATGAAGAGAAAAGCAACTTGCTTTAAAAGAGACACTTTCATTTTCCTGGACTGTTTAAAGTTGTTCTGGAGTCTCTAAGTATGGGGCGGTCAAAGCTCCTAAAAGAGGCAAGGTTTGCTGAAATGAGAGACAGAGCTCTGTGGTTGGAGGGGTTGTTACCGCCCGAACGAGCCCCATACATACCTGATCAGAGTGTATCAAGGAGAAAAAGAGCTGGGGTTGTCCCTAGCAACACTGGTGCAATGAGTGCACAGGTGACTGCTGTTATGGAGAGTCCACCAGCATTTGAATCTGCAGTGGATTTGTGCAAGCGGCATTTAGCAGCACTGAACCAAGCTACAGAGGAAAGGAAGCCAACCCTCAGTGCAAGGGGAAAGCCGCTGGATGTCCATAACTGGAAGAGGGCTGTTGTTGCCCCTGGCAAAGCTGCTGCAGTTAAAACAGCTATTGTGAAAGATGTGAATGTGTCACAGCATGAGACGGGATCCAGCAGAGAGAAGCCCATGCTATATGCAAGGAGAGAGGCTGATCAAAGGCTGAGGATGAGAGTGGTTGCCCATAGCAATGCAGAGGAAGCCAGTCGGGCTGTCTCTGTACCATGGGCTATGTCTAATAAGGATCGTGGAAAGTGGCTTAAGGAGGAGCCAATTTATCATGTTGGAGAGAGCCAGCAAAGTTCTGCTGGGAGAGTGCGGTCTCCCATGGCAACCGGAGTGAAATTTATGCCTGAAAGGAGCTGCAGTAGAGGTTTGGTTCAGCGTCCCCACAAAGAGGCCTGTGCATTCCGGCCAGCTGGGAATCACCAAGAGAGAATCGCTTTGGGAAAAAATCGTCCAGTACCATGCCTGGAATGTGGCCAGCTGGGGCATGGCATGTTTTCTTGCCCTAGGTTATGGAATACGGCTGGAGATAATGTTGCTGAGAAAAAAGTTTTGTCTGTAGGCCCAGATTCCGGTGAAAATATGTTTGCAGTCACCCCTAGCAACAAGAAGTTTCCTGTTGTGCCTGCAGGGGGTGCTAAACGGTGGGAGATGCCTGCTGTAGTTTCATCCCATGGCCACCAGGAGGAGTTGGCCAGTAAAAGTGCAGCAGAGGACTGGTGCATAAGACGACGTACTCAAATGAAGATGGTGACCCCAACTACTGCGGTGGGTAAGACTGTCTTTAATGAAATGATGGCTGGAACTGCTGATTTCATGTATAAAAGGACTGGTTACGAGACTGTCCATGATGATGTGAGAGTGACCCCAGTTAGTGGGGCCACTGAATGTGCACTTGAGAATGACTTTTCCCTATATAGTGGGAATGCAAGGGTTAAAATCCAAATAGAACCTGTGTTGATGACTAAAAGTGTTGTGTCTAATGACTATCAGGCTCAAGTTGACCATGGGCTAGGACAGCCTACAAATGCGAAAAATGCTGTAAGTGTTACTGTTAATGAAAAGTTTAATGCTGTTGGGAAAACTTTTGCTCTGAAAGAACCTGGGGGTTATCAAAAATGGGCCGTTGCCTGTAGCAACTGGTGGTAAGACAGCACAGTTGTCCACAGGAATCTCCAGGGAACTTCATGTGTTGGAGTCAGAGGTTGCCCTGGACAACTGCGATGTCACTCTGGTGGGACAGAATGGAACTGTACCGTGTAATGGTAATGTGTTAGTGCAAGCTGCTAGTACTAAAAATGTGCAGGTAAATGGTGGATTAACACAACCTGTGAAAAATGCAAAGGTGTGTGAGGCTTATGAAATGCAAGCTGAGAAAGGTGGTGAATATGGTGTATTGCAACCTGTGCTACCACAGTCTGACGTGATTTACAATGACTGGTGTTATGAGTCTGCAACTAAGCCAGTCTGTTCTTATGTGTCTCCTTGGGCAGATGGATCGGTGCTGAGGAGTACCACAGAAGGGAGCGCACATACAACAGATTGGGATAGTTGGAGCAAAAGTCTTATCTCCCTGATAGATAAGGCTTTTATGCACAAAGATACGGTGGACACGGTTTCTGCTGGGCCAGCAGGAGGGGCTGCAGAACAGCCTGTACCTGAGGGCGCGGTGGCTGCTGCAGAAGTTAACCCTGGTGAGCAGGATGAACCAAATAAGGGCACAGCAGAGACATTGTCCGTGACCCACAAAACTGAGGTTGACATGGAGTGTCAACGTGACGTCACTGGTAATGTTCTGGAGCAGTTCACTGATGCTGAGCCTGAGAAGTTGGGTATGAGTCCAGCAATTGGCAGCGCTCTGGTGGAGCACCAGGCTGTGTTTACCTCCAGCTGCGAGAAGGTTCCGTTAACCGTCGCAACTTTTCAAGTCTCAGCAAGTGAGTCTCTCTGTATCCCCAGTGTCATGAAAATCCCCAGGAAGGACTTAGGTCTGGAGTCAAGGGCCTGGATATTAACCAAAGCATTAAAAGAGATGCTTGAACTTTGGGATGTACAGCCAATCTATACTAGTGTGTCTCCTCCACAGTCTGATGGGCTGGTACTGAGCAGTACCACTAGGTGGAGCACTGTATGGCAGGCTGTACAGAGCAAAGCAAAACAGGACAGGAATGGTTTATTCCTAAATTTGCTACTTTTGTTAAAAGTTGCTGCTACGTATGCTGCTAGATTAGATCCAGAAGAAATATTTGAGACAGACGTTGGAGAAGTTGAAAATAAGCCTAAATTGCCTGTGGTTACACCTCCTAACAGCCAGATGGGAAGCATTTCTGCTGCTATGGTCCAGTGTGGTGCTGGTCAGTTGGTGAAGGGCGTGTATACTGCACCAGTAGAAAAACCACATGAGGTGGAAGGGCCATGTGCGGACCTGAAAGCAGCAGAGATCCTTACCAGGGCTCAAACAAAGGTGGTAAAGAGACTGGGGTCCCCAGTCCAGTGCTTGGTTTAGGTGACAAACCTAATAAGGTCCCCGGGACAGGGGAATGGGCAAGGAGCGTGGTAAAAATTGTATGTGGATCAGACGAGAGCTTGCCTGTTCCGGTGGATAAAAATACAGATGGCATCAGAACGGGTCAAGTGGTAGGACAGCTGCCTGCAGAGTGGGTGAACCCAGGGGAGGTGGCGTCCTGTGAGGTTCCTGTGGGTGATGGTGGCCCTCTGGTATGTGTGCCCTCTGCAGACTCTGCCCTAGCAAATTTTGAAAAAAAAGGCATTGGTGACATGTGCAACATTGAGAGGTCTAATGTTGGTTTGAATATGTCTGTCAATGATGAACCAAATAATGTGTTAATGGTACATGATAATGTGGTGCCCAAAGGTACAGGTAAACCTGGTAATCAATTAGTGACTGCTGAGTCAGGTACCAGAAATAAGAGGTGGGTTTCCGTTCTAAACACTATAGAAATAGGCCCCCTACAGTCTCAGAACAGTACTGCTGAGAGAGTTTTGGGGAAACCTGGGAACCTGAAGCGTGGAGGCAGAAGGGTTGGTAGGAAGACCAACGGGAACCCATTAAGATTTCAGGAGAGGAAGTGCTTATGGAAATTCACTCGGAAGAAAAGTTGGGAAGGTCGCATCAAAGCTCATAGCAGAGTGACAGTAAGGCTTAGAGGGAGACTCCAAAGGAGGCATTGGGTGGAGTTCCCCGTTAGGAGAAGCGAGGTTGGACAGGAGGGTACTTCTGTAAATGGTATCTGGCACAGAGGTGCCAAAAGTAACTTGGGTGTTCCGCCCTCTGGGTCGAAACAAAGGGGGGGGGATATGTGGTAGTACGGAATCTCCAATCCTGGGACCGGGTTTTGGGAACAGCCAGCAGTCTGGCTGGATGATTGCACAGGTGGGTCTTGGGCTTAAAACAAAGCCAACACCATGGTTCTGGGCTCCACCCTCCCGAGGAGTCCAGGCGAGTAAGGGAGAAGAAGTGTGCATGTCTGCACAGGTCGGTCTGTCAGAGCAGACAGAGGGTCCAAGCTTGTGGGCTGAAAAAAAGAAACTCGTAAAGAGTGCTGAGGTACTGGGTGTACAGGAACCCTGTTACAGAGCCGAGAGGGCTGCAGCATTAGTCTGAGCAGCAGTGCTGCTAAAGAGAGCCAGGTGGCTTGGTATTTTTGGTTCTACGTACATTATTGCTGTGGAGGGCTGAAACCCCTGTGTGGGCAACTATTTTGTTATCGGACTTTTCTTTCTTTAATAAAAGTGGGCCTACAAGCCCTTAAAATGGCATATCTGGCGTGGACTCAGCTCACTGGTAAGCTCTACCTTTAAGCTAAAATAACCCCCAAATATTACAATATATATACATTTTATATATATATATATATATATATATATATATATATATATATATATATATATATATATATATATATATATATATATGAATTTATTGCCGCCCATTATCAGCATCTTTAGTGCAAGAAAAAAAAATGCATCCTTATAAATTCTATGTATGTCTTCACACTGGTCCATTGTTCTTCCGTTGTGTTGTTAAAAATCTTGCTTGCCAACAGCCTACCTGCCTTAAATAGATCAACTCCATTGTCCTTATAGGACCAGTTGTATGAATGCCAAACACAATATTTGTTTACTACATACCCACTGGTCCCATTGCTGGAAAATCAAGCTTTCTTGCATCAACAAGTTTTTACTGGTAAAGAAAATAAGCTTTTCTAGGATAAGAAATTTCTTTACAATGGTATTTGCATTTTCTTATATATAAATTGTGAACAAGCAATATTTGCGTAAATGACAGTAGATATAATTACTATATCGCTTCCTGACTCCTGAGCATTGATACCAAGAACCTGAATGGAAATTGGACAAACATTGTCATTTTGCACAACACTGATAAGATATGGCACTAACTGCAGTAAAAAAAGAAAAAAAGCTCAGTAAAAGTTGAGGCAAATTATAAGGTTGTTTTTCATTGGTACATAGCCCCAACCAAAATAGCTATGTTCATTTTGATAGCATCCACCATGTTTCAGAGGTTACAGACAGGGTTTGGTTGACAGGATTGTGTTCGAAATCTGGGGAACCTGTCCCAAATCTCAAATACTCTTCAGTTTGTACTGTACAGTTGTGTAATTTTCCCAGTCACTCACAGCTAAAAATCCCAAGTGAAGGCTTTCATCAAAAACCTATTTTGAAGTAAACCAAAGAGCATCAAACATGAATATGTCTTTATTGGCTACTTAAATTGCAGTAGCCAGAAGCTCTCCATCATTTAATTTGAGCATGTGAAATCCAAAATTCTAACAAAGGAAAAATACACCAGTATACTTCTCAACAAAACAGTTTGACAAAGTGTGGCCCGCTTGGATCAAGTATCAAATACTGCTGCATAGGGTATTGACAAGAAAGGACCTTCTGTTTCATAGTTTCATAGTTAGTAAGGTTGAATAAAGACACCAGTCCATCCAGTTCAACCTGAGTGAGTGTCTACAATTGTCCCTATCCCTGTACATTGCACACTCACATCAGTCCCTACCCTCATGGAGCCCGCTATCCTAGGTCCCCAATCATATACTAGGGCCAATTTTGGACAGAAGCCAATTAACCTACCTGCATGTCTTTGGATTGTGGGAGGAAACCGGAGTACCCGGAGGAAACCCACACAGGCACAGGGAGAACATGCAAACTCCAGGCAGGTAGTGTCGTGGTTGGGATTTGAACCAGCGACCCTTCTTACTGCTAGGTGAGAGTGCTAACCACTACACCACTGTGCTGCCTAAATTCTGTAATCTATCCTGTTCTAACTTTCACATTTCTTCATATTCCACCTGCTTTATTGTGCTACTATTTCTTCCCTTTTTAATATTCTTTCTATAAGCCTAGTTACATTTTTCCTCCTAATTCCAAGGTCCTTTGATTTACAAAGATTTTCTGTTGAAGTATACCTTTTGTGTCAGATGCCAGTGTAACAAAAGGCACAATTTCAATTTTTAGTCACATAGTCATAATTATATAACTCCAGGATGGACTGTGTCACTTACTGTATATTGCATTACATTTTCATATTTCTGTTTCATTGCTGTTAATCTAAAATGTGAATAAAATACTAAAAACAATAAAAAAAAAAAATCTTGCTTGCCGCATTTTTGTTAAAAAAAAAAAAAAACACACACCAAAAATGTACCTCCCCATCTAAATGCATTGAAAACGCAGCAAGAACACATCAATAAATACACCCATGTTACGTTTTTGATGCAGTTTTTGAGTCACGTGACCAATGAAAAAACCATAAACAAAAATCATGGTAAAATCACGGCAAAGCAGCTGCAAAATCGTATTTTATTTTTGGCGCCATTATTGGCAAAATGCTGAAAACACCATTTTCGGGCGATATGTTTCAGCTGCCAAAATGTCGGTGCATCTCTAGTTTAAATCATTGGCCGGAGGGGGCGTGGTCTCGGCATGGAAGAGTGAGGACGCAAGCCATCTGAGCTCCCGGTCCGTGACTCCTCAGCAGCCTGCTAGCACAGCCATACTGCACATTTCAGCGTCCCCAGCAGTCACGGACAGCGGCAAGACACAGCCCGCCGGGCGGACGACATTGCAGGAGGGATGGACAGGTATTTAATCCCGCTCCAGCCCCTGGCCTCCACGCCGGATCCAGCCAAGATGGCACCCGCTGCATCGGGCGCCTCATGACCAGCCGCGCCTGAGAGAGGAGGGAGGGGAACAGAGCGGGGCCATGATCTGCCCCCATTCTCGCCGCCTAGTGACCTCTCTCCCTGCCTCCCCCGCACGCTATCCATAGCCTCCTTGGGCAGCCCGGAGCACAGTGGGCTGCCGCCCTGGTTCCAGCAGGGCTCAGAAGCATCCCAGGGGCCCTCTCAGAGCAGGCTGCTTTCCCTTGAACTGCCTGGCCAAACTGCACACAGACACAGAGGGAGGTCCAGCTGTCCCATCCTATTGCACCTTCTGTGGACCGATCCCTGTGGGCCCTCTTACAAAATCTGTCTACCAAGGATGATTTGAGCCACATGGTGACCAGACTTGAAACAGCACTGAGCAGTGAGATAGCGGGGGTTAAGCAGGAAGTGTCAGCTACAACCACAAAGGTACTTTCGCTGGAGATGGAGGTGAAAGCCCTGAGTAAAGATATCTCGGGTATGCGGGACACCCAGGACACCCTCACAGACAGGGTCGCACAGCTGCAACTACTCTTAGATGACCTCGAAAATCGCAACCGCTGACGCAATATTACAATCAGGGATCTGCCTGAGGCGACAGGACAGGCAGATCTTAAGGCTACGGTCACAGCCATCTTTAATAACTGCTTAGACCGCCCTGAAGAAACCCCGATTGCCATCGACAGTGTCCACAGAACACTGGGCCCAAGAGGCCCCGCAGAGGATAGACCGCGTGACGTCCTTTGCTGTTTGCACAGCTACTCGGTGAAGGAAGACATTCTGCAAGCAGCATGGCACAAAGGTAGTCTGGACTTTGACGGAGCCCAAATCACATTGCTACCTGATGTTTCTTTGAGGACCCTTCAAATGCGATGCTGCATGTGGCCCCTCCTGGAGAAGCTCAACGAACAGCGGATCCCCTACAAGTGGGGGCACCCATTCCATCTTATCGTCCGCAAAGGAGGTCGGTCCCATGCCGTGCGTCACCCTGTGGAAGTCCCGGCTTTCCTGGAAACGTTGGGGCTACCGCCGGTTTCTATTCCTGATTGGCTGGCATTTGTTCTTCCGCAAAACACTATGGCCACAGCGAACAACCCACCAGCTAGCAGCCAGGTCTAAGGCCCTCTCGGAGCTTATCTCCAAGTTGCATGTGTGCGAGCAACGACACAAGTCCCACCCCAACAGCGCCCTAGAAGCAGAGGTAGGGGAACCAAACTCTTGTGGACCCGTAGAGCGTATTATGAATTCGGAGACAAGTGTAGTAGGTCTCTAGCAAACGCTTTACGGCACAGCGTAATGCGTCTTATATCCCGGACATCTCTTCCGCTACGGGATCCAAAATCCATGACTCAAAGGGTATCGCAGAGCACTTCCGTTCCTTCTATGAGGACCTGTACAATCTGTACCCTCAGTCATCGGGAGACCGCCCCCAAACCCACTCTGAAGCCATTGAATCTTACCTAGCGTCAGCGAGCCTGCCTTACGGAGGAAGAAGTGGAGACACTTTCACAACCAATCTCCCTTGAGGAATTCTCGGCTGCCTTGGCAGGCTCACCCAAAGGCAAGGCGCCTGGCCCGGACGGGTTTACCGTCCCTTACTATAAAGCATTCCAATCCCTGCTAGCCACGCCGTTTATCGCTGCCTTCAATGCCATACTGGAAGGCCAGAACGTCCCGCCGGACCTTCTTCAGGCCAGTATTTCGGTCATACCTAAACCGGAGAAGGACCCGCTGCTCTGCTCGGGTTACAGGCCCATCTCATTACTGAATTGCGACCTCAAGCTGTTTACAAAAATACTGGCGAAGAGGCTTGCACCTGTTCTTGAGCGACTGGTACCCCTAGAACAAGTGGGTTTCATCCGTGGTAGAGAAGCCAGAGACAGCACGATGAGGACTATTGACGTAATAGCCAGCGCCAA
This sequence comes from Lithobates pipiens, assembly GCF_037356315.1. Lineage (NCBI taxonomy): Eukaryota > Metazoa > Chordata > Amphibia > Anura > Ranidae > Lithobates > Lithobates pipiens. The sequence goes on along the minus strand of NW_027507785.1, from coordinate 151,000,730 downwards.
GCGCCTTTAAGTCCCGATTATGTTTTTATCTGTGGATGCCGAAAAGGCGTTTGACAGGGTGAGCTGGCCTTTTCTTCTGGCCACCCTAAGACACCTAGGTCTGCCACCTCCTATGATTTCCTGGATAGCGGCCCTCTACTCGTCCCCTTCAGCAGTAGTGAGAGTTAACAGAGCCACCTCAGCTCGCTTTACAATCAGTAATGGTACAAGGCAGGGGTGCCCGCTGTCTCCCCTTCTATTCGTTCTTTCCCTTGAGCCCCTCCTTCAACACATTAGACTTAACGCCAATATCGAGGGGCTAGAAATGTTGTCATACCACCACAAAGTTGCTGCCTTTGCAGACGACCTGTTGTTTTATATTTCCGAACCTCACACCTCTCTACCGGTACTCTTATCGGAAATAAGACGCTATGGAAAGCTTTTAGATTTCAAGATTCATTTACAGAAATCAGAGGCACTTAACGTCTCCTTATCCTCCAACACCCAGGCCCATACAAGCAAAAAATTCCCCTTCCGGTGGGCGACCCAAGCTATCCAATATTTGGGCACCAAGATCCCCCCGGACCCAAACCTTATTTTTCGGCTGAATTTTCAACCCCTTTTAAAGACGTTCACCGCGGACCTGGAAAGGTGGTCAAATTTGGTAACCTCCTGGTTTGGTAGGTGTAATGTACTCAAAATCAATGTAATGCCAAGGTTATTATATCTTTTGCAAGCCCTACCTATAAAGATCCCCCAATCTTTTTTTAGAGCGCTGCGCTCCATGTTTATTAAGTACATGTGGCGGAATAGACAGCAGAGACTTAGCCGAACATTGCTCCAACGATCAAAGCACAGGGGGGGGTAGGGCTCCCGGACCCTGCATTATACTATACGGCGGTCCACATGAGTAGGACGGTAGACTGGTGCAGACACGTGGCGGATAAACTCTGGGTCCGTCTGGAGCGTGAATCGATCTCGTCCCCTATAGGTATTTCAAACTGGCAGGAGTGCCTGGATTTCCCTCACCCTTGACCCCCATAGTGGGGCACCCTCACTTAGTGCCAGGTCCATCCGACAAATCCTTCCGATTTCAACAAGACAGGGACCTAGCTCGGGCTCCCACTTTTTGGGAACAAGGGACTGGAGGGATGCCTCGGTTTTATATGGGACACTAGGGAACACCGCGTTAGGCAGGTGGAAACTAGCCCAACTTTCCCACTTCCTCAAATCATTTCCACACAGTGACCGCTTCTGCAGATCTTTAACCCTGTTCGAGGAGATGTGCGCGGGAGAGGGACCGATCCGCGGATCACTATCACAATCGTATGGCATCCTCTTGGACCATTTCTCACAGGGGGACCCGCCTTTCATTAGAAAGTGGGAGAGAGACCTCAGTGTTAAATTTTCAATGGACCAAAAGAACCGTGCCCTCCTTTATGCTCACTAGTCTTCCTTGTGTAGCAAGTATCAAGAAATCACTTACAAAATTTTGACCCGCTGGTACAGGACCCCCACGGTCCTAGCTGCCATATTTCCGGGACACAGCCCCATGTGCTGGCGGTGTGGTACGCAAGCAGGTACGTTGATTCATATCTTTTGGGAATGCCCGCAGTTAACCCAGTTCTGGAGACAAGTTCTTAAGATCACTCATGACCTCACCACGGTAGACCTTCGGGATAACCCAGCTGCGATTTTCCTAAATCTAACTCCTATGTCTGGTAAACGATACCGTAAATCTCTATTGAAACACCTTTTGAATGCGGCCAGGGCATGCATACCTAGTATGTGGAAGCAACAGTCCTCACCGGCAGTAACACAATGGTTCGCGAGGATCAGTGACATCTATCGTATGGAACAGCTGACGGCGACCATGGGGGATAGGGAGTGCTTGGTGTTGGTTTAAAGCAAGCGTGTTTGTGTTACATTTGTCTAATGCTGGGTTGGTCCTCTACTGCCTTTCCTAGCGCTTCCTTCTCTGTGGCTAAATACATACCTCATTTGCCGCCACCCCAGGTTAGACGTTATTCACTGTGTCATCTGGTTGGTGAGCTTTCTTCCTACTGTGTTATTTTTTGCCCCCTTTTAGGCATACTGACCATGTGACCCTGGCACACTTCAGGTCTTTGTTTCCTTGTTGCTCTTTGTTCCTTTCCTCACTATCCACAGAGTGACTCTGAGTACAAGTGTAAGGCTGACCGCAGGTCAGCCTGTATTTATAGGAGGAGTCAGGCTGCATAAAGCCTGCTCTCCTCTGCCTCCTCCTCATGGACGTTGGGTCTCGTGTCCCACCCACCCATTCCCTTTTTCTTTTCATTTCATTCATTACATTTCATACTTGGGTATGCCCCCTTTTAGGCATACTGACCATGTGACCCTGGCACACTTCAGGTCTTTGTTTCCTTGTTGCTCTTTGTTCCTTTCCTCACTATCCACAGAGTGACTCTGAGTACAAATAGCCTATTATGACCGCCAGCCACAGGAAAACACAAAACGCAGCAAAAGAGTTCCTGTCTTTTTCACCAAACAGATTCCTGTAACCCTTTCAGAATTTCAAGTAACAATGTTGGTTGACCGTTGTACCATGTTCTATGATCTCATAGTGAAAAAATCTTTTGCGTTTTTTGGTGCCCACTTCTTGTGTCATCGTGGACATCTTCCTGCCCCTCTTTAAAACAGCCTATGTCATTCAAAAACACTTGAGTTCTTCATGGAGTGTTTATCATAACCTGTTGTAACTAAAAAGCTAAAGTTTCACTTGCACTTTTGGCAATTTTCACGCAAAATTTGATGTTAATATGCTGCTCCAGATTCCGGTCAATCATTTTCCACCAACAGCACAGCACATACACGTGTTCTTTCTTCTACTACTGCGTAAAAATGTCAGAACGCGCTCGAGTGCAAAATGCTGTGAAACTCACCATCATAATGCTACGCCGTGGACATTTCTAGAACTAAATTGTCCCACCGTGTATGTTAATTTTGAAAATGCTGTCTTGAGCATATGCCATTTTTCCAGGTCTTAACACATCTCAATGAGAAATAGTGGGAAGCTTTCCTGGATAACATCTCCTACCAAGGAGGTAAGGCAGATGCCCAGATACCTAACTACTTCAGCATTCTGCATTTATCTAGGACATCAAAAATCTGAACAGGTTAAACCAAGCTCATTGCTGCAGTAGCTTGTTTCTGTGTTACTTAGCAGGCCTCTGGCTTTTGTGTAAAAGTGATCTTGGCAGCTATAGGGCCACCTAATCACTATGTCAGTGATATGTAAACGACTGCACTACACATCTCAGATACAGCCATGCATGCCAGAGTGAGAGCACTTATTCTAAGTCCCTCATTTATATAGTTACATAGTTAGTCTGGTTGAAAAAAGACAAGTCCATCCAGTTCAACCCAGGCAGGTAAATTCTTTCTACATTTAGCCTCATGCCGGTAAAGTGCCCCCACCTCTGCTGTGTATTCCAGGCTCCGCTTGCCCATCTATAGGCCCAGGACCCAAATTGCGGGTGCCACCAGGTAGAGGAGAGGGAGGAGAGCACATGTCCGCTCTCCTCCCCTTCTTGTTCCAAACCCGGAAGCGGCATGTATGACGTCACTTCCAAGTCACTGTTGTCAGTGTCCCTGGTGATCGAGGCCAGGAATGAATAATGCAATGTGATCTGCATTGCATTACATTCAATAGAGCACAAGGGAGACTTCCAGGATCTTTTAGACCCTGGGTGTCTCATTAAAGAGAAACGGTCACCAAAAAATCATCACATAGGGGACTTTTTGTTTCCTATGTGATGGAAATAAAAAGTAAAGTTTTTTTTTTTTTCTTTTTAATTGTAAAAATAAAGTTACACCCAAGCACATAAAATCCCCCCTCAAAAAAAACATACAAACGTAAACATACGCGTCGGGAGTGCCTATGCATGAAAATGTTGATTGTGATACACCTTACATATCGCCACACATGCCAGAGCGAGAGCAATAATTCTAGCACAAGACCTTCTCAGTAACACTAAACTGATGACCCATAGAGGGCTTTTAAAGCATAACCTAAAGAAAATATAGGTACTGAAGTTTGTCACCATTTTTTGGGGTGCACCAAAATTTAAAATGGTTGTTAACCCACTGCAATAAAATCATCATCTTCTCTGTACCATAATAACAAGTGTCCCTGTGGTATGTAAAAAATCTGCTGACCTGTACATATATGAGCTCCGCTCCTGGCGCTCAGCTGATGCCTCGCATCTCTTCACTCTCCAGCTCAAAGCTGCAGTGGGTGGGGCCGAGCACCCCCACTGACATCAGGGAGTAGAGGAAGAGAGGAGAGACAGAGCCAACAGTCAGCCAAGCGCCAGGGAGTAGAGCTCATATAGGTACAGATCGGAACATTTTTTACATTACACAGGCCCAGGGACACTTGTTATTATGGTACAGAGGAGATAAGATAATTTAGCTGCAGTTATGAAAGCAGCAGGAGCGGGGGGGGGGGGGCAGGCACTGGTATGAGCAGAGACAGGCAGGGAGGGGAGGGGGGAGGCGGACAGAGGAGAAAGATAGCAGGGCCGTGGATGACGGAGGCACCTAAACAGACTACAGTGATTATCGTGGTCAGTTTGCAGAGGGGAGGGTATAGCCAGGTAGGATCAGCCAGGTTTTTTAGGTGATACAGGGGTCCAAATGACACAGCACAAGCGCTGTGTTGTATAACATGCTTTAAGGCAGGGATTGGCAACCTCGGCACTCCAGCTGTGGTGAAACTACTAATCCCATCACGCCTCTGCCTCTAGGAGTCATGCCTGTGATTGTCAGGGTCTTGCAATGTCTCATGGGACTTATAGTTTCAAAACAGCTGGAGGGTTGCCTCCCCCTCGCTTTAAGGGAACAAGATCTTGTTTTTTTGTTTTGGGTTAACAAACACTTTAAGGTTTGATATGTTTTATATCTATTTACTCAGTGCAACCTCATCTTTTATATTTTACCAAACAACTGGGTAATTCATTGAATTTCTGAGCCCTAAAATTAACTTAAGTGTGTTTTTTACTTTGTCATTATACTGTGCAATAGAAAAAGGTTTGGGACTTTAAGAGAAACATGCGATTTGGAAGCAAAAAAGAGCAATAAAAATTGGATAATGTGGATTTATTGACTATTAACCTGATGCATTACATAGGGCGCAAGGGTACACACTTGACAATCCATAATCCATCATAAATGGTAAATACATATATAGAAAAAAAACATCCCACAGCTCCTACATCAAGATAATTGAATTCATATATAGACATATTGCGCATAATGAAAATTGGTTCAATTATTAGGGTAAAAACAATACAGAGTATATTAAAACTACATGATTGGATATAACTATAGCATCTAAATCTCGACGCGTTTCGTGGCTATTTTGCCACTCATCAGGAGCTGAAGTATGATGAGTATCAGTAGGACAAGAAACAATGTGCCAAACAATTGGTCAGGTTTACATATTGAATAACCGGAGGGAAAGAACGGGATGTGTAGAGACCAAACGCCCATAATTACGGGTCAGGTGATGAGGAGAGGCACGGCAGTGGGTATGAGCGTGGCTGGGAGCATCACCTGGCACGAGAGCTAAGGCAGGCAGAGCATGCTACAATGCAGGGAAGCATAGTGGCAAAAAATAAAAACCAATCAAAAAAGTGATCCTCACCCCAGGATCAATAATTCCATGTTAATATCAACTCAAGACATCTAGCACTAAATATAAACATGATGTAAGTGAATGGGATTAAAAATTACTAAAGGGTGTGACTGCATAAGAGATATGAAAAATTACAAGTAGAATGGGACTATTGTGACATAGTGTATATAATGTATGATAGTGAAGCCATGTTGTGAGCAATATAAATGCTCCAACAGTAGTGAACGCTATAGTGTATAGATGAAAAGCTAAAAAGAGAAAAAAAATTTAAAAACCCGGAGAGAAAAAGACCGCCTGATCCCCCAAACGTGCCAGGTGACACTCCCGGCTACCCTCATACATACTGCCGTGCCTCTCCTCATCACCTGACCCATAAGTATGGGCGTTTGGTCTCTACACATCCCGTTCTTTCCCTCCTGTTATTCAATATGTAAACCTGACCAATTGTTTGGCACATTGTTTCTCGTCCTACAGATGAGTATCTACTCATCATACTTCAGCTCCTGATGAGTGGTAAAATAGCCACGAAATGTGTACAGCTTTAGATGTTACAGTTATATCCAATAATGTAGTTTTAATATACTCTGTATTGTTTTTACCCTAATAATTGAACCAATTTTCATTATGTGCAATATGTCTATATATGAATTCAATTATCTTGATATAGGAGCTGTGGGACTGATGTTTTTCATGTGTAATATTCTAATATATGTATTTACCATTTATGATGGATTGTGGATTGTCAAGTGTGTACCCTTGCGCCCTATGTAATGAATCAGGTTAATAGCCAATAAATCCACATTATCTAATTTTTATTGCTCTTTTTTGCTTCCACATCGCATGTTCCTCTTAACCACTTGCCGCCCGCCCTATAGCAAATGGACGGCGGCAAAGTGGTTTCATAATCCTGACCGAACATCATATGACGTGATCAGGATTATGAGCCGCTGCGCGCCCCCGGGGACGCGCATCGCGGCGATCGTTGTTGCGGGGTGTCAGTCTGACACCCGGCAACTACGATCTCGGTAAAGAGTCTCCGACGGAGACTCTTTACCACGTGATCAGCCGTGTCCAATCACGGCTGATCACAGTGTAAATAGGAAAAGCCGGTGATCGGCTTTTCCTCACTCGCATCTGTCAGACGCGAGTAGAGGAGAGCCGATCGGCTGCTCCTCTGACAGGGGGGGTCTGTGCTGATCGATTATCAGCACAGCCCCCCCCCCGAGGATGCCCACACTGGACCACCAGGGACGCCACCAGACCACCAGGGATGCCAAGGACAAGGTATGCCACCCTAGACCACCAGGGATTCTAGTCAGTGCCACAATGGATGCCAATCAGTGCCCATAATGGATGCCAATCAGTGCCCACAATGGGCATCACTGATTGGCATGCATTATTGATTGGCACTGATTGGCATCCATTAGTGCAATATATTATAATACAATGCCGTCTATCAGTTCCCATCTGTGCCGCCTATCAGTGCCTACCCATGCCCACCTGTGCCGCCTACCCATGCCCACCTGTGCCGCCTACCCATGCCCACCTGTGCCACCTACCCATGCCCACCTGTGCCGCCTACCCATGCCCACCTGTGCCGCCTAACCCATGCCCACCTGTGCCACTTATCCATGCCCATCCATGCCAATTCGTGCCAATTTGTGCCACCTATCAGTGCCCATCCGTGTCGTCCATCAGTGCCACCCATCAGTGCCGCCTATCAGTGCCACATATCGGTGTCCATCAATGCCACCCCATCAGTGCCACTTCATTGGTGCCACCTCATCAGTGCCGCCTTATCATTGCCCATCAGTGTAACCCCATCAGTGCCCATCAGTGAAGGAGAAAACTTACTTATTTGTAAAGTTTTGAAACTGTAACAAAAAAAAACATTTTTTTTTTCAAAATTTTCGGTATTTTTTTATTTGTTTAGCAAAAAATAAAAGCCGTAGAGGTGATCAAATACCACCAAAAGAAAGCTCTATTTGTGGGAAAAAAATGATACAAATTTCATTTGGGTACAGTGTAGCATGACCGCGCAATTGTCATTCAAAGTGCGACAGCGCTGAAAGCTCAAAATTGGTCTGGGCAGGAAGGTGTTTAAGTGCCCGGTATTGAAGTGGTTAAAGTCCCAAACCTTTTTTTATTGTATCGTGCCGATAGGGATGGAGGCTATTTTGATGTAATTGTCCTAGGCCTCATTCAAAGTCCCAACCCTTCCACCATTCCATGTTAACCAGGGATGGAAGCATGCATTTTTTGGTTTAGCATTCAACTGATACATGTAATCTATGTACCAAGCTTGTTCCTCTCCCCTTTTCCCTGCAAAACTGCGAGATAGGATTTGGATAGGTTCTTTAAGTATTCTGACATAACACACTAATGTCAGAATCAGCCTCTCTGCCTGCAATATTGTGGATTATGATTGGGAAATGTTCCCTATTGTGATAATGTTTGTACAATACTTTGATTTATTCATACAGTTTCACTAGTTTCTTGGGGTCTGCTGTTGTATGGGGCGTGGATTTCCCCGTTTGGGGGATCGGGCGGTCACCCTACTGCGCATCGACATCATGCATCTGACGCCACACGTCTGACGTTAACTGACGTCATTATGTGGGCACCATGAATCCATCTCGCGCTCGGTAGGAGGGATTGAGATATGGCACCACTCGCTGGGGGGGGCGGTTCCCTGGGTGATGACGCTACCCCCCATTTAGTCGCCGGCGTGAGGTTGGCAGCATCATGCGGCTGCAGTGAAGCACACACAGATAAAGTAAACAGTTTGGAGATCTCTGGCTTATAGGTACAGGCACCACCAGTACGATGATTGCCGCTTTTGTTAACACAGTGCACTGAGATGAAATGAACATCTAGTTCAACACATCAAGATATTGTCTCACAGTACACTTTTTTTTCTCTCAGGTTTTTTAACTTTTTCTCTTTTTAGTTTTTCATCTATACACGATAGCGTTCACTACTGTTGGAGCATTTATATTGCTCGTAACATGGCTTCACTATCATACATTATACACACTGTGTCACAATAGTCCCATTCTACTTGTAATTTTTCCTATCTCTTATGCAATCACACCCTTTAGTAAGTTTTAATCCCATTCACTTACATCATGTTTATATTTAGTGCTAGATGTCTTGAGTTGATATTAACATGGAATTATTGATCCTAGGGTGAGGATCACTTTTTTGGTTCGTTTTTATTTTTTGGCACTACGCATCCCTGCATTGTCGCATGCTCTGCCTGCCTCAGCTCCCGTGCCAGGTGACGCTCCCGGCCACCCTCATACCCACTGCCATGCCGCTCCTCATCACCTGACCCGTAAGTATGGGCGTTTGGTCTCTACACATCCCGTTCTTTCCCTCCTGTTATTCAATATGTAAACCTGACCAATTGTTTGGCACATTCATCATTCATTATGTGCAATATGCCTATATATGAATTCAATTATCTTGATGTAGGAGCTGTGGGATTGATGTTTTTCATGTGCAATATTCTAATATATGTATTTACCATTTATGATGGATTATGGATTGTCAAGTGTGTACCGTTGCGCCATATGTAATTCATCAGGTTAATAGCCAATAAATTCACATTATCCAATTTTTATTGCTCTTTTTTTCTTCCAAATTGCATGTTTCTCTTAAAGTCCCAAACCTTTTTCTATTGTATCGTGCCGATAGGGATGGAGGCTATTTTTATGTAATTGTCCTAGGCCTCATTTAAAGTCCCAACCCTTCCCCCATTGCATGTGATTATACTGTGTGACATAAAACATTGAAACTACCACTATTTTATTCTTAAGGGTGTCTGCTTTCAGAAAATATACAATGTTTTGGGGAGTTATGTAGTCTTCAGGCCCAAAATTTTTTTTTAAACTTGTGCAAAAAACGCAAAAACAGCTCTGGCAGAGAAAGGGTTAAAGGATAAGTTCACCTTCAGGAACATGTTACATGTTCAACCTATTTTTAGGATGGAACATGTGACATGTTCCTGCAGCTCCCTGTGACAGCAGTACGGGGGAGAAGTTAATCGGTATCAGCTGTCACTTTTTGAAAATAACGCAGCTGTGCGGGGCTCCTCCCACACAGCTGTATCATTCATTTACAGACTTCTGTGAATTAATCAAATACAAGTACCGACATCCTTTATCCACTGTCCATCAACATCCACTGTTGAGCGCTGTGGTAGTTCATGGATTCTTCCTGTCGGTGTGAAACTGCCTGCTCGTACGATGAAAGGCCAGACAGCTTACACTGACAGCCTGCAGGAGTCCTGCATTGCACCCCCATTGCATCTGCTGAAAACGTAATCTATAGATAATTTAATTTACAGTAGTTTGTCACCATCTCAAACCATGCAGAACGTATTACTAATGTTCAGATAAAGGAACATCTGGGTAGCAGTGACCATAACATGATTTCATTTGATGTTAGCTGTAAGCAAAAATCACATACGGGAAAGATAAAAACACTTAATTTCAAGAGAGCAAATTTTCCAAGGATGAGGGCTGCTCTCCAGGACTTAGACTGGGAGAGAATATTGGCACCAATGGGCACAGAACAGAAATGGGAATTCTTCAAAAAGCTTGTTTGTGATCTCACAGCAAAGTATATTCCCATGGGCAATAAGTTTAAAAGGTTAAAAATAAAGCCGATGTGGCTCACGGCCAAAGTTAAAAAAGCTATAAACTATAAAAAAAGAGCTTTCAAAAAATATAAAAATGAAGGAACACTAGTGTCATTTAAATGTTACAAGGAATTTAACAGAATATGTAAAAAGGAAATCAAGGATGCAAAAATTCAAAATGAAAGACAAATTGCAAAAGACAGTAGGACAAACCCCAAAAAATTCTTCAAATATATTAATAGTAAAAAGGTTAAGTCTGAGCATGTAGGCCCTTTGCAAAATAATCTGGAGTGGGTGACTGGGGACAAAGAGAAGGCTAACTTATTAAATACTTTCTTCAGCTCTGTGTATACAAAGGAGCATGGGGGAGCTCATGTCCACAATGGGGGTGGTACTGACGCAGCCCCTAATCCACAATGGCTCATAAGTGATATGGTCCAGAAATATTTGGACAGAATAAAGGTGGAGAAAGCACCTGGACCTGATGGCATCCACCCACGGATCCTAAAAGAATTGAGCTCTGTAATTTCAAAGCCATTGTATCTAATTTTTAGGGACTCATTAATGACAGGAATAGTACCACTGGATTGGCACAGGGCCAATGTGGTGCCTATATTTAAAAAGGGAACAAAGTCTTTACCAAGTAATTATAGACCCGTTAGTTTAACTTCTATAGTTGGGAAGATACTGGAGGGATTAATAAAAGACCACATAGATGAGTTCTTGCAGGAAAAAAATATTTTGAGCAACAGACAGCATGGATTCATGAAAGACAGAAGTTGTCAGACAAACCTGATTTCTTTTTATGAGGTGGTAAGTAAAACCTTGGACAGAGGGGTGGCGGTGGACGTGATATATTTGGATTTTGCAAAAGCATTCGATACTGTTCCGCACACACGGCTCATGTGTAAGGTAAAGTCTACAGGTTTGGAAACATCAGTTTGTAGATGGATAGAAAACTGGCTAAAAGACAGAATTCAGAGAGTAGTGGTTAATGATTCTTACTCTGAATGGTCTAAGGTTATGAGTGGTGTACCCCAAGGTTAAGTGCTGGGACCCTTACTTTTTAATATCTTTATAAATGATATTGGGTCTGGGATCAAGAGTAACATTTCCGTCTTTGCAGATGATACCAAGCTATATGGTGCAATAACGTCCTTACAGGATGTCACCAATTTACAAGCAGACCTCAATGCTCTGTCTAATTGGGCGACTATGTGGCAGATGAGGTTTAATGTTGAGAAATGTAAGGTTATGCACTTGGGGGCTAAGAATATGCATGCATCATACACGCTAGGGGGAGTACAACTGGGGGAATCCATAGTGGAGAAGGATCTGGGGGTTTTGGTAGATCATAAGCTCAATAATAGCATGCAATGCCAAGCTGCGGTTTCCAAAGCGAGCAAAGTCCTTTCCTGTATTAAGAGAGGTATGTACTCCAGAGAGAGAGATATCATTTTGCCCCTGTTCAAATCATTAGTAAGACCTCATCTGGAATATGCCGTTCAGTTTTGGGCACCAGTTCTCAAAAAGGATATCGGGGAACTGGAGAAAGTGCAGAGAAGGGCAACCAAACTGATAAGAGGCATGGAGCAACTCAGCTATGAGGAAAGATTAGAGGAACTGAATTTATTCACTCTTGATAAGAGGAGATTAAGGGGGGATTTGATCAACATGTACAAATATATAAGGGGTCCATATAGGGAACTTGGTGTTGAGTTATTCACTTTAAAGTCAACAAAGAGGACAAGGGGGCACTCTTTACGTCTAGAGGAGAAGAGATTTCATCTCCAAATACGGAAAGGTTTCTTCACAGTAAGAGCTGTGAAAATGTGGAATAGACTCCCTGCAGAGGTGGTTATGGCCAGCTCAGTGGATTGCTTTAAGAAAGGCCTGGATTATTTCCTAAGTGTACGCAATATAACTGGGTACTAAAATTTATAGGCAAAGTTGATCCGGGGAAAATCCGATTGCCTCTCGGGGGATCAGGAAGGAATTTTTTCCCCTGCTTTAGCAAATTGGATCATGCTCTGCTGGGGTTTTTTGCCTTCCTCTTGATCAACTGTGGGTATAGAATTGGGTATATGGGCTGGTATATGTATGTGTGTATGTATGTGTGTGTATATATATATATATGTATATATATGTATGTATGTATATGTGTATATGTATGTATAGTATATTTTTTTATTTATTTTTATTTTATTTTTTTTGGTTGAACTGGATGGACTTGTGTCTTTTTTCAACCTGACTAACTATGTAACTATGTAACTATGTAACCATTCCATGGACGTGTGTAATTTTAAAGAGTGACACGATTGGTATGCATTTACTAAACATATAATCGCCATTGTTAATTTGTGTTTGAAAAACTGCTGCGCAAATATCATATGACATAATCTCTAGGGTCTCTGCTTAAAAAAAAAAATATATATATATATATATATATATATATATATATAAAAAACGTTTGAGGGTTCTAAGTAATTTTCTAGCAAAAAATAAAAATGCAGATTTTTACATGTATGAGAGAAATGTCAGAATTGGCTTGGTTTTAAAGTGGTTAATAGTGTCTAGGCAGGTAGAGGGGACAATTTTGCTAAATTTATCTTATAGCTGGAGACATGCTCAAATCTCTCCATCTCTTGGAAGAAGGCTGGAATACAGAGGTCCTGGTTTAGTGACAAAGAACAACAAGTCTTCAGCACGCACTGTGACTTGAAAATACTTTTTTCTGACCATCAGGCTTGCGATGTCCAAGTTGGCGCAGACACTCTATACTAGGGAATCTAGTGTTATAATAAATATGAAAAGAGACACTAAACAATATAATTTGCCAAAAATCATCCATACACATCCAATAAATATTGACCCTGTAGTCTATTTTTCCTCAAAATTATACTAAATCCTCCAAAATCTGGAACCCCTCCTGTTCCCTCCTACTTACATTTGTTTGGAATGAGCAGTGCACATTAGTTGTGATCACGTGCACTGCTCTATGCAAACTACAAATGCCTTAGTCCATAGTCCTTCTTGGGAGTGAGCAAGAGAGGATGTTCCTACATATTCTGGAATCATTTACAAACATAACAAAAGGTCAGATCAGAGTTGCAAAAAAAAAAAAATGTAATTTAGAGATTTGAAGGCTAAAAGAAAGAGTGTACTTTTGAGTTAAGAATATATACTTGAATATCATTTTTTAAACAAGATTTCATTGTCACTTTAGGGTGAAGCGGGGGCATACCTAGTGTGTTCCATTTTAGTGGGAAATCAGGAGATTTATACATTTGTTTACCTAACTCCAATTGGAGAACCATTTCTATAAGAAAAACTGCCAGTTCACTTTGTAAAACCTTTTCCTGTTGTGGCATCACACACACTGGGTTGTGACTTTGTCCCCCCAATCCGATAGGACTGGTTAGCTATAAGTTTTGAAGAGGAGACCACCACAGCATTCTTCTTTTTTTCCTCACCTGTTAGGACTGAATGGATAAAGCTCCGGACCCCTTACCGCATCGCCCTAGCCAGGTTCAGCCTCTCCTGGATAGAAGTATCTGTCTGTACAGTCTCTAAATGAGCTATAGTATATGCAGGGAACCCCAACCTGATGGTCTCAGGGGTCTATATGTTCTGGTGCCATACAAGCCTTAAACAGGCTTAAACTAACTGCAGCGACCTCCACTTTTTGCCTACATTCTCATTCACTCTTCCTTATGTTTTCTTCTGACTACACGCCTTGCAGACTCATCTCCCTCTTTACTCGTTTTTCTCCTCTCGGTTGCTGGGCTTTCTGGTTCCTCTATCCCTTTGCCTTTCGCAATATGGCGGGTATGGCCAGCTCTGTGCATGCGCGACCGGAAGTGACTCGGGCGTTAAGCCCATTTTGCCAATTCTAAAGATGGCATCGGGTGCCACGAATCACAAGGGCCTTACTTCACTTCCGCTGTGACCACTACATTTTTAAAAACCGGCTTTTTTCTCTACAACCTTGACAGACTGTTCTCCATTCTGTTCCAGCCTGCACGATTCCCTCCCCTCTACTGCCGATCGGTCTCCACTATACCACACTGGCACGGCCTGCTTATTCCCTTTTTTTCCTGCACTAAATTATTTCTGGCAAACCTTTTGTTTTTTCTCCCGTGTAATAATTTTGAATTACTTAGGTGTATACTGTCCTTTGCTCATGAAGGCTGCTGCCCCAGCAGACCACCCACAGCCTGTAAGGTAAGGGGTGTCATGCTTGGTAAGTAGTGAAGAGGAGAAAAAGAGAGCCATACCACTAACATCATCCTATTCTGATAGCCCTGGCAGGTCATCAAGATCTTCCCACTCTAAATACAGAGAACGTTCACCATCAAGGCACACACGTTCTAGAAGAAGTCAGTCAAGAGCCCCCTCCCATCACCATCATTCCCATAGGAAATCATCAACTACAGCTAATGCTTGCTGGGTATGCGGGGCTTAAGCTCTCCCTGACAAGCTGGCATGCCAGGCCTGCTTCGAGGAGGCAACCAGAGAAAAAGATGGATCCAAGGGAGATATCCAATATTATCAGAGAATCCGTAAATGAGTCAATGCTACAAGTATCAGCTAAAGACCCGAATAGACCAGTTTAACCACTTGACAACTGGGCACTTAAACCCCCCTCGTGACCAGACCAATTTTCAGCTTTCAGTGCTCTCACACTTTGAATGACAATTACTCAGTCATGTAACACTGTACCCAAATTAATTTTTTGTCCTTTTTTTTTCCCACAAATAGAGCTCTCTTTTGGTGGTATTTGATCACCTCTGGGTTTTTTATTTTTTGCGCTATAAATGAAAAAAGACCAAAAATTTTGAAAAAAATGCATTTTTCTTTGTTTCTGTGATAAAATTTTGCAAATTATTAATTTGTCTTCATAAATTTTGGCCACAATTTATACTGCTACATATCTTTGGTAAAAATAACCCAAATTGGTGGATATTATTTGGTCTTTGTGAGAGTCCACAAGCTGTGGTGCAAATCATACAAAATTGATCACATCACATGTACTGGTGGCCTATCTCATTTCTTGCGACCCGAACAAGCCAGGAAAGTACAAATACCCCCCAAATGACCCCTTTTTGGAAGTAGACATTCCAAGGTATTTAGTAAGAGGCATGGTGAGGTTTTTTGATGTCATTTTTTCCCACAATTCTTTGCAAAATTACGATTTTTTTTTCACAAAATTGTCGTTGTAATAGGTTATTTCTCTCACTTGGCATGTGTATACCACAGATGACACCCCAAAATAAATTCTGCTACTCCTCCTGAGTATTACGATACCACATACGTGGGACTTTTTCTCAGCCTACAGCCTAGCCACTCAGAGAGGCTCAACATGCAAGGAGCGCCATCCGGTGTTCTAGGAGCATAAATTACACATCTAACTTGTTGACTAACTATTACACTTTTGAAGGCCCTGGAGCACTAGGACAATGACATGTGACACTGACGTGGAACTGATGACAGATGGCACTGATACGTGGCACTGATGACACGTGACACTGATGTGGCACTGATGACAGATGGCACTAATACGTGGCACTGACACGTGACACTGATGGCAGATGGCACTAATGTGTGGCACTGATGACAGATGGCACTAATACGTGGCACTGACACGTGACACTGATACGTGCCATTGATGACACGTGACACTGATAACAGATGGCACTTGACACTGACAGGTGGCATTGATGACAGATGGCAATGATACATGGCACTGATGACAGATGGCACCAATATGTGGCACTGATGACATGTGACACTGATATGGAACTGATGACAGATGGCACTATGTGGCACTGATGACATGTGGCACTGATGACAGATGGCACTTATACGTGGCACTGATGACAGATGGCACTTTATGTGGCACTGGAGACAGATGGCACTGACAGGTGGCACTGGGGCAAATGGCACTGACAGCTGGCACTGGGGACAGATGTCACTGACAGGTGGCACTGGGGACAGATGTCACTGACAGGTGGCACTGGGGACAAGTGGCAGTGGGGACAGATGGCAGTGACATTGTGGAACCTTTATTTTATGGGGTTTTTTTTACCGACTAACGGCCGCTGCAGCCGTTCATCTCTCCCTCCTCACACGCTGTCTGTGTGAGGAGGGAAAGCCGGCAATGAGAGATGATCTCATATGTTTACATATGAGATCATCTCTCATTGGGCACGCTGATCGCGCTGTAAACGGCTGCTGTGATTGGCCATTTACAGCGATCTGTGACTGGCTGTGTCCAGGGGACACGGCCAGCACAGAACTTCCCCGATGCATGCTTGCGGGAGCGCACAATGCGGAAGTAAACAGGAGGACATCCAGGTATGGCATCCTGGCAATTGGCGTCCGCGCTGCAGCTGTCTTTCGGCTATAGAGCGGATGCCTCCTGGTTAAAGCATCATTGACTGTTTCAGGTATTCCTCAGATGATTCATGAGACAAGGAAGAGTTGCAGGCATCCACAGGGTTTGACTTGGCTTTAATAGATCCATTTGAAAAATATGTTAGCCCTTGTACACACGGTCGGACATTCTGACAACCAAATCCGTTGGATTTTGTCCGACGGATTTTGTCCGAAACTGTTGCATACACACGGTCGGACAAAATTGTTGGAAAATCCGATTGTACATAACGTGATGATGTTATTTCGTTATGACGGGACTACGTTCAGGCTAGTAGCCAATAGCTTTGGTCTAGGAATTTGATCTGAGCATGCGTGGCACTTTGTCCGTCGGAGTAGGCTACACATGATCGGAGTATGTCCGATCGGAGCATTTTGTGGGAAAATTTTACGGACAAGTTGGAAAACTTGGTCCGTCAGATACTCCGACGGAAACAGTCCGATGGAGACCACACACAGTCGGATTATCCGACAAAACGGTCCGATAGGACACATTCTGTCGGAATCTCCGACCGTGTGTACAAGGGCTAAAAGAAGCGATCGGTAGGGAAGAATCAAAGGAAGCCCCTCCTAAGCTCAGAAAATACTTTCTGAATTTAAAGAAGGATCCAGTGACCTTCCCATTCATTGCGGAGCTAGAAGATTTAATAAAAGACGAATGGCCAAAACCAGACAAAAAGTCTAGCCTTATATGTTAGCAAAATTATACCCATTAAGGGAACCAAATGTAAACCCACTCATCTTGGCACCACTGGTGGACACATCCCTAATGTGCCTGGCTAGGCATGTAACCTTGCCAATTGAAGACGCAGTAACTTTTAGGGAAGTATTAGACTGAAAAAGTTACCCTTGACCTTAAAATAGCCTACTTATCACCAGGAGGTGCCTGCAGACCAGTGATCACCCTAGCGGCGGTGGAAAGCTAGCTGGACTTCCAAAATCAAAAAACTGCTTTTGGAAGCAGCCGACCAAGAGAAAATAGTGTCCGCTCTCCAAGAGCTCAGACTAGCGGGAGACATTGTGGCAGAAGCATCAGTGGATATAATAAGATCAACAGCAACAGCCATGTTGGCATCAGTCATGTCCAGAAGAGCACTGTGATTAAAAGCCTGGGTTGCGGATGTGGCTTCCAAGACTAACTTGTACAAAATACCCTATGACGGAACTAATTTGTTTGGGTCAAAGCTAGACTCCGCCATCTCAAAGGTCACAGGTGGTAAGTTGGGACTTATTCCTTCCAACAGAAGACCAAAGCAGCAAAAAAATCCACCATTTAGACGCAATCTTCCCAAGAGATATAGGAAAACAAGATCACTAGGCCAGGGAAAGAATTTAAGCGAAATTGGAGAAATTCGCAGTCATCTTTTTTGAGGATACAAAAATCAAAACTTCCCATCACAGGGAATCAACAAAAGTCGCTTTGAAGGTGCACGCCCAGTCTGCGATAGTGGGAGCCAGGCTCTGGCTATTCATGCAGGTCTGGGTGGACCATATAAAAGATATGTGGACAATAGTCACCATCGACTCAGGTCACAAGTGGAGATTCAAAACCAAAATTCCCAGAGATCATTTTTAAACTACCAAACTTTCATCATCTCTTTAAAATCAAAGGCTCTTAACCAAGTATGTCCTAGAGTTGCTATAGAAATGGGTGGCTGTAGAAGTTCCACTCAGAGAGGAAGAGCTTTTACACTCCACTTTTTCTTGTGAAAAAGAAGAAGGGAGATCTGCGGCTGGTATTAAATCCCAAAAGCCTCAACGGGAAGATCCTAGTCAAATCCTTCAAGATGGCAAGCCTCCAGTCGATATTACTGGCAATAAAGATTGGATGCTTTCAATCAATTTGTCAGACGTCTATCTACAAGTTCCTATACAACAAACCTTTCAAAAATACCTTTGCTTTGCGGTAAAACACTTTCAAGTACAGAGTCTCCCATTTGGAATATTGACTACCTCCAGAAATTTCACGAAAATTCGATTACCAGTGATAGCACACCTGAGGGAAAGAGGATTAAGAGTCCACCATTATCTTGATGATAACCTCCTCCTAGCTGACAGCCAGCAGTCTCTCTTCCAAAATTGGGAAATACTGATATCCACACTACAGCAATTTGGGTGGATAATAAATTGGAAGAAAAACTTGAAACTGACTTAGAGAATTGCAGAACTGAACATCAACTCCAACACGGTAGAACTCCCTCAGGAGAAGATAGGTTTGTTAAATAAAAAAATAAAGAGATTAGTAAACGCCTTAGATGCTGGGCTACGAGGAGAAGATGGGGAGGGCAGTTGGTGGCCTTTCCACCCCCTCCCCTAATAACTGTTTACGTTTCACGTATCCCCTCCCCCTCCCGCTTCCCTATGTTTCACTCATCCCCCATTCCTCTTCTCATTCCTGCTCTCTCCCCCGTCCCCCCCTTCTTTTTTCTTTCATTTTATACTATTTCTATCCCTTTTATTTTCTCTCTTTCCGCTCTTACACTAACCAATAAGGGTCGGGGGCATGGGCTGAGGGGAGGACCTTGGGGTCGGCCCCCTTAGTGCATGCCACCTTCCAAAATAAACTCACGGAAGATATATTCTACTTTTGAGCAGAGACCCACCCTGGGGGAGCAGTAGACAATTGGGTAGGAAGAACTGTGATCATACACCAACCTCAGGCTGGGAACAGTTTATTTTTTATTTTATTTTTTGAAGACGCCATATAAACGTAACTCCTGGAGGATGTTCTCGATTGTATAGATCTGGTGGCTTATGAATCTGTATGTTAAAGTGTACTCTGTACTGGTTCTCCGATTGGAGCTGTGTTGTATTGTAATGGCGTATCTGTAATGCTTTGCATTTTCATAAATAAAAGAAAATTCTTTATGGAAAAATAACAAAAAAATAAAGAGATTGATGGCAGCAGTTTACCTACCTGCCAGAGCAAGTCTGAGCATTTTGGGATCAATGCCATCCATTTTCCCAATGGTCCAGTGGGCCCAATGGCACATAAGGACATTCCAAAATTAGTTTTTGACGCAATGGGATGGAGCATCAATGCGTCAACCAATCCATATCAACAAAACAGTGAAACAATCTGTATGGTGGTGGATAAACCATACACAGTGAAACAATCTGTTTGGTGGTGGACCCGAGTCCGCAACCTTAAATGTCATTGGCATATTGTTCTTCCTCGACTTGAAGTTACCACATTGGATGCTAGTCTGCAAGCATGGGAAGCTCACTATTGGGACCAAGTGGCCCAGGGACATTGGCATTTCCAACCACAAGGCATAGTCTCAAACATTCTGGAGCTCAGAGCCGCCTTTCAAGCCCTCCTACATTCAGCCCATTCCTCAGAGGGAAAAGCACCCTACTACACATGGACAACAAAGTGGCGGTAGCCTACATACAGTGACAAGGTGGTACCAAGAGTAGCACACTCATGAAGAAGTACACCCTATCCTAAACTGGGCTCAGATACATTTGGCAGACTTGAAGGCAATATACATACATTCCAGCAGTACAGAACCAACTTGCAGACGAGCTAAGCAGAATCTTCATTTTGAACAATGAATGTCCTTGAGTCATCAAGCCTCTCTCCTGACACACAAATGGGGTGTTCCCAAAAATCGATCTGGCAGCAACCCCAATGAACACCAAGTGTCCCAAATTCCTGGCGAGAGCTGCCTATCCAACAGCGTCAGGAATCGACTGCCTACACCAACCCTGGAATTTCCATCTGGGATATACATTTTCCCCCAATACCTATAACAGCAAGATTCCTGGCCAGACTCAGAAGTTCAACGTCCACGGTAATAGCTGTAATACCGTTCTGGCCAAGGAGGCCGTGGTTCACAACCATTCTACAGCTGAGTAAGGAGGACCCATTACCTCTTCCGGTGACATTGGATCTGCTCTCACAATGCCAGTTTCTGCACTCAGCACCAGAAAAACTCTGATGGCACGGAAATTGAAAGGGAGAGGCTATTAAATCAAGGATGTTCACTTAAGGTGGTAACTACCTTACAACAGGCCAGGAAAAAAGGTTTACTTCATTCACACTCAACAATCCTGGGATCCACTGTCACCCACAGTATCACAAGTTCTCGAATTTCTGCAATTAGGCCTAGAAGGGGGTCTAGGTTCTAAAACTCTCTGCCTTATTGGAAATGATGGAAATCAAATGGGTTTCAATACAGTTCCAAAGAGCATGTTTAAAAATAAAACCGCCAAGGAAACCAACATTTTCTACATGGAATCTATCCATAGTCTTTGAAGCACTGTCAAAAAAATTTTTTTCCCATAGAATCAATATCCCTATGGGACTTAACGTTGAAATTGACTTTCCTAATTGCCATAACCTCAGCAAAAAGGGTATCCGAGTTGCAAGCTCTTTTAATAAAAGAACCCCCATCTGGTCTTCTACCCTGATAGAGTCGTAATTAAACCTTCGAAGCAATTCATACCTAAAGCAGCATCTGCTTTCCACTTCAATCCAGAAATAAACCTACCAGTGTTTCTCACTAGCCAAGGAGATCCACATCCATTGGATATAAAAACTATTATTACTGCATACTTAGAGGCTACTAGCCCATTCAGAAATGCTATAAATCTTCTGGTCATACCTCACGGCCCTAAAAGAGGCCAGGCAGCATCTTCACGTACAATAGCCTCATGGCTAATAAAAACCATCAAGAAAGCATAAGCAGTACAACATCTTCCAATACCTGAAGACCTAAAGGCACATTCTACCAGGGCAGTGGCAACCTCCAGATACAATATGCAAGGCAGAAACTTGGTCCTCTAGAACCATGGTCATGTCACATTACAGAATAGATCCTACGCAATTAATGACTGTCGAATTCGGAAGATCAATTATTCAAGCTAATTCTTCCATATCCTTCTAAGCACCCACCCATATAGCGAGTTATTTCCCAGTGTGTGTGCTGCCATGATGCGACAGGAAAACGGAAAATTGTATACTCACCTTTCCGTAATTTTGTTTCTTTTTTTTTTCTTTAACTTTCTTGACGCATCATAAGGCAACACACAGATGGCCACCCATTTAAGGTGATAGATACAGAGAATGCTGTGGTGGACTCCTCTTTAAAACGTATAGCTAACCAGTCCTATGAGTCCTATGAGGACAGCGGCTTCTCTCCCCCTCTCCACCCATTTCTGCTTTATCTCTCACACTGTCCCATGTCTGTGGGAGATCATCTGCTCTAGTCTAGGGATCTTAGAGCCTATTCCTGCTCTGTATAGTGCCCCCCTCCCTTCATGTGCCCTTCTCTCGAACCCCCTCCTGCCTACCTGCACAGCCAAACTTAGTGCTGTTCTCTCCTGTGTCTCTGTGCTGCTGAGACTGCCTCTACTCAGCCAACAGGTAACAGTAACTTTCAGGCTTCATATCACTGCTAATTGTGTAGACACCTGTTATTTCAGATTCTTTTTTTAGTAAGGGCCCATTCACCAGAGGTGCAAACGTGCATCTCCCATGCAGGGCTGTCGTTTTTCAGCAAGGGTGTACATACGTGTTGTGCACATCCCCATGTCAGCATCCCATTTATATCTACTGGGACATGAGGCTGCATGGACACAGCCTCCGTATCCTAATATGACATGCAGGTGCAGGTCCCAATAGAAGTGAATGGGACGCTGGCACAGTGATATGCACACAATGCCCATCCATCCCAGTACTGATAAAAGAGAGCCCTGCACAGGACACACATGTCTGCTCCACATGTGAATGGGTCCTAAAGAACTCCTGTACATGGAGGCTTAGTGAGCTCCCCAGGCATAAGAAAACAACAGAAGCTACTAAACCTGGCCAATGATGGATGAAAATGTAACAAGGACCGGAAAAGTTTCAATCCTTCTATAGTCATTCCTGCTAAAGAGTCATCAATTTAATGATCAACTTCTTAAAACCCAGCAGAAATGTTTCCTTAGATTTGCAGAACTGACATCGATGTCTCAGGGGAAAGGATTCCCTCGTCCACCTTAGTTGTGTGGATTGGGGAGATCCATTCAATTTCTTTCGAAAAGACACTGACTGATAAAAAAATAAAAACAATCCATCTATGGCCAGCCTCCAGCTTACCTTACGTTATACAATGCGATTGTACAATATCTTTTGGATCTACCACCAACTATGTAGTACAAAGGCCTGCTTGATTGGATACTACTTAATTGTTTAGGTTGTCTATATTTTACAAAGTTTTCATAAATCTAAAGGAGATTTATAGTATAGTGTTCTTGTGTACTAACAATGACAAATGTTTTCCCTGTTATCTTTATTCTCACCTATGCAGATTTGTTTGCCCAGGAGCTTTGTTTGCCCAGGAACTTTGTTTTGAGTTCATTAAAAACCCTGACACATTGTCTAAAGCTGGTTACACACTAGGGTTGCACCAATACCTGTTTTGTACCAACAATAGCTGAAGTACTTGCTGATACCAGTTGCCAAAACCTTTGCGGTGCGGTTTGAGCCAATACAAAATGAGTGGGCTCAAATCGCACAGTAAAGAATCACATGTGATTGGAACAGGAATGTGGTGCGATTCCTGTCTGAATCACATGTGGTTTCCCACACCACTCCTGTGTGAACCCAGACTGAAGTCAATATGACAAGATTGGGTTCACACAGCAGAGGTGTGGGAAACTGCATGTGATTCAGACAGGAATCGCACCTCATTCCTGTTCAAATCACATGTGATTCTATACAGTGCGATTTGAGCCCACTCATTTTGTATGAGCTCAAATCACACAAAAAGTATTGGTTTTAGATATTGGAGCATTTTGCAAATGCTTAGTATCAGCAACAATACCGGTATCAGTGCCAACCTAGTACATGCTATTTTCTTTCCAGCAAGCTGAACAGATTCCTGCATCCACTCAAAACAAGGTGGATGGAGGAATCTCCCCTCTGTGTCATTGTACTCTGACAGCAGGATTCCTCCACCGCCAGAATAAAATGCTGCAGCCCACAGATCATAGTTCTAGAGCACCATTCACAATCTTCAGAAATCAACCCTGGGCAGCCAGGTTACTCATTACTGACCACGAACCAAGCCGTCATCAAAGCAATGTAAATAGTAATACTGGTACACTCTGCAACCATCACATGTTTTTTTGTGTGCCTCAAATGCTTCTACTAGGTCCGACCCCTGTGCTCTGCGGGGGGGGGGGGGGGGGGGGGGGGGGGCGCATTTTGGCATCTTCGCCCTGGGCACTGGAATACCTTGTCCCACCACTGTCTGGGGGCGATGAAGGATCAGCAGAGAATCTTGGTACACAGTTTTGTTTTAAATCTGTGTTTGGGAGGGAAGCTGGCCTGTAGCTTTTACATGACAAGGGGTTTTTACCCTCCATAGGAACAATGATTGTGCCTGGAAAGTGTCTGTGGGGATTGGAATAGTAATATTTTTTAGCAACAGACCTTAACCACTTCCTTCCTCTCCCATAGTCATATGACGTCTCGCATCCTGGGTGGGCATCATATGATGTCTTTAGTTTCCCAGTAGCATAGAGGGTGCGCCGCCTCACAGAGGAGCCGATGCGCGTGCCTGGCTGCCGCAATGTCCGTCGGGCACCTGTGATCGCTCGTGACAGAGCAGCAACATGGATCTGTGTGTGTGTAAACACACAGATCCATGTCCTGTCAGGGGAGAGGAGACAGATCGTGTGTTCCTAGTATTTAGGAACACCGATCGGTCTCCTCCCCTAGTCAGACCCATCCCCCCCAGTTAGAATCACTCCCTAGGTAACACATTTAAGATACCCTCCAGCCAAGGGGAATGAACATAGAATTAGACCTCAATTGCTTCTTAACTAACTTTTAATAGTTAACTGTTTGCCCCAGCATTGGATAATGCTGGACGAACATTCCGTAGTCGAATGTTATCCATACACATACATAACGTTACAGGATCCCGACAAGACCTAACCACATATATAAGTAGCCTATCTGCCCCAACATAACACCTTATGGCCCACACCTTCGGGTTCAGGTCGAATGTTATTCATTCAAAATACATTAGATGTGTCGGAATTACAACAAGACTTATCTAAATTATCTAAAAGTTCCCCTGTAGGAACCAAACACACAGTCACAAATATTACAATCACCTATAGGACGATGTTAAATAGACCTTCTTAACACCTCCATATACATCTATATCTTTTTAAGAATTTTATTTAATTCCTCCCCAAAAAACTTTCCTCTTGAAAAACTTTCCTCTGGAATAATTTCTTCATTTATATTTACATTTTAGTATGCACAAAAAAACTTTTTTAAACATATTAAAACCCCTTAAATAATTTTTATAATTTTTATAATTTTTATAATTTTTATAATTTTTATAAATTTTCATGCGTTTTCTTCAGTATTAATGTGTACCCCCCCTTTTTTATGTATGAATTTTTATGTAAGAATTTTTTATACATGTATGAATCTTATATATGTTATATATGTATTCCTATACATATATTTATTTACTGTATTTTTAGTGTCATTTTTGTTTTCTTATTCAATATTCCCCAGATAGAAATAATTATAAACGTCCGGTTAAATGGGAAAAGACTAAGGAATGTCATATAAATCGAGTGTGGTTTATGGGTAGGCTGCAGTGCTCCAAGGCTAATTATATCTGCCTTCCCTAAGGGCGCTAGGGGGAGTAATGGTATTCATCC
The DNA here is from genome assembly GCF_037356315.1 of Lithobates pipiens. Taxonomy (NCBI): domain Eukaryota; kingdom Metazoa; phylum Chordata; class Amphibia; order Anura; family Ranidae; genus Lithobates; species Lithobates pipiens. The sequence continues at coordinate 150,975,315 of NW_027507785.1, read as the reverse complement.
CCAGCAGAGTAAGGGCACCCCACACCCAAAATGGCGCTGTTATTTCAGCGCAGGCGTAGTGGAGCACTGCACCCTATTTAAGCAATAAGGTGCACCAATATGGCCGCTCCAGAGGACGTCGTAGTGACGAAACGCGTAGGGCGTGGCCACGTTGTGTGCACTCGTTTGAGACGAACGGTGGAGTTTTTTCTATACGCATATGCTTTTAATGTAAAATGTGAGTAGATTTTAATATTAATAAACGAACGATTTGGTTAAGAACGTATTACACTATGGATATGTCTTCCCTTATATAATTAACGCTGGATACCATACGGACGGAATAACGAAGCTTCACCCAGTGCACCAGCAGCAGCCAGAAAGCGACACAGTGGCTTACATTGTGAAGGTCCATCCAGCCCCACAGGGGCATTAACTCTGGTGAGAGCATTCACATACTATAGCACAGAGTGGCGCACCGGGGATGAAGTTCTCTAATTGAAAGCCCGCACTATTTGCACGAGTGAATCAAATACCCCCCATTGACTTTTTGTAACAATTACAACAATAATCTGAAGAGGCAGTACTATCAAGCCAAATATTAATTTTGGACTTATATTGGACACAGATGCGTCTTCATGCGATTATTGGTTGAAAATATTGTCTATTTGCACATTTAGCGTCTTCATGCGATTTTATGGTTGAATTATTTTTGATCCTTGGTTGTTCTGACCTTTAGTTGCTTTTTTGCACATTTTTTGCACATGTTTGCACAATCTGTTTTAAACTAACATATTGTCGAATATTAACATTATTTCCACTATTTTGCACATTTAACCACTTCAGCTCCGGACCAATAAACACCTTAAGGACCAGAGGTCTTTTTGCAATTTCGCACTGCGCTGCTTTAACTGGTAATTGCGCGGTCATGCAATATTGCACCCAAACGAAATTTGCGTCCTTTTCTTCCCACAAATAGAGCTTTCTTTTGATGGTATTTGATTGCCTCTGCGATTTTTTTTTTTTGCGATATAAATGGAAAAAGAGCGAAAATTTTGAAAAAAAAAGATATTTTCTTCTTTTTGTTATAAGAAAAATCGAATAAACTAAATTTTAGTCATACATTGAGGGCAAAATTTATTCAGCCACATGTCTTTAGTAAAAAAAATGTCAATAAGCGTATATTTTTTGGTTTGCGCAAAAGTTATAGCGTCTACAAACTAGAGTACATTTTCTGGAATTTACACAGCTTTTAATTTATGACTGCCGATCTCATTTCTTGAGGTGCTAAAATGGCAGGGCAGTACAAATCCCCCCCAAATGACCCCATTTTGGAAAGTAGACACCCCAAGGAAATTGCTGATGGGTATGTTGAGCCCATTGAATATTTATTTTTTTTGTCCTAAGGGATTGAATAATGACAAAAAAAAAAATGTCACTAAATGATATATTGCTCACACATGCCATGGTTATATGTGAAATGACACCCCAAAATACATTCTGCTGCTTCTCCCGAGTACGGGGATACCACATGTGTGGGACTTTTTGGGAGTCTAGTCGCGCACGGCACCCCGAAAACCAATCACCACCTTCAGGATTTCTAAGGGTGCAAATTTTTGATTTAACTCCTCACTACCTATCACAGTTTCGAAGGCCATAAAATGCCAAAATAGCACAAAACCCCCCCAAATGACCCCATTTTGGAAAGTAGACACCCCAAGCTATTTACTGAGAGGCATGTTGAGTCCATGGAATATTTTATATTTTGCCAAAAGTTGCGGGAATATTACAAACTTTTTTTTTTTTGCACAAAGTTGTCACTAAATGATATATTGCTCACACATGCTATGGGCAGAAGTCAAATTACACCCCAAAATAAATTCTGCTGCTTCTCCCGAGTACGGGGATACCACATGTGGGGGACTTTTTGGGAGCCTAGTTAACTAGCTACCTAGCGACACTAGCGACACTGATGCAGCGTTCAGAAAAATTATCGCTTAGTGACACTGGCAAAAGGGGGTGAAAGGGTTAACTAGCGGAAATCAGGGGGTTAAAACCATTATTGGGTAGTATATCGGGGTACCTAGCGCTATAAAAACCTGGCGGTGAACCTAAAAAAATAACTAACTACCTAGCGACTGTAGCGACACTAATGCAGCGATCAGAAAAACGATCGCTTAGTGACACTGGCAAAAGGGGGTGAAAGGGTTAACTAGCGGCAATCAGGGGGTTAAAAACATTATTGGGTAGTATATCGGGGTACCTAGCGATATAAAAACCTGGCGGTGAACCTAAAAAAATAACTAGCTACCTAGCGACACATGCAGCGATCAGAAAAATGATCGCTTAGTGACACTGGCAAAAGGGGGTGAAAGGGTTAACTAGCGGCAATCAGGGGGTTAAAAACATTATTGGGTAGTATATCGGGGTACCTAGCGCTATAAAAACCTGGCGGTGAACCTAAAAAAATAACTAGCTACCTAGCGACTGTAGCGACACTAATGCAGCGATCAGAAAAACGATCGCTTAGTGACACTGGCAAAAGGGGGTGAAAGGGTTAACTAGCGGCAATCAGGGGGTTAAAAACATTATTGGGTAGTATATCGGGGTACCTAGCGATATAAAAACCTGGCGGTGAACCTAAAAAAATAACTAGCTACCTAGCGACACTAGCGACACATGCAGCGATCAGAAAAATGATCGCTTAGTGACACTGGCAAAAGGGGGTGAAAGGGTTAACTCTAGGGGCAATCAGGGGGTTAAATCTTTATTGGGGGGTGATAGGGGGCTACCCTGGACCTAACACTAACTGTCCTGACAGTTTTTACTGTCACAACTGACACTGAATGCATTGATCAGTAAAGAAATGATCAATGCAATCAGTGACACTGTGACTGGGGGGGGAGGGGGGGCGGGGGGGGATCGGGGGGCGATCGGGGGGGGGGGTCGGGGGGGGTTTGTGTGCCTGTGTGTACCTACATGTCAGTGTAGTGTTCGTGCAGACTTACTTTTACTCTTCTCCTCGTAGTCCGGTCAAAAAGACCGCCCCGAGGAGAATGACATCACTTCCTCCTTCCTGTGTAAACAATACACAGGGGAGGAAGCTTCTCATTGGCCAGGAGCGATCCAGAGGGGGTGGCCGAAAACGAACGGCCATCCCCTCATCACGGAGCGCTCCTGGACCGAATCGGACCGCCGTAACCAGCGGGAGGGGGTCCGATGGGACCCCCCACCCGCTGGAAGGCAATCACGTAGATGTACGTGATTATGCCTGCCTGTGCCATTGTGCTGACGTACAATGGCAATACGGCGGTCCTCAAGTGGTTAATGAAGGTTTACACGTAGGTTGATACGTATAGGATAATTTAACACCCATTTTTGGTTTTAATTATAATGGAACATGAATGTTGACTCCACATTAATCACACACAATTTGTTTTGGATAAAATTGCTTTAGGATATCTCTGCACGGTATCACCAACAGTTTTTTTTTTTTTTTTTCTTCCTTTTTATATAAAAAATAAACACTAGGATTTGATAAGTTAACTCATCTCATCACTAATAGGGTTTAGCGCCATAACCTTTTATTTCACAACACATTTAACCCCTTGATCCCCCCTAGTGTTAAAGCCTTCCCTGCCAGTGACATTTATACAGTAATCAGTGGCTATTTTTAGCACTGATCGCTGTATAAATGTCAATGGTCCCAAAATAGTGTCAAAAGTGTCCGATGTGTCTGTCACAATGTCACAGTCATGCAGATCAAATCGCAGATCACCCCCATTACTAGTAATAAAAAAATAATAAAAATGCCATAAATCAACAACCTATTTTGTAGGCGCTATAACTTTTGTGCAAACCAATCAATATATGCTTATTGCAATTTAGAAGAATACATATCGGCCTAAACTGAGAAAAAAAGTTTTGTTTTTAAAAAATTGGGGATATTTATTATAGCAAAAAGTAAAAAATATTGTGTTTTTTTTTCAAAATTTACGCCTTTTTTGTTTATAGCGCAAAAAATAAAAACTGCAGAGGTGATCAAATACCACCAAAAGAAAGCTATATTTGTGGGGAAAAAATAAATAAAAGTTGAATTTGGGTACTGTAAGGAAATGTATAGTTACTCTTTAGATATTGTAAGGTAGAGTTACCCCTCAGGTCTGTTTTAGAAGATAATATTTTAGAAAATGTTTTCATCTCATGCTAAGCTTGTGCTAAAATTACCATACGTTCTAAGGCGAAGTGTGAAGCAGGATGCGTCTGCAGTTAGTTGCTGGACATTAAGAACATATATTGTGACGTTGAGGCTGTCTCTAGGCAGAGTTACTATGAATATCTTTTAGGTTAATATTAATCGTATATTGTATTAACATAATGCTTGAATGTGATTAGTTGTTCATGGTGCCTTCCCCCTATATGACCTCTTTTTGTTTATTGCATATTATTGTGTGAAGCCGGAATAAACCTTTGTATTCTTGATCATCCACACTGTGTATGGTGTCTTGACTACCCGGCCAGTCAGAGAGGTTTTCCATTGACCACTAGAGCCCAGCTCGAGCAGAACTAGAGGCGAGTACCTTAAAGAAATGGTACCAGAAGTGGGGTACAGTCATTAAACAAGGTAAGCTTTCTTTAACCACTTGCCGACCAGCGCACGACGATGTACGTCGACAGAATGGCACGGGCAGGCAAATGGGCGTACATGTACGTCCCTTTAAATTTGCCGCCCTGCCATCGGGAGCGCGCCGCCGGCGGCGCGGGAGCGCGCTGGTCGGGACCCCCGTGAGTCCGGTTGCGGGACCCGCGGACTCGATCGCCGCGGGCATCCCCGCGATCGTCTCACGGATTGGCCGAATGGAGAAGTGCCGTTGTAAACAACATTTCTCCATTCTGCCTAGCAACTAGTGACGCTGATCTCTGCTTAATGTGATTGGAGCAGAGATCAGTGTTCACTAAATGAAAGCCCAACCCCCCCACAGTTAGTAACACACCCCTAGGAACACTTAACCCCTACACTGCCACCCACTGGTTAACCCCTTCATTGCCAGTGCCATTTACACAGGAATCACTGCATTTATATAGCAGTGATTACTGTATAAATGACAATGGTCCCAAAAATGTGTCAAAAATGTCCGATGGGTCCCCCACAATGTCGCAGTCACAATAAAAATCGCTGATCGCCGCCATTACTAGTAAAAAAAAATAATAAAAAATTATTAATAAAAATGCTATAAAACTATCCCTATTTTGTAAACGCTATAACTTTTGCGCAAACCAATCAATAATCGCTTATTGCGATTTTTTTACCAAAAATATGTAGAAGAATACGTATCGGCCTAAACTGAGGGAAAAAAATGTTTTTTTTATATATTTTTGGGGGATATTTATTATAACAAAAAGTAAAAAATAATGCGTTTTTTTCAAAATTGTCGCTCTATTTTTGTTTATAGCGCAAAAAATAAAAACTGCAGGGGTGATCAAATACCACCAAAAGAAAGCTCTATTTGTGGGAAAAAAAAGGACGTCAATTTTGTTTGGGAGCCACGTCGCACGACCGCGCAATTGTCAGTTAAAGCGACGCAGTGCCGAATCGCAAAAAGTGGTCTGGTCTTTGACCAGCAAATTGGTCCGGTCTGAAAGTGGTTAAGATTACTTTTTATAAGTCTTTTTGAAAAGCTTGCCTCGTTAATACTGTACCTTGAATGAACACTTTGCGATATTTAAGACGATGATAAAAATCTTTGTCTTTGGAATAAGGTAGCTTGCTCATTTAAGGAGTATGAAATATTGAAATCCTCGCTAGGTTGGCCGGGATTAAGGATAAGAATATAGACAAATAATTGAAAATTCAAGTTTTCGATTATAAAGAACTGGTCATTGGAAACCTCTAAATCAATGTCAGGACATTGTCCTGGGTATTTATTGTTAGCAGGACTCTGCCCCGAATGTTTAACAGGCCTATTATTTGTATACAAATAATCTCAAACCTATTTGGTTTCTAGTGTTGTTGGAGGTTATTATCACAAGATAGGAAAGAGTCCTTTGTTCTGTGAAGGGTACCGCAGATACAGACATTAAGGTTCAATATACATAATACTTTTGAATTTCAAGAAGGTCTAACTGTTAAAGGTGTCAGGAGTACTATTGAATTTAGAACTGTTGAAAGATTTGTGGTTTGTCCTAAGTCACTGATTGTATGTTCTGAAGCTGATGTGTATAAATAGAGTTACAATATAAGTTAAAGTATAAGAATTAAACATGGGAAATCTGCCGGTAAAGGGAGGTTCAGAAGGTAAGCCGGATCAGCCCAGTCCCTTAGATTTCGTGTTTGGGAACTATGGAAAACATTATACTGAACCCTTCAGGAAAAACATATTAACTAGATCCCATGCTCTATAAATTGCAGGGCTAACCAAATGCGGACCTTGTTCTGTAGAAGAATGGGAGGAGGTTACTAAATTGTGCAGGCAACATAAACAGTATAATTATCCACCATTCCCTTATGATAAAGAATATATGACTGAATGTTATAAAGTATGGTTTAAAGCATTGAAGGAATATAGAAAACGGTTCCCTCATCCCCTAGAAAAGCCCCTTCAGGAGCAGACATTGACCTCTGCCCCTGTCCCTTATGTAATGACTCCCATTTTATCACTGAAAACTGTACTGAGGGCTGCTCTATGGGAATAAATGGGACAGATGTTACACACAAAACAAAAGTAGAACTCCCGGTCGTCCTCCAAATCAACCTAATGACAAACGCCCCGTAGAACCACTTCAGGTGTCAGACTTAAAGGATAGACCCTTAACCAAGCAAGGTTTTGCCATCCTCACTGATTGCCCTTTATGTCTAATGGGAAGGGACCTTATGTCCTCATTGAGGATAATCATTAAATTTGATCCACAAGGGGGAATGACTGCTAAATCAGCCACATGTGACCTAGCAATGTGAAAAAAAAAAGAGATATAAATTTTACTTTATGTCCATACCAGGGCCTCACCCAATATGGGCAAAGTCCAAGACAGATGTAGGACATGTCAAATATACTCCCTAAGTCCCGACTTTCAAACCTAACATTACACCCTTCTTTCAGAAACAATACCCACTACACACTCAAAAACTACAGGGTATACAGCCAGAAATTGAAGAGTATTTACAAAAGGGAATCCTTAAACCCATCATCAGTCCCTGGAACACCGCCATGAATCCTGTTAGAAAGGCCAGTGGGGAGTGGAGAATGGTGCAGGAGCTACGTGGATTAAACATACAGCCCCTACCGCCTTTGGTTTCAGACATCACCGGGATCTTTGTTAACATTCCTGCCACATCCACCACTTATACGGTACTAGACTTGTCCAATGCTTTCTTTAGTATTGATGTAAATGAGGATTTTCAGGAAATCTTTACTTTTGGGGCTCAGGCCAACTGACCTGGAAGCATCTCCCTCAGGGATATGTGGACAGTCCGGCAGCCTTCTCCATGGTTTTGAAAGTCACATTGGATGGCTGGGTGCCACCCCAAGGATCTGTCCTACTACAATATGTGGATGACATACTGTTGTGTAGTGAGAGTGGGACACAGTGTGCAGAAAACTCTGAGAGCCTGATGACCCATCTAGCCCTCGATGGCCACTTGGCTTCTCGGAAAAAAATCCAGTGGTGCAGGGATAAGGTGGAATACCTAGGATGTATTATCTCAGACGGGACACGACAGGTATCCCCTGAACGAGTCAAGACTCTGACCTGTCTCGGTCCCCCGAAGGACAAGGCCGCGCTCTTTCCTTCCTCGGCTCTATCGTTTACTGTAGGCAATGGATCCCAAATTGCTATTTTTATGACTCAGTCCTACGTCCTGCCACCGCATTGACTGCCCTTAAACAGGTCACATATACTAAGGAAATTACACAAGCCTTTAACTCTTTGTTACAGTCCTTGGCTAGTGCCCCAGCACTGGGCTTACCAGATTACAAAAAATCCTTTGCGCTATACTGTGTAGTCAGGGGCCCTGCATTCGCTGCGGTTCTAGTGCAAATACACGGCACTCACTACTGCCCCATGGCCTATATTTCAAAGAAATTACCAAGCCAAGTCCAGGGCATGCCTGTCTGTCTACAAGCTGTGGCTGCTTGTGCAATGACTGTAAAGGAGGCATCTAAAATTACTCTCGGCACCAACACCACTTTGTATACCACACACACTGTAGTACCTCTTCTATAAAATATGTCAACTCAACATATGACAGCCCAAAGATCTAGTGGTTATGAGATAGTGTTATTAAACACACACGGACTTACAGTCAAATCATGCTCTGAAACTACCCCAGCAGTCAGATTGCTACACTCCTTACTCAGACTGCCCATTGCAATCAGACTCCCCTCCTGACTTCCCCTCCACAGCATCTCTCCTACAAAGAAAAGCACAACCTGAAGACATAGATTGCTCGGTCCTCGCAGGTTTGACACGCAATACGGATGGCTTGTGGTAAAACAAGTCGGGAGTCATAGGTATCCCAGAAGCTGTTGCTCCCTTGATTTTGTCATACCTTCATGGCCCCGGACACATGGGAAAAAAAAATTAGGTCCCTTGCAGGATATACAGATTAATTTTACACACATGCCCAAATAGAAAGGTAATATCAAATATCTTAGTAGACAGCTATTCCCGTGACAGAAGAGACCGCGGGGATAGCCACTAGATGTTTAATCAATGGTTGGATAAGTAGGTTCGGTTTGTCTGCTACCATATACTCTGACTAGGGAACCTGCTTTCACAGCAAAACTCACCCAAGAATTAGTGAAAGTTCTGGGGTTCTGGGGATACAATGGAAGCTCCACATCCCTTACCATCCCCAGAGTGCAGGAATAGTGGAAAGAATGAACAGAAACATTAAAGACAAGTTAAGGAAGGCCATACAGGGTAGTATGAAAAAAACTGGCTCCATTTCTTGCCAGGGGTACTCTTCCAGATAAGGACCACCCCCCCCCCCCCCCATGCCAGGACAGGACTCTCCCCTTTTGAAGGCCAGCACAGGAAGCCCCTAAGATAGGTGAAGAGTCTAACCTATATTCCTTACAGGAAGAGCACGTGAAACATTTGGTAAGTAGTCTTACTGAAACCTATGAAAAGGTTGCTGTCACCTTTCCTCCTCTCTCCACAGAACCAACCCATCCCTTCATATCAGGAGACAAAGTGCTGATCAAACAACTTGCAGTCTGCAAGCAACCAGGCCCGGTCTTCCAAGGTCCATTTGAAGTCCTCAAGGTTTCTAGGACAGCAATGCTGATGGATTAAAGCCTGCAATGGATCCATGCATCAAGGTTGAAGAAAAGCCTACAGATGAAGGAATCAGATGCTCCCACCAGTAACTGTTCAAGAAGAGACTCTGCCACTATTAACCCTTGTCCCCTCCCACAAGACCCCTTAGCCACCCGAACCATTTTTGCCATAAACTTTCCCCGTTAGCCAAAAACGTGTACCACCCAGACAATTTTCCTTCTTTCAATTATATCTGCCATGACTATGTTCTACTCAGAGCATAAGTGGTACAGTGAGTGATCAAGGGGAGACAAGGGTCTCCCATGATCAAAGGAGGGATTGTAAGGAAATGTAGAGTTACTCTTTAGATATTGTAAGGTAGAGTTACCCCTTAGGTCTGTTTTAGAAGATAATGTTTTAGAAAATATTTTCATCTCATGCTAAGCTTGTGCTAAAATTACCAGACGTGCTAAGGCGAAGTGTGAAGCAGGATGCGTCTGCGGTTAGTTGCTAGACATTAAGAATATAAATTGTGACGTTGAGGGCGTCTCTAGGCAGAGTTACTATGAATATCTTTTAGGTTAATATTAATTGTATATTGTATTAACATAATGCTTGAATGTGATTGGTTGTTCATGGGGCTTTCCCCCTATAAGGCCTCTTTTTGTTTATTGCATTTTATTGTGTGAATAAACCTTTGTATTCTTGATCATCCACACTGTGTATGGTGTCTTGACTACCCGGCTGGTCAGAGAGGTTTTCCATTGACCACTAGAGTCCAGCTCGAGCAGAACTAGAGGAGCGCACCTTACAGGTACAGAGTTGTATGACCACGCAATTGTCATTCAAATTGTTACAGCTCTGAAAGCAGAAAATTGGCCTGGGCAGGAAGGGGGTGAAAATGCCCTGTATTGAAGTGGTTAAAAGAGGAGCTCCAGTTAAAGACACACCCACCTGTCCCAGGATTCAGAGATGTGGTCACCCGAACTGTCGCTTCTCTCCCTCTCCTCTTCCCGATTCCAGCATTTCTGTAGGCACCCAGCTGTGACAGCTTGTGGCTTCACAGCCGGGTGCGCACTGAGCATGTTCGAGTCAAGATGCTCCTGCTGAATGGTCCAGCAGTATTCTGAGATCTGTGACGTGTCCCAGAAGGCTGCAGGCAGGGAGGGGGAGACGAGAAGTGGGAGCAGGTACCTGTCAAAACTAGATACTCGCTCACTCCCCAAAAAAATGACATGCCAAATGTGGCAGGGGTGGGGGTGTGCTTAAAGTGGAACTCCCCCTTTTGGATGGAGATCCACTTTAAACTGATGGCATTCATTAGGATTACCCCAGATATAGTCTACAGACATGCAACTTGGTAAGTAAGCGACAAGTCATTATACATGGGATACATGGTTAATCCATGTAGGAAAAAGGACACTAACAGATGTAGATTGTGCAATTATTGCAAATATTAAATTACACTACATCTTATTTTACCCAATAATGGTCAGTTTTTTCCTAAAAATAACGTTCACTGCCAAACAATAGTAGTAACATATATACTAAAATGTCAATGAAGGGCATTCTATAGTGGGAAAAACAAGCATCAATTTTAAAGCGGAAACGATTGCCACATCTATTACACCGATGCTGGCAACATGTCTACTACTTTATATGATTATTACAATTTTCTGAAATCCATCCAGATTCCAGGGGGAAGGGTGAGATTTGGGAGGGGGGAGTTAATCATCTACTAATATGATGGATTTATAGTTTAAAAGCTACTGCTAGGCCTGGCTTCGATGAATCCACTAGTTTCAAGTCATTTCTATGAGAAAGCTTATGCATCCTGGGTAATAAAATGCAATGATATACGAATATATAATTCTGGCAACACTGTAATTGTGGATAATATATATTTTAAAGGTCATTATTGTGTTTGTGGCAACCCTTTTATACTTCAGCTAAGTGATATAGATGTAAGCACGTTTTCCACAGGGCTAACTGCTTGTAATGCCTGGGAGGATCGCACCCTCAATTGGTGTTTCCCATTTAACATTAGGGAATGTGGCCACAAGCAGGGATTTATTTTTATTCTTCCTTTATGTTTACATCTAGTGCCTGGGTTCCTTCCCTCCCCTGGTTGTAGCAGCTTCCTGGCTCCTTTCTTGTGGGTGGGCTTTGGAGTTATGGGGTGACTGGCTTTAATGCTGCACTCCCAAATGAGGCGCAGAGCCTATTTTGGTGCCAAGTGTAGGGGGGGGGTATAAGGAGGCACAAATGTTCACCACATTCTCTGTTCCTTGAAGGTGCGAGTGCTGTGGTGATGGCAGTAGACTGATATCTCTTTGAGGAGGGATGCCCTTGATACCTTTATAACAGCATTATACGAGTATGGACTCCACAGACTATAACTAATTTTCCTTTTTCTTTTATCATGCCAGCAATTACTGCCTTTAGGTTACTTTTGTATGTTTGCTTGTTTGTTATTGGTTTGAATAAATTATGTTTGGTATAATAATAGTTGGTATACACTTTTTTAAACATTTGTTTGGTAATTTTTGTGGTTGCTACTGTTATTGTGCATATGGTATCTTGCTTATTGTTTGTGTTATATTCATACAACCAGGGTTCTGCCCATATACTGTAGGTGCTCTTGCCAAACACGCCTTGGGGTTTCTACTGTAAGTGTAATTAGTATATATTGTTATTACAACTGCAAAATCTTTTGATCTATATACCATCGTTAAGTAAAATATCACTTCAGAGTGCTCCTTGATGAGTTTTATGGGATTTTTAATTCTTTAATTCTTTAATTCAACTCGGGGTTGTACTATTTTAACTACAAGGGGCTTAATAGTATCGTGATGTTGGCGGTGGTGTCTGCGATCTATGACTTCTTGTATGTGGACGTGGGGCAAAATGGCCGGATGTCGGATGGTGGAGTGTTTGCACGGACGGAGTTCTACTGGCGTCCCCAGAGTGGAAGTCTGGGCTTGCCACCCCCAGAGGAGAACCAGGAAGGACTCCCGTTCGTCTTCGTCGCGGATGAGGTGTTTGCCCTGGCGAACCATCTGATGCGGCCTTTTCCGATGAGGAACCTCACCCCAGACAAGAGGATTTTTAATTTCCGCCTGTCCAGAGCCCGAAGAGTGGTGGAGAACACTTTTGGGTCTGCTACACATACACACCTTGTTTTTGTTAACTAATGTATGTAGTGCATTACTGACCAAAATCTTGCTCATTTTCAGCACCATGGCAGGAAAATTGAATGATTGTGAAAATTAACACATCACTGTGTTATTTACTAAAGGCATATCCACTATGCACTACAAGTGCATTGCAAAAGTACACCTGAAACTGCACTTGGAGTGCAAAGTGGAGTTGCCTTTAGTAAATAACAACCATTGTCACCGAAAACAACAATTTTACTCCAAATACATCTTTTGCGCAATGAAAAAGGAAGCCACACATTGTTGATAATTTAACTTTTTAATCAAAGCACACTCACCTGTGCATTTAGAAAAGGGTTTTACAAAAAACCAACAAATTGGGTGTATCAAAAACATTATTTCAGGTATTTTTTTGTTTACTTGGTGTTTTTGTGTAAACAGTCATGTTTCAAAGCGTAACATACAGAACACAGGAACTTACAAAGTTCAACGTTCAAAGTATGTACAAACTGGGCTGAAAATCCAAATTTGGAAGATGCACAGAGTGTGTCAACATGTGCTATCTCCCATCATGGGGGATCAATGTACATGTTTTGGGGCTGCAACCCCTTCATCTCAACCACTTTCCACAAAACACGTACATTGATCCCCCATGATGGGAGATAGCGCACGTTGACACACTGTGTTCATCTTCCAAATTTGGATTGTTCGAAAATACAAAAGTTGTGGTTTAAAAGTCAAAAAATAAAACCCTAGCTAGTTTGGGCTGTTTCACACTCTCCCCAAAACATCAATGATGTTCTTCATTTTATTTTTAACATCATTGATGTTTTGCTGTATATTTTCTAAATCCTGATTGCACCCCATTATCTCCCCAATCAGGATCTGGGCACTTTCACTGGTAAAATGGGATTCTTCTTCCACATCACCTACAAAACAAAGCAAAAAACACACCATGTACTATAAATATGGTGACATACATTGATGAGCTTACCGGAAGCTGTGTTCTCCGACAGTCACCTGTTGTGGTGACAATTTGTCCAACTTCAACCTTCCTCCTGCTCCTCTGCTTCTGGTTTTGTAATTTTGCCTTCTTTGGGAGGGGTGTGGTCCCTGGTGTCCTCAGACTTCCTGAGTCTTCTCTCCCCTATGAGAATGTTAAAAAGGAATAATTAGCACACAGAGGGCAGAAATAGGAATATAAAACATTGCTTGGAAGTGTTGTACAATTGTGTTTTTTGGCCGAGTTCAACGGTGAGAACATTATTGTGGACACTTTGTTAAGCTGGAATACTTACCTGCAGAACGATGTTTCTTACGAATGAATGAAACCATGAACTTGAAAGTGGCCATTTTAAACTGCACAACATGAAATCAAAGCACATGGAGCAGTATGCAAGCAAGAATAATCATATGAACACACAACAACTACTTACTTTTTTGAAGAACACGCTTGATCCTTCTGTACTGCTCATGCTCCCTCAGTTTCAGGTCTGACCAGCGTTTTCTCAGTTGATCCTTGGATCGGCGTACCCCAAAATTCTTCTGAAGACTCTTCACGACTTTAGTCATGATCTTGGCCTTCCTGATATTTGGGTTGGGGTAAGGTCCATACTTCCCATCATAGTCGGTCCTGTTCAATATGTCCACCATCTCCAATATCTCTACAAAAGACATATTTGAGGCCTTAAATCTTCTCTTCCTGGATCGGGACGTTTCAGGCTCCGGGCTTTCCTCACCCTCCTCCTCGTTAGTGGAACTCTGATTGCGCACCTGCGTTCTCTCCGCCATGTGCTCTCCCCACCGCGCCGAAAGCGAAGGGGCAGGGAATAGTCTAGAAAGAATGTCAGGGATGGGCGGAGCTTCACGCATGCGCACTGTATATAAAAACGCAACACGCGTGTGTCGTCCGTGCGATCTGTGAACAGAGTGAGGAGCTGACGCGACGATCGTGCAAACGAAGGTAAAATATTGAACTTGGTACATCACTAGACTAGACTGCTTCTATCTAGGCCGATGTTGGGACAAGATTAGGAGGGTTTATCATGGCATTATTAGTATTTTAGGGTTTGTCTTGTGTTGTGTCTTGCAAAGAAGATGGATCCCTTCAAAAACCCCAATTTTATGGGTCTATTCCTGGAACTGTACAGGGAGCTGCACTGCCTGTGGCAGATCAACAACCCGTTTTATCACGACCGAAGAAAGAGGAACGCAGCACTGGAGAAACTTCTTTCTTTGGTGCGGATCATGGTCCCCACGGCAGACATGGCCTATGTGAAGAGTAAAATTGGTGTCATGAAGAGTATATATCTTAGGGAGAGAAAGAAGCATCTGGAGTCCTTGAGATCAGGAGATCCAGATGCCATTTATTACCCCAGGATGGTTTAATTCCAGAGGCTGCATTTTCTGGTAGATCAGGGGGAACCCAGGCCACTACTCTCCAGTCTTCCTTCAAGGCTTCCTTCACCCCCAGCTGAGGCTTCCAATGTCCAACCTGGGCCTTCCAGGCAGCAACATGTGGTGGGGCCCAGCTTGAGACAGGTATTGCATTGTTTAACATATTTCTTGTCGTACATTTAATGATGTTAACTAGATGTTCTTATTGATCAGTAAGTTGTGATTTAACAAAGTGGTTTACATATCAATAGACATTAGTGACCAAAAATGATTGGTACGAGAATGAAAAATGCTGGGCTCAGAATGATAGTCTGTTCTATTTGGTAACATTCAATTTTCAACAGTCATGAGCTAAAAATGGTGTGATTGATGTGCAAAAAACTAAAACTATGTCCCATTTTCATATACAGGAAGACCTCAGTCGGGGGGAGGCTGTGGCAAGTGGCAGCCAGGAGGTCGACCAACGCCCTCCTTCTCCTCCTCCTGCCACAACTACAGGAGCCCAGCCAAAGCCTGGAAGGACGCCTGGTGGGAAGTGCCTAAGGAAGACGAGAGAGTGATGGCCTGGGTTCAGTCTGGTCTGACAGAAGATGCAGCCTCTTGAAGAACCACATCCTGGGGCCATAGATGGCATCTGCTTTTCCTGATCTCTAGGACTTCTGGACCAGACTTCTCTCCCTGAGATATGTACTCCTCAGGCCACCAATTTCTCTTTTTCTAATTAGTTCATGTCTGCCCTGGGGGCTAAAGGCTTCGCCGAATTAACAAGTTTCTCCAGCGCTGCCTTCCTCTTTTAAGTTGTTTGAGACCTAAATAAAGGTATTTTTTGTTTGAAGAAATACTTGCGTATGTGTTTTCCTTCCAAAAGGACCGTTTATTTGTGAGCAGGCAGGTACATTTCAAAAATACAAAGTGAAATGAATAACAAGGGGCACCAACACTAAACAACCTCCTGTAGAATAAAAAAGAAAAAAAATATATAAAAAAGTTAATAATGTTGTTGTGGTAAGTTTACACACAAAACACACCCCAAAAAAATGGAAAGATGAGCAAACTGTCAAAAAAGGAGATGTTTAGGAAAAAAAACAAACACAAAATTCACCCAAAAAAACAATAAACAAAAAATTAAATTGTGTAGATGTGACGATTTCAAAAATTGTATTGATGAAATGAGTAAAAAAGAGTCAGGAAATACGTTCGGGAGAAGTGTGTGTGGCTATGAGCATCAAAAGAAGTTCCTTCTTGCAGCATTGTAAAGAACAAGAGAATGCGCTTCATGAAAGAATTTTTAACATTGCAGCGTGACGAATGTGCTAAATCGATTACGAGCAGTAGTTTTACCTGAGCGAGCGCTTCCGTGTCCAAATTTGATTGTGAGCATGCGTGGCACCTTGTCCGTCGGAGTAGACTACACATGTGTCAGGGAAATAGGCGTTACCTCGTAAGGTACGATCGTGTTAACGCGCGTCAGCGCCCACGAAGACGCAATGTGATTCCCAGACGAACGCCTGATGTAGCTTCTGATCAAGTGCGAGTACGCGGGGTAGGACGAACGCATAACGTTACACGTCGTAGGCGTACGAACGCGATGGCGCGCTCACGACGTAACCCAAGCGCCGTGCCTATTTAAACGTTCACCTGACAGTGCCGCATTGCTGGTTTATCGTCAGCTTCTCCTGAGTACCTGTGCCTGTTATCCCTGCTGTCTGATCTCCTGTTTACCGACCCGGCTTGTTTGACCTGCTTCTGCTATTCTCCTGGCTCCGACTTCTGGCTTGTCCCTGATACTCCTTGTCTGCTCCCGGCACCCGACCTCGGCTTGGCTTGGCTTCCGTTTCCTGGTCTCCAGCTCAGGATCCATTGCTCTCACCTCCGGATTGATCTCCCGTGTTTGACCTTCGGCTTGACCCTGACCCTGCCTTGGACTTCCTTGCACAGTTGCCTCCAGAGACTGGTCTACTCAGCTTTTCCATCTACTGCTGCTACCTGGCAACCTGTGCTACTGTGGGCACTGCATCCCTGTGTCACCTTCAGGGTTGTACTGAAGAGTATATATCTTAGGGAGAGAAAGAAGCATCTGGAGTCCTTGAGATCAGGAGATCCAGATGCCATTTATTACCCCAGGATGGTTTAATTCCAGAGGCTGCATTTTCTGGTAGATCAGGGGGAACCCAGGCCACTACTCTCCAGTCTTCCTTCAAGGCTTCCTTCACCCCCAGCTGAGGCTTCCAATGTCCAACCTGGGCCTTCCAGGCAGCAACATGTGGTGGGGCCCAGCTTGAGACAGGTATTGCATTGTTTAACATATTTCTTGTCGTACATTTAATGATGTTAACTAGATGTTCTTATTGATCAGTAAGTTGTGATTTAACAAAGTGGTTTACATATCAATAGACATTAGTGACCAAAAATGATTGGTACGAGAATGAAAAATGCTGGGCTCAGAATGATAGTCTGTTCTATTTGGTAACATTCAATTTTCAACAGTCATGAGCTAAAAATGGTGTGATTGATGTGCAAAAAACTAAAACTATGTCCCATTTTCATATACAGGAAGACCTCAGTCGGGGGGAGGCTGTGGCAAGTGGCAGCCAGGAGGTCGACCAACGCCCTCCTTCTCCTCCTCCTGCCACAACTACAGGAGCCCAGCCAAAGCCTGGAAGGACGCCTGGTGGGAAGTGCCTAAGGAAGACGAGAGAGTGATGGCCTGGGTTCAGTCTGGTCTGACAGAAGATGCAGCCTCTTGAAGAACCACATCCTGGGGCCATAGATGGCATCTGCTTTTCCTGATCTCTAGGACTTCTGGACCAGACTTCTCTCCCTGAGATATGTACTCCTCAGGCCACCAATTTCTCTTTTTCTAATTAGTTCATGTCTGCCCTGGGGGCTAAAGGCTTCGCCGAATTAACAAGTTTCTCCAGCGCTGCCTTCCTCTTTTAAGTTGTTTGAGACCTAAATAAAGGTATTTTTTGTTTGAAGAAATACTTGCGTATGTGTTTTCCTTCCAAAAGGACCGTTTATTTGTGAGCAGGCAGGTACATTTCAAAAATACAAAGTGAAATGAATAACAAGGGGCACCAACACTAAACAACCTCCTGTAGAATAAAAAAGAAAAAAAATATATAAAAAAGTTAATAATGTTGTTGTGGTAAGTTTACACACAAAACACACCCCAAAAAAATGGAAAGATGAGCAAACTGTCAAAAAAGGAGATGTTTAGGAAAAAAAACAAACACAAAATTCACCCAAAAAAACAATAAACAAAAAATTAAATTGTGTAGATGTGACGATTTCAAAAATTGTATTGATGAAATGAGTAAAAAAGAGTCAGGAAATACGTTCGGGAGAAGTGTGTGTGGCTATGAGCATCAAAAGAAGTTCCTTCTTGCAGCATTGTAAAGAACAAGAGAATGCGCTTCATGAAAGAATTTTTAACATTGCAGCGTGACGAATGTGCTAAATCGATTACGAGCAGTAGTTTTACCTGAGCGAGCGCTTCCGTGTCCAAATTTGATTGTGAGCATGCGTGGCACCTTGTCCGTCGGAGTAGACTACACATGTGTCAGGGAAATAGGCGTTACCTCGTAAGGTACGATCGTGTTAACGCGCGTCAGCGCCCACGAAGACGCAATGTGATTCCCAGACGAACGCCTGATGTAGCTTCTGATCAAGTGCGAGTACGCGGGGTAGGACGAACGCATAACGTTACACGTCGTAGGCGTACGAACGCGATGGCGCGCTCACGACGTAACCCAAGCGCCGTGCCTATTTAAACGTTCACCTGACAGTGCCGCATTGCTGGTTTATCGTCAGCTTCTCCTGAGTACCTGTGCCTGTTATCCCTGCTGTCTGATCTCCTGTTTACCGACCCGGCTTGTTTGACCTGCTTCTGCTATTCTCCTGGCTCCGACTTCTGGCTTGTCCCTGATACTCCTTGTCTGCTCCCGGCACCCGACCTCGGCTTGGCTTGGCTTCCGTTTCCTGGTCTCCAGCTCAGGATCCATTGCTCTCACCTCCGGATTGATCTCCCGTGTTTGACCTTCGGCTTGACCCTGACCCTGCCTTGGACTTCCTTGCACAGTTGCCTCCAGAGACTGGTCTACTCAGCTTTTCCATCTACTGCTGCTACCTGGCAACCTGTGCTACTGTGGGCACTGCATCCCTGTGTCACCTTCAGGGTTGTACTGCACTCGGCCGCAAGGGGAGCCCTCTCAGCATCTCGGCCTCCTTACCTCGATATTGACAGTATAAACCAGCCATATGTCAGAGGCCGACAGAGGTAACTCCCCGATAGAGGCCATCCTACGGGAAGTCATGGCCCTTACCCCAGCGATTAAGGGACTCCAAGAGAAATATCTCCGGTTGGAGGAACGTCTGCAGCACCCTCCTGAGTCACCTATCCTCTCTGGCCAAGGTTCTACCACTATAATCTCAACCTCTCCAGAGCCACGAGTCCCTGCACCAGAGTATTTTCATGGGAACCGAAGAAAATTTAGATCCTTCAGGAACTCATGCTATTTGTACTTCTCCCTGCAGCCTCAGACTTTTTCTTCTGAAGTGACCAAGGTGGGTTTTACCATCTCACTACTAAGGGACGATCCCCAGACATGGGCTCACGGCCTACTAGAGCAACGCAGCTCTTTCATTAGTACTTTGGATCAGTTTTTTCAAGCTATGGCCCGCTTATATGATGATCCCTTTCGGACAGCTACAGCCGAAGCAACCTTGTACTCCCTTCGCCAGGGTGAGCGGCCTGCAGAGGACTATACAGTAGAGTTCCGTACTTGGTCTACAGATGCTGGCTGGAATGAGGCAGCTCTAAAATATCAATACCGGGTGGGGTTGTCCGAAGTCCTCAAGGATGAGCTAGCCAGATTGGAGATTCCCCCAACACTTGAGGAACTTATCCAACTTACCATTCAGCTTGATAGGCGCCTACGTGAACGCCAGTCTGAACGCGCTTGGACTCTTAATCCTATCCAGGCTCCACCTCCGGTCTGCCCGGTGGCAACCTCTGTTCCGAATGGCCTGTTCCGCTCCCCCTTGACCATTGAGGAAAGGCTTCACCGCCGTCAGGCACACCTCTGCTTCTATTGTGGGGAGTCAGGACATCGTATTAACAACTGTCCCACAAGACCAAGTAAACCGACCCTCTGTACTCCATTTCACCTCCAAGTAATGAAGCCCGCTTCAGCCCACATCACCCTTCCTGTCACATTGATGGTGGCAGGTCAGGAAGTCCACTTACAGGCAATACTTGACTCTGGGGCCTGCAGCTGCTTTTTGGATTTAACCTTGGCTAAAAGTCTTGCTCTCCCGCTTCTCTTAAAGAAACAAAGACTGACTGTCCGTCTGGCCGATGGCTCCCTACCTAGCTCTGGCCATGTCACCAGGGAAACAAGACCCATTCTAACGACCACAGATTCAGGTCATCGGGAGTTTCTTAAATTTGACGTCCTGTGTTCTCCCATGTTTCCCGTCATCCTAGGAATCCCGTGGCTTCAGGCACACAACCCTCGGATTGATTGGTTCAAGAAAGAAATAACCTTCACTTCTGCCTACTGCCAACAATACTGTCTGGATCCCGAATCAAGAAACTTGTCCAGCTGTTTGACCGTTCAACCCGTACCCAGTCCTGCTCCTAATATACCAGCAGCTTACCAGGAATTCAGAGATGTGTTCGACAAGAAAAAGGCGGATATCTTACCCCCGCATCGTCCCTATGACTGCCCCATCGAATTATTGCCAGGAGCTCCCATTCCCTTTGGCCGGATTTTCCCTCTTTCTGAGACTGAACTTGGGGCCTTGAGACAGTATATAGACGAGAATCTGGCAAAGGGATTCATCCGTCCTTCCTCATCCCCTGCTGGTGCAGGCATCTTTTTCGTAGAAAAAAAAGACAAGACTTTAAGACCTTGTGTGGACTACAGGGAATTAAATAATATCACTCTCAAGAACCGCTACCCACTTCCGCTCATCCCAGAACTTTTCCAAAGGTTCCACACTTCCCGCATTTTTACCAAACTTGATCTACGTGGAGCCTACAACCTTGTCCGTATCCGGGAGGGGGACGAGTGGAAGACGGCATTCAGAACAAGATTTGGGCATTTCGAATATTTAGTCATGCCCTTCGGATTGTGCAATGCCCCAGCAACTTTCCAGCACTTTATTAATGACATTTTCCGGGAGTACTTGGACCACTTCGTCGTCGCCTACTTGGACGACATTCTTATCTTCTCGACCACTCTGGAACTCCATAGAATACATGTTAAGAAAGTGTTAGGTATTCTCAGGACCCATGGACTATTCGTTAAAGCCGAGAAGTGTGACTTTGAAAAAGAATCCATTCAATTCCTGGGACTCATCATCACCACAGGTGGAATCGCCATGGACCCCCAGAAAGTGAAATCCATCCTAGACTGGCCCGCTCCTTCTGACAAGAAGGGCGTTCAGAGGTTTATCGGGTTTGCAAACTTCTACCGAAGATTCATAAGGAACTTCTCCACCATCGTAGCACCCATCACGCAGACCACTCGTCAGCATACCAAGTTCCTCTGGTCCCCAGCAGCACAGTCCGCCTTTGACCAGCTCAAAACCCTCTTCACTACCGCACCTATCCTGCAGCATCCAGATCCCGCCTTACCCTACGTACTGGAGGTTGATGCCTCAGAGGTGGCCACAGGGGCAATTCTATCCCAACGTCAAGGTCCCAAGGCATTATTGCACCCCGTAGCTTTCTTTTCACGGAAGATGAGCTACCCAGAAAGGAACTACGATGTAGGTGACCGGGAGCTTCTGGCGATCAAGACCGCCCTTGAAGAGTGGAGGTACCTCCTGGAAGGTGCCGCTCACCCCATTCTGGTTTTCACTGATCATAAAAACTTAGAATATCTCCGCACGGCCAAGCGTCTAAGACCCAGACAAGCCCGATGGGCTTTATTCTTCTCGAGGTTCAATTTCCATGTGACCTATCGTCCAGGATCAAAAAATGGCAAGGCAGATGCCTTATCCCGGATGTTCCCAGATTCCTCAGAAAAAATTACACCTAGTACAATTCTGTCTCCTCAGAATTTCCTATTAATTCAACCGGATCTAAGAGCTTCGATAGTACAGGCCTCTAGCCAGTGTACAGAAATAGAAGCTTCTTCCCTGAGAAGCCAAGAAGGGCTTCTATGGCATCAGAATAAAACTTTAGTTCCTCAGCAAGCCAGGTTACTCGTATTAAGGACCTTCCACGACCATCAACTAGCTGGCCACTTCGGAGTTCGGAAGACGATTGACCTTGTGCAGCGGTCCTTATGGTGGCCTACCCTAAGATCTGACTGTAAAAAGTACGTTGACTCCTGTACAACCTGCCAACGAAACAAGGGGTCTAACGCTAGATCCTGGGGCCTGCTAAGGCCGCTACCAGTCCCAGAAAAACCTTGGAAGGAAATCTCTTTGGACTTCATTGTGGAGTTGCCCCCTTCTGAAGAGTACACTACCATCTTGGTGGTGGTGGACCGTCTATCTAAGATGGCGCACTTTTTGCCGATGAAAGGGACCCCCTCCGCCTTGGATACCGCAAAAATCTTCATTAAGGAAATTGTCCGATTACATGGTGTACCCGACAGCATTGTATCAGATAGAGGGGTACAATTTACCTCCAGGTTCTGGAAGGAGCTCTGTAAGCTGTTGTCAATTAGAATATGTCTATCCTCGGCCTATCATCCACAGAGTAATGGACAAACGGAAAGGACCAACCAGACGCTTGAACAATATCTACGATGCTTCTGTTCCTTTTCCCAGGATGATTGGGTTTCCTTGCTCCCTTGTGCGGAATTCGCGTACAACAACTCAGTGCACGCCTCTACCAACCAATCACCCTTTTGGGCAAATTACGGGTTCCACCCTTCATTTTTACCCAATACCATTCCTGAATCCACGGTCCCAGCAGTTCAGGACAGAGTAAACCTTATCCAAGCTAACTATCAGATGCTCCAGGATACTATGAAGAAGGCTCAGGAGGAATACAAGAAACATTATGATAAGAGGAAGAGAATTAACCCTGCCTTTAAGATAGGGGACAAAGTGTGGCTCTCTGCAGTGAATCTAAAATTGTCATGTCCTTCTCGGAAGTTGGGACCCAAGTTCCTGGGCCCTTTTGAGATTAGACGTGAAATTAACCCTGTAGCATTTGAACTTGCTTTGCCTAAATCTTTCAGAATTCATCCCGTTTTCCATGTCTCTCTTCTCAAACGTGTCATCTTTAGTCCTTTTTCAGGAAGAGAAGAAGTGCCCCCGCCTCCGGTTCAGGTTGGTGACGAAACCGAATTTGAAGTCGAATCTATCCTTGACTGTCGTCGGAGAGGTAGGACAATCCAATTTCTAATTAAATGGAAGGGGTATTCTGCTGAAGAGAATTCTTGGGAACCTGCAAGTTTTGTACATGCACCTAGGCTCATACACAGGTTTCGTAGTCTTCATCCCGAAAAATGGGCTCGTTTAGGCATCCGGAGGCTGCCCCTTAGGGGGGGGCACTGTCAGGGAAATAGGCGTTACCTCGTAAGGTACGATCGTGTTAACGCGCGTCAGCGCCCACGAAGACGCAATGTGATTCCCAGACGAACGCCTGATGTAGCTTCTGATCAAGTGCGAGTACGCGGGGTAGGACGAACGCATAACGTTACACGTCGTAGGCGTACGAACCCGATGGCGCGCTCACGATGTAACCCAAGCGTCGTGCCTTTTTAAACGTTCACCTGACAGTGCCGCATTGCTGGTTTATCGTCAGCTTCTCCTGAGTACCTGTGCCTGTTATCCCTGCTGTCTGATCTCCTGTTTACCGACCCGGCTTGTTTGACCTGCTTCTGCTATTCTCCTGGCTCCGACTTCTGGCTTGTCCCTGATACTCCTTGTCTGCTCCCGGCACCCGACCTCGGCTTGGCTTGGCTTCCGTTTCCTGGTCTCCAGCTCAGGATCCATTGCTCTCACCTCCGGATTGATCTCCCGTGTTTGACCTTCGGCTTGACCCTGACCCTGCCTTGGACTTCCTTGCACAGTTGCCTCCAGAGACTGGTCTACTCAGCTTTTCCATCTACTGCTGCTACCTGGCAACCTGTGCTACTGTGGGCACTGCATCCCTGTGTCACCTTCAGGGTTGTACTGCACTCGGCCGCAAGGGGAGCCCTCTCAGCATCTCGGCCTCCTTACCTCGATATTGACAACATGATCGGAGTATGTCCGATCGGAGCATTTTGTCGGAAAATTTTACCGGCAAGTTGGAAAAGTTGGTCCGTCAGATATTCAGACGGAAACAGTCTGATGCAGACCACACACAGTCGGAATATCCGACAAAACGCTCCGATAGGAAACATTCCGACAGAATCTCCGACCATGTGTACAAGGGCTAAGAGTTCCAATTCTGGCTCTTTAAGTGGATCTTCTTTATCATAAGTCTTGTTTTCAGATATGAGTCTTGTTAATCATACAGTGACATCTATATTCATTTTTATTATTCATATTTTTGACTGTTTCCCATGTATAAGCCTACTAATTGATATGTACTTCTCATGAAAAACCTTAATAAAAACATTGAACGAGAAAAATACTGTTGGAATGTCCTCCATATGCAATCATTCATAGGTCCAACTAGTATTTCACTTTACAAATGGTGCTCAATACCGTATGAAAAATTCTCTGCCTTCTTTCACTGTAATTAGTGCATTAAATGTCTACAGGAGGTATTATGGATAGAATATTTGCTACACTTAACCACTTCAGCCAGCCCCGGGAAGAATTTACCCCTTTCCTGACCAGAGCGTTTTTTCCAAATAAGCACTGCGTTACTTTAACTGACAATTACGACATTGTACCCAAACAAAATTGACGTCCTTTTTCCCCACAAATAGAGCTTTCTTTTGGTGGTATTTGATTGCCTCTGCGGTTTTTATTTTATGTGCTATATACAAAAAAAAGCGACAATATTATTAATTAATTTTCTTTTTTTTAAAAAAAATTTTTTCTCAGTTTAGGCCAATATGTATTCTTCTACATATTTTTGGTAAAAAAATAAATTGCAATAAGCGTATATTGATTGGTTTGCTCAAAAGTTATAGCGTCTATAAAATAGGGGATAGCTTTATAGAATTTTTTTTTTTTTTACTAGTATTGGCGGCGATCTGTGATTTTTATCATGACTGTGACATTATGGCGGACACATTGAACAATTTTGACACATTATTGGAACCATTGGCATTAATACAGCGATCAGTCCGATTAAAAATGCATTGATTACTGTAAAAATGTCACTGGCAGTGAAGGGGTTAACACTAGGGGGCGGTGAAGGGGTTAACTGTGTTCCCTGGGAGGTGATTCTAAATTAAGGGGAATGGACCAACTAGAGGAAGTGACGGATCGTGGTTCCTAGCTAATAGGAACACATGATCTGTCACTCCTGTCAGAATAGAACATGGAAGTGTGTGTTTACACACACTCGTCCCTGTTCTGTGACTCCTGCTCACAATCACTCATGGACGGCGGTCATCGGGACTGTCGGTCACGAGCATCGGCACCCTCTCTGTGAAGCAGGTGTGTGCCTGCTATTCGGACCCCAGGAGACAACGTATAGCTACGTGGTTTCGTGCAGGGGAGCCAACCTGCCGCAGTATAACTGCGGCGGCTGGTCCGGAGGCGGTTAAAATGTAAGTTCACCTTTTCAGAAAAAAATAAGGTGAACCAACAACCTACACCCTCCCAACGTCTCCAGTCCCCTCTGTACTTACCTTTGTGGGTGATACAGAGCGGCTCTGATTTATCTTGGCATCCCTAGGGAAAGAAAGAAAAAACAGTATGGTTTTTAGACCCCATAACCACTCCAACAGTCTGCGTGGACAATGAAACTGTCACCCATGGAGGTAAGTGCCGTGGGGATCAGGGGAGGATGTAGGGTAGTATTTCCCTTTTTCATTTTTTTCAGAAAATTTTAACTAATCTAACTATTGCTATAAATATGGTTGATGAAATAGTGAAATGATGCTGCATATTCATTAGATCTCCTTTATATGAATGTAGTATTCCACAATATAACTGCTCTGGATTCTTCCTCAATCTCTTTGGGCACTGTTCTCCTTCAACAAGTTGCAAATACTCTGCTGCCATGTTGACAGCTTTGCAGTTGTGGCTTTCATATCATACATATCTTGAGTCACCTTAACCAACATAAATCAAAAATTTAAGAAAATATATATTATTTTCTCCATGAACAATTTAAAGCGACTTGTTTGTTCCTTTTTCATTTATTCTGCAATTTGTCATATTTCAGTATAAATATGTACAGTGGAACCTTGGATTACGAGCATAATCCGTTCCAGGAGAATGCTTGTAATCCAAAGCACTCGCATATCAAAGCTAGTTTCCCCTAAGATAATTTGTTCCACACCGATTTCTATTGCATGCATTACCACGTGGCTAGAGGTGGGGTGTCACCAGAGAGACTCAGAAACCCTTGGAAAGGCTCAGGAATGGAGTATTTCCAAGTGTTTCCTAGCGGGTCCAAATGGCTCCGAGTGTCCCCGACGCCCCCCCCCCACCTCTGGCAAAATGCGGTACTGCACATCACAGAAGCTTGAATCCTGCTCGTGTTGCGAGACAACACTCGAAAATTGCGTCAGGATTTAAAAAAAATAATAGCTTGTATTGCGAAACGCTCGTTAACCACGTTACTCACAATCCGAGGTTCCACTGTATATATTTAAAGCTCAATTCCAGGAAAGAAAAGATGAACCCATCAATAAAAATAGCATTTTTGTACTCGCCGTAAAATCCCTTTCTCTGTAGTTCACTGACTGACACATCTCCTTTACCTTAGACCATTGGGTCAGGAGAGGACTAGGCAGAACATGTTAACATGTACAAAAAACAGAACTTTCTAGTTCTGCCCAAGGGGCGGTCCCTTCAGTAGCAACCACCCAGCCTGTATCCTGCAGCCTCAGTACGTCAACAAGCAGTATAACGTAAACAATAGGAGGGGAGGGTGCTGTGTCAGTCAGTGAACTACAGAGAAAAGGATTTTATGGTGAGTAGAAAAATCCTATTTTCTCTTACGTTCACTGACACAGCTCCTTTACTTTAGACCATCGGGACGTCCCCAAGCAGTGTCAAAACGAGGGGTGGGAAACAGCATAAAAACTTCACCCACAAAAATAGAAGTGATCCCTAACAGAGGAGTCACCACCTTATCTAACCGCATCAGAACTTGCGGTAACAATGCAACAGTGCATTTTACCTAAAGGTAAATGTGTTTCTAGTAAAAAAATAAAAAAAACTGAAAAAATTAAGTGCAATTGCAAATTACACCGCTGCCTGCAAACCTTTGCGGCCAAAAGAGGTATCGGCCAATGCACTGACATCTACCTTGTAGAAGTTTGTAAAAGTCGCCGCTTTACACACTTGAGCGACAGACGCTTGATGTCGGAAGGCCCAAGAGGTTCCAATTGCCCTGGTGGAATGGGCCGTGACTGAAAAGGGGGGCACCTGCCCCTTCAAGGCGTAGGCCTGTACCACAATCTGTCTGATCCACCTGGAAATGGTGGCCGACGAGACCGCCATGCCCGTTTTTGGACCAGCTACTGAAAAAGAGAGTCTGACTTCCGAAAGGGAACCGTGGCAGACAAAGATACCCTTAGAGCCCGGACCACGTGCAGGGAATGGAGAGCCAGAAAATTTTGAAAACTGTGCTTGCCGTGGGAACCTCCACTTGCAGGGTATCCCCGAGATCATCACGGATCTCACCTCCACCACGACTGTGCTATTTCAGGAATTGGTGCCCTCCATCCCTATTGATTGCCTCAAATTTGATCGCATCCATCGTGCCCTGGGGCCAAAGAGGCAGGAGGGTCCCCCAAGAGACATCATCATCAAGTTCACATATTAATGCACAAAGGAAACCCTCCTGATGGCGGCCAGAAACAAATCAGAGCTGTGCTTTCAGGGGCACCGCTATCAGCTTTTCTCTGACCTTTCTCAAATCACTCTCCAGAAGAGGCGTCAGATGAAGCAATTCACTACAGCCCTGCTGAACAACCACATTAAATATGCCTGGGGCTTCCCCTTTCATCTGTCCTTTCGACTTCAAGAACAAGTGCTATTCTGTTAGCACCCCTGAGGAGGTCCAGGCAACGCTGGAAGCCCTACATCTTCTTCACTCTGATGGTACTGGCCCTGGCCTGACACAGCCCCCGGGCTCTCAACGGTCCCCAAACCAGCTTGGCCACCTTTGGGAGAAACCTTCTTCCCGCAAGAGATCCCGCCGCCTCTCCCCTCCCCATCATGGTTCTTCAAGCTCTTCTCCTGGCTGAAGGTCTTCCTGGAGGGTCCACCTGGTTCCCACTTAGGAGTTTGACCTCCTCACCCTGCAATCTATCTTCGTGGATCTGACTGTGTAGCCATCTACCAGTTAACCCGTTGTCATTGGGTTCCTCCCCTCCCCCTGGTCGCTCTGTTCCATTACTTTTTTTTTTGTTTTATGACCTAGATGACCTCAGCGACATAGGTTACATCTTCTTATGACCTCTCCTGAGTGATTGCGCTGACCTACTCGGTCCCCTGAGGAACTTCTTACCCTTCCCAAAAGAGGCCTGGTCGGTGGACACTGACTATGCCTATTGCACTGGACATGGCACCCCGCGCAAGTTTCTGTTTTTGTGAAGTATTTTTTTGATAAATTCTGATATAGATTCTCAACCTTTGGTGTATAGAAAAGAAACAAAATACAAATCAATAAAATACACATAAACATAAACAGCATTAGATCAATCTGAAGTGGCCACATGAAACCCCACCGGGGACGTCCATATCGGACGTAATCTCCCATACCCATCCAAAATCGCTCTCCTTACACCCTTACACACAAAAAAAACCCACCTATATTGCAACATTCCATACCTCAACATAGGTCCAGGGGTGAGCACTTACAGGGAGTCAACCAAAAATGTCATCCGACAAACATGTTTTGCACTCCGTGGTCAAACACGGCCGTGTTGGGTCACCTGTAGGGGGGGATGACTTGATGTAAATTTTTATCACAGCTGATATTGAATAATAATACCTAAGATAGAACATATGTAGTTATAGTCCTTGATAGTCAAATTCTACCATTTGGAGTTTGACAAATTATTTATGTATATAGGCGGGAGAACAGGTCAATGGACTAAACATAAACCGACCCCGGACTCACCCCTTTTAATTCCTAAGTTTACGTTGAATATATCTAGTATCACTATTGGGAGCTCAAGCACATGGAGGCCAGACAAATAACACACAGCACACCTAAAAATTAAGAAATGAAAAAGAAAAAAAGAAATGACAAAGTATAAAAAAAGAATATTCACAAAAATACCTCTGTATATTTTTCATAATCTTATCTGGAAACAAGAATTAAAATCATAGAGAGCATATCAGATATAATGTCTTGGCACGCACACCTGAAAATCAGTTGGTGTGCGTTATCACATGAAAGAGGGAAAAAAGCCAAAACATTTTATCTCCATGATACAAACTGAGGTATGTTCTCTATAGATGATTCCACTGCACAAAAAAAAAAAGGGGGGGGGGGAATCATTTAACCACTTTCAGACCGGACCATTTTGCTGGTCAACGACCAGAGGTCTTTTTACAATTTGGCACTGCGCTGCTTAAACTGGTAATTGCGCGGTCATGCAATGTTGTACCCAAACAAAATTTGCGTCCTTTTTTTCCCACAAATAGAGCTTTCTTTTAAAGGTATTTGACTGACTCTGCGATTTTTATTTTTTGCGATATAAACGTAAAAAGACCGCAAATTTTGAAAAAAAATGATATTTTCTACTTTTTGTTATTAGAAAAATCCAATAAACTCAATTTTAGTCATACATTTAGGCCAAAATGTATTCAGCCACATGTCTTTGGTAAAAAAAAAGTCAATAACTGTATATTTATTGGTTTGCGCAAAAGTTGTCACATCTACAAACTAAGGTACGTTTTCTGGAATTTACGCAGCTTTTAGTTTATGACTGCCTATCTCATTTCTTGAGGTGCTAAAATGGCAGGGCAGTACAAACCCCCCCCCAAATGACCCTATTTTGGAAAGTAGACACCCTAAGGAAATTGATAAGAGGCATGTTGAGCCCATTGAATATTTTATTTTTTTGCCTCAAGCGATTGAATAATGACAAAAAAAAAATTTTTTTTTTTTTACACAAAGTTGTCACTAAATGATATATTGCTCACACATGCCATGGTTATATGTGGAATTGTACCCCAAAATACATTCTGCTGCTTCTCCTGAGTACGGGGATACCACATGTGGTCGACTTTTTGGAAGCCTAGCCGCGTACGGGGCCCCAAAAACCAAGCACCGCCTTCAGGATTTCTAAGGGCGTACATTTGTAATTTCACTCCTCACTACCTATCACAGTTTTGAAGGCCATAAAATGCCAAGATGGCACAAAACACCCACAAATGACCCCATTTTAGAAAGTAGACACCCCAAGCTATTTGCTGAGAGGCATGTTGAGTCCATGGAATATTTTATATTTTGCCACAAGTTGCGGGAAAATTACAAACTTTTATTTTTATTTATTTTTTCACAAAGTTGTCACCTAATGATATATTGCTCACACATGCTATGGGCATATGTGAAATGACACCCCAAAATAAATTTTGCTGCTTCTCCTGAGTACGGGGATACCACATGTGTGAGATTTTTTGGGAGCCTAGCTGCGTACGGGGCCCCGAAAGCCAAGAACCGCCTTCAGGCTTTCTAAGGGCGTAAATTTTTGAGTTCACTCCTCACTACCTGTTACAGTTTTGAAGGCCGTAAAATGCCAAGATGGCACAAAACCCCCACAAATGACCCCATTTTAGAAAGTAGACACCCCAAGCTATTTGCTGAGAGGCATGTTGAGTCCATGGAATATTTTATATTTTGCCGCAAGTTGCGGGGAAATTACAAACTTTTATTATTATTTTTCTTTTCACAAAGTTGTCACTAAATGATATATTGCTCACGCATGCCATGGGCATATGTGAAATGACACCCCAAAATAAATTCTGCTGCTTCTCCTGAGTACGGGGATACCACATATGTTGGACTTTTTGGGAGCCTAGCCGCGTACGGGGCCCCGAAAACCAAGCACCGCCTTCAGGCTTTCTAAGGGCGTAAATTTTTGACTTCACTCCTCACTACCTATTACAGTTTTGAAGGCCATAAAATTCCAAGATGGCACAAACCCCCCCCCCCAAATGACCCCATTTTGGAAAGTAGACACCCCTAAATTTAGGGGTACACTAGTGAGACTCACAGGTAAAAAAGCACCTAGGCTGTCAGCGACTGTATCAAAACGCTACAAAAAAAAGCATCAGGCCTGACTCTGCGGACGCTGCAGTTATGTGTGTTGTGTTTTATAAGTGACAGTGATCGATCGATATTGCACTTGGGTGGGCTGGTCTGGGCTTGGCGGAGGGGCTAAACGCAGGTGCTAGCAGGTATCTGGGCTGATCCCGCTAACAATGCGTTTTGGGAAACCTAAACTGCTGGCGACGCTAATATAGATCTGATCAGATACTATATTACTAAGGGAGGTATATGCTTTGTGCGTGGGTGTTAGCGGTACTGGCACTAACCTGACGCTGCCTGGGGCGACGCAGACCTTATCTGACCCTCAAACTTATATCACCCGCCGGGTGATCAGGGGGTTAAACCTTTATTAGGTAATAATGGCGGGTGCCCTGAAACTATAAAAAAATAACTAACCAACCAGCATCACCTGTAACAGTTATATGGTGATCACTGGTGAAAGGGTTAACTAGGGGGCAATCAGGGGGCTTTATGCGGTAGTATATGGGGGTCCCTGGCGCTATAAAAAGCTGCGGCGAACCTAAATACCTACCTGCCTAACTAGCGTCACCTGTGACACTAATACAGCGATCAGAAAAACGATCGCTTATTAGGCTGGGTTCACACTGGAGTGATGCGGGAACGCCACAAATCTGCGGCGGGTTCCCGCATCACACTGCCCTATGCGAACTGCTGGGAGTGTCAGTGAAATGTTAATGACACCCCCAGATCAGTTCGCATATCGCAGTGCGATCTGCAAACTCGGACAGGAATCGGATCGCATGGTGTGAACACCCATGCGATCCGATTCTGCTGCGGACCAAAAAAAGGGTCCCGTGCGAGTTTGCGGCGGGTGCGGAGGGTGCGACGCGAATTCAGCCATACTATCTGTATGGCTGAACTCGAATCGCACAGAGATCGGATGTGATTTGCACTGCAGTGCGGTGCGAATCACATCCGTTCTCATAAACCGCTGCAATGTGAACCCAGCCTTAGTGACACTGGCGACGGGGGGTGATCACGGGGTTAAACCTTTATTGGGGGGGGTTAGGGGGGTACCTTAGAACTAAAGGGGGCTAACCCTAACTGCCCTAACAGTTATTACAGTCACAAATGACACCAATGCAAAAAAAAAAATGCAATTGGTGTCACTGTGACTGGGGGTGCAGGGGTGATTGGGGGGGTGATCGGGGGGTTAAGGGGGGGTGAGAGTGTGCCTGGCATGTTCTACTGTATTGTGTAGTGTTGGAGCAACTCACCGATCCTCTCTCCTCGGTGCCGGAATGAAAAATACCGACACGGAGGAGAGATTACATCACTTCCTCTGCCTGTGTTTACATTACAGGAGAGGAAGTGATGTCACGCTTCACTTCCAATCGTCAGGAGTGATCGCGAGGGGGTGGCCATGAACGAGTGGCCGCCCCCTCATCCCGGATCGCTCCTGAACGGATACCGACCGCCGCTGGCACCGGGGGGGGCCCGATTGGGCCCCCCACCCGCGGGAAGGCAGGGACGTACATGTACGCCCATATGCCTGCCCGTGCCATTCTGTCGACGTACATCGTCGTGCGGCGGTCGGCAAGTGGTTAATCATTACTGCTTGCTATTTGTGCAATGTCCGGACCAAGCTGGACAATATATCACCCGTTCTGACCATAAAGCTGTGTCTCTTACCATGTGCTGTCCTCCATGCTGAACCTGAGCTCCTGCTGGCCCCCATGTGCTTGAGCTCCCAATAGTGATACTAGATATATTCAGCGTAAACTTAGGAATTAAAAGCACCACTTTAAGGGCGTGGAGGGCGGGAGAGGCACTGAGGGCGTCCCTGCCGAACTCCTGGTCTCCTCACACCCCCCTGTGGCTGAATCCTGGCCTTCCGCAGTTTAATACCATCCCAGACCCTCAGGCCTGGGCCAAGTGTAAGATACTGACGCTCGAACATGTCGTTATCAACCGGGAACTTGCTCCCTTTCATATCCTGCGTGACAAATTTAATGTGCCTACATGGGCCCACTTCCGTTATCTTCAAGTCGCGCATGCGTATCGCTGTCAATTTTTGGGACAACCGGTCGTACTGGAGTACTCTGAGCTTGAGTCCATCCTTCGGGTAAAAGACCTGGAGAAACCCATGTCTCAGATTTACAGGTCCCTACTGGTTGCTGCCGTCCCCGAGCTGTCCTCCCTCCGCAGGAAATGGGTGGAGGACATACCGGAGTTGGATGACGATGACTGGAGGGAGATTTGGGATTTTCCGTTCTCCCCTTTGGTTTCAGCCAGGGACAAATTGGTCCAATACAAAATTGTACACAGAGTCCACTACACGCCCCACAGACTGCACAAGATGTCGCCGACGCACTCCCCAGAGTGCTGGCGCTGCTCCTATCAGCCGGGAGACTTCATTCACATTTTCTGGGCTTGCCCAGCGATTGTATGCTTTTGGAAAGAGGTTCTCCTGGTGATAGTTAAGACCACTGAGGTTAATATTCCTTACGATCATAAATATTGCCTGCTGGGGCTGGTGGAACAAATGTCGATCCTCAGGGCTAGGAAAACACTCATATCCCTGTTGCTCTACTATGCACGCAAGGCCATCACCATGACCTGGAAACAATCGTCTCCCCCCTCTATTAAATTCTGGAAAAACCTGGTGAACGCTAGCTTACCCCTCTATAGGGCCACCTACTTGAACAGGGGTTGCCCACGGAAATTTGAGAAGGTGTGGAACTGCTGGCTGGATGATAACACAACGACAACGGATGTAGTAAATAACCCATAGTTCGGTATGGATGTAGTATGGTTATAGGCTGACCCACCTGCTCTTATGACACTTTATCCGGTCATTTTAATACTTAGCACGAATTATCCTACAATATCCTCTCCCCACAGTGGGGTATAGATAGGCAAGTTTATGTTTGTGTTCGTTTGCTCTGTTGCGGTCGGTTGCCGCATCAGAGGCAGGATATATGTTTTGTAATGCGCTTTGTTGTGGCCTGTTGCCGCATTTGGAAGTTTACCCCTGTGTGGGAAATGTTTGGCCCCTGCGTGGGCGATTTTGTATGACACTGAAATTTCAATAAAAAAAGATTTATTAAAAAAAAAAAAAAACTTAGGAATTAAAAGGGATGAGTCCGGGGTCGGTTTATGTTTAGTCCATTGACCTGTTCTCCCGTCTATATACATAAATAATTTGTCAAACTCCAAATGGGTATCATGTAAATGTACTCACCGAGGCCAAGATGCCGAGAGCGGTCGCTGTTGCGACTCGGCGCAGACCACCCTGAAGGTGGCACAGAGGGTGGTTGCACCAAGAGGCACAAGCTACAAGTAGGACAGTCACTTGCTAGTAGATCAGCAGGTAGCTTGAGCAGAGCTGAAAGGTGATGTCCCGTGGGAAGGTCCAGAAGCAATGGTAGCAAGTCTGTAAGGCAAAGGCAGAATCCAGGAGGCAGGCCAGGGGTCAAACACAGTCCAGATCAGAAGACAAATCCCCTATCCAGTACTCTACTATTTTTCAAACGAAATGGGATGTTGGTATCTTTATGCATACAGATTTTTTGGAAATTGATCTTTAGCCACATTTTGACTATTTGTTGTTCTATTGTTCACAAGACTGAATTGCTATGCCTATGTTTACTACATGTTTTTACCATCCTAGGCTGACCCTTGGGGTTGCCTCCCCGCCTCCGCTTGTCCCTTTCGTGCTGGTGGGCATGTGGAGGCCTTCCCTGATCTATATATGCCATTTTACACATATTGTACTCGGCTACATTTCCCTTTATGGTCTTTAGGATCCTGCAGTTGACCTTGAAGGGGTAGGTGTTGCGGCGCCTTTACTGTGTCCCCCCCCCCCCGAATTCTTTCGTAGAGAGTTTGTTTGCATTTATAGCTTCTGAGCTACTGCCCTACGTGGCTCCCCTTCCCATGAGGGTGATGCATGTCCCCTCCTTTTTTATTTATTTTCCTTTAGGGGTCCTCTTCCCCACCTATGGTGCATATTCCCCCCCTTTTTTTCCCACCTCCCCCCTCTCCTCCCCCAATTCCCCTTTCCCCTACCCCCCTTATTGCAAGTTGGGCTAAATCTTGGCTCCTGCTACTTCTAGAGCCTTTTGCTCCTATCTCCATGTGAGCTATATTACATGTTACATTTGCAGACATGTGTCTAATGGGGGAGTTACCCCCCTGGATGTCCCTTATTGTCAGGATGTACTCCACCTGCTTGGTAGTCCCTTTTTATTATCACTATTTGTTCTGTTCTCTCCAGTCTTCTCTTCCCTTTCTTCTTTCTTCTTCCTCCCACACATTTTCTGCTTTCTCTTTGGGCCCCGGGGTCCGTTGGGATGCCGGCAAATCACCATCTAGGGAACCTGTTGTGCCTTTCTCTGTTGGCAAGCATTCTCACTCCTCCGCACTATGGTCACCCCTAATTGCAAATACACTCACAAAACATCCATGGCTTTAATTCGCCCAAGTGATCCAAAGTGTTCAACCATCTTAAATCTCAACGAGTAGATATAATATGCCTACAGGAGACCAGGTTCACGCAGTCCTCCACGCCTAGGTTTCTCTCCACACATTAGCCTCAGTTTTATACTGCCTCAGCTACTGAAAAACATAGAGGTGTCCTGATCGCCTTCAAGCGCAATCTTCCTTTCAATTGCGCATTGGAGCTTGCTGATCCTACGGGTCACTATCTAGTCTTACAGGGAACATTATGGGACCAAGAGTTAACACTTGTCTTCTACTATGCACGTAACTGGTTTCAGCACAGGTTCTTCTCTCACATCTCAGCACCAGAAGAGCCTACTCCTTCTTTTGGGTGACTCCAATATCACCCTCAACTCGAGTTTAGACAGACGACATGCTCAGGGCTCAGATGTGTGTAGTCCTTCAAACTTTTTTCTTAATAGATGTCTGGAGGGAAAACCACCCTACAGACTGTGATTTTACTCCAACCCCCATGACAGTTTTTGCAGGATTGACCACGTTTTTATGCAGATACATCATCTTCCACTGGTCCATTAAATATCTATTCTTTCCTCACCATGGTCGGATCATGACCCCTTGGTCTTTCTTGTTTCTCTCCCAGGCCCTGCTAAGTGCCCCTTTTTATGGTGGATTAATGAGTCCCTTCTGTCCACCCAGGCTACGAATTTACAAATCCAATCTTTCATACAAATGTACTTTGCTGACAATGTCCACTCGGTCGCTTTAGCCGTGTCCCTGTGGGAAGCCCATAAGGCTACAGTTCAGGGACGTGTCATTCAACTTGCTTCAGCATGTAAATGAGACAGAGACCATCACATCATGGAATTACAGTCGCTTCTGATGGCCGCTAATGTGCTTTGGCAGTCACGTATCACGGCTGCGCATAGAAAAGCTTGTGACACCCTGGCAACAGAAGACCTTCTCTCCACTTCCCGAGCCGAAAAGGCCCTAAGATGGTCTAAGCACAGGTATTATATCTGTGTGGATAAACCAGATCCTATGCTGGCCAAGAAACTGAAATCAGTGCGGAAAGCCTATAGGCCTGTTCGACTCCGGATGAGAACTGGGGGACTCACCTCTAATCCTAAGCAAATTCTATCTAGATTCTCTGAGTTTCTTTCCTCATTTTATACTAAACTAGGCCCTTTTCCTTTACAGCAAGTGGAACAATTCTTTCAGGACCTAAATCTTCCTTCGCTTCCTGGTGGCGCATATGATGCTCTCAACGCAAACATCTCCGAAGCTGAAGTCCTCCGGGCAATCAAGTCTCCGAAGCCCTCTAAGGCTCCCGGCCCAGACGGCTTCTCCAGTCTTTACTATAAGACGTTCCCTGCATTGTTTGCGCCTCACCTTGCTAACTATTTCAACTATTTTCTCTAAATCAAGGCTCCTTGCCCTCTCCTGATGCTTTAAGGGCCCACATCGCAATGGTCCCTAAGAAGCCAGAATCGCTTCTGAATGATGACCTGAAGATCCTAGGTAGAAACCTGAACACCCGCATTAATCAATATATAGGTCAACTGATCCACAAGGATCAGGTGGGTTTCGTTCCAGGGAGGCAGGCTGGCAATAATGTCTGCAAGGTGGTCCATCTTATTCATCTCATGCAGCATCATAAAATCCCGGGCTTCTTTCTCTTCCTAGATATTTATAAAGCCTTTGACACTTTGTCGTGGGAATGCTTGCAATTTGTGCTATCTCGGGGTTTTGGGGAATCCGTGCTGACTTGGATACAGCTCTATACCTGGCCCCTACAGCTACAGTAAAAAATGCAGGGTACTTCTCAAAACCCTTCGCTATCCATAGGGGCACGAGGCAGGGATGCCCCCTTTCCCCAGCCTTGTTCCTCCTGGCTTTGGAACAATTAGCACTTGCACTTTGCGCAGACCGTAACGTAACAGGAATCCCCTATGCAGGACATGAGTTCAAGCTAAGCCTCTTTGCTGATGACACCCTTCTGACCCTGACAAATCCCCTTACTACCCTCCCCAACTTGTTACGCCTCTTGACACACTTCTCATCCATTTTGGGCCTTCATATCAACTTAGAGAAATCTGTAGCTCTAAATTATTCCCTAGACTCTGACTTGGTAGAACGCCTGCATTCCCACTTCCCTTTTCATTGGACAACCACCTACATTGAATATCTGGGAATCCGGCTGACCCCCACTTACTCTTCCCTATTCTCAGTTAATTACTATCCCCTACTAAGATCTTTAACCACTCTTCTGCAAACTTGGCAATTCCCACACCTGTCGTGGTTGGGTCAAATCCATTCTGTTAAGATGACAGTCTTACCAAAATTTCTGTACTTTTTCTCATCAGAATCAGGGAGCCATTGTCCCTATATAAGTCGCCGCACACCGAGTCCCTGTCATTGCGGCCAGAGAGAGTGTTGAGTCAACATCTCAAGGAAAAAGAACAAGAACAAAAAGAAGAGAAGGTGGCGGCGACAGAAGACCCCGTCACCGCTAGTAAAAGAGCTGGAAGAAGGAGCGGAGGCCCGGCAAGAAGAACCGAAGAGGGGGACAAGACTCCTGAAGTTGGAAGAAGAAGAGGCGGTGGCGACAGAAGACCGGGCCACTGCTAGCGCTAGTGAAAAAGCTGCAGATGGACACCATTGGCAAGAAAGCACCCTGAGGCGATTCAGTTCGCATAGGTAGCGCTATACAAGTCACTCATTCATTCAGTGAAAGAGCTAAAGAAAGAAAGCAGAGGCCCGGCAAGAAGAACCGAAGAGGGGGACAAGTCCCCCAAAGTCGGAAGAAGACCGCGGAGGAGTCCGGAAGGCAGACCCCCCAAGACGGAAGAAGACCACCGGAGCTGTGCAATAAATTATTTTGAAACTTGTGTTGTGTTTTATTTAAATTTTTTTTCACCAGGTGAATGGGTAAGGGTACATTGTACCCCAATACTCATTCACATAGGGTGGGGGGCCAGTATCTGGGGTCGGTATCTTATTAAAGGGAGCTCCCTGATTCCGATGAGCTCCTCGCCCGCAGACCCCGACAACCAATGGCCAGGGTTGTCAGTAAGAGGCCCTTGTCCTCATCAACATGGGGACAAGGTCCTTCCCAAAAGCACCCCCCCATGTTGAGTATGGCTCAGGAGGGGGAGCCGCTTGCTTGTCCCCACCCCCTTTCCTGACCAGCCGGCTGCATGCTCGGATAAGGGTCTGATATGGACCTTGGGGGGGACCCCCACGCCGTTTTTTCGGCGTAGGGCTTCCCCTTTAAGTCCATACCAGGTGATGGGGTCAGCGACGTGTCAATCTCGCTCATGGAGGGAATGCCCAGCGCAATATATAACGCAAGAGGAACGTTATATAAGAACCAAAGGTGCGGTTCCTCCTATACTGAGTCCCTAGATTAATGGTTAAAGTGGACAGGGATCCACAATGGGTAACTGGGTTACCAAAGTCCACAAGGACTAAGAATCATGCAGAGTAAACAGCTAGAGAAACAGCTATCTATGTGAGCAAGATGGATCAAGGGTGACAATTAACACTAGACAGAAAGGGACATTTTGATGTTAAGTTGTGGGATGAATTTGGGGTCAGGCACTACAACTAGTAAAGTCAAGAAACAGAGAAATGAGAGTTAAAACAGAATACTTTAAATGTTGTCAGAGAGGGAAGATGGGATGAGCATTATAGCTGCCCGTCGGATCATAGAAGATACAGTATGTATAGTTTTTCTACAAAAATTAAATCTTAAAGTCTGATATTAACTTGATGTGTGATCCATGATGTGAGAGTAATAATAAATACAATTTAAATATAACAGACCCATCACATCAAGTCCACACACCCTGTTAGGATAGATGCCACCTGCAGCCAGTTGTTTTATAGTTTTTGATGTGGCTGAGCGCTTTGTTTTTATTTTTATTTTTGAAATCCAAAGCAGAATGTGTGGATTGTGAAATCATGTGCCCCTTTTCCTTGTAAATGCAGTGGGTATAAGTAGAATAATATTTTGGATTTATGAACATCTCTGCATGACCGCAGGGTATTGTTATAATTTATTATAATATTGCCAGGAAAAAGTTGACTTTTTGAAACATGAAACTGGAGTTCTTACACAAACAACATGATAGAAAACAAGCCATTGTTATATTTATGCAAGCTGGACCCAGTAATGAAGGGTTCACCCCAATATATCAGAGCTTTAGCTTTTATGCAAAGGTGCTATTAGACAAAGTTACAGACATTATTTTGCTCAAATATTAAAAATAAAAATTAAAAATAATGGTCCGACATTCTGCGTAGCAAATATATAGCTAACTAAATGTTTGTCTAATGAAAGGTTCAAAATATGAATTTGTTGTGTTTGTTTATGTACAAATCTAACAGTGAAAAATGCATACATTTGAATCCAGCCACATTAATGCCTCTATTGGAGGAGGCTGGAGACAAAGAAAAACCACATATGTTAAACTGATGATGTAGGAATCAGCTACTGTGAGCCCAGTGCAGGACACACTCCCTGAAGACCCAAGTATTTAATTTTTTGTAGTGTTATTCCCAAGGATGGCAATACCCATACTGAGTATGCAATTTATCACCCAGAGGGATACTCTGTATTCAGAGTCATTGGATCCTTTTTCCCCAGCACAAGAAGCAGAGCTCCATGTTTTAGCAAAGCTTGTGAGCTATAAAAAGAGTGTATATTTCTATAGATAGTCAAGATATAGAGAGCTTTTGGTTCCATTTGAAGGGCTAGATGTTTGTTTTTACTTGGGCAGGTAAACCAATCGAGCATGCTAAGTTAATTTGATTGGCTGTTTTCAGCCTTCCATGCTCTTGGCAAGGTAGCCATACTAACATTAAAACTCACACATGGAAGCAGACCAGGCGACTAAGGATGCTGCATTTACAGCCCCGGACACAT
Source organism: Lithobates pipiens (assembly GCF_037356315.1). Taxonomy (NCBI): domain Eukaryota; kingdom Metazoa; phylum Chordata; class Amphibia; order Anura; family Ranidae; genus Lithobates; species Lithobates pipiens. Next base: position 150,934,796 of record NW_027507785.1, on the reverse strand, counting down.
GCTGGGTCTGTGCAACTCACAGATTCCACCCTAGTTCTGGTCCAGTATAGCCGTGATTAAATAATGCAACTTTAAGGACCCCAGAACGAGAAGAACAAGTGGTCCACAGGTGGCAACTTCTTATGAAACAAGACTTTGGAAAAGGTGATCATTTATGTCTACCAGCCATTCTTTTCCCTCTAGCTTGACACATGGACCGTGTCATTAGTCACAAGCAGTTATGGCTGCCTTAGTAAATGAGCATGGGATAGAGCCAGGGTTCACCACAGTTGTTTTTATAACATACCACGTCTTGTTTTACCTATTACCAAAGGTGTTACCAAAAGCTGATCATCCCTTCCAGAGATAACTAAAAGATATATCCAGACGCCCAAGTCAGGATCTTACGAGTATGTATTTTGTTTGTATGGACATGTTTCTGGATGTCCAGTGGCAAATGCTACTGCAGAGGCCACAGTAAAAAGGGTTATCAGAAGTAGTTTGTAAGTACAGAGTGCAGAATCCACAGAGAGTAACAGAGGGAATCATTTTTATAGGAAAGTCCTTACTAGAAGTTTTGAGGTTTTATTTTTACACCCCCTGCAAAGGGGTGTACCTAGTATGAAACTAGAAAACTTTTACCTGAATGTTTTATTATATTTTATGAAGCCCCTAAGGGGATGTTGGACTCTCTCCCTATGGGATTTTGTCTGGGAGTGTGTTACTTGCTTATGTAGCACTAACCCCTGAAGGAGCTGCTGGTTTTATTCAGGCTTTCCGTTACCTCTTCTGCTCGCCTCTTCACCTTAGGGGGGTCCCGTGGAAAGTAGCCCAAATGAAGATATATCAGACACATGGTCCTTTTTGAAGATTTATTTAGTTGTAACACCAAAGAAAGACACAAGACACAGTCCTTCAATAGAGGGTTAGAGGATAAGGGGGAGTTCAGGCACCTGGTAATTGCGGGTTAGAGGTATCAGTCAGTTCCAGAGGACAAACAACTTCACAGACTGGATCCAGCAGTCACCGGATAGGCCCCTCTCACTTGACCTAGCAGCCAATATGCCAAACAAAGTTTCTGCCACAGACTTGTTAATTGAACTTAGAGATTCTTGAGAGCTTTTTGGAAGAACTACCATACAGTACCAGATTCTTTCAGCTGACCCGGGGATACTGTAAGGATACTGATCCGGGATGTGTCTTCAAACTGAGTCTCCAGGCTCCTCCAGAGACACCAGCCTTGCTCCTCCACTGGAAAAGTCCTCCCCTGGATGCTTCAGCTTTCCCCGGCTTCTCCCGAAGGCGAGACAGCACAGGACCAACCCTGAACCAGTAGGCCCCAAGACATTCCTGGACCTACACTCTCAGTTGCAGAGCCTCGGGCCAGCAGGCCCGGAGGCACATGACCATGCGTCAGATCCCAGGCCAGGAGGGCACTGGGGTTAAGGAGTAACGGACCCCAGAAAGCAATGAACCCATAAAAAGGGCGTCGATACCTTAAATACTCTCTACCAGAATGCACAGCAGGGAAACCACACCCACTGAACCATTTCTGAGCAAGAGGCGGTATTCAATACATCCAGCCTGCTGCTGTTCCACACCCACCGACGGTGACAGTGACACCTACGGTCAGGTGGGAATCAGTGCATCCCAGCTGAACTGGCACAGAAACCAAAACTTTAGAGAAATTAGACTGGGCCAAACTACAGCTTCAGATAATTAAATTTAAGAAAAAAACAATAGCGTCTGCTCATCAGGAACAGGGCGCTACACTTATATTTTGTCTCAGCAGATGAAGTCCTCCATTCGGATCTCACAGAGAATGTTGCTGATCTTTTAAGGTTTTTGACAAACTCATTTATGTGCTTTCTCCCCAATTCCAGATCCTAAGAGTTTGGAAGGATCTAAAACTAAAGCTAGGTGACTTGTGGAGTGTTAGGAGATATTTACATATAAGGAAATGTTTGGAGACTCAATACAGCATCTATTTCATGTACAGTTTTGCAAAACTTGAAGGAAAAGTCACCTGGATCCACACCAGACACTGCAAAAAATGACTAAATTAAAGAAATCTCTGTGTTTGATTTGTTTCCCGCTTGCGATCACAGTCTAGGGTACTTTTTGATTCAATTACTGTTATTGTAAGGAATATATATATATTTGAAAAGTAGTTTAGCCATGTTGAAGTCATATGTATGATTAGTGATCAAAATATTGATCAAAAGAGAGGAGACTGTAATGGAAATGTCTAAGTTCTGTATATAATTGTATTCTATTTTATATGTATTGCACAATGTCCTCACTGTTTACGCTGCACTAATAATGTTTTCAGTACATGTTTTGCATTCTTTCGAGTCCTGATTAGAAATAGCCTGCCTATGTAACGCCCCTTGTTACCATAAACGTACAATTGTAATATTAATGTGATACCAACGTAATCATGTGTATAAAAACCTTCAAATGCGTCATAATAAAGGAGAACATTTATTTGGAAAGATGCTGAGCCTATCTTTTGTGTCTGTTCCCTACTGCAGTAGTTATTATAAATTTGGAACCACTAATCGCTATGAGGATAGGAGTTGCCTATCTATAAAATATATATTTCAATTATATGTGATGGATGTTGGAAAAGTTTTAATGTTTATTGTGTGACTATTGCATCTAAAATGGAGACTGATTTTAAAAAAGGCTTCTAAGGACATGTTACTTTAACTTGTTTTTAGTAATAAAGTGATTGCTCACTGCTTAAGGCTGGAAAACCACAAGCTTTGCTATATAAGGGAATAGACTGTAAAAAGACGCTGCAATTGGCAATAAAGCGGTTATATGTCAGGAGCCACCAGTGAACTTTTAGCCAATAAGATTCTGTCTGTTGATCTTATAAAAAAGTCATACATCCTGTGTCTGTATGACTTCTGCTTTTTTCCTCAGCATGTAAGCATCATCCATTTGCACCGATGCATCTGAAATACATTTTCTTGCTTTCATAATTCTTGGAGTTGTGACTGATCTTGGGTGAAGAGTAATCCTGTCATCTTCCTTCGAGCTGGAATCGACAACTGGATCTGGGGAAAGGGAATTCCAGTCAATAACTCGGTGAGCATTGTTTTTCACATCACCGATATGAAAGATCTCCAGCTAGAATTGCTGTAAACAGAAGCTGACCGCAACCACCCCCGAGGTCCGGTGTACGCTTCCGAACCCGCTAGATCCAGTCCTCTATGGTATGTGACAGGTAAGATCATTTTCTTTTTGGATTTCCTTTTCTTTTTGGGTCTATGTTTGACTTTTTGGTGGTTTAGAGACTGTTAAGTGATATACCGATATTGAAATGCTTGTGTAAGATCCAGAGGTTTCAATAGTCAAAGACAGAGCCATTGGGCATGTTGGCTAAGGTAAATAGACGCAGCCCATTGTCTGGGACAAATAAAAAAAAACAGAGTGGAATGTACGAGTAAACGGTATACCGATCATTAGAGGAGTAAGCCTGGTGATAAAAGGCGCTTGAAGAACGTAGTCAGTGATTGTATAGTGAAAACGAGAACTACTTTCTCTTCTTGTATTGCTGAAGGTTTTTCTACTTTACACTTAACCTCTGCAGATTGAGGCGTGAACAGTTTTTTTGTGTTTGGTCACCCAATTAATGCATTCTTGATTTTTTTTTTTGTTGAGGAGCACATCCGTTTTTGTAGCACGGTACTGCATCCAGTACATCTCTGTGGAGGAGGGAAGGATCTTCCCCTGATGTTGCCGCTCGTGGCTTAGCGTCTCTTGCCAGAGTTGCTGGCGAATCACATCCTCCCAGCTGAGCATGGTGTGCTCTGACGCTGGTCCCCGATGCTGCTTCCGCATTCCTTGCAGCCTCCTCCTGAACTCAGCTCTCATGCTAGCTGGTCCCCATATCGCTCCTCGACGGCTGCCTGGATCTTGAATCCCGGTGGTGATTTGGATGTCCTGGACTGCAGGAGACATCCCACTGCTGCCACCACTGTGACGGATCTCAGATCCCCCTGCTGAGAATCTCTACCAGACATGTGTATCCTGTCCTCCAAATGCACCCGCAGCCTGCAGATTCGCCATAACCAGCCCTTAACCCCTCAATCATGAGACAAGCCACACAGGTGTTGAGGGTTAAACATCCAGAGCATAAACTCTTTATTAAGTTTCAAAAATACACTTTAAACACAGTTAGGGATACTCCCCTTAGCCTTGTAATAGAGGGGGTAGGGGACAAGGAAGAACCAATGGAAACTTAACACTTGTAAATTCAAACAACTACAGTTGAAACACATGAAGGGATTGTGATAAACAGGCAGCCCCTCTTTACACATCCCCTACTGAGAGGGGTCTCCAGACCTTATGTCTACATGCCGTGATCCAACACAATTAAACAGAGCAACAAGGGGGAAGGGGGGGGGGGGGGAAGAAGGGATGCAGCATTATATTACATTATCTCAATGCCATTTTGTCCTAAAGTCTCATAGCCCCATGCTTTGGGAATACCGCTATCTTGTATATGTCTTTATTCAGGTAAAAGTACATTGTTTGTGGAATAAAAGTAAATATTTAGCCCAGCCGAGCCAATAGGTTTAGGTAGCCAGAAACTACTCTGAGCACAAATGTCTGGAGGTGGCATCTTCTACAGGTGGTGGAGACGGCAAATAGCCCTCCAAATCCCACGTTCTCTGCTGGGCCATAGTCTGTGGGTAGGAGGCGAGCCCACAGCCCCCTCCAAAACACACAGTGACAGTGTGTTCTGTCACAATACCTTAATCGTAAAAGAGAGGCGATTTAAGTATTGTGTGTGTGTGTGCGCAATTTAAGTACTGTGTCTTATGATGTACTCCAAGAAAAGGATTCTACAGGTAAGCTGTTATAAAAATCCTATTTTCTTTATCGTACATCATAGGACACAGAGCCTTAAGTAATTACTTAATGGGACGTCCCAAAGCAATGCTACTTGAGGGGAGGGAGAAACAACCCGCAGGGTACCCACAGACTTGAGGACTTATACTGCAGTACACTGTGCCCAAAGGCTATATCCTCATACCACCTTTCATACAGCTTCTAAAAAATCTTTTGTGAATGTATGCACTGAAGACCAAGTTGCAGCCTTACAGATCTGAGCCATGGAGGCCTGGTGACGCACTGCCCAAGAAGCACTAACCGCTCTGGTAGAGTGTGCCTTAACTTTAAAAGAGGCAATCTTACCCATTAAATCATAAGTTAGAATTATAACTTGCCGAATCCACTTAGGGACAGTGGATTTTGATGCTGCCTGTCCACTTATGGACATCAGTCTTAAGAATTTGAGCAGTTGCCTTTAAATAGATTTTCACTGCTCTCACCACATCAAGACAATGTACTGACGTTTCTTTCCTGGAACATGGTTTTGGAAAAAAAAACGATGGCAGGAAAATATCTTGTTCAGGTGAAAACCTGAAACCGCCTTTGGCAAAAAAGCCTGGACGAGGGCATAACACCACTCTGTCCTGATGAATAATCAAATATGGCTCTTTATAAGAAAGAGTAGCCAATTTTGAAAACCCTCCTTGCTGAGGATATAGAGGATTTAACCACAAATGCCAGCTTCCTTGACAGAAGGACTAAGGGAATATGCTGTATCGGTTCAAATGGCTGTTTTTGTAACTGACAAAACTAGACTGACTAAAGTCAGTCACACCTTGCATAAAACCCTGGTTTAAGAATGCAGTTTTTGAAGTAAAATAGATAAGGCTGAGACTTGGCCTTTAATAGTACTCAAGGCCAACTTCATCTCTACTCCTGATTGTAGAAAGGCAAGAATTCTGCCTGTGATATATCTCTGAGTGTGTCACCCTTGGATTCAGACCCTATAATATATAGTTCTAGAAGCTGGTTTCCTTGCATTAATCAAAGTAGAGATAACTGACCCGGATAAGCCCATGTTTCTTCAGAATGTGGGTTTCAATAGCCAGGCCATTAAATTTAGCATTCGTAAAGTAGGATGGAATATCATCCCCTGTGAGAACAGGTCTGGCCTTAGTGGAAGGAACCATAGATCCTCCACTGATATCTTTACGATTTCTGCGTACAATGACCTTCCAGGCCACGCTGGTGCTGCTAAAATTACTGTTTTTCTTTCCGGCTTGATCCTGAAAAGAAATTGAGGCAGCAATTGAATAGAAAGAAATGCATAGATCAGTGCAAACTGATCCCACGGTATCATCAACGCTTCTGTTCTGTATGCAAATGGATCCTTAGTTGTGGACACAAAGTTGACTGACTTTATGCTGAACTATCTACGTGAAGATCTACATCTGGAGTTCCCTAACTTTGACAAACAGCCCGAAACTATGTCGGGTAAAGAAATCATTCCCCTGGGAATAACTGCTGGCAATTTAAGTAATTCAATTAAAAAAATAAAAATAACAAAAGTAAACTGCACTTGACATAAAATAAATAAATAAGTAAATACTAAATAATTAATAAATAATAATAAATGAATCAAGAGGCTGCAGCTCAAAGTTGGATACACACACAAAAAGGCATAAGAAAAACTCAAGAGCTGTGCCCCATACAGTAATTATTGACAAGATTACAATTATTTCATGCAATCACAAAATTGCATTATCATTTTTTTTTACCTTAATGCTTTTTAATATTTTTATTTATTGATACAAACATACATTACAATCCAAGAATCGAACATTTTACAAAAAGAAAAGAAAAAAAGCATCATGTTAAATAAGTTTACAAAGTTACCAAAATAATTTTGTATTATTCCATCAGATGCATTACCCATATTAATATTCCCCCCCCCCCCCCCCCCATCTATCTCATCATCAAATTTATTGTACACCCTGTTTACGCTTCATTTTCCTCTTTCCCCTCCCCGCGACTCTGACGGATTAAATCTCATATCATTTGTGGGCCCGAGGGGGAAAGAGAGAGGAAAAGAGATAGCAAAAAAAGAAAAAGAAAAAACTGGGATGGAGGAAACTTATCAAATATTTATAGCCAGAACTGCAGCCTCCTCTGGACCTATGGGGGGAGTCCCAGTCTCTCCAACCATGGCCCCCACAATCTTGTAAACTTGTTGTAGTTGACCTGCTTGATAAAAAACACTCTCTCATTTCCTATTGTTGAATTTACTCCTACCAACCAAGTCTCGACTGACGGAGGCAGATGCGACTGCCAGTGTTGAGCAATCAACTTCCTTGCCAGGAATAAGCATCTTAGAACTGGTCCATCAGTATCTTTCGGGGCGCTACGCCCCTCAATTAAACCCAGGAGGCAGATCTTGACCATCGTTTCTAGTGCTATCTTAAAAGTTTTATTAATATCATCTATTATATTCCTCCAATATCTGAATAGCTTCAGACACTTCCAGAACATATGGATAAAATCTTCAGTTAACCCACATCTAGGGCACTGGTCGTTGTCCCGCCATCCCAGTTTAAACATTTTTTTGGGAGTATAATATACTCGATAAAAAAATAGAGGTGTGATACTCTCTGCGAGGGGGAGATTGAAACAAGTGTTCCCTGTTTGAGAATCCGGTCCCATTCCACAGTAGACAATGGCCCCACTTCATATTCCGGACACCCCCCTCCCCCTTAATGCTTAATTTATTTTTATTTTTTATAAATTCTTTTTATTATTTTCAAAATAAAAGTTTACAAAACAGAGCCCTTTGGGCATTCCCGGGCTCGCTTAACAACCTAACTCTATCTGCCTAACCCTAAGAACAGAGGGAAAAACAAACCCCCATAGCTTGCTGCTAAAGTTGACAGGAGAAATACCCTTTACAGTGTTCGACATAAGTTTATTAATTCACTGTAGGCAGTCTACCAAAACAAAAGTCCATCAGCGGGTGTCTACTGGCAGTTGGGTGGCTCAGGTGCCATCCCAGATGGAACCATTAAGGGAGTTGTCTATGAGCTAGATTGGGCTGACAATCCCACAGGGTTCTCCTGTTCCGCAGTTGTCTCAGACTCCAACCAGACATTCCAAACCCTTTGAAATTTTTGAGGGCATCCCCGGTTAGAATATACTTCCCTATACAAGGGTATTGCAAGGTTAACTAATGACTTCCATGCACTCAGGGTGAGGGCCGCCGAGGGGGTCCTCCACCGGAGCACAATCAGTTTCCTGGCATAAAAAAGTAACAAATTCAGTAATGTGCGAACTGCCCTCGAGGGGACCACATCGTCTACCAAACCAAGCAGGCAGATCTCAATCGTCTGAGGTATAGGAATCTTGGTTAGTTTAGTAATAAAGGAGACGCCTAGTGACCAGTAGTGTTGCACCTCAGGGCAGGACCAGATCATGTGGATGTATCCCGCCGTGTCCACCCGACAACACCAACACTGTGGCGTGGAGTCAGGGTATATTTTATGAAGCCTATATGGAGTATAGTAAAATGTATACAATATTTTAAATTGGATCAGCCGGTCTCTAGAGGAGACCAAGTATCTGAAGGGGGAGTCCCAAATGTCCTCCCAGTCCTCCCCATCCAGCTCCGACAGCTCCACCACCCAAAAGTCTTGCGTTTTTTCTAATCCACTATGAACAGAGGGCTGCAGAGCCTTGTAAATCGTGAAAAAAGGTTTGGGCAATGTCTCCTGACGCAGGAGCAGTTCCATGTTAGACTGATATAGGGTTACAGAAGAGTCACCGAACTGAGTCTTGTATGCATGACGAAGCTGCAGGAACCAGAAAAAGTGTGTATTGGGTAAGTCAAATCTAGTTTTCAGCTGGTCGAATGTCAGTAACGCACCATTCTCAAAAATATGATGGATATACCAAACGCCCCTCGACGCCCACACGATCGGGTCTGGCATAGAGTAAAATTCAGGTAGGGAGGGATTAAGCCACAATGGAGTATTAGGAGAGAAAGTCCGGGACTCAGCCGACCGGTGGCCGACCACCACAGACCACGCCCTCAGCACCATCCTCATCGAGGTAATGAGAGGGTGCGGAGCTCTAGGACCCCTGAACAAAACGTTCCGCAGTGCTTCAAATGATCCCACAATGGAGGCATCCAAGGCAACTGCTGCGCTGGTGGCGTCCGAGGCAAACCAGCCGTGGGCATGTGCCAGCATCGCCGCGATAAAGTAAAGGAAAAAATCAGGACATGCCAGGCCCCCCTGCGTCCAAGGTCTTTGTAGTATGGACAAGCGGAACCGGGGAGGTGTAGTGCCCCACAAAAAATTCGTTATGTGAGAATTTAGGCGTCAAAAATGGATCTTGGGTATCCACATCAGAGAATGGCGCATTACATACAGGAGAGGGGGGAGCACTTTCATTTTAATTAAATTAATTTGACCTATCAGTGTAAGGGGAAGACTGGCCCATACTTTCAGCCTATTGTGCGTAGTTTGCAGGATAAGAAGAAGATTTAATTTACAGAAGTCTTGTATTCTGGGAGAAATGATAATACCAAGGTATTTAATTTTTTCCGCCCACTGTAGCGGGAGCGAGGAGTCCGCCAGCCTCCTAGCCCTCGGGTCCACCGGTAGGATCTGGGACTTGTCCCAGTTGACCTTAAGGCCCGACACAGCAGCAAAGCTCGATAGAAGCTCCAGCGCCACCCGAAGGGACGGTCCAGGATCCTGGAGGAAGAGGATAATATCGTCAGCATAGAGTGCAATCTTTTCCTCCAAGGACCCCCCCCCCGCCGACCCCCGAACGGCGCCCGAGGATCTCAGCGCGACCGCCAAGGGCTCAACCGTCAAGGAGAAAAGGGCTGGGGATAGAGGACAACCCTGTCGGGTGCCCCACTCCACTGGGAATGAGGAAGACAGCGTACCTACCAGTTTAATCTGTGCTGTCGGTTTCTGGTATAATAGTTGGATCCATTTTCTAAAAATGGGGCCAAAACCATATAACTCGAGTATCTCCTCCATGTAGGTCCAGGACACTGAGTCAAATGCCTTTTCTTTTTTTTTTTATTAAATTCTTTATTTTCAAATTTATCAGACATTCTCTCTTCTTTACAAAATTCCATCTACTTAACATAATCTCCAATAAATATCCTCTTTTGCCCCACACTCTCCCTCCCTCCTCCCATCCCTCTCTCACTCGATCTTTCCATTATTGGGACTCACTAACATTCAAGCAACTTCAGGTAATTTTCAGATTTTCTAAATTGCAGCCATTGCCTCCACTTATTCTGGTGTCTCTCCTCTAAATGCTCTAACCTGAAAATCGTATCTTCAATAATTCTTATCTTTTCCAGTCTTGCTACCCATTCCTTCATTGTGGGGGGATCCTGGGTTTTCCATCTCTGCGGGATCAAAGCTTTAGCAGAGTTCATTAGGCAAGGGATCAGGGACTGTCCATACTCTCTCTCTCCCTCTTCTGTGTTATGGAATAAGCACACTCATGGATCACTCCTAATCCTTTCTCCTGTTATGTTGAAGCTTGCTTCTATTATTTTCCCCCAGTATAATTGTATTTTAGGGCACTCCCACCACAGGTGTGCAAAAGATCCCACCACCGAGCATCCTCTCCAGCACTTTAAGGGGTTCTCTTTGCTAATCTTATTGCCTTGCTGTGGGGTTATGTACCACCTAGCCAAGAGTTTGTATGACATCTCTCTTGTTTGTGAGTCTATCGCTACCGAGTAAGTACGTCTCAATATCTTATTTCTCTGTTCATCGTTACTTAAAAAGCCTATTTCTCTTTCCCGCTTCCCTAAATACTCAGGGTATTTATATTCCACTGCTTCTATCAAAATTTTATATATTTTTGCTATCCTTTTTTCAAGGCTTTGCCAGTTCGCTAATAATTTTTCTAGAGGTCTAAGCTGATCCTTTCCCCTCAGTGGCTGTGGCAAGGACTGGGTGAAATAGTATAGTTGTGAGTGTCTCCATTTATCTAGTGGCTTATGTCCCCATTTCCCAATAATTTCTTCATATGTGAATAATAATAATCACCTACCATAACCTCGTGTTATCTGATACTATCTTTCTTAGCCCACCTACTAAAATAGATATATTCCTCTTGTCCCGGTCTGAAAAATATATTATCCAAAAGCGGGATTAGTGGTGAATTATGTACCCAATCATACCTCTTATTTATTGTGTCCCAAACCCGAAGTGCATTTTTCATCAATATACTTGTGTTAACCGCTAATTCTCTATATTTTGCTGGTATCTATATTAATTCTCCTACATTCTTTGTGCTTAAGTTAATTTCTAATTCCGCCCAGTCCTTGCCTTTTTCATTGTAAATCCAATCCGTGACTCGCGATATCATAATAGCCTCATAATACTTTTTAAAATCGGGTAGTGACAAGTAGGGATGAGCCGAACACCCCTCGGTTCGGTTCGCACCAGAACTTTCGAACGGACCCCAAATTCGTACGAACGTTAGAATCCCATTGAAGTCTATGGGACTCGAACGTTCGAAATGAAAAGTGCTAATTTTAACGGCTAATATGCAAGATACTGTCCTAAAAAGGGTTTGGGGACCTGGCTCCTGCCCCAGGGGACATGGGTCAATGCCTAAAATGTTTTTAAAAATGGCCGTTTTGGCGGGAGCACTGATTTTAATGACGATTAAAGTGAAAAAAAATTAAATATTCCTTTAAATATGGTGCCTGGGGGGTGTATGTAGTATGCCTGTGAAGTGCCACGTGTTTCCCGTGTTTAGAACAGTCCCTGCACAAAATGACATTAAACGGAAATAACACCATTTAAAACTGCTTGCGGTTTTAATGTTATATCTGGTTCCTGCAATATGGTTGAAAATCATTGAGAAAAATGGCATGGGTAGCCCTCTCTGCCCATTACCAGCCTATTTGGGTCTTGTACGCATATTAAGGGGAACCCTGTACCCATATTAAAAAAAGGAAATGCGTGTGGCCCCCAGGCCCTATATACTCAGAACAGCAGTATACAGGCGGTGTAAACAAGACAGGGACTGTGTAGGTTTGTTGTGTTAAGTTGAATCTGTTTGTAATTTTCAACTGGTACATTTTTAAAGTGTAGCTCCAGTCCAAAAAACTATTTTTAAGCTTTTTGGAAAACATAGGGAAGGGTTATCACCCCTGTATAATTTGTTTTGTCGTCCATCTTTTTTCATCTCACTTGCTGTTGTCTCCTTCCATTTGCAAGTAGGAGATGTTTGTAAGTTGGATGTTTGAAAGTAGGGGCCTGCCCTATATGCTCTGCAGAAATGGCGGAACAAGGTGTTGGTTTTGCCACAACATTGTAAGCCCTCAAAGTGACTCTTGGTGGGCGCTGGAGCGCCCTGCTGTGAACGATTATATCAAGAATTGTAATTACATGCCATTGTTGAACAGTGGTAGAAAAATTGACCTTTGGTGGTTGTGGTGCTGGTGCCACAACACTATAAGTCCTCACCGTTACTCTGGGTGGGCACAGGAAGGGGCCCTCCTGTGAAATATTATATCAAGAATTGTAATTACATGTCCCTGTTAAACAGGGGCAGAAAAAATTGGCCTTAGGCACTGGTGCTGGTGCCACCACACTGCAACCTCTGCCATATACTCTAGTTTTATTGCAGGAATTAGCCCTGCTGCAAAGCATTGCATCAAAAATTGTAATTAAACGCCCCTGTTAAACAGGGGCAGAAAAATTGGGCCTTAGGCACTGGTGCTGGTGCCACCACACTGCAACCTCTGCCATATACTCTAGTTTTATTGCAGGAATTAGCCCTGCTGCAAAGCATTGCATCAAAAATTGTAATTAAACGCCAACAGGGGCAGAAAAATTGGGCCTTAGGCACTGGTGCTGGTGCCACCACACTGCAACCTCTGCCATATACTCTAGTTTTATTGGAGGAATTAGCCCTGCTGCAAAGCATTGCATCAAAAATTGTAATTAAACGCCCCTGTTAAACAGGGGCAGAAAAATTGGGCCTTAGGCACTGCTGCTGGTGCCACCACACTGCAACCTCTTCCATATACTCTAGTTTTATTGCAGGAATTAGCCCTGCTGCAAAGCATTGCATCAAAAATTGTACTTAAACGCCCCTGTTAAACAGGGGCAGAAAAATTGTGCTGATGTCATCAACCAGAACCAGAAATGTTCTTCCAACATATCAGCGGAGGAGGAAGAGGATAGACAATCAACATAACAGGACAGTCACTCAGCATCAGCATAGGCAGTCTTGAAGGGATGTGATATTTCAAAAAAAATTATTCTGTTACATCAGCTTCAGGTGCTTGGTAGCTGTGGGTGATCCAAGACTGATTCATCTTGATGAAGGTCAGTCGATCAACTGATTCGGTGGACAGGCACACCCTGTGATCGGCAACAAAGCCACCAGCAGCACTGAAGGTGCGTTCCGAAAGAACGCTGGATGCAGGACAGGCCAGTAGCTCAATTGCATACTGTGCAAGCTCTGGCCAGTGATCCATCCTCAAGACCCAGTAAGCCAGAGGATTTTCGGTGGGAAAGGTGTCCAAGTCTGACCTTGCCCCTAGGTATTCCTGCACCATGTAAATCAGACGCTGGCGATGGGTGCTGGAACAGATCATACCTTGGGGCTGCGGACTAAAAAATTGTCTGAAAGCATCAGTCAGACGGCCACCTTCTCCACCGCTCCTTCTGACCGATGCCTCAGCAACACGTTGTCCAGGACCAGGAGTTTGTAACCTCCCAGTCTCTGGGAACGCGTTGCACAGACCTTTCTGCAAGGCCTCCCGGAGATGTCTCATCCTCTGCTCCCTCTGCGATGGCAAGATAAGGTCGGCAACCTTACCCTTGTACCGTGGATCAAGGAGAGTGGCCAGCCAGTAATGGTCCCTCTCCTTGATCCGAAGAATACGAGGATCCTTCCGCAGGCTTTGCAGGATCAGGGAGGCCATGCAGCGTAGGTTAGCTGAGGCATTCGGTCCGGAGTCCTCTGGGTCACTAAGGACAACATGATCCGCAGCTACCTCCTCCCAGCCACGTACAAGTCCATGTGTTTCTCGGGACTGTAAATCATCCCTACAAGACTGCTGCTGCTGCTGCTGATGCTGAGTGCCAGCCTCCACCTCCATGCTGACACAATCATCCTCCTCCTCCTCTTCCTCCTCCTCATCCTCTTCCTGTGTGATGGGTGGCACAGCAGGAACACTGTCTGGATAAAGGGGGCCTTGAGAGGCAAGGAAGTCCTCCTCTTCCTGCCTCTGTTCTGCCTCAAGTGCCCTGTCCATTATTCCACGCAGCGTATGCTCCAAGAGGTGGACAAGAGGTACAGTGTCACTGATGCATGCACTGTCACTGCTCACCATCCTTGTGGCCTCCTCAAACGGTGACAGGACAGTGCATGCATCCCTGATCATGCCCCACTGGCGTGGTGAGAAAAAACCAAGCTCCCCTGACCCTGTCCTGGTGCCGTAGTCGCACAGGTACTCATTGATGGCCCTCTGCTGCGTGTGCAGCCGCTGCAGCATGGCCAATGTTGAGTTCCATCTGGTGGGCATGTCACATATAAGGCGGTTCTTGGGCAGGTTCAACTCCTTTTGGAGCTCAGCCAGCCGAGCACAGGCATTAAATGATTGGCGGAAATGCACACAGACTTTCCTGGCCTGCTTCAGGACATCCTGTAAGCCGGGGTACCTGACCAAGAACCGCTGCACCACCAGGTTAAGGACGTGAGCTACACAAGGCACATGGGTCAGTTGTCCCTGTCGGAGGGCGGAGAGGAGGTTGGTGCCATTGTCACAAACCACCATTCCTGGCTTAAGCTGGCGTGGCATCAACCACCTCTCGGCCTGCCCCTGCAGAGCTGACAAAACATCCGCCCCAGTGTGGCTCCTGTCCCCCAAACAAACCAGCGCAAGCACGGTATGGCATCGTTTTGCCTGCGTACTTGCGTAGCCCCTGGAACGCCTACGAAGCACCGCTGGTTCTGAGGACAGAGCACTGGAAGAGGCCATGGAGGAAGAAGAAGAGGAGGGGGTGGAGGAGAGAGGTGTGTCACAACCAATAGTAGCATTTTGGAGGCGTGGTGGCGGAACAACCTCCAACACTACTGCACCTTGTCCTGCATCCTTCCCAGCTGCCAGAAGAGTGACCCAATGGGCCGTGAAAGACAGGTAACGTCCCTGTCCATGCCTGCTGGACCATGAGTCAGCGGTAATATGCACCTTACCGCTGACCGCCCTGTCCAGCGAGGCAAGGACATTGCCTTCCACATGCCGGTAGAGAGCCGGAATCGCCTTCCGTGAGAAAAAGTGGCGTTTGGGGACCTGCCACTGAGGAACCGCACATTGTACAAACTCACGGAAGGGGGCTGAGTCTACCAACTGAAAAGGCAGCAGTTGGGGGGCGTGTCCAAGATGGCCGACTGAGCGGACGCACTTGCTGAGAGCTCCGGCCGCTCATCCGTTGCAAACGACCCTTAGCCCTGCAGATACCGCTCGTGGAGCAGCCTACTCCGGTGCGCACGGTCCCGGGAGGGGATGACCAAAGGTAGGGGCAATTCCGGTTGCCGTAGGACCCCTGCATCGGCCAAATCAAAGCCGAGGCCCAGCTCCGGCCTATCCCCGGACCCGAAGCCTGCGGCCAGCATGGCGTCTCCGCCGGAAGATTCGGACCCGGCGCTCTCAGAGCAGTCGAATTTTACGGCGCTGATGCAGGCTATCACCACCTGCCAATCCACCCTGACGGGCAAGATCGAATCGGTGCAGCTCGATATAAGCCTTATCCGCAGAGATATGGATTCGTTCCGCGCCCGGCTGACTGAAGCGGAGCGGCGGGTGGGGGACTCTGAGGATGTGCTGCGAGACCACTCCGGGACACTCAGAACGCTGCAGACCAGGGTGAAGATACTGGAAAGCAGGGCAGAAGATTCCGAGAACAGGAATCGAAGGAATAACCTTCGCATTGTGGGACTGCCTGAGGGGGCGGAAGGAGCAGACCCCCACACCTTCACAGAAAATTTACTTCGTACACTCCTACCCCAGGCACCCTTTTCAAGTTTCTTCACGGTGGAGAGGGCACATAGAATGCCTGCCGTCCGGCCAATTCCGGGGGCTCCTCCACGCACCTTCATCCTTCGCCTACTCCACTTTCGAGACCGAGATCTGGTGCTACGGGAGGCACGCAAGGTGGAGGCCCTTACCTATGAGGGGGCGCGACTGATGATTTTCCCGGACTATTCTATCGATACCCAGAAGCTACGTCGCTCATTTGACCAGGTTAAGCTCAACCTCCGCAATAGACGAATGAAGTACAGTATGTTGTTCCCGGCCCGACTTCGTGTCCAAGATGGTGAAACGGTTCGCTTCTTCACATCGCCGGATGATGCTGCGACCTGGTTGGAAACCTTGCCGAGGAACAGAGATGATCGGTGAGCTGCCCCTGGGGTGCTGTTTGTTTGATTTCTACCTGTACCCTACCTTCAATTTACGCGGCGCCCCAGCCGGTCTAGTTGGACATGAGCTGGCTTGAGCTCCGCTTTGTGACAATGGCGGTGTACTACTACGCTACTTCCCGATAGACTGCCTACTGTTTCTACTGTGCCTGAGCTCATTCTGACTATGACTTTTATTTGTTGGTGGCGCATTACTTATTTCCTTTGTTATGCAACAGTTCTTTTCTTTCAAGACTCTGCCCCCGGCTCATGCCGGGTGAACTTAGATAAACATGCCTCTGCAGGGCCCTTTTATCCGACAGATGGTCTGGGCCGGACTTGCGGTGCTCGGACGGTTGCACACATGGTGCTCATCTTTTCATGCATCCCCATGGTTATTGCCAGGACGGTTTGGTTTGGGGTTAGGACACACCGAAGTTTGGGGGGTGGTGTCGGGGTGGGGGGTGGGGGGGGGGGTTTTGGGCACGGTGTTCAGGAAGTTCATTTATATGCATTACTCTTTGTCTCTATGTGAAGTGCTGAGGTCAGATTTTTGCTATGGGTCTGGGATGTTAGGGGGGGAATTTTGGGAATTTCTATTTACTACTGTGGGGGGTGGGGGTCTCTGGGGGGGGGGGGGGTTGGACTGGAGGAATATCGGGTGGTCTCCTGGGTCTGAGGTGGTGGTTTCCGGGAGGCCGCGTCTTTTTCTGTGAGATGACTCTATGGCTCCTCTAACCATTCTGTCCTGGAACGTGCGAGGCCTCAACTCGAGGCTCAAACGTTCCCTGGTATTCACATTTCTCAAGCAGTACTCCCCGCAGATCTGTATATTACAGGAGACTCATCTGACGGGTGGGAAGACGCTGGCCCTCAAGAAACCCTGGGTTGGGGCATATTATCATTCTACTTACTCGGTGTATGCCAGGGGGGTCAGTGTTCTGGTGCACAGATCTCTTCAGTTTAACCTTCTAGATCTCCACTTAGACCCGGGTGGCAGGTATGTGGTGATCCATGCCATGTGTAATGGATTGGAGATGCTGGTGATGGGTGTCTATGTTCCACCGCCGGCTACCATGGAGCTCCTCAACAAGTTGACCCCTATCATGGCATTGTACCCAGGGGCTGCAATATTGTTGGCGGGTGACCTTAATATGACCCCGAACCCCTCTCTGGATAGGTTTCGGGGGGGGGCCGGTCAGAGCTCCCCGCTTTTGACCTGGATGGATCTCTACGGGCTCACTGATATCTGGCGGTGGAAGCATCCTAATGATAAACAATACACGTGCCACTCTGCCACTTATGCCTCTTTTTCAAGGATTGACCTGCTGTTGGCAGACGCTTTGTTACTTCCCCGCACGGTCAATGTGGAAATCTTACCTAGGGGTATATCAGATCACGCTCCCATGCTGCTGCGGCTTGAGGTGGGCCCTACTCGGGGACCAGCCATGTGGCGACTTTCTGGTTATTGGGTAACGGACGAGCGGGTAGCCCCGGAGGTGGAGGGGGAGTTGGGAGCTTACTGGGGGGTAAATGCCGGCACCGCGACGTCCTCGGTGCTATGGGACGCTTTTAAGGCCTACGCCAGAGGTCAATATCAGTCTGCCATTTCCAAGGCCCGGAAACATTCTAGGTTGGCACTGGCGGAGGCGGAGAAGAAGGCGCAGGAGCTTGAGAAAGCTTATACGCTGGGGGGTGGCGGAGACTCATACACTGCCTTGCAGTCGGTACACAGAGAGATCGCTTTGCTCAGGACGGAGGGTAGTAGAAAGATTTTGCTGGCCCAATCACAACGCATTTTTGAACAGGGGGGAAAAACGGGTAGACTTTTGGCCTGGTTGGCTAGAGAGAGGGCTTCTGTGGCACATATCGCCAGGATTAGAGGGGAACAGGATGAGGTGCTCTCAGACCCTTCTCAAATTAACGCTCGATTTGTACAATATTACAAGGCCCTTTATGCTCCTAGGGAGGTTTTTACTCTGGCAGCCCTTGGTCAATTTTTAGACCGGGTGGATTTTCCGCAGCTCTCTGATGGTGACCGTACCCGCCTGGAGGCCCCGATCTCTCTTGAAGAGGTTCAGGCGGCTATTGCCTCCCTCAAGGGTTCGAAAACTCCGGGCTCAGATGGCCTACCTGCAGAGTTTTATAAAATGCACGCTGACACACTGGCGCCGCGCTTTCACGCCCTACTCCGTACCATGCTGACAGAGGGGAATCTGCCGCCCACTATGTCCGAGGCGGTGATAGTCGTTATCCCTAAACCGAATAAGGACCCTGAGTATTGCTCCTCCTATCGCCCAATTTCTCTGCTTAATGTTGACGCAAAAATAGTGACAACGATTTTGGCAAATCGGCTTAACTCCGTCATCTTGACCCTGGTTCATGGTGACCAAACGGGCTTTATGCCGGGCAAGGGCACTGACATTAACATTAGACGCCTTTATACCCACATTTCTAGGGCTAAGGTGGGTCGGGGACAAGGAGTAGTGGCGTCGCTAGACGCGGAAAAAGCGTTCGACTCTGTAGAATGGCAATTTCTCTGGGGAGTTTTGGAGCGCTTTCACTTTGGCCCCAAATTTATCTCCTGGATTCGGCTGCTTTATAACCACCCCGTGGCCAGAGTTCGCACCAATGGTGCGGTGTCGGAGGAATTTGTGTTGGGTAGAGGCACGAGGCAGGGGTGCCCTCTGTCCCCTGGCCTCTTTGCGCTGGCAATAGAGCCCCTCGCCATACTTTTAAGGGCGTCGGAGGAGTTTGTGGGACTGCGGGT
The DNA here is from genome assembly GCF_037356315.1 of Lithobates pipiens. Taxonomy (NCBI): domain Eukaryota; kingdom Metazoa; phylum Chordata; class Amphibia; order Anura; family Ranidae; genus Lithobates; species Lithobates pipiens. The sequence goes on along the minus strand of NW_027507785.1, from coordinate 150,915,748 downwards.
GGGCCCCCTTAGTGAGAAAATTTCGCTTTATGCGGACGACGCACTGCTTTACCTACCTGATGCATCTGCCTCCTTACAGAGGGCCCTGTGTATTATGGAGGAATTTGCTTCCTTCTCGGGAGTCAGGATTAACTGGGATAAATCCCTGTTGTTCTCACTATCTCAAGACCCCCGTGATGAAGTCACGCCAACGCCACTGAAATTTGTGCAGGGGTTTCGTTACTTGGGGATTCTAGTGAAAGGAGATCCCAAGCAATACCTAGTTGACAACGTGTACCCTATCTTAGATGACCTGACTGTCAAGTGCCAAGGGTGGAAGTCTTTGCCCTTATCACCGGTGGGTAGAATCAACCTCCTGAAGATGACCTTTTTGCCAAAGTTTTTGTATGTCTTTCGAAACACCCCTACCCCGATCCCGAATTCCTTTTTCCTCAGGGCGGATCGGGTGATCAACACGTTTATTTGGGCTGGAGCGGTGCCCAGGGTGGGGAGGCGGGCCCTTCAGCTGCCTCTTTCGGCTGGGGGACTGGCCTTGCCCTGCCTGAAACAATACTACTGGGCGGCGGTGCTGGTGACAGTGAGGTGGTGGTTTGTGCAATCGAGGTCCAATCCGTCGGTTAATCTAGAGGCGGCCATTCTGGGGTCTTATGCTGCGCTTAGTAATTTGGTATTTAGGGGCCCTAAAGCTCACCCTACGGTCACGTCGAACATGGCGACGACGGTGCGTGTGTGGATGCAGGTGTCGAGGAAGCTTAACGACCCTTTGGAAGTCTCACCCCATACGCCGTTGTGGGGCAACCCGCAGCTGCGCCATTTCAACTCTATCCCGGATCCTGCCCTGTGGGCCAAATATGGCATCACAACCATACAGCAGATTATGCCTAGGGGGGTCCTCCTAAACTTTGATACCCTTAAGAGGGACTTCGGGTTGCCGAATAAGATGTTTTTTCGATACCTGCAACTGCGCCATGCGGCGCGGGCCCAATTCCCTGCCCCAATTTCGGTCTGCTCGCACCAGATTGAAAAGTTCCTTATCTCCAAATATGCTGATCGTGTCCTCTCCTCCTTGTACCTCAGGCTCTCCGCTTCGGAACCCGTAGCAGAGTCTGCGCTTTTTCGCAAATGGAGGTCTGATCTTCCTTCACTGAATGAGGAGGACTGGCAGGAAGGCATCCAGAACTATATCCCCCGGATGATCTCTGCACGCGATAGATTTATTCAGCTGAAATTTATACATAGGGCTTACTACACTCCACAGAGACTTTCGAGAATATACCCACTAAGCTCCGATAGATGTCCGAAATGTGGTGTGGAGGTGGGGACATTTATGCATGTAGTGTGGGAATGTCCGGTTATTCAGACCTTCTGGAGGGAGGTGGTGGGGGTTCTGAATTCGGTGGGGGGCCTCTCGGTGGGGATGGACCCTGTGGTCCTGCTGTTGGGGGTGTGTGATGGGGTGGTGGTGGGCACGCATAAGCAACTGTTTGTATTTTATGCGGCATTTTATGCCAGGAAGACTATTCTTCTTAACTGGAAGAAGGCGGACCCCCCTGGGATTTCTCAATGGAAAGGGTTGATTGACTCCGCTCTTTCACTATATAAGTTGACTTACATGAGTCGGAAGTGCCCGTCTAAATTTGACAAGATTTGGGGACCTTGGGTGGGAGTGTAGTCGGGTCAACCGTGGGATGGGTGGTTGTAGGATCTGGGACGTTCTCTTGTATCTAATTGATTATTACCGAATGCTATGAGTGGAATGCGGAATTGATGTGGTTTGTCTATTCTATGAGCTGTATCTGGAGGCTTGGCCTCTGATTTTTTCCCCCCTTTCCCCCCCCCCCCCCACTTTTTCCTCTCCTTCACTTTTCCTTTCACCATCTTTCCTCCCCTCTACCTTCTGACCCTTATCAGCTGATTTGTAAAGGTTGATTAACCGACTGGATACTGAACACTGTGTTATGTTGTGTTGTACGATGCACTGTTGTATTGTACTAATGTTTGTATAATTCATTTAATGGTGATAAATAAAAACTTACCTGTTAAAAAAAGAAAAGGCAGCAGTTGAAGTGCTAGCAATTTAGCCAAGCTAGCATTCAACCGCTGGGCATGTGGATGGCTGGGAGTGAACTTCTTTCGCCGGTCCAGCAGCTGGGGCAGGGACATTTGCCTGCTATAATCGGACGTGGGTGTACCGCTAGCAGAGTTCCCAGAAGCACTTGGCTGTGACACACCTAATTCTACACCTTCATTCCTCTCAGAGCAGGTTTCAGAGAGGACTGAAGGTCTAGAGGGGTTGGAGATGCCAGCTGATAAGAAGCAAGGAGAGGTCCGCTTTGTTCTTTGGTGTGGGTCTTTGAGGTACGCTTGCCAACGAGTTGCATGGCAGGTCAACATATGTCTGGTCAAGCATGTGGTGCCCAAGCGGCTGATGTTTTGGCGGCTGATGTTTTGGCCACGTGAGATACGCTTGAGACATATGTTGCAAATAGCAGAGGTGCGATCTGATGCACTCGTCTCAACCAAAGAACTTTTAGAATAACGCACAGAGGCAGCGCTCTGCACAGGCGGAGGTCTGCGGTGTGATTCAGTCGGTGTGCTGCCCCTAAGCTGGCCCCCGGAGGGCATCCTGCCTCATTGGACATGTGCCTCCTCCTCCTCCTCTCTCCTTCCAGGCACCCACGTGGAGTCAGTGCCCTCATCATCCCCTCCCTCTTCATCGCTGTAGCAAACCTGGCAGTATGCTGCAGCTTGTGGAACATGACTGCCAGATTGCTGTCCTTCTTGAGCATCCCCTCTCTCTGCGCTTACGCTACTGCCTTCCTCTAGCTGAGTGTCATCATCAGAGCCCACAAAACACTGGGCATCCTCCTGGAGCATGTACCCAACACTGTGCTCAAAGAGTTCAGGAGACTCCTCAGGAGGACGTGGTGGGTCTAGGGAAGGAGTCACTGATGATGACATTGAGAGGAGGGAAGACGATGCGTTGGCAGCTGCTTTGCTAGTACCCTGAGACTGGGTGAGAGAGGATGAGGAGGATGAAGAAGGCTTGGTCATCCACTCTACCAAGTTGTTGGCATGTTGCGGTTCAACATGTCCAGCTGCCGAAAAGAAGGACAAGCGTGTCCCATGGCCACGTGCTGATGACAATGCACCGCGTCCACGACCAGCACTGTTGTCTCTAGACACAGAGCCTGCTTGCCCTCTTTTATCGGCTCGCGCCTGTCTGCCTCTCCTTGCTGGCCTTCCAGACATGGTAATGGCCTGAAGGGAGTTGGGTAAAAAAACAGTTGGGTAGTGTATATTGTGCTAGAGGCACACAACACCCACTAACTCCTGCAGATGCCTTTATTATAGAACACCAGAGATAAAGGGGTATATACAGATGTATACTGTGCTGTGCTGGAGGCACACACAACTTCCAATAACTCCTGCAGATGGCAAGTGGGCTCAAATAGAGAACAGCTATGTAGGTGGATATAGTGGTATGTACTGGGTACAGAGCACGCAGACAGCACACACTATCTCCTAACACTACTGACTGCAAGCTCTATTATAACAGATAGATCACTAGCTATATAGGTGAGGTGAATATAGCGGTGTATACTGCGGTCAGGGCACGCAGACAATAACCAGAGAACACCAGAGATAAAGGGGTATATACAGATGTATACTGTGCTGTGCTGGAGGCACACACAACTTCCAATAACTCCTGCAGATGGCAAGTGGGCTCAAATAGAGAACAGCTATGTAGGTGGATATAGCGGTATGTACTGGGTACAGAGCACGCAGACAGCACACACTATCTCCTAACACTACTGACTGCAAGCTCTATTATAACAGATAGATCACTAGCTATATAGGTGAGGTGAATATAGCGGTGTATACTGCGGTCAGGGCACGCAGACAATAACCAGAGAACACCAGAGATAAAGGGGTATATACAGATGTATACTGTGCTGTGCTGGAGGCACACACAACTTCCAATAACTCCTGCAGATGGCAAGTGGGCTCAAATAGAGAACAGCTATGTAGGTGGATATAGCGGTATGTACTGGGTACAGAGCACGCAGACAGCACACACTATCTCCTAACACTACTGACTGCAAGCTCTATTATAACAGATAGATCACTAGCTATATAGGTGAGGTGAATATAGCGGTGTATACTGCGGTCAGGGCACGCAGACAATAACCAGAGAACACCAGAGATAAAGGGGTATATACAGATGTATACTGTGCTGTGCTGGAGGCACACACAACTTCCAATAACTCCTGCAGATGGCAAGTGGGCTCAAATAGAGAACAGCTATGTAGGTGGATATAGCGGTATGTACTGGGTACAGAGCACGCAGACAGCACACACTATCTCCTAACACTACTGACTGCAAGCTCTATTATAACAGATAGATCACTAGCTATATAGGCGAGGTGAATATAGCGGTGTATACTGCGGTCAGGGCACGCAGACAATAACCACTACACAACAGCAAAATCGAAAATCGGCCGAAAACGATCGGTGTGTACTGTGTTGAAGGTACACAGAACACCCACTGCTTCAGACGCCAACACACTACACAAGGCCGCCGCGCTGGCGGCCTTATATAGTGTGGGGCGTGCACTACACAGCCTGAGCTATGATTGGCCACAGGCATCCTGCCTGTGGCCAATCATGGCTCTCCTCGCTGCTGGCGCTGCGATTGGCCAAGCATGCGGGGTCACAGTGCATGCTTGGCCAATCATGAGCCAGCAATGCACTGCGCCATCGCAGTGCATTGTGGGCCGTGAGCGCCACACGCGAACGGACCAAAATGTTCTGACTTCGCCGAACGGACGAACAGCCAATGTTCGAGTCGAACGTACGTTCGACTCGAACACGAAGCTCATCCCTAGTGCCAAGCCTCCTCTCTCTTTACGTCTAGTCAAAGTATTAAACGCTACCCTCGCTGATTTTCCCCTCCATATAAATCTTCTGATCATAGTTTTAAGTTTGTTTAAGTACACTTGGGGTAATAAAATAGGGACCATTTGGCATGTATACGTAAATATCGGTAGGATAAACATCTTTGTTACGTTTATTCTCCCCATCCATGAAAGAGCTCTATATTGGATCTTACCAAGATGCTGCTTAATTTTGTTCAGGAGAGGGATATCGTTAGCCTCAAACAGACCTCCCATTTTTACTGTCAGTTTTATTCCCAAATACCCTAGTTCTTTCGGGCACCATCTGAACGGCAACTTAACCTGCAGTGCGTTCTGTTCAGTTACCGACAGATTTAGATTTAATATCTCAGACTTTGCCATGTTCACTTTAAAATTCGAGAGCTTCCCAAACTTTAAAAGTTCCTTCATTACTCCCGGGATAGAGATCCTCGGGTTAGACATGTATAGCAGGAGGTCATCTGCAAAAGCTGCGGTCTTATACTCCTTGCCCAACACCTTTATTCCCTGGATGTCTTGGTTTTTCCTAATGGCTACCAGGAGGGGTTCTAATACCATTATAAACAAAAGCGGGGAAAGTGGGCATCCCTGTCTCCTCCCATTGAAAAGCTCAAGGGGGCGAGACAGGGACCCATTAATTCTTATTCTGGCTTTGGGGTGATCGTAGAGAGCTTCTATCCATCCTCTCATTCTTTCTCCCATTCCATAATGTCTTAATGCAAAAAGGAACCCCCAACTGACCCTGTTGAATGCTTTTTCAGCATCTATTGACACGAGTACAGTGGGGGCTCCCTGTCTGATTGCTTCCTGCATTAACATAATGGTTTTCAAAACATTGTCTCTCCCCTCTCTCCCTTGAATAAAACCCACCTGATCCTTCTGTATCCAATCTGGCACATAGGGCCTCAATCGTTCCGCAATCATTTTTGAAAACAATTTTATATCTGAATTCAAAAGGGAGATTGGTCTATAGCTTTCAACTGCCATGGGATCCTTTGCCTCCTTCAAGATTAATGCTATATGTGCCAGCATTGTTTCTTCTCTAAATTTGCCCCCCCCTCCCCACCTCATTAAAGTACTCGCACAATTTTGGAGCAAGTTGTTTTTGGAATTTCTATCGGAAACCCATCGGGGCCAGGGCATCCTCCCACCGCTGTACTTTTGATTGCTCTTTCCACTTCCTCGATCGAAATTGGGGTTTCCAGTGAGTCCATTTCCTCTTGCGTAAGCCTATGCAAGTCTAACCCCCTCAGGTAGTCCCTTATTTCCTCTCGAGTCGCGCTCTCCCCACTGTGTCCTATATTATAGAGGGCACTATAATATGCATAAAACGTATCCACTATCTTTTCCGGCAGGTTTTGTACTTCCCCTTTTTTTATCTCTCACCTGTGGGATGAAAGTTCTATTCTTTTTTTCCTTCACCCTCCTGGCCAACCATTTACCTGATTTATTTCCCCATAGATATCTTTCCTTATCTAGGATATAGTAAGCAGCCTTCCTCTCTTGCTCTAAACACTCCTCCAGCTCTCTCTTCTTCCTTATTAGCTCCTGACTCTCCGGGATCCCCTTTAATCTCCTACTCTGTTCCCCTTTCTGTATTTCCTCATACAGTAGCGTTTTCCTTTTTTCCCTCTCCTTCTTTTTCCCAGCTCCAATCCCAATAAATATACCTCTCATTACTACTTTATGTGATTCCCAAAGTATTGGGGTGGGGATTCCTGAGGTATCATTCAGTCTAAACAATTGTTCCATCTCCTGTTCGATCTTACTTATTGATTCCTTATCTTGTAGCAGTTATTCATTGAGCCTCCAGTTTGTCCCCGGTCTACAGACTCCCCTCATCTCCAGCTGGATTTTTACTGGTGCATGGTCTGAGACCGTTATTGATTTTATTTCGGCTTTCCTCAATGCCGACAAGAACTGGTGCTCTAAAAAAATATAATCAATTCTGGAGAAAGAGCCGTGAACCGGGGAGAAGCAGGTATAGTCCCTGTCCCTTGGATGGAGTGCCTTCCAAGCGTCTTGTAGCTGAAAAATAGCTAAGGCTTTTAAAAACGTTCTCTGTTTATCATTAGGGGGTCTACTTCCTCCCACTGTGACATTATCTTTTTTAGCATCCATATTCCAATTGAAATCTCCTGCTAATATCAGTTTCCCTTCCTTAAAATCTTCTATCTTTTTTAACACATTCATTAGGAATTTATCAGCATTCTTATTCGGAGCATAAACATTTACAATTGTACATTTCATATTTAATAATATCCCTTTTACACACAGGTACCTCCCCTCTGGGTCCACTAGACGCTTTTCTAATTCAAATCTAATTGCTTTACCAAAGCCAATCGCCACTCCTCTAGAATATGAGGAAGGGGAATCCCCATAAATCCACACAGGGAAATCCGCTGAGTTTAATCTAATACCTGAAGTATGTGTTATGTGTGTCTCCTGGAGGCATACTATATTTGCTTCCATATGTTGTAGTTCATCATTAATCCTATATCTTTTCTTTTTTGTATTTAAACCCCTGACATTATAGGTAACTACGTTAATTGCTACCATATTTTACTTCTAAGAGTTGATTCATTTCCTCTCTTTCTGATGCGTCCAGTGCACCCAGCGAGACCTATTCCTGCTATCTCTATGGAAGGATCGAGTGAGAGCCCCAAAAAGAATTTCAGGGGTTTAATTCCTTCCTGCCTCCTTCCATCCCCCTGTATAGCCATTCCATTTTTCTGAGTCTCGGTTAACTTTGCGGGGATGCTCCTCCCTGCTCTACTTTCTTCCCCCCTCTGCCTACTGGGTCCCGACCACAAAGGTTTCTCCACTCTAGGACTCCCAATCTCCTCTTCTCTTATACTGGAGTTTGCGGCCATATACCTCTGAATTCCTACTGGGCTTGAGGCTGGGGTAATCGATTAAGATTTGCTTGACTTCTCCCTCATGATGCAGGGAGGGGGGGGGGACTCTCTTCAGTAGACAAAGCGTTAGTAGTTTAACCAGCCGGTTAATAGGCTGTCAAGCCCCCTTGAACCCCACGTTTTCTCTAAACCCTCCAAGAGTTTATTTCATGCACCACCCGCCACCTACATCTTTAATCCACCCCAGCCTTACTTCCTGCTCATCTAACTCTTGGTTCCAGGTCTATTTCCTTGGGTTTACACTTAAATTGATTACTGAACCTCTCTACAGCATCCCCCTATTTTACCAAACTAAACACCATCCACATTATCCACATATATATATATATATATATATATATATATACAGGTGTAGACCATCAGTTAATAAAGCATAGGATAACACCAGGGTATGGTTAAGCAAGAGTCTGGGGAAACACATTGATGGGCTTTTTCCTCCCACTTGCTCCGGCGATAGGTCAATAGATCTAGTTATTGCTGAGAGCCATAGGAGATTTCACTTTAAGAGTGCAGCATAATAAATAACCTCCAGATTTACCAGTCCTCCAATTAGGCAGATTCAAATCAGGCAATTCCAATCTCCGTTATTCTCCTTCAAACCTCCATCGTTTCATCTCAAAACAAGCACTAAACAATGTTCGCAATAGGCACTTAGATCATTTCTCCCCCATTAGTCTGGGATACAGTTCTTTATCACTATCCTTGGCTGTTTACTTAAGGTGACACATGAACACATATGCAACAGTAAGTCCTCAGTGATACAGTCCACTGGCTCTTACATCATTCTTCAGTATCGGTTGCAGGTACCCCTCTTCTAGTATACCCATAAGGGATTACGGTGTAGGACCCCTACATTCCCCGGGTATGGGGACACTCTCCAGCCCCAGATCTTCTTCCCCCTTTCACTGCTACCGCACTAGCCTCACAAGCAACAACAAGCCGACATGCTATATCAAGCCCTCTCAGGCTGTCAGGCTTACCACCTCTGCGTCTCAATTCTGCAGGTATTCCACCGTCTGCGTCCATCTAAATCCTCCACAGGCTCCTTTCTGCGCAGCATAGCAGTGTGTTGGTGCGGGCAGGAGAGCGGGGGTCAGTGGAGTGGGTGTCAGTCAGCTGGCATATACATGGGGGAGAACAGGGATGCCGCGCTTCGTTCCTGTATGCCTCCGGCGCCTAAGTCAGCTGGCCGGTCCGTGCAGCTCCTTCGTCAGTGCGGTGCACCACATTCAGTGTGGGAGAGGGCGGAGGGGGAGCGAGGGAGAGCAAGGGGGGCACGGAAGTTCAGGCTCCAGGGCCACGCCTCCTACGTCATGACGCTGCCCCGTCGGGAATCGAGTCAAATGCCTTTTCAAGATCCAGGGCCACCAGAACCCTGTGTCCTGGTCCGTAGAAGGTATTTGCAGATTAGTGAAGACTCTACGGATATTGACATCAGTCGATTCCCCGGCATAAAACCAGTTTGATCTATGTCAACCAAAAACGGGAGGATCCCCATCAGCCTGGTGGCTAGCACTTTCGTCAGTATTTTTAAATCATAGTTAAGGAGGGATATAGGGCGGTATGAACAATAGGAGGAGTCTTCTTCTAATCTTCATTGCTCCGTTTACTCCAGGATGTAAAAAATAATGACAGTAGTAGGCAGGAGCACATTTATACCTATGGTAAAAAGGAGAGACCTCTCAGGACAAGATGCTGCACTAGGCGGGCACTATGAGCCACATCCAAGGGGAACAGTTTACAGCAGGGTAGAGAACCAGGAGTCTGCCTCCTCTGTGGAGTCAAAGAACTTCATGGTGCCAGCGTGTACCACTCGTAGCCGGCTGGGGTATAACATACTGTAGGGCAGGCCCTTTTCTCTGAGGCGCCGACGGATGTCTTGAAAGATTTTCCTCTTCTTCTGTAGATCTGCCAAAAAGTCAGGATATAGGTGGATTTCGGCGTTTTCATACTTGAGATGGGGATGCTTCCTGGCTTCACTCAGGATGCGGTCTCGGTCTCGATAATTAAGAAACCCTACCAGAAAAGGTCTAGGCGGCACTCCAGGTGGTCGGCAGCCAGTTGGTACTCTATGTGCCCGTTCCACCACGTAGGTCGTTAAGACAGGTGCTAGATCCAGGATACCCTTGAAGAAAGCTTCAGCAAACTCTGCAGGCTGATCGCCCTCAGACCCCTCCGGCAGACCAAGCACCCTCACATTATTTCTACTTAGGTGGTTCTCAGCATCTGACTTAGCCACCAACATTTTAACCGTGCTCTCCAACGCCACGATGCGATGGCCGTGGTTGGCAGTTAGGTCCTCCGCGGCCGAAATGCGTGATTCAGATTCTGTGAGGTGGCCTCTGAACTTGTCCAGGTCGGCCCGTATGCAATTACATTCCAAAGTTAGCTTGTCAATATGGGTCAGTAGTGAGGATCTACTGTTTTCAATGGCAAGTAGGATCACCGCCGTGTCTCCAGAGGTTAAGGCCTCCGGGGCAGATGGGCCTCCTGCTTCGCCTCCACGTTCATTTCAGCCAGCAAAGCGTGAAGCTTGTCTGCTGGTAAGGTGTCAGATCGTTCAGCTTGCGCCGGCGGTTGCTTCTTGCTGGAGTGCGAGGTAGCGGATTTATTCTTTGCCAGCATGGATGGAGAATGAAAATCAATGCAGGTAATTCCAATATGGGGGAATATCAGGCCCGTACTCACAAGGGCTATGAGGGCACCAATACAACCAGGGTAGCCAGGCGTGCAGATACTCAGTGGCAGAAGCAGTTACCCCTCTCTAATAATTGCAGCTGCAGAGTGGGTATGTGAGGGTAACAGGTGCAGTAGTGATTAATGTAAGGGCAGCAGCGTCCAGGCCGTGGCAGGAACTAAATCAGGGCACAGAGGAAAAATTTAGTCAGCTAGGAAGTCTCAGTACACAGGCTCCCCAGACCCGACACTGATACCCTGCAGGGCCCCCAGGCCGGATCAGGATGCGGTGGGTAAGTTGATGGAAGGCACATACCTCCGCTTGAGGAACGGGCTGGCCGCGATGGTGCTCCGCGGGCGGCCGCCGCAGGAAAGTCCGGGGATGTGTAGGCCTCACTAGGCCGCACTAGGCCGGAACGGACCACAGCCTTTATTTTCTTCCCCGAGGGTCAGCCGAACCACCGGGGGACTCAGGAGGGATTGCCCAGAGGGATAGGAGGATGGATGAGGGTCCCCTACCTCTCTATGCGCCTCAATGGCGACGGATGATTCCAGGCCCAGAATCGGCAAGATGGCAGCCGCGAGCCTCTGGCGCAAACCTTCCCTCGGGCCGGCAGGAGAAGAATGTGGCACAAATAACAGCTCCGAGCACTGCAGGGCCCCCGGGTGAGCAGCTGGGAGAAGTGGCCAGCTCCTGTGAGGTCAGAATAGGCAGGATGGTGGCGGATTCAGCGCAGGGTTTTCGGAGCTCTTAGAGAGGACGTCCGCCGCCGCTCACATCCGGACACGCCCCCCTCAATGCTTAATTTAATAACATCTTTAATCACATATAGTAAAACAAACACAAAAAATATGTTAAAATAGCTAGAACAGCTACACTTTTTTAATATTACCCCATCAAGGGGAATAACTTGCTCACACACATATAGAAAATTTAAAATAAAAATAAAATAAAATACAATAAAAATTTAAATTTAAATAATAAAATAAAAATAAAAAATATATATGGTTTATAGTCCAACCTATCTCCCACTTTCAGACAACTGAATTAACATTCCCTACAAGGTACTTCACTATGTTTCCATATCTATATTGTCTTCCGTTTCCAAAAACATATCTCATAAAAATAATTACACAAGAAAAAAACTTAAAAATCCGATATAAAACAATTTAGATCGAAATCATCATTCAGGCCCCCAGGTGCAAAACTGTTAATCTCAAAAATCCATCGAGATTCCATTTTGCTCAGTTCTCTTACCCTATGGCCTCCTCTCCAATGGGGTTTATATTTTTGTATAGACCAAAACTTGACATCAGTAGGGTTCCTATTATGGACTTCTCTTAAATGACGAGATACACTATGTTTTAAAAAAACATTTTTTATGTTCTGTACATGTTCTCTTAGGCCGCGTACACACGGGCGGACTGTCTGCCCAACTTAGTCCGCCGAAACACATTTGAGCGGACAGTCCGCTCGTGTGTGGGCTTCAGCGGACTTTTTCAGCGGACAGTCTGGCGGACTAAGTCTTTCGGAATTTCCGTAAGATTGTCCGTCCAAACTTGGTCCACAACAGACCCTTGTCCGAGCACGCTACCCGGCCGGCCAGGAAAGGGGGGCGAGCGAGCGCCCCCACCCCTCCTGAGCCGTACCAGGCCGCATGCCCTCAACATGGGGGGTGCCTTGGGGAAGGGGGGGCCGCGCGGCCCCCCCACCCCAAAGCACCTTGTCCCCATGTTGATGAGGACAAGGGCCTCTTCCCGACAACCCTGGCCGTTGGTTGTCGGGGTCTGCGGGCGGGGGGCTTATCGGAATCCGGGAGCCCCCTTTAATAAGGGGGCCCCCGGATACCGGCCCCCCACCCTATGTGAATGAGTATGGGGTACAATGTACCCCTACCCATTCACCTGTGAAAAAAAGTACAAAAAAAAAACACAACACAGGGTTAAAATATTTTATTGCACAGCTCCGTGGGTCTTCCGTCTTCGGGGGTCTTCTCGCCGGACTCCTCCACTATCTTCTTGTAGCTCTTTTGCTAGCGGAGGAGTCCGGCTTTCTTCCTCCCTGCCGCCGGCCTCTTCTCCCGACTTCGGGGGTCTTGTCCCCCTCTTCGGTTCTTCTGCCGGGCCACCGCGCCTTCTTATAGCTCTTTTACAGGCGGTGGCCCGGTCTTCTGTCGCCGCTGCCTTCCGTTCTTCTTCATCTTCTTCTTCTCCAGGAGATGTTGCCTCGACGATCTCTCCGGCCGGAATGCCAGAGCCGCGCTGCGCGGCCACTTATATAGTGATAATGGGGCGGTGTCACATGGTATATGTCACATGGGTTGGTCACATGGGTTGATGTCACATGGGGACTATGACAACGTAAGGGGGCGGGGTCACCATGTGACACCAACCCATGTGACATATACCATGTGACACCGCCCCATTGTCACTATATAAGTGGCCGCGCAGCGCGGCTCTGGCATTCCGGCCGGAGAGATCGTCGAGGCAACATCTCCTGGAGAAGAAGAAGAAGAAGAAGAAGAACGGAAGGCGGCGGCGGCAGCGGCGACAGAAGACCGGGCCACCGCCTGTAAAAGAGCTATAAGAAGGAGCGGTGGCCCGGCAGAAGAACCAAAGAGGGGGACAAGACCCCCGAAGTCGGGAGAAGAGGCCGGCGGCGGGGAGGAAGAAAGCCGGACTCCTCCGCTAGCAAAAGAGCTACAAGAAGATAGCGGAGGAGTCCGGCGAGAAGACCCCTGAAGACGGAAGACCCCCGGAGCTGTGCAATAAAATATTTTAACCCTGTGTTGTGTTTTTTTTGTACTTTTTTTCACAGGTGAATGGGTAGGGGTACATTGTACCCCATACTCATTCACATAGGGTGGGGGGCCGGTATCCGATAAGCCCCCCGCCCGCAGACCCCGACAACCAACGGCCAGGGTTGTCGGGAAGAGGCCCTTGTCCTCATTAACATGGGGACAAGGTGATTTGGGGTGGGGGGGGTGTGCGGCCCCCCCTTCCCCAAGGCACCCCTCATGTTGAGGGCACGCAGCCTGGTACGGCTCAGGAGGGGGGGCGCTCGCTCGCCCCCCTTTCCTGGCCGGCCGGGTAGCGTGCTCGGACAAGGGTCTGTTGTGGACTTGGGGGCACCCCCACGCCGATTTTTTTCGGCGTTGGGGTTCCCCTTTAAGTCTATTCCAGGCGGCGGGGCCCGCGACGTCTCCTTCGCGGGCCCCGCCTACCTGGAGACACGCTCGAAATGAGCGGACTTTCCTCCGCGTGTGTGGGCGAGTCCGTTCATTTCAAAAGTAGAGCGGATTGTACGGCGGACTTAGTCCGCCGTATTAGTCCGCTCAAAAAGTGCCGTGTGTGGGCAAGTCCGTTCATTCAAAAGTTTGGACGGACTGTCTGTCGGATTGTCTGACGAACTTAGTTGGGCAGACAATCCGCCCGTGTGTACGCGGCCTTAGGCCACGTACACACGGGCGGACTGTTCGCCCAACTTTGTCCGCTGAACAGTGTTTCAGCGGACAGTCTGACGAACAAAGTTTTTCGGAATTTCCGTAAAACTGTCCGCTGAAACTTGGTTTGAGCGGACAGTCCGCTCATGTGTAGGCTTGCTCGTCAAACTAAGTCTCGCGCATGCTCAGAAAGAATTTACACGCCGAAGGTTGCATTGCAGTGTATAGGACGTCATTTTTCTAGTCCCGTCGTACGTGCCGTTCACGGTTTCAGCGGACTGTTCGTTCATCGTGTGTGGTCAAGTCCGCTCATGCTAATTTTGAGCGGACTGTTTGTCAAACTGTTTGACGAACAAAGTTGGGCGAACAGTCCGCCCGTGTGTACGCGGCCTTAGTCTTTTCCACAGGGGACGTTTCGTTCTACCTATGCATTGCAAGGAGCAGGAACATTCCAACATATAAACTACCCCTTCTGTACGACGTGAAATAAAATCCTTTATCTCATTTTCTTTTCTGGTAGTGTTTGATGTAAACTTATTGCACTTTTGCCCATTTTGTTTGGTATTGCAGCATGCATAGCATTTTTTGCATGGAAACAATACCATATTCTGTCTATTTGGTGGGCCCGGTACGTTTTTCACAATTAGATCTCTTAATGTAGGGACTTTCTTATAAACAAATCTAGGTTTTTCCATAAAAATTTTACTCAACTTTTTATCTGCTCTTAAAAGTGGCCAGTGCTTCATAATGATCTGTTCAATATTTTTATGTTGGGCATTATAATTAAAAATCATTAGAGGACCTGATTTATTATCACCGCTATTTCTCTCTTTATCCCCCACTAAGGATTCCCTCTGTGTTTCCAACACATCTTTAATCTGTTCATTTATAAATTCTTCATTGTACCCTTTTTCTATGAATTTTTTTTCCAATTTGATCGGCCTGTTCCATAAATATCTGTGTATTGCTGCAATTTCTTCTAATCCTAGTTATTTCCCCTTTAGGTACATTGATTAGCCATGGATCATAATGGCAGCTGTCCGTTGGGATGTAACTATTTCTTTCTACCAGTTTAAAATATGTTTTTGTAGAGAAACCTTTATCTTTCAATGCTATTTCCAAATCCAAAAACTTGATGCTAGTGTTGCTGATTTCATACGTAAGTTTTATATTCTTTTGATTCTCGTTCAAACGATCAAAAAACTGTATCAGGCTCTCCTCATCACCTTGCCAGACAACAATACAGTCATCTATAAACCTCTTGAAGAGCACCAATTGCCTCGGTGTATCCTTATATAGTGCTTCTTCTTCCCATTTCCCCATGAAAATATTCTCAACACTACGGGCATATTTGGTGCCCATCCCTATTCCGCTTAGTTGCCGGTAATACTCCTTATTATGCCAAAAATTGTTGTGCTGTAATCCATATGCCAAGCACCTTAGGATAAATCTTTTTTGTTTTGAAATTAAACTTCCATATGTATCCATGGCCCATTTTGTGGCATCTATTGCATCCGAGTGTGCGATGCTAGTATACAACGATTCTACATCCGCTGTTGCAATTAGATACTTCTCATTTGCTAAAATTTCCACTTTCTCTAAAATCTGCAATAAATGTTTTGTGTCCCTCAGAAAAGATTTTGTCTCCACATATTCCCCCAACCTGGAATTAATGGATTGGATCCCATTAACTATGGGCCTCTCCGGTGGTGATAATTGATTCTTATGAATTTTTGGTACTGTGTAGATCACAGGTACTCTACAGGCCTCTGGTATTAAATATTTCTCCTCCTTCTTTGTT
Organism: Lithobates pipiens; assembly: GCF_037356315.1. Classification (NCBI taxonomy): domain Eukaryota; kingdom Metazoa; phylum Chordata; class Amphibia; order Anura; family Ranidae; genus Lithobates; species Lithobates pipiens. Next base: position 150,899,973 of record NW_027507785.1, on the reverse strand, counting down.
AAGATACCTTCCATCCTACCCCTTTGTAATAAATTACTTAATTCCCATTTATATTCCTTTGTGGGGTTTTGTTGAAGTTTTAAATACGTATTGGCATCATCTAACTGGCCTTTCAATTCAGCATAATATTCCTTTAATAGCACCACTATCGCCCCCCCTTTGTCAGCCGGATGTATTACCACTTTTTTATTTTCTTCCAATTCCTTAATACCTTTCTTAATCATCTGGGGATTCTGCACCTTTTTGATTTCCAATTTTTCGATATCCTGAATCACCATTTTATTGAATACCTTAATATGTTCGTTGTTGGGCACTTGTGAATTAAACACTGACTTGTTTCTCAATCCTGTGTGTCTTATTACTCCTTCTTCTTCCATATTTTCTTTCGGTTCCATATCCTTCCTTGTTGTGTTCACTATCTTATTTAACATATATTTTTGAATATTTAGTTTTCTAGTATACTTTTGTAAATCTACATAGGTTTCGAACTTATTCAAGCTTTTTTTAGGGGCATATTTTAGGCCTTTATCCAACGTGATCAACTCTGCTCTTGTGAGTTCTAGGCCACTCAAGTTATAAATGCCTTCACCAATTATTCTCTTTTTCTTTTTGGCCTTGAGTCCTCCTCTGCATCCCCTCTTCTGTTTGGAATTCTTATGTTTCCTATTCCTTCGTTCCGAAGTGGAGTCCTTTCTCTGTATGGAGGAGTTCTGTCCCTTCTGTGTTGAGTTAAAAAAAGATGAGTGTGTTCCCTCATCTCTATAGTCCCTCAAGACTTCATATATGAAAAAAAGAATGAAAAGAATATGAGATAAAGGATTTTATTTCATGTTGTACAGGAGGGGAAGTTTATATGTTGGAATGTTCCTGCTCCTTGCAATACATAGGTAGAACGAAACGTCCCCTGTGGAAAAGACTAAGGCCGCGTACACACGCGGGGACTGTTCGCTCAACTTTGTCCGCTGAACAGTGTTTCAGCGGACAGTCCGCTCGTGTGTGGGCTTTCAGCGGACAGTTTCAGTGAACAGTCTGCTGAACAAAGTTTTTCGGAATTTCCGAAAAACTGTCCGCTGAAACTTTGTTTCAGCGAACAGTCCCCTCGTGTGTAGGCTTGTTCGTCAAACTAAGTTCCGCGCATGCTCAGAAAGGATTTACACGCCGAAGGTTGCATTGCAGTGTATAGGACGTCGTTTTCTAGTCCCGTCGTACGTGCCGTTCACGTCATCGCGCACGGTTTCAGCGGACTGTTCGTTCATCGTGTGTGGGCAAGTCCGTCCATGCTAAGTTTGAGCGGACTGTCCGCTGAAACTGTTTGACAAACAAAGTTGAGCGAACAGTCCCCGCGTGTGTACGCGGCCTAAGAGAACATGTACAGAACATAAAAAATGTTTTTTTAAAACATAGTGTATCTCGTCATTTTAGAGAAGTCCATAATAGGAACCCTACTGATGTCAAGTTTTGGTCTATACAAAAATATAAACCCCATTGGAGAGGAGGCCATATGGTAAGAGAACTGAGCAAAATGGAATCTTGATGGATTTTTGAGATTAACAGTTTTGCACCTGGGGGCCTGAATGTTGATTTCGATTTAAATTGTTTTATATCGGATTTTTACGTTTTTTTCTTGTGTGATTATTTTTATGAGATATGTTTTTGGAAACAGGAGACAATATAGATATGGAAACATAGTGAAGTACCTTGTAGGGAATGTTAATTGAGTTGTCTGAAAGTGGGAGATAGATTGGACTATAAACCATATATATTTTTAATTTTTATTTACATTTTTATTTTCATTTTAATATTTATTTTTATTTTATTTTCATTTTCTATATGTGTGTAGGCAAGTTATTCCCCTTGATGGGCCCATTGGTAATATTAAAAAGTGTAGCTGTTGTAGCTATTTTAACATATATTTTATGTTTGGCTTACTATATGCGATTAAAAATGTTATTAAATTAAGCATTGAGGGGAGGGGGGTGTCCGGAATATGATTTGTCCTTTTGGAGTATTTTAGTATTATTCTGTAATTTTTGGCAAAATGTTTGTACTCTGACTTACGTTTATGTATATATTCTTTATACATGGTCTGAGGGACATGTTCCCTCATAGTGGCTCAAAGCTATCATGATGGGCTATGATGACGCTATGACTCCACCCAGTCACTATGGCAACCGTAAACAAATATTGGCTTTAAAATCCTCCCAGGGCGTCACTGGCTCAGTTCCCTTGAAGATGTCACGTGACCTGTGGCACAACACGTTGGGAGGAGGAGCCAAGTGGCATTGAGCCTTCAGTTTATGGGGAGGCTGTGAGGAGGAGTGCTTACCTGATGCTCTATCAGAGGCGTGTGTACACCATTGGTTTTTGAGTAGGAACACTTAAAGCAGCACAACAACATTGCGTGCTTACAGTATAACACGATTGTGGTCTTTTTGTGTTTTTTTGCATGTATGCATTCGGTGGAATAATCTGCATATAAATTGGAAGGAAATATATGTATAAAGATCAAGAGACCAGCGGATGGTGTTATGAAGTGGTAAAGGGACTGCAGTATAACAGAACAAATAGGAGCTGGTTGCAGAGAATAGCGGCGTTTCTAATGAGATGAATAAATTTACTCTGACTAACATTACTCTGACTGATATTATGGCACCTTTTTATGCACGATAGCACCTTATCATTCATAATTAGGACGATCATTTGTCTATTAGTGTGTAGCACTGAAAGCACATTTTTTCATTCGGGACAGGAAGATCTAGTGCCTGAAGTAATTTTTGTATGAAGCCTGTATAATTTGTATTGTCGATGTGGAATTAGGGGCTGTTTGGGATATTTATACGCACCCCCCCTTTTTTTCAGCACTTAGAGCACTTTATTTGATAATTTATTTATCTCGTCTATAGCACTTTTTTCTGAAGTTTACATAAGTGGGTACATAAGAGGATTGCACCTTATATGCACATCGGACACTTTATTTATGTACTATTTTGCACATATATATGCATTAGAGCACTTATATGGACATCGGCGTATGATAGATCCTTATGAGTCCATGTAAAGTGTAGACACAGTGTTGTGTTAATTTCTTTGACCACATAATTGATTTTAGCGCACTAATATTTATTAACACATTGTTTACTGAGGAATCATTTGCATTGGTTTTTTTTGGGGTTCATATTTTTATTTATATCAGCGCTTGAGTATCTGTATATTACATCTGTTTAGACGTATCGCCAATATTTTTGCAAGGATTTTTACATCCGTGCATAATAGCGAAATCGGGCAATATGAGGAGGGATCCCTAAGATCTTTTCCCTCCTTAGGGATAACAACAATGGTAGCTTCTGTCAATGAAAGAGGCAGAGTCCCAGCGGATACAGCCAGGCTCAATGTCTTCAATAATTCTGGAAATAAGATCTCACCATTCCGTTTATATATTTCAATTGACAGCCCATCAGGGCCTGGTGACTTTAAATTTGGCATCCCAGCCACAGCCTCCCATAGCTCTTCAAGGGCAATTGGAGCCTCCATAATAGCTTGGTCGTCTGCTGACAGGGTTGGAGTTTTTATATTTTCAAAGTAAGCTACAATTTTACACCTCTCACCCCCCTTCTGAGACTTATATAGTGAGCTATAGTATTGCCTAAATATATTTATTATGTCACTAGGGTGAGAGGAAATCTCTCCCCGTAAGGTCCTGACCGCCAGAACCGATGAGGGAGGATTATTTGCTCTGACCAATAAGGACAAGATGCGGCCCACTTTCTCGCCTTCCCCAAAGTTGGATTGACGTTGAAATATATGCTTGTTGTCCATTATTCTCGTTATAGTCATTTTATAGGCTTGCTGTTTTTTCCAGCCACACTTTCTGTGTGGCCAGAATTGGATTAATAATGTACTGTTGTTCTGGCAATGTTGCTGCCATTTTAGCTCCCCCCTCCCATTCCTTCATCTTACCTTTAATTCTTGCAATTTGCTGAATAAGGAGTCCCCTGAGGAAGGCTTTTAGGGAATCCCAAACCACTCCCGCCAGCACCCTGCCTGTGTTAATACTTATAAACTCTTTTAAGCCAATCTTTAATTCCTCTGAGTTGTCAATTATCTCCAGCCAGGATGGATCGATTTTCCATTCTCTAGGGTAAAACTTTTTTCCAATAGTAACAGTAACTGTCAGCGTCAAGGGGGAGTGGTCGGATATCCCCCTTGGACCATATTCTACATTGCCTATCAAAGCCATAGCCTCGCCATTGACTAGGGCCATGTCAAGTCTGGACAGGGTTAAAAAAGAACTGGAAAAATAAGAATATTGTCTTTCCAGCGGATGTCCTATACGCCATGAGTCGCATAACCCCACCCCATGCAGGAAACAAGCTAATCTACCCTCTACTTTAGCCACAGGGCAGTTTACCGATGGGAATCTAGCCAAGGGCCTATCCAAAACTTTGTGAAAGTCCCCTACCGCTATCACTGGGATTCCAACTTTATCAGTTAAAAAATGTTGTTAATTCATATATTGGGCAGTATAGAAAAATATAACAACCCATGGTATCTATACGGCTCTTGTAGCAAGAAAACAACACTTCTCTATCAAAATGCTCACCCCTCTTGGGTATAAAAACAAGGAAAAGGGGCACCTCTGAATATGTATTAAGTAAAAATTTATTAAAAAACAAATATCCACTCACATGAAGGACTGCAGCGAAGCATTCAAGGAGGAGGACTACTAGTCACAGCAAGTCTTGTATATTGTAGACAGCACTTATCCAGTGAGGAATGGAAGTGGTAAGCTGCATTTAAAACACTTCAACAGCGGGATCAACAGAAGATTTTCTGTGACCGGCTGTGGGTTCCGGGAGAGGGACTGATGCTCACCCTTTTCGCCAGTCGCCTTAGTGTGGGTCAGCTGCTCTCAATAGGTCTCCGTTCTAAAGTATACCACGGCCGTGTATGGGAGGCCAAAGTGAGGCTTGGAACGCACAGTGGAGCGCGACACCAGGCTGGTCATAAACATGCACCGCTTTTCAGAGTATTCGCGCGGTTGATAGCACATAGCGGCACTCCTTTCTCAAGCATAGGTGATTTTAGAAAAGGGTTATACTTAAATAGTCTTATGAAACAAGGGGAAGGGGGAGGGGGATGGGCCATGATAACAAAACATACATTTAAGAGTACACATGCTGGAGAAAGACATAATTAAATATACAAGCAAGAGATACAGAATACGGCCAGTAATTACATACATAATTAATCAGGGTGTGCATTTAAAAGAAAAGAACAATGGATTAAATACAATCATTAAACTTTATCAAAAACAATGAATTAAAAAGCAATAGTAATGATTTATTAGTAGTATTGGGGGGGGGGGGGAGGGAGAGGGGAGAAAAAAAAAAGGGAGGGGGTGGTTAAATTGGGGAGGGCGGAAAAAAGGGGTTAGTGTAAATAGATGTATATATACACAAAGGTTGGGAATATGTGATATTACTGAATAGCAATATTGTAATATATATATAAAAAGACAAATTAAATAAATAAATATAAGTGACAAATTCATATGACCTGGATTATTAAAGAATTAATTAGTAGCAACAGAAAGTGGGTTACTATTGGTTTTTCTATATTATATACTCACAAATTAATATATCAATATATTAAGGATTATAAGGGAAGGGTGGGGGGATAATAAATAAATAAGGGAGGGGAAAGGAGGAGGGAGGGGATGGAGGCAATATTGGTATGGGAGGGACATAAAAAGGAGGAAGGGGGGGGAGGAAAGGAATACGAGGTGATACTTACTGGTGAGACGACCCTGCCACCCCCTCATGTATAATAATATGTATAAAAAAGTTATAAACATACGAGTAGAAAACCTGTAGTGGAGATAATAAAAGACATATATATATATATATATATATGTAAAGTCCTTATCTGTCATAACTTTGTAAAATTATATTACTGTATGAAAGTTAATATTTTGTTTAAGAGAAGATATACATGCACTTATGTATGTACACATACATACACATATGTATACACAAAGACGCACACATATACATATGTGTAAACATGATGCACCAGGCCAGTGTTGAGACAATCATAACATCGTAGAAATCTCAATGCCTTCGTTCATACCACCAGGCGAGAGGACGTCTAAGTTGTAGATCCAGAACGTCTCTCTCACACATAGTTTTTTGAAACGTTCGGCGGCAGTAAATGATTTGGGAATTTGTTCAATTACCCATACCTTCAGGCCGATGGTAAGTTTGTTATGATGTTGGGTGAAATGTCATGGGGCGCTGTGCATATCTTTGCCTCCCTCAATAAGCCTGCGATGCTGGCCAAAACGCTGTCTCAATGGACAGATCGTGTGACCAACATAAATTAAACCACAGGGGCATGTGAGGCTGTAAACAACAAATTCGGAAGAACAGTTATAGAACTGATCGAGCATGTAAGTTTTGCCTTTGGAGGTAAAAGATTTTTGTCCATGCTCAACGAAAAAACAGGTTTTGCAGCGACTTTTCTTACAGTGATACATCCCAACCAGAGGTATAAGGATAGAAGGACTGCTGGTGGCAGGGGTGGTTTTTAATTTACTGGGGGCAATTTTGTTTTTGAGATTAGGTGCTTTGCTGTATGTGATCCTAGGAACAGATGGAATGATGGTTTTTAGAAGGGGATCTTGCTTCAGGATCCCCCAATGTTTACTCAGGATATGCTCCATTTTTTTGTATTGAAAGTTAAATGTAGTGATAAATCTAGTAGAATGATCAATTTAATTTTTTTTACTTTTTTAGGGGGTTTACCCTTAGCATATAGGGCACATGCCTCATCTACCAGTTCCCTGAGGTAATTCTTATCCGCAAATTTCCTTTTTAACAGAGTGCTAGAGGCTGTGTAGTCACTATCTAGCATACAGTTCTGTCTCAAACGGCAGAACTGGCCCTTGGGTATATTGTGAGTCCACTTGGGGTAATGACAACTATTAAAATGTAAAAACAAGTTGCCAGCTGTGGGTTTCGTGTAGTTTTTAGATGTTATGGTTTCACCAGTGTGGCCCAATTCCAAATCCAGACTATTGGAATCGGAGACATGAGTGAATGCCAATCCATAGGGGTTACAATTACAATGGTCCAAAAAAGAGGGGATAAGATTGGGGGGACCATCCCAGATGACTATGAGGTCATCAATGTAACGTCCGAAAAAAACAATATTGGCAGAAAAAGGGTTGTTTTGGATGATTTCAATCTGAATCGGGTCTTTAACTGGAAATTAAAATCCATACCCACCTGTGATGCTGAACACCTTCTCCCACAACAGTCTGGTCTCTCCAGCAGGCACCCCCCATTCCCCCCTTTTTCCTATACCACCCCTCATTCCACCGCCATCTCATCATTTTCAACGTCCTCCTCCCCTTATGATAAATCTTCATGTCAGACATAAATCTCAGCATTTCTCACCCAATGCTACTAGCCACATCATACAGAGCGACCCCAACACAAAGACCAACAATTTATTAGCTGACCTGTACAAATTCTATAATAGACCATCTTATGCAAATAGAAGCGTCAGTCTTGAAACTACCATGGATTGTACCACCCCCAAGCCAGACCAATACTCACCAACGTGTGGCCTCAAAAAATACCGTCCGGTTCAGAGACACCACTACCCTATCAGTCCTAAACATGTCAAATAAATTGTCGGATGATTCCATGGAGGTTCAGGTCTACCACCTGCCCTGCAGCCATTTCCCACTCCTCTAGACCTAACCTGGGTGACACTTCACAATTTACACACATTGACACCTCCAGGCCTAACCTGGGTGACACTTTGCCATCTACACACACTGACACCTCCAGGCTCTTACATACTTCATCCCCCTCTCTTGTCCCATCCACACCCATGCCTAATGATTCAAATTTCCCCCCGCATACTGATTTTTCTTTTTCAAGTCCTCCTTGAACCAACCAGAGAAAAAGAAAGCACACCGGAGAGGTTGTAGAGGAGGACAACAATGTAAACAACATAGAGACAAACTTACAAAAACTCTGCAGACTATAAAAAATCTTCAATTTGTCCTCGTGTTAGCTTTCCTCTGCTGACACTAATTTGCTTAGTAGAGGCCTCAACTTTGCTCCTATCAACAAACCCAACCCATTCCTTTTATTTAAAGATCTGAATAGATATATCGATAACCTTACCCTCAAAAGATTTTTTTTACGCAAAACAAAACAAACCCACTAATAGTGATGTTGTAACCTCTCCACCCTTAACATCCTCTGATGTCTTTGAATATGATGGAGATGTAATAGACATACTGGAATCCCTAAATGAAGATGAGAACATACTCAACCTCTTCACACAACATTTAGTCACATCACCGCCCATAGTTCACTCTTCATTTAAACCAAAATCAGTTTTTTACCCCTCCCAGTCAAAGGGCCCCTATCTTGAAAGCTTCTACAGAGTAGTATATGCAGACTTTTTGAAACTTTGTCAGTCCTCTTCCTCCATTCCACCTCATAAGCATAATCTATCAGCCGCCGAAACTCAAGCTTTGGATTCTGTGATCCAAAATACGGACATCATCATAAAAACCGCAGATAAGGGTGGGGGTATAGTCATACAGGACAGAGCTGACTACATTAAAGAGGCCCATAGACTTCTTTCTGGTACCATCACCTACAATAAACCTAAAAAAGATCCTACTATCGAATTCACTACTGAGGCCAATTATCTTATCAAGTCGGCACTTGATAATGGCATAATCAATAAGATGGAAGCCTCCTTCCTTCAAAAAAGCTTTTACCAGGTCCCTTATTTTTATGATCTACCCAAGATCCACAAAATTCTCACGTCTCCCCCTGGCAGACCCACCGTGGCTGCCATGGATAGCGTGACTTCTGGATTTAGCCAGTATATTGACCTCTTTCTACAGCCGATAGTCCAACAATCGCCCTCTTACATTAGAGATGGGTCACATCTCTTAGAATTACTAAAGCCATATGGATGGGAATCGACCTATATATGGCTTTCCCTAGATGTTACCTCCCTTTATACCTCCATTCCTCATCAATTTGGTCTACGAGCCCTTGATTTTTTTCTGGCCCAGTATCCCCTTATTAACCTTAGACAAGCGGCTTTCATCCTAGAGATTACTAGATTTTGCCTGACCCACAACTATTTTGGCTTTGAGGATTTCTATTTGCAGATTCAGGGAACCACAATGGGAGCTAATTTTTCACCCTCTTACGCCAATCTGGCTATGGGCTACTGGGAAGAAAATTTCATTTGGCATAACAACCCTTTTTCTGCCAATATTGTTTTTTTCGGATGTTACATTGATGACCTCATAGTCATCTGGGACGGTCCCCCCAATCTTATCCCCTCTTTTTTGGACCATTGTAATTGTAAACCCTATGGATTGGCATTCACTCATGTCTCCGATTCCAATAGTCTGGCTTTTTTGGATTTGGAATTGGGCCACACTGGTGAAACCATAACATCTAAAAACTACACGAAACCCGCAGCTGGCAACTCGTTTTTACATTTTAATAGTTGTCATTACCCCAAGTGGACTCACAATATACCCAAGGGCCAGTTCTGCCGCTTGAGACTGAACTGTATGCTAGATAGTGACTACACAGCCTCTAGCACTCTGTTAAAAAGGAAATTTGCGGATAAGAATTACCCCAGGGAACTGGTAGATGAGGCATGTGCCCTATATGCTAAGGGTAAACCCCCTAAAAAAGAAAATTGATCATTCTACTAGATTTATCACTACATTTAACTTTCAATACAAAAAAATGGAGCATATCCTGAGTAAACATTGGGGGATCCTGAAGCAAGATCCCCTTCTAAAAACCATCATTCCATCTGTTCCTAGGATCACATACCGCAAAGCACCTAATCTCAAAAACAAAATGGCCCCCAGTAAATTAAAAACCACCCCTGCTACCAGCAGTCCTTGTATCCTTATACCTCTGGTTGGGATGTATCAGTGTAAGAAAAGTCGCTGCAAAACCTGTTTTTTCATTGAGCATGGACAAAAATCTTTTACCTCCAAAGGCAAAACTTACATGCTCGATCAGTTCTATAACTGTTCTTCCGAATTTGTTGTTTACGGCCTCACATTCCCCTGTGGTTTATGTTGGTCGCACGATCTGTCCGTTGAGACAGCGTTTTGGCCAGTATCGCAGGCTTATTGAGAGAGGCAAAGATATGTACAGCGTCCCACGATATTTCGCCCAACATCATAACAAACTTACCATCGGCCTGAAGGTATGGGTAATTGAACAAATTCCCAAATCATTTACTGCCGCCGAACGTTTCAAAAAACTATGTGCGAGAGAGACGTTCTGGATCTACAACTTAGACGTCCTCTCGTCTGGCGGTATGAACGAAGGCATTGAGATCTCTACGGTGTTATGATTGTCTCAACACTGGCCTGGTGCATCATGTTTGCACATATGTATATGTGTGCGTCTTTGTGTATACATATGTGTATGTATGTGTAATACATAAGTACATGTATATATTCTCTTAAACAAACTATTAACTTTCATACAGTAATATCATTTTACAATGTTATGACAGATAAGGACCTTACACATATATATGTCTTTTATTATCTCCACTACAGGTTTTCTACTCGTATGTTTATAACTTTTTTATATATTATTATACATGAGGGGGTGGGGGGGTAGTCTCACCAGTAAGTATCACCTCGTATTCCTTTCCTCCCCCCTCCCCCCCTTCCTCCTTTTTTATGTCCCTCCCATACCAATATTGCCTCCATCCCCTCCCCCTTTCTTTCCCCTCCCTTATTTATTTAACATTCCCCCCCCCACCCTTCCCTTATAATCCTTAATATATTGATATATTAATTTGTGAGTATATAATATAGAAAAACCAATAGTAACCCACTTTCTGTTGCTACTAATTAATTCTTTAATAATCCAGGTCATATGAATTTGTCACTTATATTTATTTAATTTGTCTTTTTATCTATATTACAATATTGCTATTCAGTAACATCACATATTCCCGACCTTTGTGTATATATACATCTATTTACACTAACCCCTTTTTTCCGCCCTCCCCGTTTTAACCCCCCTCTTTTTTTTCCCCCTCTCCCTTCTTCCCCCCCCCCCCCCCAAATACTACTAATAAATCATTACTATTGCTTTTTAATTCATTGTGTTTGATAAAGTTTAATGATTTAATCCATTGTTCTTTTCTTTTAAATGCACACCCTCCTCCTTCTTGAATGCTTCGCTGCAGTCCTTCATGTGAGTGGATATTTGTTTTTTAATAAATTTTTACTAGATACATATTCAGAGGCGCCCCTTTTCCTTGTTTTTCTTCTCAGCTCTTTCTGGACCTTGCTTCTGGTCCTGTTGGTGGCAGCCCTGACTGACTCCTGTATGTGTATAAATTACATGGATATTTATCCCTAAACCGATTGGACAATTAAGGAACTGTGTATATATTGAGGTATTGTTGCATTGCGCCCTTTTACTTGTTATACACCTCTTGAGTATGATAAGTATAAAGAGTGGAATTGGGTCAGGAATTTCCGGCCACGGAGCAATGGAGCCATCTCACTGGTCAGGCGAGTCTCCTGTAAACATAATAATCCAGGCCCTTTATCCTCCAACGATGACAACACCAGAGCCCTCTTAGCCAGATCTCCCAGACCTCGCATATTCCATGATATTACACTAAGCGTTTTAGCCTGCATCCTATCTCGTAAAAACGTATTCTAATATGGACAAAGAAAAAAAAAGAAAAAAAAAAAAGTACTCTCAAAAAGAAAAACCATCCAACTAGTAAAATTTATATTAATGAAAATTTACCAAAAATCCCCAACAACGCTAATATGCCAATCCCTCCCTGCCTTTGGTGCTTGCCCCCATACATGTAGTTTCCCCTCATATCGCCTCTTACACGGTGAATATTTAATCGCGTACATATTGGTGTCTGCTCTAGTGATGGACGAACTTCTGACGGAATGTTTTACGAACGCGATCCGCGAACATGCCCAAATGTTCGCGAACCTTGCGGTTCACGGCGGACCCCATTCACTTTAATGGCAGGCGAACCTTAAAAACCTCCAGGTTATATTTTCAGCCACAAAATACTCACTAGCTGTGCACACAACATGGACATTGACAGAAGTATTAAGTGAATCCGGGATCGACAACGACAAGCTTTTTTTTTTATCTGTGAAATTTTGACAATTCAGGAGCGCATGAAGGCCATGGAGGAGAGGCAACGTCAGGCCAGGCTATGAAGGGGGTACAGGAGATGATCAGTGCCACAGTCAGGGCAGCGCAGTCCTGAGCCAGTGTCCCAGTGTGCCAACCTGTGCTTGAGACCTCCCTCTGCCCGCCCCTTACCCCCACCTATGCAGGGCTCCACTGCGGCGGTCCGGAGGTGCCAGTCCAATGCTGATCCTCAGCCATGGTGCTGGCACTGCCTGTTGATTGGCTTCTCTGTTGCTATCTCCCTCACTGTCTGAAACCAGCACCTCAATAGAGACTGAGCACTGACACCAGCACCGAGATAGAGAGCACTGACACCAGCAGCGTGATAGAGAACACTGACACCAGCACCGAGATAGAGAGCACTGACACCACACCAGCACTGAGATAGAGAGCACTGACACCAGTACCGTGATAGAGAGCACTGACACCAGCATCGCGATAGAGAGCACTGACACCAGCATCGCGATAGAGAGCACTGACACCAGCATTGCGATAGAGAGCACTGACACCAGCACCGTGATAGAGAGCACTGACACCAGAGCACTGACACCACACCAGCACCGTGATAGAGAGCACTGACACCACACCAGCACCATGATAGAGAGCACTGACACCACACCAGCCCCGTGATAGAGAGCACTGACACCAGTACCATGATAGAGAGCACCGACACCAGCACCGTAATAGAGAGTACTGACACCACACCAGCACTGAGATAGAGAGCACTGACACCAGCACCATGATAGAGAGCACTGACACCAGCACCGTGATAGAGAGCAACGACACCACACCAGCACCACGATAGAGAACACTGACACCAGCACCGTGATAGAGAGCACTGACACCACACCAGCACCGAGATAGAGAGCACTGACACCAGCACCATGATAGAGAGCACTGACACCACACCAGCACCGTGATAGAGAGCACTGACACCAGCACTGTGATAGAGAGCACTGACACCAGCACTGATACCAGCAACTCGTTGCGGGACCCAAATATATGACACTGCTCAACCTCTTCAAATAGGAGGGTACAGGCATATAGTACGGTGTGCTTTTTTTGTAAAAGTGAGCAAAAAGGTAGAAAAAAGGTCCGTGTGCTAGATTATATAAATCGTTTATAGAGTTATACATATACATGGCCTACTGGTCACATGTGTTGAATTCCTCCGAGATCCATGCCTCATTCATTTTTATAAATGTGAGGTAGTCAACACTGTCGTGAGCTAGGCGAGTACGCTTATCGGTTACGATCCCCCCTGCTGCGCTGAATGTCCTTTCGGACAGGACACTGGACGAGGTTCAAGCCAAAAGTTCCATTGCAAATTGTGCAAGCTCTGGCCAGAGGTCAAGCCAGCCCACTCAACAGTCCAGAGGTTCATCACTTTTCAGAGCGTCCACATCGGCCGTTAACCCGATGTAGTTGGACACCTGTCGGTCTAGGCGTTCCCTGATGCTGGAACCGGATGACACCTGTTGATGGGTTGGCTGAAAGAATGATCTCATATCAGAAGTGACAAACCCATCTTCAAACTGCCCTCTTCTTGCAGGCGCTGTTGGATTGGTACCTTCAACTCTTTCTCTGGGAGTGGGAATTCCTCTGCCGGTGCACGCAAAAGCAGAATTCAGCATTTCTCTAAGAAAGGCCTGGTAGTGCTCCATTCTGACAGCCCTCTGTGATGGTGGTAACATTTCTGCCATTTTGTGTTTGTACCGGGGGTCTAAGTACATTGCCACCCAGTACTGGTCCTTGACCTTTATGCTTTTTATACGGGGGTCCCTGCTAAAACACTGGAGCATGAAGGCCCCCATTTTCACTAAACTGGAATCGTTGTGGTGGCCTGGCTCCTGCTCATCATCCAGGATAATGTCGTCCTCCTCCCCCCATCCATGGACAACAACAGGGATCCCAGAAAGGTTTAAAGCGTGCTCTTCTTGCTCCTCCTCATCCGCCCCGGCACCATCCTCCTCTGACTACTCTTCAGACTCCTGTTGTTGACTTGTCTCAGATAGAGTAGCCCCCCTTGGGAATTCATCCAGCATTGCAACTTCCTCATCTTCCTGCTCCTCCACGGCTTGATCAATGACACGACGCAATGCACGATCCATAAAGAAGGCATAAGGTATGATGTCACTGATGGCGCCATGGCTACGACTGACCAGTTTGGTGATCTCATCAAATGGCCGCAGAAGTCGGCATGCATCGCGCATGAGCAGCCACAGGCACAGTGAAAAAAACCAAGCTCCCAGGAACCTGTTCTGCCGCAGAGTTCATACAGGTAGTCTTTAACTGGAGCAGCCTATCAAGCATGTAGAAGGTTGAGTTCCATCATGTCGGGCAATCGCAAATAAGACGTCTGACCGGCACATTGTGTCGCAGCTGAATGTCAGCAAGGCGAGCCATGGCCATGTAAGATCTTCTGAAATGGGTCGAGATTTTCCTTGCCTGCCGCAAGATGTCCTGGACCCCAGGGTATTTGACAACGAATCGCTGCACGACCAAGTTTAAGACGTGTGCCATGCATGGCATGTGAGTAATTTTGCAGTTTCAATGCGCTAAGCAGATTGGCACCGTTGTCACACACCACTTTACCTACTGTCAAATTGAGCGGTGTTAGCCACTGATCTGCCTGTGAACGCAAAGCTGAAAGGAGTGCAGGGCCAGTGTGGCTCTTGGCTTCCAGGTACAACAGACGCAGCACAGCATGGCCTGCATGCAATCCGTGGAGGTAAAACCAAATCTACATGGGTGCCACGGGTTACATGCTTGACGGCCGTCAGAAGGTTCACCCAGTGGGCAGTAAAAGTTATATACCTTCCCTGCCCATGTTTGCTAAACCACGTGTCTGTGGTCAGCTGTATCTTGGCACCGACACTGTGTGCCAGAGATACATTCACTTGCCGCTGAACATGGCCATATAGCTCTGGGATGCCCTTCTGTGAGAAATACTTCCTTCCTGGGACCTTCCATTGTGGTGTTCCAATGGCCACAAATTTTCGAAAGGCCTCCAGTTTATATGGCAGTAGTTGGTGGGCTAACAGTTCTGACAAGCCAGCGGTCAACTGTTGGGCAACAGGGTTATCCGGGGTCATCATTTTTTTACGCTCGAACATTTGGCCCACGGAAGCCTGCCCTTTTCCAGAAAAACGCGAGGATGGCATGATGGAAGGTGGAGTTGAGGACGATTACTGATGTTTGGAGTGCGGATTTTGGGAGATCAAAGTGACACTGTAGAGGTCCTGTTCAAGGGTGATCCCTAGTTCCTGGCTTATGTTTAAGGATGCGGATGGTTTACACTTAAAAGCTTCTTATGCTTTGCCATCTGGTAAGGGCATTTACATTTCGGTGACGGGCACTTGTTTAGTACTTATGTGTGGAATCACCGTGGTGTCTTGATAAGAACTACCAGAGACGATTTTGTTTCTGCAACTTTCTTCCTTTCTTGTGAACTGTTACCACATAAAAGTCACTTTCAGCAAATTAATTCTAGCTGATGGGAACTTTATGAGTATATAAAATTATTGGTCACATTTTTATTTATATATTTTCTATTTTATTCAATTTTGTGATTGCATGAAATAAGGCCGCGTACACACGCGGGGACTGTTCGCCCAACTTTGTCCGTCAAACAGTTTCGGCAAACAGTCCGCTCAAAATTAGCATGGACGGACATGGCCACACACGACGAACGAACAGTTTGCTGAAACCGTGCGCGATGACGTGAACGGCACGTACGACGGGACGAAAAATACGACGTCCTATACACTGCATTATAACTTTCGGCGTGTAAATCCTTTCTGAGCATGCGCGGAACTTAGTTTGACGAACAAGCCTACACACGAGGGGACTGTTCGCTGAAACAAAGTTTCAGCGGACAGTTTTTCGGAATTTCCAAAAAACCTTGTTCAGCGGACTGTTCGCTGAAACTGTCCGCTGAAAGCCCACACACGGGCGGACTGTCCGCCGAAACACTGTTCAGCGGACAAAGTTGGGCGAACAGTCCCCGCGTGTGTACGCGGCCTTAGTGTAATCTTGAGTTTTTCTTGATTTAAATAATTCACCTGCCAACTCTCTATTCCTGGAATGAAGACTGCTGATAGGACATTCCTTTCTGCCCAAGTTAGAATATGGTTCACCTCTCTCTCTGAGTTGAGAGATTCTTGGTGCCCCCTTGGTGATTGATATAGGCCACAGCTGTGGCATTGTCGGATTGGATCCTGACAGGACAATCCCATAACCTGGAAGTCCAGGACTTTAGAGCCAGGCGCACTGCTCAAATCTCTAGGATGTTGATGGGCAAGGCTCTTTCGGTTCTTGAACACTGTCCTTTGGACAGTTGTCTAGTTCTGCTCCCTAGCCTGAATATTCTGGCATCTGTCGTTACCACTTTCCAGATAA
Source organism: Lithobates pipiens (assembly GCF_037356315.1). Taxonomy (NCBI): domain Eukaryota; kingdom Metazoa; phylum Chordata; class Amphibia; order Anura; family Ranidae; genus Lithobates; species Lithobates pipiens. The sequence continues at coordinate 150,883,306 of NW_027507785.1, read as the reverse complement.
CAGGTCCGAAGGATCTTCCTTTCAGCAGATTCATCTGAGGGTAACACCTCATCTTGTCCCCATTGTTCCCTTAATAAAGGTTTTGGAATGGGAGAGAGGGATCTAGCATGCTTCCCATCACCTTGGATGGAGGATGCGATTAAAGCCACTAATCTTCCTTCTAAGCCCTGGAGGGCAGAGGAAAACACATCTTCAGTCACGTATACATGGGCTGAAGTGTGAGAAGCAGTTGCACCAATAGGTTCCTCTGGCAGCAATGCTTCAGCTGCTCTTGTAGACAACTTTGTGTTCTCAGAGAATTAGCTTTTAAGCCCCTCAGGTGTGAACCTGATTGTAGTGCGCTGTGTGCTAAGGACGCAGAGTCTGCACACGGTGCTGTCATTAAGCCACGCCCCTTGCCCGACCCTCCCTCCTCCTTCCTCAATGAATTCTTTCTGCTTTGTGCGCTCACTCGAAACGGCTTTGTGACACAGCCAGAAGGAGGAGAGGAGGCTGCAGCCACCATGCGGCATGTCTACTCTCTGAAGAGAGCGTTTTACAGTCTATGTACAAGTAAATGTTTTCCTTACTAAAAAACGCTACCCCACACTCCCCGAGGGGGGGGGGGCAGTCAGGTGGACGGATGGGGGGGGGGTAATTAGCAGTTAACAGTTTTTGGCATTTATCACAGTATATCAATGTACTGTATCTAGTACCTGTACCCCTTGCACTCAGTTTCTCTATTAGGGGGAGAGGAGAGCCCCCCTCTGGCTGCTAGGGCACACACTTGTTGAGCACAGAATCAACAGGGTATATACATTTTTTACTCCCTCTAGAGGAGTTTTTATGTCATTACAACATTATATGTTAAAGGAAAAGTCATAGGTGGGCTTTGCACTTCCTATGATTTCCTCGCTGCAGGATACTGCTGTAAACAGACAGATCCAAATTTCACCCATCACGGTGGGCAGAGTAGTTAAACCTTCAAAACTGGGTCCCTTTTAATAGGGGTTCCACTCTTTTGAGCCTTGTATAGCACCCCTCAGGACAACTTTAAGTAATGTAGCAAGACCAAAAAGAGTCCTGGTTCCTAGGGTCCAACTCTCAAAGAGAAGCGTTACAGGCAAAACCTTGTTCTTCAATGCAAGGCCCGGGTACCATTCTGTAGCCGCAGTGACGTGGATGGATCCAGTTGTGGAGGCTTTTTAAATTCAGCATGGATCCCTCCTGGAGTTCCTCAGAGCACATCTTCACTCATGACTAACACCTACAGACAGAGGAAAAAACTGATGTGCTCCTGGAAGGAGGAGAGGTTATATAGGAAGTGAACTTCCTTGATTGGGTTTACCAGTGTCAACACCTGAAGGTGTCCCATAACCCATTAAGTAATTACTTAAGGTTCTGTGTCTTATGATGTACGATAAAGAAAGGAACTTAATTGTGAAGGGTAATAACATATGTAAGAGTACAGGATGTGCCTGTTTGTGTTTCTGTTGTGTGCCTTAGACTCAGCGGTCTGTTAAGGCCCTTATATAATGATGGGTGATGCCTAATCTCGCTCAAATTATCGTGGTGATTATGATCAAAGGGGGGAATTGGGGCAGTGAGGGTCAGTTGGATTTTGTGGGAATGTCAGAGACCTGGTTCAACAGCTCTCATGATTGGCTGGCAAAGATTCAAGGGTATACCCTTTATCGCAAGGATCGAGAGAGTAAAGAAGGGGAGGGGTATGCCTATATATTAAGAATAATGTACAAGTGAATGTGAGAAATGACATCACTAAAGAAGCTAGGGAAGAGTTGGAATCCTTATGGGTAGAGCTCTAAAGGGATAAAGCTAAGGGGAAAATAATACTGGGAATATGCTATAGGCCCCCTAACCTGAGGGAGGAAGGGGAGTAAGATCTCACAATTTGGATTAGCAGCAAGAATGGGAAGTGTTATCATAATGGGGGATTTTAAATATCCAGACATAGACTGGGAGAAGGGAACTGCACATTCATCTAAGGCTCGCCAGTTACTAAATGTCTTGCAGGACAATTTTTTTTTATATATTTTTTTACTTTCAATAGATTTTCATTTTCAAAGCATATCAAAAGATCGGTAAAACAAATTATCGGCCCGACATAAGGCCAGAAATACAATATCACAAACAAGTGTAAATAAAACAGGATATCAGCAACAAGGCCCTTGCTGGTGTTACATAGCAATATAGTGGGTTGAATGAGAGAATATTCAGACTTTACCCCTGGCTAGTAGGCAATAAGGTGGTAGGAACACTGGCTAAGGGGACCAGAGGTAAAGGGGGACATAGCCGTCCCAAGTACCCCTAATGGGATCATCCTGTGCCCAGGCCAGACCCCCCCCCCCCCACAGCCCCCCACCCCAAGTTGCTCTAGCAAGGAGATAGGTTAAGCCAAACTGGCTCCTGCGGGGCTCAGGTGCGGTATCACTTACGCAACCAGGCTTTCTATGTTGTTGATTTGACTCTATACCAAACAAAATTCGAAAGAAGCCTTAAATCGAACCAAACTAACAATCGTAAAAGATAGAGGGGGAAGAAGAAGTGAAAAGGGGGGAATGAAGAGAGGGACAGGATAGGAAGCATGTGCCTTTCTTTAGCTAAAGGCTTGAGGGTGATCAGAGTGAATCCCAGCAATGAGGGAAATTCCACAGTAAGCGACCCAGAGTTCCCACACTGTTTCAAATGTGTGAGGTGTGTCTGATGGGATATTGGCTAATTTTTCTTGAGCCTTTATCCATGAGATCTTGCACTTTATAGCTACAAAGGGTATCTTTGGCTTTTTGCATGCTCTAGCGATAGTGAGTTTTGCCCCCAAGAGCATGAAGTGAATCAACTTTTGAATAGGCTTGTAGATATGTGGGATATGAGCGTTAAGGAGGGTGACAGATGCAGACCTGGGGACCAAGCACTCAGTGACCTTGTAAATAATGTTAAAGGTTCTCTTCCAGACTGGTCTGATTCTGGGGCATTCACACCAGATGTGCACCATCGAGCCCAGGAGTTGGAAGCCCCTGAAGTAACTGGGATCTGCTGATGTGTAGATGGTTGCAAGCCTGGTGGGTGTCATATACCACCGCATGAGTACTTTTAAATTTGCTTCCATCAGTGATGTGTTTAGGATATCCTGGAAAGCTTTAGAGCACACCGCCTACCAGGTTTCTAGGTCCCACTCGTGTTGGATGTCGGCCTCCCAAGCTGTCATGTATGTAGATTTTTCTGTCGGTTGGGTGAGTGACAAATAGAGGATTGAGATGCCTCCTCTTTACCCCATGGCCTGTCCACACCAGAGCTCGTAGTCCGTGAATTTTGGAGGGAGAGGTTTTTCAACCCAGATTTTGTGTACAAAGTGTGAGATTTGTCTGAATCTGAATTTTTCTGAGTCCGGAAGATCCAGGTTGTTAATACAGTGGCCTAGGGTGAATGGGCCCCTAGCTGTGAAGTATTGTCCTATGAGGTACAGGCCTTTGTCTAGCCACCATCTGGGCTTTAATGTTCATTCCAGGAGGGAGGTTTGGGTTGTGAAATATGTGGGCTAGAGATTGCCAGTTAGAAACCAGGGCTGGAAGATTACGGATGCTATCCCAAAGGGCGTAAGAATGAGTGATGGAAGGGGACAGAATTGGCTGTCTCTGTTTTTGGGAGCACCAGAGTAGGTAGTCCAGGGTGAATTGGGGAGGGGGTAGCCTGCCTTTCTATATAAACCCATTCTGGTTTTTCCAGTCTCGAGTAAACTGTAGAAAATTGGGCCAGTCTGGCGGCTAAGTAGTGTTTGTATAGATGTGGTAAACCCATCCCTCCCTTTTTCCTGTGGAGATATAGGGTGTGTTGGGGAATTCTGTATCCTGAGTTGCCCCAGATAAATTTTAGTAATTTACTTTGTAAAGACCGCAGCTGGTCCTTATGAATCAAGATGGGGAAGGAACTAAATAGATACAGAATTCTAGGTAGAAAGTTCATTTTAACAGAATTAATTCTGCCCATCCAAAAAAGTTCATATTTTAACAAAGTTATTCAGCTCTGCTTAAAGTTTTTGATACATGGGGTGGGGTGGGGGTAGTTGTTGGCATAAAGGGATTATCTTTGCGCTGTTAGGGTGACCCCCAGATATTTGATAGAGGATAAGCTCCATTCAAACTTAAAGGATTGTTGGTGTATGGAGATTTCCATTAGGATTTTGTAAAGGCTGGGTAGCGAGGTAATGGGCGAGGTTAGGAACAGGAGTATGTCCTCTGCGAAGAGTCTGCATTTGTCGGTCTGATCTTCATATTACCCCTTGTATGTCAGGATTGCATCGAATAGCGATGGCTAAGGTCTCTACTGCCATGTCAAAAATGACTATTAGATTGTAAGCTCTTCTGAGTGGGGCACTCTTAATCCTCTTGTATTTTATTGTATTGTAACTGTATTGTCTCCTTTTTATATTGTAAAGCTCTGCGTAAATTGTTGGCGCTATATAAATCCTGAATAATAATAATAATAATAGTAATTGGGGAAAGTGGGCATCCTTGTCTGGTATCCCTGGCTATTTCTTTTGGGGATGAGTAGGGTCCCTGTATGCAGATTTGGGCCGTGGGATGGGAGTAAAGGGCTTGTATCACCCGCATGAAACATGGGCCGAAGCCCCATCTCCGCAGCAGGGAGAAGAGATATGACCAGGACACGGAGTTGAAGGCCTTCTGCAGACCAAGTGTGAGCAAAAAACCTTGTTGTTTTGGACCCCCTTCCCAATTAGATTGCAGTATAGAGACAATGTCCACTGCTCTTTTCACTTGATCTGGGTCTTGTCTGCCAGGGATGAACCCCACCTGGTCCTTGTGAATACATTTACTGATAAAAGAGTAGAGGCAGTCTGCTAGAATTTTAGTTAATATTTTGAGGTCATTATTTATGAAGGATATGGAGCGGTAGTTACAAATTCTTCTGGGTCTTTATCTGGTTTCGGTACGACCGTAATGTATGCGATGTTGAGCTTTGCACCCATTGGTCTGCCCTGTGTTTTGGAGTTAAAAAATTTTGTCATATGTGGGACTAGGGTGTCTGCAAAGGCCTTATAATAGGGGACCGATAGGCCATCAGGTTCAGGGGCGGAAGGCCCTTGATTACTGCCGCCACCTCCTCCTCCAAGAAAGGTATCTCAAGGATGTCTCTATGTTTGGCGTCTAGATATTGAATGGTCAGGCCATCCAAGAATTTGGTTATGAAGCTCCCGGTTGGCTGTGAGGGGGTGCCTTAGAGGTCCGAATAAAATTTATGGAATGCTTCCAGGATCCTGGCTGGGTTAGCTGTGAGCTCCTGGCCCGCCACGTGTATCTTGGGAAAGGAAGAGATCCGTGTTCTAATTCGAAAAAAAACTCTATTTAGTAGGATTATAAAGGCAACAATATCAAGAAGAAAAAATTGTAAAACATATAAATTTATTCACATAGTCAAAAAATGTACATAAAAAAATAAGAAAAATAGAATAATAAAGCAAGAACTGCATATTCTACATAGTATCTAAAAACAATTAAATGGTGAGAGAGTGATACTGTCCTCCCATGCGTTCCAAGACCTCCAGAAGCTAGTGGAAATGGAATAAGCGGATCATACGTGTTCTAGGGGACAGTTTGGCTGCCAGCATTGCAAATCCAGCAGATTGATTGCTCTGCTTTCGTTGTGAGGGCAAGGTTGAGTTCCAGTCTCATTTTGTCTACTTGAGCTAGCAAGGCTGGGGATGCCTTCATGGTCCTATATGACTTTTCCATTCGCTCAAGATCCACTCTGTGTTCTTTTTTAATTTGCGTAACTATCTGTATAATCTCACCTCTGATAAAGGCCTTGTGGGCTGCCCACAGGGCCTCTGCGGAGGTGTCCTCCACATTATTGAGTGCAAAGTATTCTTGAAGTGCCTTATTCATTTCTGTCGTTTTGCTTGGTTTGGAGAGGATGGACTCATTTAGTCGCCAATGTCCCCGTTTCGCATAATAACACCAGAGTGGATGGACAGGATCACCAAGGAATGATCAGATAGGACAGTATCTCTAATTTGGGACTTGAGAACTGCCGAAAGAATATTTGAAGGGACCAAAATATGATCAATCCTAGCATAGGTGTTATGCGGGTGGAAGTAATGGGTAAAATCTCTTTTTGAAGGGTTAGATTCTTGCCAAACATCTGTTAAACCCATGTCATGGAGGAGCTTTGCAATTTTAAGGCTCATCTTAGTGGGTCTGGTAAGTTGGGCCGAGGGGGGTTTAGATTTGTCTAATCCCTGGTCAAAAGCCACATTGGAGTCCCCCCCATATGACTGTGCTTTCCAACAGGGAAGTTAGAGTGTCTAAGATGAGATGGAAAAACTGTTCTTGCCCTTTATTGGGGGAGTAATATAAGACCAGGGAATACAGGTGTCCCCCTATTGTACCCTTGACCAGGAGAAACCTGCCCTCCGAATCTTTAAAATCTGATATGTATTCAAAGTCACAGGATTTGGAGAAGATTGCGACCCCCTCTGGTTTTATTTTCTGCATTAGCGAGGTGGAAATGGGGGCATTGAGAATGGATGAACTTTGGACTGTACTGCCTAGGAAAGTGTGTTTCTTGGATCATGAGGATGCCAACAGAGATTTACATAGTTACATAGTTAGTAAGGTTGAATAAAGACACCAGTTCAACCTGAGTGAGTGTCAATTATCCCTATCTCTGTATATTGCACACTCACATCAGTCCCTACCCCCAAGGAGCCTACAATCCAAGGTCCCCATTCATGTACTAGGGCCAATTTTGGACAGAAGCCAATCAACCTACCTGCATGTCTTTGGAGTGTGGGAGGAAACCGGAGTACGTGGAGGAAACCCACACAGGGAGAACATGCAAACTCCAGGCAGGTAGAGTCATGGTTGGGATTCAAACCAGCGACCCTTCTTACTGCTAGGTGAGAGTGCTAACCACTACACCACTGTGCCGCCTATCAAATCAAAGATTTTTCTTCTTTTGATGGGGGAATTTAGGCCTTGTACATTGTGCGTGGCTATTTTGAGGAAGCTCTGTGTGGGGTTAGCCATGAGGTTTAGGTAAGGTCTGTCTCTCTTGCCACTCACTCTTCGATATTTTCTGACCTCCCGGCTGCGGATCAGTTGTGCGTACCTCTGACAGCTGGGAGATCTCCCTTCGTGCGGTGGCGATGTGAGCTAAAAAGCATGAACAGGTTAGGCACATGTGGAGAAGGTAGGGATCAGAGAAGGGTAAAGAGGTGAGGAAGAAGTCTCCTAACTTGAAAGAACTGTTCTGGGGGGGAAGACGCCCTTTCTAGAACCTCTACGTGAGGAAGTCCTGTTCCAAAAAGGAACAGGCAACCTGTCCCCCATAGACCATCCAGAGTCTGAGGGAAAGGTGGAGGCACATGGGGCCCACCCCAGCCAGGGCACCCCTGGTAAATATAAAAATCTTCTAAACAGTAGTAACCGGGGATAACATACTCAGGATGTAGGCTAGGCTAGCAGGACCCAGGTCCAGCCCAGGGAGCCCTCCATCCTCCCCTCCATAGGGAGCCAAGGAGGGAGGGTCCCCGGGTAAAAGGTGGGGAGAGCCCCCACAAGAAGGGGGATCCCCGCATCAACTAAAGCAAATATGTATGATCATCTGATTAAGAATTTGGTCAACGTAGGAGTAGTATTCAAGTCCCCTGGCCCATATGTAATCAGGGCCCTCGATCTAGCAAGGTGCATGGGACAGTTCTTGTTGCCTGGAGCCCGGTCAAGGAGGGCTGTTTTTAACCTTCTTCGTCCTTGACCTGTTCCACAGTGGAGATTGAGGGCTGGTGGAGGTCGGTCTCTTGGACGATCCAGGGATGTTGTGGGAAGTGTCCATGGTTGCTTCTTACAAGATTAACTTGAGTTGTATTAGCAGTCTTTCACCGTCAGGGAAAGTGGAAAACGAATAGTTCTTTCTGTTGTCTGAGACCTTTACAGCGAATGGGAAGGCCTACTTGTATTTATTCTCCTTTTTTGGACTAGAAGTAGTGGCTTCAGAGACAGCCTGCGTTGTATTGTGGAGGGCGAGAGGTCTACGTAGATTTTGACAGGGTGTCCTTGACACATCACCTTGGGCATGGACCGTGGTTATCTCATTACCTTCCTTCTTTACTGCATAGAAGTGGGGTTTTGCAATAATGTCTCTCGGCGAGCCATCCTTTCTTTGGGGTCCCAGAGCTCTGTGGGCCCTGTCCAGCTCTAGGCGGTGCTATGGGATATTTGAGATCAGGTTCTGGATCACATTTTGCACCGCTGCCAGGATGTTAGTGATGGATTCGGGGAGGCCTCTGATCCTGACATTATATCTTCTCGATCTGTTTTCCAAATCATCGATCCTGGACAGGGCCACATCCAATTGCTCCTGTACCGTGTATATATGGTCTGAGTTTTGGTTGTTAGCCGCAATCGTTTGCTCTAGCTTGCTTTCAATAGTTTCAAGTCTGGTTCCCGGATTCTGAAAGTCTGCTTTTAAGTCTCCTGTTATCTTAGCTGCAGTTTGGGATGATCCCCCTTTGAGGAGATCTGATAGTTTCTGGTATAAGTCAGCAACTGAAAAGGCAGATGCTGCAGCCTGGGAGTCAGCAGGCAAAGTGTCAGCATGGCTGACTGTGTTAGGCCCTATGGGGGAGAGGGCATAGTCCTCAATGGAGCAGTCTATCAGTGACTCTGTGGAGGCCGAGGGACGGGGATAGGACCTGCTGGGTACTTATATGTGCCAGGGGAGTATAATGCAGGGTTGCCGGGGCAATCATCTGCCTTTCGTTTGGGGTGTTCTCAGAGCTGGAAGCATGAGGCCTCGTTGCGGCCCCCATCTTGGTTCCACCGGATGGAATTATGTTGAATTGTGGCCTGAGGTCTCTCCATACTGTGGCTTCGGGCTTATGGGGGGATGCCCTGGTGTCTGGGGGTACCGTGGGTGGTGATGGCTCTGCTCCCGGGTTGCTGTGTGCAGTTTGTCGGGTGCCGCTGGGCTGCGGTGGTGAGGAGCTCCTGGCACAGGCAGCCATCTTCCGAGCTCCGCCTTGCAGGACAATTTTATGAGTCAGATGGTAGATGCACCAACTAGAAATAAAGCGTTACTGGATCTACCGATTACCAACAATACAGACCTGATCACGGATGTGGAAATACAAGGCATTTTAGGTAACAGCGATCACAGGTCAATTGGTTTCAGTATAAATCACACAAATAGGAAACATAAGGTGAATACAAAGACACTGAATTTCAAAAGATCCAACTTCCCTAAACTACGAGCCTTGCTAGAAGGCATAAATTGGGATAAAATCTTAAGAACAAAGAACACAGAGGAGAGATGGGTTTGCTTTAAGAGCATATTAAATAAGGGCATTAGCCAATGTATCCCATTGGGTAATACATTTAAAAGAGAGCAAACAAAAGTCCTGGATGGCTTAACTCCAATGTAAAAATGCATATAAAATGCAACAAGAAATGTAAGGGTGCAGTAAGGATGGCTCAGATAGAATATGAAAGACACATAGCGGAGGAGAGCAAAAAAAAAATCCCAAGAAATTCTTTAAGTATGTAAATAGTAAAAAAATTAGGACAGACCATATTGGCCCCATAAAGAATGAGGAAGGACATCTGGTTACAAAGGATGGGGAGATGGCAAAGGTATTGAATTTATTCTTCTCAGTCTTCACAAGGGAATTGGAGGGCTTCAGTAACCAAAACTGCAGTGTTTATCCTCATGACACATCACAGGAAGCACATCCATGGTTAACAGAGGACAGAATTAAAATGTGACTTGGGAAACTTAACATTAATAAATCACCGGAACTAGATGGCTTGCACCCAAGGGCACTTAGGGAACTCAGTAATTGCCAGACCATTGTTCCTAATTTTTACTGACAGTCTACTGACTGGAATGGTACCAGCTGATTGGAGAAAAGCCAATGTAGCACCAATATTGTCAGGAAAACCTTTCCCGCAAACGTCAGAGTAATGTGAGGGTCAGAAGAATACCCGTGCACAAGAAAACTATTCTGCGCACGCACATGCGCAATTAGCGGTGCGTCCGTCTGTTTTGATGGCAATTGGCGCCAATGTGCGCTATTTAACCCCTTCCCGCCGAGTGTACGCAGATATGCGTACTCGGCTTCCGGGGGGTATACCGGGATGATGCCCGCACCTGCAGGCATCATCCCGGTACCGTCTTTTACAGCGGGCGATTGGCTATCCAGCCATAACAACCGATGCGGCTAAAAGCCGCTCGGCTGTTATGCCGGAGGAGCGGGAGGGGACGTCCCCCCCTCCCGCCGCCTCCCGCCGCTGTTACCGGTGCTCCCGCTCGATCGGGAGCACCGATTGCGTGTCCGATGGCTCCGGCCGCTGGGGAGGAACTGGAACGAAGCCGTAATCGGCTTCGTTCCAGTCTCCTCATAGTAAACACGGAAGCGACGTCATGACGTCACTTCCCGTTTACTCGGCTGCCAATGGCGCCGGTTTTAAAAAAATATCCGGTATTCAGAATCGCCGTTTTCGGCGATCTGAATACACTGAAGTGTAAAGGAGGGGTGGGGGGTCTTTTAGACCCCCGATCCCTCCATAAAGAGTACCTGTCACCACCTATTACTGTCACAAGGGATGTTTACATTCCTTGTGACAGCAATAAAAGTGATCAAATTAAATTTTTTTTTTTTAAACAATTTAGTAATTTTAAAATAAATAAAATAAATAAAAAAAATTTTAAAGCGCCCGCCGTCCCCGCGAGCTCGCAAAGCAAAGAAAACGCATACGGAAGTCGCGCCCGCGTATGTAAACGGTGTTCAAATCACACATGTGAGGTATCGCCGCGATCGTTAGAGCGAGAGCAATAATTTTAGCACTAGACCTCCTCTGTAACGCTAACCTGGTAACCGTAAAAAATGTTTAAAGCGTCGCCTATTGAGATTTTTAGGTACCGTACTTTGTCGTCAATCCACAAGTGCGTGCAATTATAAAGTGTGACATGTTTGGTATCTATTTACTCGGCGTAACATTATCTTTCACATTATGCAAAAAAAATGGGATAATTTTACTGTTTTTTTTTTTTTAATTAATGAAAGTGTACCTTTTCCCAAAAAGTTGCATTTAAAACACCGCTGCGCAAATACCGTGTGACATAAAATATTGCAACAATCGCCGTTTTATTCTCTAGAGTCTCTGTTAAGAAAATATATATAATGTTTGGGGGTTCCAAGTAATTTTCTAGTAGAAAATATGGATTTTAACTTGTAAACACCAAATTCCAAAAACAGGCTTAGTCATGAAAGGGTTAAAGAGGATCCATGCCTTGCTACCCGATTAACAGCATTTCTGTGTACTCTGCTACCCTGTATCTGAATTTACTTGATCCGTGTTGGACTTGGCCTGTTCCTGACTTCTCTGCTTGCTGCCTGCCCCGACCTTGGCTTCTGAGCTTGACTATTCTCTTGGATTTCGTTTTGCTACCTGATCTGCCCGCCTGTGTTTGACCCAGACTGTTTATCTACTCTGCAACCTGCCAGTTACCTTCTTGCCGTTGCTGGACTACAGGATACCTCCTTGCTGCCCGCTGTACCCTGCTTGCTGTCAGCATTCTGCTACTGGGTGACAAGACACCTCTCTGCTGTCCGTTGTATCCGGCCGGTGCCTTCTGCTGTATCCTACTGCCATCCGCATCCTGCTGCTGGACTACAGGACTCCTCCCCGTTGTCCGTTGTATTCTGCCTGCAGTCTGCACTCTGCCACTGGGCTACAAGACACCTCCCCGCTGTCCGTTGTTTCCGGCTGGTGCTGCCTGCTGCAGTCATCTGCATCCTGCTGCTGGACTACAGGACACCTCCCTACCACCAATGGTTTCCTGCCTTCTACACCAGCCACCCAGTCAGTCGCTTGTGCTCCTTTGTGCTTCCGAGCCCCTGTCATCTCTACCAGGGCCGCTCCCTGCACTCCGGGCCCTGCCTTAAGGTACATGACAAATATTTAAAAAGGGCCAGCCAGCCTAACATCAATAGTATTTAAACTCTTGGAGGGGATGATAAGGGACTATATACAAGATTTTAGTAATGAGAACGGTATCATTAGCAGTAATTAACATGGATTCATGAACAATAGTTCTTGCCAAACCAATCTATTAACCTCCTATGAGAAGGTGAGTTGCCATGTAGATAAAGGAAGGCCCGTGGATGTAGTGTATCTGGATTTTGCAAAAGCATTTGACACAGTTCTCCATAAACGTTTACTGTATAAAAAAGGTCCGTTGGCATGGACCATAGGGTGAGTACATGGATTGAAAACTGGCTACAAGGGCGAGTTCAAAGGGTGTGAGGAATGGGGAGTACTCGGAATGGTCAGGGGTGGGTAGTGGGGTCCCCCAGGGTTCTGTGCTGGGACCAATTCTATTTAATTTGTTCATAAATGACCTGGAGGATGGGGTAAACAGTTCAATCTCTGTATTTGCGGATGATACTAAGTTAAGCAGGGCAATAACTTCTCCGTAGGATGTGGAAACCTTGCAAATAGATCTGAACAAATTAATTTGGTGGGCAACTACATGGCAAATGAGGTTCAATGTAGAAAAATGTAAAATAATGCATTTGGGTGGCAAAAATATGAATGCAATCTATACACTGGGGGGAATAAAGCAGTTCAGCCCGATGTTGCCTCCATTCCATTTCACATGGTACTTATCCCAACACCAGAACATGCATGTCTCATTTTTACATTCTTTACCCTTGGACTATCAGCATTGTAACAGCCTGTGAAGAACTAGTTGTGGAGGAGCTACTTCTGGGGCGCCCAACCAACACTGCCATAATTTCTTGAACTTCTGTGGTGATTTTCTATGGGAATGTATGTATTTTTTTCCCGTATAAGAATATCGTTAACCACCTCGATCCACTGTTTGCTCGTCGGAACCCGTGCAGACAGTCAATATCTCACTATTAGCTTCCTTGCCAAATAGAGTAATCTAATAAGAGCAATGTATGTATGAGGGGAGTACAAGTCCTCATCGAGGGTGCCAAGCAAGCACACCAGCGGATCCATGGGCAACTGAACCTGAAAAATAGAATTGATTATTGTGACCACTTTGTTTCAATATCTCACAAGTTTGGGACACGTCCACAACATGTGAAGGCGGTCCCCTGGATGAACCTGACACTTAGGACATATGGGTGTGTATCTACATCCCCAATAGTGTCGTTGTAACAGAGTCCTATAAACTCTATGTAATATAAACAGTTGGGACAGTTTTTGTGCCACTGACACTGACACCAGGGGTCCAGCATTCAATAATTGTTCCCAATGTTCCCCGTAAATGGGTCCAATATCCCTTTCCCCATTTCTCTCTGCAGGGTAAAATATCAGGTGCTTGAATATGAGTCATCAATTGTATATAGGTTTTGGAGAGGACACCTTTTTTTTCAGTTTCATCAAATACAGACTCCAAAAAGGTTGAGTCCACTAGGTGTAGGGATGAGCCATTACTCTGAGATCGGACTGCGTGACCCAACTGAATATACTGGTAGTGTAAATCGCCTAATAGTGGGAACTCCTCTCAGTTTTGCGTAGAATTTCAAGCCCGTCTCATCAAAAATTTGAGACAAATATTTTACCCCTGCTGCCTCCCACCGTGTTTTTTAAAAAGGCCGACTGTAAGACATAGTGAGGGGGCCACAGGGAAACCCATCTCCATGTGAGATAGTGCATGTTATGTCGTATTAGGGCTTATGAGTAAGGATTTAGAGGGATCTACTGCATTAGGCTGATTCCAACCTGTGAAGTGTTGTATCTGTGCCGCATAGAAATATATCTGAGCATGAGGAACAGCCGGAATGGCTCCTTGCTCTTTAGGGTACTGTAGGGTGGTAAGTTTTATCCTGGCTACCTTATTTTTCCAGATTAGATATCTAAATTCAGAGTCAATACGTTGGAACCAATACTTTGGTATCCCCACCGGGGCATTATGCAAGATATATAACAGTTGCGGGGCCCAGATCATCTTACTCAAGTTAGCTCTCCCAGTGACTGGCAGCGGCAGTTTATACCAGGCAGCACGCTAGGTTTTAAATTTCTGCAATAGAGGCTTTAAATTAAGGTATATATAGTCCGTAGGGTTTTTTGTCACTACAATTCCTAGGTATTTAAAGGACTCCACCACCTGTATCCGGGCCACACTGTCCGGCAATGCCGAGGGGAGATCATCCAGCGGGAGGAGCACTGATTTATGCCAATTAATGTCAAAACCAGAGAACGCTCTAAATAACTCGATGATTCGCATAGAAGCAACCAGGGAGCCATTTGTATCCCCTAAGTACAGTAAGGCATCGTCAGCATACAACGAAAGTTTATCTTCTATATGGTTCCGTTTAAAGCCCACAATATCTGGTGATTCTCTGATTCTAGCCGCCAAGGGTTCCAATGCGAGGGCAAAGAGCAGGGGTGAAAGTGGGCACCCCTGTCTAGTGCCCCAGAACAATGGAAAGGCTTCTGATAAAATGTAATTTATTCGAATCCTCGCTGTTGGTGCTGCATATAAAAGTCGAATCCAGGACATGAACCTCTCCTCCAGACTGAACTCAGCCAGTACAGCCCACAGATATTTCCATTCGACGCTGTCAAATGCTTTGGCAGCGTTGAGGGAGAGAATCGCTCTGTTTTCTCAAGTTCTCCACAGGAAGCTGAACATTCAGGAAAAGTCTCCTGATATTCAGCGCCGTGGACCATGCTGGGATAAATCCTGACTGGTCTACGTGGATCGTAGCCAGTCTAGTTGCCAATACTCGTGCCAAAATCTTAACATCTGAATTTAGCAACGATATGGGCCTGTAGGAGTCGGGCTGTAGAGGATTCTTACATGGCTTAGGAAGCACCGCCACTATGGCTTCCCCCATGGATTCCGGGAGGTGACCAGTCTTGAAAGAGTCATTCAATACATTTAACAGACCTGGCAGTAAAGTTGCACCATACTGTTTGTATGTTTCTATCGGCATTCCATCAGTACCAGGGGCCTTACTATTTGCCATTTGTGACACAGCCAGCGAGAGTTCCTCCAGTTTAAGGGGGCCATTAGTATTTCAACTTCCTGTGTTGTAGCTTTTGGTATGTGGCATTGGTCTAGGAAGTGGGAAAGTGCCTCCTTTGTAGGATTCACCTTAGAGGTATACACATCTTTAAAGAATTCCTTTAAAACCAATGCGATTTGGGCCTGCTCACCGACTGTGTCTCCAAGGAGTCTGAATGGCTTCTATATGCGTAGTGCCCTGTTGTGCTTTTGCTATCACTGTCAGAAGGTGACCCGTACTTTTCCCCTCATTGAAAGTAATTTTGTTTAATAAAAAATCTCTAATTCTGAGCTCCATTTAAAGAGACCTGTTGATAAAGAGCTTGGGCCTCCAACCATCTACGTTCTGTGCCATCATTGGAATCCTGTACATATCGTGCTTCTGCATCACTAGCTTCTTGCATGACAGTGTTTTCCCATTCCTTAGTTTTATTTTTGATTTTAGAGATCTGCTTAATAATAAGTCCCCTCATGTGAGCCTTCAAGGCATCCCCCACCACGGTGGGCTCGGCAGTACCCTCATTAATATGCAAAAACTCAGTGATCGCCTGAGAAATGGGATCAGGTGCTGGGAATAACGCAAACCAGAAAGGGTTAACCTTTCAGAGTTTGTTCTGCTTCTGCTGGGAAAAATGAATTCCTATGATAAGTGGAGAGTGATCTGATATATTCCTAGGGGCGTAAGTTACAGGATCTATTCTATCCTGCGCTGCTACGTTACCTAGGCACATGTCAAAGCGTGACAAACAGCGGTACGATGCTGAGTAACATGAAAAGCTACGCACCTCTGGATTCCTTTCCCTCCACACATCCCGCAGCCCTAGTTCACAGATCAGTTTGGCAAAGGGAGTTGGGCCACCCCTATCCATCCCACTCCTGGTATGAGACAAGAACCTATCTAGTTTTGTGTCTAAGGCCGCGTACACACGGGCGGACTGTTCGCCCAACTAAGTTCGTCAAACAATCCGACAAACAGTCCGTTCAAAATTAGCATGAACGGACTTGACCACACACGATGAACGAACAGTCCGCTGAAAACGTGCGTGATGACGTGTACAGCACGTACGACGGGACTAGAAAAACGACGTCCTATACACTGCAATGCAACCTTCAGCCGTGTAAACCCTTTCTGAGCATGCGCGATACTTAGTCTGTCCAACTTGCCTACACACGAGCGGACTGTCCGCTGAAACCAAGTTTGGACGGACAAAACCAAGTTTGAACGGACTGTCTTACGGAAATTCCGTAAGACTTTGTTCGTCAGACTGAAACAGTCCGCTGAAGCCCACACACGAGCGGACTGTCCGCTGAAACACTGTTCAGCGGACTAAGTTGGGCGAACAGTCCGCCCGTGTGTACGCGGCCTAACACATTGTTAAAGTCTCCCATTACCCATAAGGGTATGTTAGAGTGTGGGGCCATAAACTGGGCCAATTTAGTAAAACTGTCAAGGATGAATGGTGGCATGATGTATAGGTTAGCAATGATGCAGGGAACACCTGCGACCTTACAAAGTAAAAAAATATACCGTCATTGGTCATCAATTAAGGATTGCAATAGAGGCATCTTGTTTGCTATTAAAATGCTAACTCCCCTACAATAGGTAGTGTGAGTGGAGTGAAACTGGGTTTGATAGCTGCCGCATTTAAGAGCAGACAGCGTATCCAATTGTAAATTAGTTTCTTGCAGGCACACCACTGCTACCTTTTCAGGGTGCAAAATAGGGCCACTCGTTTCACTCCATCACCCAACCCTCTCAAATTCCATGATAAAAAATTAAGTGTAGTAGTCATTGGACAGAGGTATAATATCAATAAACACAATATAGCCTATTATTGGCTGTTTTATCATTGCGGCGTTACTCCAGATACTCACCACTATAGTCAGAAAATCACTCATAGGACCCTAATATCTAAGGGCTACTATGGCAAACAGCGTGAGACATTCTATCATCCTTGTATATACCACACATAGGCATCTCTTAATAAGGCATTTGTCAGGTAAACAAATAGACAGTAGAACAGTTCGCTCCCTGAAACAGGCAGGGGTTAGAAAAAATTGAGAGTAAACCAAACAATAAAAAAAAGGGGGAATAAAAAACGTGAAAAATGGCTTTTGGTCTCGTATCTCAAAAATATCTCTACCTCTCAAAACTGTCGTAGAGGCAGAGGTCAACTAGAACGCATCCTCGTAGGACAAGGAGGAAACCGGGGGGGGGGGGGGGGGGGGCAACTTCTTGTTTCAGTCTACAAGTCGAAGGAACTTTCATTTTCGTGCTTCTCATCAGGACACTGCAAAGCGTTGTCCTTTACAGAAGTATTACCATTTTGTAAATATGAAGGTGGCATGATCAAAACCCTGACTGAGCGATCACGATCAGCTAGAAAAGATACAGCAATATCTAGACCACAGGGGAGGGTGCTTTATGTAGAGGGTGTTCCACTCTGTCAAGCCAGGCTGAGGCAGTGGCAGGATTTTCAAAAAAGTGAGTCTCATCATTGGCCGCCACACTGAGTTTTGCTGGGTAAAGCATGGCATAGGTAACAGCATATTTTCTGAAGTGCTTTTCCACCTGTGAATTTAGCCCATTGGCGCCGCACATCTGCAGAAAAGTCTGGATGAAAGAATATTTTGACATTATCATGAGATCACCCTTGGTTCTGGCGTGGTGTAGTATTGCATCTCTATCCTTAAAGTTGAGCAGTTTAAAGAGGAATGGACGTGGGGGTTCACCAGGTCTGGGCGGTTTTGCTGGGACTCTGTGAGCCCTTTCCACTGCAAAAATTTTGGAGAATGATTGTTCCCTCAAGGTGATAGTCAGCCATTGTTCTATAAAAGCCATGGGGTTCTTCCCTTCTACTCTCTCTGGGATCAGCCATCTTGCCCTGCATATTCCGCCGCTGATAGGGAGTCTTTTTCCCGCCGGGACATCTCTCCACAGGCTTCCCGAGTATAGGTGTGTAGAGCGGGCTGTCGGGATCCCGTGCAGCCATTCAGCAACCTTAGGAGCAGTCTCAGGAGTATCAGGATGATTAGTAGGATGTTCGGCAGGGCTAGAGCTCTGTGCGTCCTACTCCACTAGCTGCAAGCCACACTGTTTGATTTAACCAACTGTACTTTGTGGTGAAAAAGGTGAAGGTATAATTTTTTATATATATTTCCTGTTTGGGGAGTGTAGACTTTGGGGGTTATTTACGAAAGGCAAATCCACTTTGCACTGCAAGTGCAGTTGCTCTAAATCTAAGGGGTAGATCTGAAATGAGTGGAAGCTCTGCTGATTTTATCATCCAATCATGTGCAAGCTAAAATGCTGTTTTTTATTTTCCTTGTATTGTACTTTACTTTCAAGTGCACTTGCAGTGCAAAGTGGATTTTCCTTTAGTAAATAACCCCCTTATATAGATTTTGGTTAGAGAGTAGAATTACCAGTCTTGTATTCTAAACTCTAAACCAAAGCAAAAGAAACAGACATGGGAAGCATCATCTGTAAAGGGGGATGTGCCTGTCTCTGCTGCTGCTGCATCCCTGCTACTCTCTTAGAGGGAGACAAAAAGTTTATACATAAAAAAGGACCCAGCAACTGTTAAATACTGTACTAAGTGGGAAAAGAAGTTTGGGTTTAATAACAAGCTTAATGTTAAAGGGTGTGCGGAATTAGAAAAATGTTTTTTTAGCAAGTTGGAACCTACAGAACAAAAAAAAGTATGGTTTGGCCACACCACAGAACTGGTTAGAACAGGCTAGAATTCGTGCTCAGGGAGTGTCTAATGCTGTATACACACAACCGGACTTTTTCTACAGCAAAGGTCCGATGGAACGAATCCGCCGGACAGTTTGATCATGTGTGGGCTTCATTGGACCTTTGTTGTCTAAAAATCAGATGGACTTTAGATTTAGAACATGTTTCAAATCTTTCTGACAGACTCGAATCCGGTGGAAAAATAAGTTCGTCTGTATGCTAGTCTGACGGGCAAAAACCTATGTGTGGTCTCTGTGTGGAGGGAGACCAGCGGGAGCAGCGCAGTGACGTCACGGGGGGCAGGGCGGTCTGTGCTTGACATGTTCTCCAGTACTAGGCCTAACCCAACTATGACAAACCATTTGTAGAGACAGTATATTTAAGAGAAGGACACATGAATTCAGTCCTGACCCAGGAACATGATGGGCATGACTGTACTATTGACACAGCCACATTTAACAATTGAAAGGTGCACTGTTCTTAACCCCTCCACATTGTTAACAATACCAACTGATGGTGAACCACATGATTGCACTGTAGCAATAGTAGAAAGGATGCTACCTAGGAAGGATCTGTGTGACACACCATTAGCCAACCCTGATATGATACTGTATGTAGATGGCACATGTGCGATGGGATATGCTGTAGTTTCAGACTCATCCATACTTGAGGCTAAATCCTTACCAAAACACTATTCAGCACAAGTGGCAGAACTTGTTGTTCTGATAAGAGCATGCATTCTTTCCAAAGGTAAGGCAGTAACCAACTATACAGACGGACAGCATGCCTTTTCCACAGTACATGTATTTGCACAACAATGAAAGAATAGGGGAATGGTCACCTCTAGAGGAAAACCCATCTCACACACTAACTTTATAATAAATTACTTGCTGCAATTCAGCTACTAAAACAGCTATCCATCTGCAAAGGTCAAGCACATACAACAAATACTGACCCAGTATCGCAAGGAAATCAAAAAGCAGATGAAGCTGCAAAAACATAGTTACATAGTAGGTGAGGTCAAAAAAAGACACAAGTACAACCTGTGTGTGTGTGATTATATGTCAGTATTACCCTGTATAACCCTGTATGTTATGGTCGTTCGGGTGCTTATCAAATTTTAGGAAAAACCCCTCAAAAAAGGGAATATCAGTACCCCCCCCCCCCCCCCCCCCCCACAGTACAGTATGTTAGTATGAAAATATATAAATTTATTCAAAAAAAGAAATAACAATACATAGACGTGCAGATAAAAAATCCATACACATATCAATGCGTGGACATGTGGGAAGGCTGGCCGCAGGCCAGCCTGTATTTGTGGGAGGAGTCTGAGGGACTATTTAACCCTCCTCCTCTGTCAGGGCCTGGGTTGGGGATTTCTAGGTGGGAGCTTGTCTTTGCAGAGCGGCGGTCGGCCGCCTCTCTCCCTCATCCCTGGGTTCACTGGCTTGTGGTGGCCACCCTGCCGTCACCCCCCCCCCTCCCTTTTGGTTCAACCGTATTCCAGCAGGGAGGGGGGTTGCTTCTCCCGGCATTTGGGTATGGGGGAGGACGGGACAGTTCATCCATCCGTCCGTCCTACTTCCTCCCTTTACCACCCACAGCTCTGGCTGACGTGCTGCCCGCCTCCTTCTCCTGGTGCTCATGCCGGGGGTGAGGGGGGGTGTCCTTCTGTTATCTTCCACCTCTCGTTGGGGGGATGTTCACCTGCTCCACGAGGGAGCCACCCGCCAGCTCCGCTCTCCAGGCATCATTTCACAAGGGAGCCGCACGCCTGGTGAGGGGAGGTGGAGATAGTCGGCCTCCCCCTCTCCCCTCGCAGGTACGGAGCACCCGCCGTTTCTCCTCGTGGGGGGGGGGATAATCGACCGCGCCGCCTCCCCCTCCCTCACATATGCTCTGTTCTGACGATTCTCCTGGTGAGGGGGAGGTAGTCGGCTGCCCCCCCCCCCCATACACACATATGTTGTACACCCGCCGATTCGGCCGTCCTTCACTCTCCCCTCCCTCAGCTCTCCGGCAGTCGGCTCGGTGTTCCTGCGGGGGGGGGGGGGGGGGGTGACCGGCCATCCTTCGCCCACATTCTCCCCTCCCTCAGCTCTCCTGTGTGCAGTCCGCCCCTTCCCACCGGGTTTTTCCCGTGGGGGGGGAGGTAATCGGCCGCGCCGGCTCCCCCTCCCCCCCTCACATATGCAGGATACCCGCCGGTGCTCCTGGCGGGGGGAGGGGGAGGTATTCGGCTGCACTGGCTCCCCCCCCCCACATAGGTGTTTTCCTGTAGTAAGTTTTAGCACTGTGTGCAGGCTCTCCATCACAAACTGCATTATGCTTTCATTGATGCTGCTTTGGTCATTGCTTTTCTGTCATAGCGTCCTGCCAGCGGTTTCTGTCATAGCGTTCTGCCAGCATTTTCCGTCACTGCGTTCTGCCAGCGTTTTCAGTCATAGCGTTCTGCCAGCGTTTTCCGTCATAGCGTTCTGCCAGCGTTTTCCGTCATAGCGTTCTGCCAGCGTTTTCTGTCATAGCGTTCTGCCAGTGTTTTCTGTCATAGCGTTCTGCCAGTGTTTTCTGTCATAGCGTTCTGCCAGCGTTTTCTGTCATAGCGTTCTGCCAGCATTTTCTGTCATAGCGTTCTGCCGGCGTTTTTTCTGTCACAGCGTTCTGCCTGCGATTTTCTGTCACAGCGTTCTGCCTGCGATTTTCTGTCACAGCGTTCTGCCTGCGATTTTCTGTCACAGCGTTCTGCCTGCGATTTTCTGTCACAAACGTTGGGCCCAGCATTTCTGTCACAGCGTTCTGCCCAGCATTTCTGTCTCAGCGTTCTGCCCAGCATTTCTGTCTCAGCGTTCTGCCCAGCATTTCTGTCTCAGCGTTCTGCCCAGCATTTGTCTCAGCGTTCTGCCCAGCATTTCTGTCGCACCGTTCTGCCCAGCATTTCTGTCGCACCGTTCTGCCCAGCATTTCTGTCGCACCGTTCTGCCCAGCATTTCTGTCGCACCGTTCTGCCCAGCATTTCTGTCACAGCGCTCAGTCCAGCATTTCTGTCACAGCGCTCAGTCCAGCATTTCTGTCACAGCGCTCAGTCCAGCATTTCTGGCTCGTCGTTCTGGCCAGAATTTCTGGCACAGCGTTCGGCCAGCATTTTTCTGTCATAGCGTTCGGCCAGCATTTTTCTGTCATAGCGTTCGGCCAGCATTTTTCTGTCATAGCGTTCGGTCCAGCATTTTAGTCACAGCGTTCTGTCCAGCAGTTCTTTTTAGCGTTTCTGCCAGGCATGTCTGTCATAGCGTTTCTGCCCGGCATGTCTGTCATAGCGTTTCTGCCCTTGGATTTCTGCCTTAGCGTTTCCGCCTCAGGATGTCTGTCTTGGCGTTTCCGCCCCTGGATGTCTGTCTTGGCGTTTCCACCCTTGGATATCTGTCTTGGCGTCTCCGCCCCTGGATGTCTGTCTTGGCGTCTCCGCCCCTGGATGTCTGTCTTGGCGTCTCCGCCCCTGGATGTCTGTCTTGGCGTCTCCGCCCCTGGATGTCTGTCTTGGCGTCTCCGCCCCTGGATGTCTGTCTTGGCGTCTCCGCCCCTGGATGTCTGTCTTGGCGTCTCCGCCCCTGGATGTCTGTCTTGGCGTTTCCGCCCCTGGATGTCTGTCTTGGCGTTTCCGCCCCTGGATGTCTGTCTTGGCGTTTCCGCCTCTGGATTTCTGTCGTGGCGTTCTACCCCTGGATTACGGTCGTGGCGTTCTGCCCCTGGATTACGGTCGTGGTGTTCTGCCCCTGGATTTATGTCGTAGTGTTCTGCCCCTGGATTTATGTCGTAGTGTTCTGCCCCTGGATTTCTGTCATAGTGTTCTGCCCCTGGATTTCTGTCATAGTGTTCTGCCCCTGGATTTCTGTCATAGTGTTCTGCCCCTGAATTTCTGTCATAGTGTTCTGCCCCCGGATTTCTGTCATAGTGTTTCTGCCTCTGGATTTTGTCTCGGCGTACAGTTTTCTGCATTTCTGTCTTAGCGTTTCCTGTCCCATTATTTCTGTCAGTGTCAGTGTTCTGTATTGCATTTCTGGCTCAGCGTTTCGGCCCCAGGATTTTCTGTCATGTCATTACTGCCTCAGCATTCGGTTCAGCATTTCTGTCCCAACATTCTGTCATAGGGTTGCTGTCCTTGCATTTCTGGCTCAGCGTTTCTGTCACTCATGGCATACTACGGTACCTGTTTTCATATTTGTTGTTTGTCATGTCTCATTGTGCCTGTGTGCATGTGGTACCTAGGGCAGTTAGCTAGGGCTCACACGTCAGGATCTGTCACGTCTACAGATCCATACGGGCTGAGGTTTCATTATTAATGATTGTTGACCACAATCTTCTCGCCCGTATACCATACATCATACGATGCATGTTTCATTCACCACACCTGTACGTCTACCCACCACAGTCCGTGGGTACTCTAGGCCTGAGTTCTGTTAATTACCTGTCTCTGCGCTGCAGGTTACTCGGGCCAACTCACTACTCACACGGGGGGGGGTTCGTCATCAGGTTCATTTATGCGCTGTGGTCTTGTTTTTCTGTCAATGTTCTCATTCTTAAGTAGGCAGAGGGGCGTTGTTGTTTTTATGTCTGGTTGTCTGCCTTTCCTTCTTGTTGCGTTCTCAGGTTGGGCCGTCTTGGCATCCATATCAATATCACCATGCCTGCACTCACTTACAGATGTCGTTTCGCCATCGGGCTCACCCTCGGGTCGGAAGCAGACGTCAATTTTCTTCAGTTGACATCCTGTTGCATTGAGGCCCTGGTTACCACCCTGGGATGTACAGTGGTGTGAAAAAGTGTTTGCCCCCTTCCTCATTTCCTGTTCCTTTGCATGTTTGTCACACTTAAGTGTTTCGGAACATCAAACCAATTTAAACAATAGTCAAGGACAACACAAGTAAACACAAAATGCAATTTGTAAATTAAGGTGTTTATTATTAAAGGTGAAAAAAAATCCAAACCATCATGGCCCTGTGTGAAAAAGTGATTGCCCCCTAAACCTAATAACTGGTTGGGCCACCCTTAACAGCAACAACTGCAACCAAGCGTTTGCGATAACGTGCAATGAGGCTTTTACAGCATCCTGGAGGAATTTTGGCCCACTCATCTTTGCAGAATTGTCCTAATTCAGTTACATTAGAGGGTTTTCGAGCATGAACGGCCTTTTTAAGGTCATACCACAACATCTCAATAGGATTCAGGTCAGGACTTTGGCTAGGCCACTCCAAAGTCTTCATTTTGTTTTTCTTCAGCCATTTGGTGGTGGACTTGCTGGTGTGTTTAGGATCATTGTCCTGCTGCAGAACCCAAGTTCGTTTCAGCTTGAGTACACGAACAGATGGTCGGACATTCTCCTTCAGGATCTCTTGGTAGACAGCAGAATTCATAGTTCCTTTTATCACGGCAAGTCTTCCAGGTCCTGAAGCAGCAAAACAGCCCCAGACCATCACACTACCACCACCATATTTTACTGTTGGTATAATGTTCTTTTTATGAAATGCAGTGTTCCTTCTACGCCAGATATACTTGGACACACACCTTCCAAAGAGTTCCACTTTTGTCTCATCGGTCCACAGAATGTTGTCCCAAAAGTCTTGGGGATCATCAAGATGTGTTGTGGAGAAATTGAGACGAGCTTTGATGTTCTTTTTGCTCAGCAGTGGTTTTCTCCTTGGAACTCTGCCATGCAGGCCATTTTTGCCCAGTCTTTTCCTGATGGTGGAGGCATGAACGCTGACCTTAACTGAGGCAAGTGAGGCCTGCAGTTCCTTGGACGTTGTTGTGGGGTCTTTTGTGACCTCTTGGATGAGTCGTCGCTGTGCTCTTGGGGTAATTTTGGGCGGCCGTCCACTCCTGGGAAGTTTCACCACTGTTCCATGTCTTCGCCATTTGTGGATAATGGCTCTCACTGTGGTTCGCTGGATTCCCAAAGCTTTGGAAATGGCTTTATAACCCTTTCCAGACTGATAGATCTCAATTACTTTCTTTCTCAATTGTTCCTGAATTTCTTTGGGTCTCGGCATGATGTGTAGCTTTTAAGGATCTTCTGGTGGACCTTACTGTGTCAAGCAGCTCCTATTTAAGTGATGCCTTGATTGTGAACAGGTGTGGCAATAATCAGGCCTGGGTGTGGCTAGAGAAATTGAACTCAGGTGTGGACAACCACAGTTATAGTATGTTTTAACAAGGGGGCAATCACTTTTTCACACAGGGCCATGATGGTTTGGATTTTTTTTCACCTTTAATAATAAACACCTTCATTTACAAATTGCATTTTGTGTTTACTTGTGTTGTCCTTGACTATTGTTTAAATTGGTTTGATGTTCCGAAACACTTAAGTGTGACAAACATGCAAAGGAACAGGAAATGAGGAAGGGGGCAAACACTTTTTCACACCACTGTATACTCTCTCAGGGTGTGTCTTAAGACACGGTCCTTAGGTGGTAGGTTGGGGGACATTGTCATGATTCTGGATTCCATTCTCAGTTCTGATCTCTTGTCTAGGAGGTTTCTTGGAGTACTGCTCAGGGACATCAGTCCAGTCATCTTTTCTGATCCCCGGTCTGGTCCAGGTGGGGGGGGGGGGGGGGATCATGCCATGGGACTTATTTCCCTGGGTTGGAGTCTGTTTCTAGTTCTTCGGTGCAGGACTCGGTCTCGGTTGGTAGGTCTCAGGCAGTAGCATGACCTGTTCGCATCCGGTGGGACCAATCTGTCTTGGCGTCTCCATGTTGATGATGCTCATTGCCATGGCACCTACTCCATCACATCAATCGGGCAGCCAGCTTTTCCTCTCCTATCACTGATATTTTTTGGCACTCACCCTCTCACTTCCGCTTGCCAGGTATGGGTGTTCCATGGTGCTTCTTCTGGTGTCCGTTGTGGGTTTTTCAGTCTGCTCTGCCATCTTCTTGCAGGGGATCCTCGGGTCAGCCCTCGTTCCCTTTTCCCATGTATCCTCTCATTCACAAGCAGTTCATTCTCATGTCTGGGTTACCTTGGGCATCAGGCTCATCCTATCCTTCACAGGACATTCATTTGGGTTTGCATAGCTTGCAGGCTTTAAGGGGGTTCCTTCTCATTTCCAGGTCAGGAGTCGGTGGGTTCTACTCTCACAGCGGTTACTTATCGGTTACTTACAGTTGGCGTTTGGGCATACGTCATTTTATGGCTGGGATCTTTACCTTCCCTTTTCCACCTAAACTTGTGTCTTTTTGCCCTCTTTTCAGGCATACTGACCAGCCAGACCATGGCACACCTCAGGCCTTGTTTCTTAAGTAATATCGCATTTCCCACTTGAAGACTCCGATTACAAGTGGGAAGGCTGGCCGCAGGCCAGCCTGTATTTGTGGGAGGAGTCTGAGGGACTATTTAACCCTCCTCCTCTGTCAGGGCCTGGGCTGGGGATCTCTAGGTGCCCACCCACCCGTTTCCCCCAGCTTTGTCACTCATACTCATAGTTTTTTTTTTCTTGTTCTTACATTCAGGGTATGCCCTCTTTTCAGGCATACTGACCAGCCAGGCCATGGCACACCTCAGGCCTTGTTTCTTAAGTAATATCGCATTTCCCACTTGAAGACTCCGATTACAAATACATATATACACACATACATGCACACACATACACACACACACACACACACACACACACACACATACATTTACACACATAATCTATGAACAAAAAAAATTGCACTGCGCAGGTGCCGGTGGCTTTAAAATCACTGTTGGCGCTCTGATCAGTACATTTGTTTGCCTGACAAGACACCACACGTGGATACAGTGTGTTCTCAATCCTCTAATATAAGGTGGGTTTTTATCATGATCAGTCACTTTTTTCCTTGATGTTGTCTCTTATAATATATGAATGGATACGTTGAAGGGATTGTCTATACCTACGGGGGGGAATAGGATTTAATCATTTAGCAACAGTGTTGCACTTCTCCCTGTAGTCTTTTTCGTGTAGCAGTTATATGAGTTGTTTAATTAATGCTTTTAGAAGCGTTGCAACCATGTTAGATTTTTCATACATACGATTTGACTATCATGTGCTGAATTGAATATCCATTCAATGCACTTTCTATTTATTATTATTTTTTCTTGTTTCCCTCTCAGACCTCTGTGTGGGTGTGATATCTGCCATCATTGGTTCCTTGGCACGTTCCGGTTTGCGTCTCTGGGTGGTGACCCATCAATAAATTTGGAATTCTGCAATTATACGTTTTGTACATACATACATACATACATACATACATACACATTATATATATATACATACACATTATATATATATATATATATATATATATATATATATAAATACTACTAAAATTCTGGAAGAAACACATCTATATAAATACACCTATACATCTATATAAATAATGTTTATACAGAAATAAGAGGTATGTACCTTGGACGGATATGAGTGTAACAATGTTAGCTTTGCCATATCAGATATGTCTGTTAAAGGAATCTCTTTTTTGAATCTCTTTTTAGATTACAGTTATATCTGCTCTCCTAGAAATATGCCTCTGAAGAAGGGAATTTTTTCCTGAAACATGTCAGGCTTCTGGACTTCATGTATATGATCATGCACAATTTATTTTGTTCATAGATTATGTATATAGCGATACCCTCACTTAAGAGGGCCGCAAGTTTGGTTTGGGCCCTGAGCACAGCCCCGCCAACCCCCACCGGCAATCTGCTCTACCCACTCTGGCACAGTTAGTATCTAGCAATACACATTAAATCGCTTATACTCTAAATATGAGTGTGCGTGGGTGGATAACTCAAGCTCATAGACAATCTTTGAAAGTATATAACTGACTTTACTTGTTGTTTTATAAAAGGAATAACATGAATCGAACATTTGGTTTGCAACACATAAGCAGGTCCCTGCAGTAACCAGTAATAAAGATAAACAGAGTAATCAGCATAATAAAGTATTGCTATGCAACTCTAGCGCTGCCCTTTTTCAGCTACTTCCCCGCATGGGTAAACTAACACCCAGCACTATCTACCTATGCAGTCAGGCCTGATTGATCTAGATGGAATTCCAGTGAAACAATATTCGCTAGCAATCTTTCGGTGGTGCACTTGAAGAACAACTTTGTAATCCAAACGAATAATAAAGATAAAGTATCTGTCTTTAAACAGCTCTCACCACCCGGACAAGTCCAAGTCCGTTTCCTCCGCCGATTCGTCTAGGAACAGGAATCCACCGACCTCAGAGTCTTCAATCCTACTGCAGCAAGGATGAGAAAATGTCTCTCAGGTGCAGCTAGGCTGGCAGAGGGCTCTTTGGAAAAGAGCACAAGGCCAAGGCTTCAGGCCTTGTGCCTCCAGCAGTTCAGCACAGACCTCCTCTTGCTAGGAGAGGGAGGGGTGTAAAAAAAAAAAAAATAGGCCTCTCCCCCTCCTTATATGCCCTCTCCCATGAGTCTCTGGGGCATAACTCCAAACATCCTGGAAACCAGCGGGGTTCTGGGAACAGTAGTTTTATAGTCCTTAAAGAGACCCCACTACATGTATATATATGTATATATCCACGCATTGATATGTGTATGGATTTTTATCTGCATGTCTATGTATTATTTCTTCTTTTCTTTTTTTGAATACATTTTAATATTTTTATACTAACACACTTTGTTCACCTTAAAAGTCCTGCTGTACTGGGTGGTACTGATATCCCTTTTTTTTTTGCAGAATGCCCTACGGTGTGATGAGATTAGTGAGTAGTTTAAAAGGTGTTTTTTAATAAAAAAACATCCTACATTGTAGAGGATAAAGCAAGTGAAGTTAGAAGGTAAAGGAGATTTGAGTTATTAAAGCGGGGTTCCACCCTAAAGTGGAACCTCCGCTGATCGGATCCCTCCCCCCCTCCGGTGTCACAATTGGCACCTTTCAGGGGGGAGGGGGGTGGAGATACCTGTCAAAGACAGGTATTTACACCCACTTCTGGGCATAGACTCCCGTGGGAGTCTACACCATTTCCTGTCCTGCCGCGCTGTCTGCTGGGACACACACGGGTCCCAGTGACAGCGCGGAGAATTCCTATTGCGCTGCGCGACTCACGCATGCGCAGTAGGGAACCGGGAAGTGAAGCCGATTCGCTTCACTTCCTGATTCCCTCACCTAAAATGGTGGCAGCAGCAGCCGAGGGCCGAGCTATCGATAGGCCTCGGCTGCCGGCATCGCTGGAACCCGGACAGGTGAGTGTCCATTTATTAAAAGTCAGCAGCTGTAGTATTTATAGCTGCTGGCTTTTAATATTTTTTTTTTTGGTGGAATCCCTCTTTAAAGAAGGTTTGCAATATACAAGGCTTTTTCAGTGCATTTTAAAGAAATGACGCGCAGAGAAAAATAGTGCTTTTGAAAATGGGAAGTGACAGTCAGAGTTGTTTGAGATTTAAAGGGGATGTTAAATGTTGGGACATTTCATGCATCTATTGATCATGAAGTATCTTTGAGGAACGATTTTAAAGGACAGTCAAGACAGGAGGTTTTGGGCAGTTAAGAAAATTAACACAGAAAGAGTTTTGTTTAAAATAAGTTAGGCCCCTTTCACACATGCGGGTCGTATGTCCGTATTTCATCCATCCGTTTGCGGATGAAATATGGACATACATGCATCCCTATGGGATAGCGGGTGTCTGCGGATGAACATCCACAGACACCCGATATTGTCCGCCTCCGCTATTGTCCGATTCTGCAGACGGAGGAAAATCTTATTTTTCTATCCGTCTGCAGAGCGGATCAGATGGACACGGACAGACAGTATACCCATAGAGGAGAGTGGAGAGCTGACAGGGCGGTCCCTGCACAGTGTGCCGGGACCGCCCTGTTATCCGCCGGCTCAGCGGGGACAACGGAGCGATCCTCGCTGAGCAAGCCGATCATCACGGGGCGGATCATTACTGATCCGTCCCGTGTGAAAGGGGCCTTAGAGTGTTACGGCCATGTTTAAAATTTGGATTATATTATCAGTTAAAGAGGAAGTAAACCCTGATGAGTTTACTTCCTCTTTCATTCCCTGCAAAGGCATAGCATAATGGACTACTATGCATCGCATAGTAGTCCATTATGTGTCACTTACCTGACACAGGAGCCAGCGAAGTCACCGCTGTCCCCTGTGGTCCCGCACATCCATCTTCTCGGTGGGGTCTCGCTGCTCCGCCGCCGTCATTCGGCGAAGCCGCAATGACGTCACTCCCGCGCATGAGCACGGGAGCCGTCACGCACGCCATCTTCGTAGTTGACGGTGCCGCGCTCAATGCGCCTGCACGTCGCTGTCTACGGTGCATGCGCCATAGACAGCGGTGCCTGTCTTTCGGCAAATATCTCCTAAACCGTGTAGGTTTAGGAGATATTTCTTGGACTTACAGGTAAGCCTTAATCTAGGCTTACCTGTAGGTCAAAGTGTGTTGTAAGGGTTTACAACCACTTTAAATATGTTGTTAAAATAAGGATTTTTGTGTAGACTTACCCTGTCTGTCTGTTTTTTTGAAGTTGTAATGGGGCAATCACAGGGAAAGATTTTGTCACCCCCTAACACGGGCGAGAAATGTAGGGATTATGTATGCAAGGTAAGTGGAACTAGTTATGAGTTTATGAACCCCTGGGTGTCTAGCATGGCTGGATGGATAGAGAACATGCGCAGTTATGATCCGTTTCCTAAGGATGGGGGTAATGGTGACTTCCATATGGACATGGTGAAGGGCTTATGTCTGAATGACAAGAAAGCTTTTCCGTGGTATTCAAATGACCCCCGGTGGAACATGGAGTATATGGGAAAGGGAGCTGAGATTTGGTTGCAATATGCCCCTTATTGGTTTCAAAGAAATAATAAGAAACAAAAGGAATCCATCACTAAGTCATGTGATGTGGACACTAGGAGGTGGCCACAAGGATGAAGAGAGCAAAAATAGATTAGATCCAACCGTTCTTACTTTCCCGTTGAACACAAATCCTCCGCTGTATGCTATACAGATCTATCCTAGTCTTACAAAGGAGGAAATAGCATGCCACACATAGGAGATAGGCGCAGGCATCTGTTTTAGAGTCACGGGCTGTGCAGGTGTCTGCTCCACAGGAAGTGGAACCTGCGTAGTCAGTACAGATTGCTGTGCAACAAAAAGAACAGGTGCAGCAGTTGGTGGGAGCTGATTCCCAGGTGGCATCGGGACATGGTACCTATACTGCACCGGACATGTCTGATGCAGGTGAAGAGGACTGTGAGACTGAGGCTTTGGGGGAAGCACCACACATGTACGTATGTTAAAACAAAAAAAGGAGAAAGCTGTTAGAGAGTTTACAACTCCTATTGAAAGCTTCCCACCTCATACAAAAAGTGGAACAATCTATTACAAACCACAGAAGGCTCTAGAGACGCAGGCACAGGCAGCCACCACCGTTAGAGTCATCGCCTCTGTTTTCATCTCATGAATTTAGCAGAGAGACAGGTGGATGGGGGGCCTCTGAGGAGAGCCCCCACAAACACATGGAATATGACAAGAAAGTAAAAGGAGGCTAGAAAATCGTACCTGAGATCTAAACAGATTGTTACTGAGCTAGTTAAAACTCCAATAGGGAGGGGAAATGTTCTTTTTGTCACTGAAAGTGAAGAGCAAATTTTCCTTTCATGACCATAGCAGACAACATGCTTAAATGGCCTGTAGACATTGATGAGCTGAATAAAGTAGTTAAATATTGCCCCAAACCAGGTGTTTCAACTGGAGGTACATTGGCATACTTAAAAAAGGATTGTAAAGGCAGAAATTACACACAAGAGGACATGCACTTAATCACTGATGGCATAGTGGGACATACTACAGCATGGGAGTGGGCCATTGTATCTTATATTTTAATCATTTCTGCCTCAAATGTGAAGTCAGGTGAGTATCCCTTAAACAGGGAAGACGGGAGAGAGAAGATGTGGGCAGAGATTGAGGCTGGGGTTAAGCAGGTTTTTTAAAATAAATCTTCCCTCCCCACCGCAATAGTATGTAAGCAAAAGTCAGGTGAAACAGCATTAGAGTTCTGGAAGAGGTTTATGGAAGTGTGCACGCAGGTAGTGGGATTGTCACTTAAAGAGGAAGTAAACCCTGATGAGTTTACTTCCTCTTTCATTCTCTGCAAAGGCAAAGCATAATGGACTACTATGCATCGCATAGTAGTCCATTATGTGTCACTTACCTGACACAGGAGCCAGCGAAGTCACCACTGTTCCCTGTAGTCCGGCGCATCCATCTTCTTGTGGGTCTCGCTGCTCCGTCACTGTCATTCAGCGAAGCCGCGATGATGTCACTCCCATGCATGCGCATGGGAGCCGCCACTCGCGGCATATCGACGTTGACCATGGCGCGCTTAGTGTCTTTTGGCAAATATCTCCTAAACCGTGTAGGTTTAGGAGATATTTCTTGGACCTACAGTTAAGCCTTAATCTAGGCTTACCTGTAGGTCAAAGTTGGTTGTAAGGGTTTACAAGGATGATATGATCAGTTTGATGATTGAGACTTGCTTATTTAACCTTAGACCACAGATGGGTCTGGTTGTTAAGCAGATGATATCTGATTGGCCTACCAGTACCCTAGGGGAGTTTCAGAGAACGTTAACAGAGAAAGATGCAGCAGGTTGTTTTGAAATGAAAGAGAAAGTAGTAAGTGTTCATTTCCAGGGAAGGCCCCAGGAAGGAATGAGGGACAATGGAGGGGACAGGGAAGAGCTAGGGGTAGGGGCAGAGGTTTCCTACATTTCCCCCAGGTAACCACAGATCTTGCTGTTTCAATTGTGAAGCAGAGGATCACTGGAGAATCCAGTGCCCCTATGAGTCCCAGAACCAAACCCTCCAAAACCAAACCTACCAGCCTTCACCATCCACACAAAACAGGTTCCAACAGCAAATAAATCAACCAGCACAAGGACCTAGATACCCCATTCACTGGCCAAGCCAGCAGCAGGAGCAATGGAGCTGCCCTGAAGGTGGTATCCCGGCATTCCCTCGCATCTCTCATTCCTCTGAGGAGCAACCAATCGTGACATTATATATCTGTGAGAAATTGAGTCAGTTTCTGGCAGATAATGCCGCAACAAAGTCCAGCCTTAGTAAGAATTTTTATAGAGGAGAGATGACAAATGCTGAGCCTTCAGTGGGAATTCATAGTTTCATAGTTAGTTAGGTTGAATAAAGACACCAGTCCATCCAGTTCAACCCGAGCGAGTGTCTATAATTGTCCCTATCCCTGTACATTGCACACTCGCATTGGTCCCTACCCTCAAGGAGCCCACAATCCAAGGTCCCCATTCATATACTAGGGCCAATTTTGGACAGAAGCCAATTAACCTACCTGCATGTCTTTGGATTGTGGGAGGAAACCAGAGTACCCGGAGGAAACTCACGCAGGCACAGGGAGAACATGCAAACTCCAGGCAGGTAGTGTCGTGGTTGGGATTTGAACCAGCGACCTTCTTACTGCTAGGTGAGAGTGCTATAGTCACCAAAACTTTTGAAACCCCGCCCCTTGCAGTGCTGTACAATGCTAATGGATGGATACTGTGCCGCCATGAGTTTAGAATAATCTGAAACTGCCCTGTGAATCTCCTTGGAAGGGACTTAATGGGAAAATTAGGCAATTAGAAATGACACATTCACACACATTGCAATTGCATTTCAATAACACATTGCACATTCAAAAAAGTTCCCACTCTGCCCTGTGATGCTAAATATGGAAGTTGAAGCAGATCTTGAGAGAGTGTGGTCAGAAAGCGCACTTGATGTGGGACTCAACTCCTGCACCCCTTACAGCTACTTTAAAAGGGGTACAACCTGTCTATCACAAGCAATATCCCCTGTCAAAAAAGAAAGAGGACGGGATAGCACCAATGGTGGAGCATTTTCTTGCAAAGGATTTCAAAAGAGACAGTCTCACTCTTTAACCACTTCAGCCCCGGACCAATAAGCACCTTAAGGACCAGAGGTCTTTTTCCAATTTCGCACTGCGCTGCTTTAACTGGTAATTGCGCGGTCATGCAATATTGCACCCAAACGAAATTTGCGTCCTTTTCTTCCCACAAATAGAGCTTTCTTTTGATGGTATTTGATTGCCTCTGCGATTTTTATTTTTTGCGATATAAATGGAAAAAGAGCGAAAATTTTGAAAAAAAATGATATTTTCTTCTTTTTGTTATAAGAAAAATCGAATAAACTAAATTTTAGTCATACATTGAGGGCAAAATTTATTCAGCCACATGTCTTTAGTAAAAAAAATGTCAATAAGCGTATATTTTTTGGTTTGCGCAAAAGTTATAGCGTCTACAAACTTGAGTACATTTTCTGGAATTTACACAGCTTTTAATTTATGACTGCTTATCTCATTTCTTGAGGTGCTAAAATGGCAGGGCAGTACAAACCCCCCCAAATGACCCCATTTTGGAAAGTAGACACCCCAAGGAAACTGCTGATGGGTATGTTGAGCCCATTGAATATTTTTTTTTTTGTCCTAAGGGATTGAATAATGACAAAAAAAAAAAAAAAATGTACAAAAAGTTGTCACTAAATGATATATTGCTCACACATGCCATGATTATATGTGGAATTGCACCCCAAAATATATTCCGCTACTTCTCCCGAGTACGGGGATACCACATGTGTGGGACTTTTTGGGAGTCTAGTCGCGCACGGCATCCCGAAAACCAATCACCACCTTCAGGATTTCTAAGGGTGCAAATTTTTGATTTCACTCCTCACTACCTATCACAGTTTCGAAGGCCATAAAAAGCCAAAATAGCACAAAACCCCCCAAAATGACCCCATTTTGGAAAGTAGACACCCCAAGCTATTTACTGAGAGGCATGTTGAGTCCATGGAATATTTTATATTTTGCCACAAGTTGCGGGAATATTACAAACTTTTTTTTTTTGCACAAAGTTGTCACTAAATGATATATTACTCACACATGCTATGGGCATATGTGAAATGACACCCCAAAATACATTCTGCTGCTTCTCCTGAGTACAGGGATACCACATGTGTGGGACTTTTTGGGAGCCTAGCCGCGTACGGGACCCCGAAATCCAAGCACCGCCTTCAGGATTTCTAAGGGCATAATTTTTTTATTTTGCTCCTCACTACCTATCACTACCTATCACAGTTTTGACGGCCATAAAATGCCAAGATGGCACAAAACCCCCCCAAATGACCCCATTTTGGAAAGTAGACACCCCAAGGAAACTGCTGATGGGTATGTTGAGCCCATTGAATATTTATTTTTTTTGTCCTAAGGGATTGAATAATGACTAAAAAAAAAAAAAAAAAAAAAAATGTACAAAAAGTTGTCACTAAATGATATATTGCTCACACATGCCATGGTTATATGTGGAATTGCACCCCAAAATATATTCCCCTACTTCTCCCGAGTACGGGGATACCACATGTGTGGGACTTTTTGGGAGTCTAGTCGCGCACGGCATCCCGAAAACCAATCACCACCTTCAGGATTTCTAAGGGTGCAAATTTTTGATTTCACCCCTCACTACCTATCACAGTTTCGAAGGCCATAAAAAGCCAAAATAGCACAGAACCCCCCAAAATGACCCCATTTTGGAAAGTAGACACCCCAAGCTATTTACTGAGAGGCATGTTGAGTCCATGGAATATTTTATATTTTGCCACAAGTTGCGGGAATATTACAAACTTTTTTTTTTTTGCACAAAGTTGTCACTAAATGATATATTGCTCACACATGCTATGGGCATATGTGAAATGACACCCCAAAATACATTCTGCTGCTTCTCCTGAGTACAGGGATACCACATGTGTGGGACTTTTTGGGAGCCCAGCCGCGTACGGGACCCCGAAATCCAAGCACCGCCTTCAGGATTTCTAAGGGCATAATTTTTTTATTTTACTCCTCACTACCTATCACAGTTTTGACGGCCATAAAATGCCAAGATGGCACAAAACCCCCCCAAATGACCCCATTTTGGAAAGTAGACACCCCAAGCTATTTGCCGAGGGCCATCTTGACACTATTGAATATTTTTTTTTTTTTGGTTTGCGCAAAAGTTATAGCGTCTACAAACTTGAGTACATTTTCTGGAATTTACACAGCTTTTAATTTATGACTGCTTATCTCATTTCTTGAGGTGCTAAAATGGCAGGGCAGTACAAACCCCCCCAAATGACCCCATTTTGGAAAGTAGACACCCCAAGGAAACTGCTGATGGGTATGTTGAGCCCATTGAATATTTTTTTTTTTGTCCTAAGGGATTGAATAATGACAAAAAAAAAAAAAAAAATGTACAAAAAGTTGTCACTAAATGATATATTGCTCACACATGCCATGGTTATATGTGTAATTGCACCCCAAAATATATTCAGCTACTTCTCCCGAGTATGGGGATACCACATGTGTGGGACTTTTTGGGAGTCTAGTCGCGTACGGCACCCCGAAAACCAATCACCACCTTCAGGATTTCTAAGGGTGCAAAGGCCATAAAATGCCAAAATAGCACAAAACCCCCCCAAATTACCCCATTTTGGAAAGTAGACACCCCAAGCTATTTACTGAGAGTCATGTTGTCTGAACGAAAAAAAAGAGATTGATCGGTGGGTATGCCCACCATTAGATACCTCCCTTCATCCACCCACTTCTAATGATGGACATACATGCACCATTTATATATGCCGAAGCATGGGGGCATCCTCCCGCAAAAAAGTTATGCCGCGTACATACGTTCAAACTTTTCCATGGGCAAGCCCCCTGTCGGAATTTTGACCGTATGTACGCGGCATTAGGAGCAAAATCGCTCCTCCACCCCTTATGCCCCCATGCTTCGGCATATATGCTCTTTTTTAACTGTGGTGGTGAAATCACCGCCTACAGCACTGGAGTCACGGCTTTATGTATCGTGGGAGCAAACGCTGTTGCTGTCAAGATAAATAAATCCGCGCTGCAGCTGAATGGCGTACCTGCTAAGCAAATTATGGTTAACGTTAAAACAAAGTAACATCCCAGTAAAACCTTACCATACCATACCTGCAAAGCAATTGCCAAAAAAAACAGTAAAAAATAAAACATTTTTTAACACAACCTGTGCCTAAAATATATATATGCCGAAGCATGGGGGCATCCTCCCGCAAAAAAGTTATGCTGCGTACATACGTTCAAACTTTTCCACGGGCAAGCCCTCCGTCGGAATTTTGACCGTATGTACGCGGCATTAGGAGCAAAATCGCTCCTCCACCCCTTATGCCCCCATGCTTCGGCATATATGCTCTTTTTTAACTGTGGTGGTGAAATCACCTCCTACAGCACTGGAGTCGCGGC
The DNA here is from genome assembly GCF_037356315.1 of Lithobates pipiens. Lineage (NCBI taxonomy): Eukaryota > Metazoa > Chordata > Amphibia > Anura > Ranidae > Lithobates > Lithobates pipiens. The sequence goes on along the minus strand of NW_027507785.1, from coordinate 150,846,163 downwards.
TTTATGTATCGTGGGAGCAAACGCTGTTGCTGCCAAGATAAATAAATCCACGCTGCAGCTGAATGGCGTACCTGAAAACATGAAAAATGGTTAACAATAACACAGTAAACAGTAAAGTATAAAAAATTAGAGAGAAGAGAGAGAGAGAGAGAGAGAGAACAATAAAACGACAACTATTTTTGGTTTTTATATTTTATATTTTTTTTGGTTTTTTTATTTTACTTTTTTTTTTTTTTTTTTTTTTTTATACACTTTTTTTTTAACTGTAAACTGTAACTGTAACGGTTCGGGTCTCTCAAAATGCGATGGCATCTTGGGAGACCCTGTGTAAGTGTGCCTAGCCTGTGAAATGCTGTACCCTACGCTAATACTTCACTAGTTCATGGTAGCGTTCAAAACACTCACCCTGACAAAGACCAGGATTGCCAGGACAGCGTGGACAATAAGAACGGGTGTCACGCCTATATCCGCGCTTGCTACAGACACGACATCTTTTTTGGGGGGCTCGTTGGGTAGGGGTACTCGGGAGGACATAAGAATAATGCCTCTCATGCAGCCGGCTTACTGCATTTGGTTGGGAATGGTGAGGTACCGGACCCTCTGGATACAGAAGCTCTGTGACAACCTCTCTTTGGAAGAAAAGAAAGGTTAATGTTCCGCCTGAAGTTTTGTATAGCACAAAAGCATTCAGCAAAGCCAATTGAAATAAGTAAGCAGACACTTTTTTGTACCAGCGTCTGGTCTTACGGGAAGTTAGATACGGCGCCAACATCTGGTCATTGAGGTCCACCCCTCCCATATTTTTGTTATATTCGTGGACACAGAGGGGTTTCTCCACAATACCAGTCGCCGTAGAAATTTGGACCGTCGTGTCTGCATGAAGGGAGGTAAGAACGAAAACATTCTTATTATGCCTCCACTTCATAGCGAGCAAATTATTACACCGATAGCAGGCTCTCTCCCCCAGCCTAAGACGGGAATCTACAAGCCGCTGGGGAAAGCCCCGGCGATTAGGTCGCACGGTGCCACATGCTCCAATCTGATTATCAAATAAATGACTAAACAGTGGCACGCTGGTGTAATAGTTGTCCACGTACAAGTGGTACCCCTTTCCGAATAAGGGTGACACCAATTTCCACACTATCTTGCCAGCGCTTCCTATGTAATCAGGGCAGTTCTCCGGCTCTACGTAACTATCTTTACCCTCATAAACCATAAAGCTCCATGCATAGCCTGTGGCCCTGTCACAGCACTTATAGAGCTTGACCCCGTATCTGGTACGCTTGTTGGGAATGTACTGTTTGAATGACAAGCGACCAATAAACTTAACCAGGGACTCATCAACGCAGACAACTTTTTGGGGAGTAAACAAGTCTGCAAAACGTTGGTTGAAGTGGTTTATGAGGGGCCGAATTTTGTAGAGCCGATCGTATTCACGGTCTCCACGTGGACGACAAAGTTCATTGTCACTGAAGTGCAAGAACCGCAAGATCTGCTCGTATCGTTTCCTGGACATGGAGTTAGAGAACACGGGCATGTGGTCAGCCGGATGCGTGGACCAATAAGCCCGCATCCGCATAAATTTATGTGTGCCTATGTTGAGGGAAAGGCCCAAAAACGTCTTAAATTTAGAAACCGTAACTGGTTTCCAATCTCTGGCAAGAGACGGCAACTGGGGATTAGCGGCGATGCGTTGACCAGCATATAAATTGGTTTGGTCCACAATAGATCTATAGAGATCTTCCGTGAGATACAGAGAATAAAAATCGAGTGGCGTAAAATCATCTGTATCCACCTGAATACCGGGTTGGGCAGTGAATGGGGGAAGTACGGGTTCTGCAGAAGTGGTGGGCACCCAATTAGGATAGGCGAATTCTGCAGGAAGGGCACTATGGGTACGACAGGCCTGTCTTTGTCTTCTTCTTGGTGGCAGCGGGACACTACTTGTGCTTGCCACCTCGCCAGCTTGAACTGCACTTATGGGACTCACCACGTCACCACGTGATACTGCAGTGCTGGATGTACGTCCAGGGTGTACTAGGCCGCTGGTGCTTGCCAGTTCACCAAAAGGATGAGCGGCGCTAGTACTGGCTCTATACTCCATACGAGGGACTTGCGGTTCCTGCACCTCAACAACATCAGAAAATCGGGGTCGGGTATGCCTGACAATAGCAGGGACCTCTTCTTCATCGTCAGAGCTATCTGACATGGAGGCGCTGTCCTCTACAGGTTCGTATTCTGAGCCTGAATCTGACAGATCAGTGTCTTCCTCTTCACTATCTGTCATGCTCAGAAACGTGTAGGCCTCTTCACTAGTGTACCTTCGCTTTGCCATTTTGGGCTCTAAATTTAGGGGTACAGTAGTGAGACTCACAGGTAAAAAAGCACCTAGCCTGTCAGCGACTGTATAAAACGCTACAAAAAAAAACTGTTAGCGATCGCAGGGATCAGGCCTGACTCTGCGAACGCTGCAGTTATGTGTGTTGTGTTTTGTAAGTGACAGTGATCGATCGATACTGCACTTGGGTGGGCTGGGCTGGGCTGGGCAGAGGGGCAAAACGCAGGTGCTAGCAGGTATCTGGATTGATCCTGCTAACAATGCGTTTTTTTAGAACCCTAAATTGCTGGGCACGCTAGTATAGATCTGATCAGATCAGATATTGATCTGTTCGGATACTATACCACTAAGGGAGGTGTATGCTTTGCGCGTGGGTGTTAGCGGTGCTGGCACTAACCTAGCACTGCCTGGGGCGACGCAGACCCTTTCTGACCCTAAAACCAAATTTATATCACCCGCCGGGTGATCAGGGGGTTAAACCTTTATTAGGTAATAAATGGCGGGTGCCCTGATGCTATAAAAAGCGAACTACCTAACCAGCGTCACCCGTAACACTTATACGGTGATCACTGGTGAAAGGGTTAACTAAGGGCAATCAGGGGTTAAAACCTTTATTGGGTATTTATATGGGGGTACCTGAAGCTTTATAAAAACCTGACGGGGAACCTAAATAACTAAATAACTAACTGGCTAACCAGCGTCACCAGTGACACTTATGCAGCGATCGCTGGTGAAAGGGTTAACTCTAGGGGCAATCAAAGGGTTAAAACCTTTATTAGGTTATATATCGGGGTACCTAACGGTATAAAAACCTGGCGTTGAACCTAAAAAAAAACTAGCTTCCTAGCGGGACCAGTGACACTATTGCAGCGATCAGAAAAACGATCGCTTAGTGACACTGGTAAAAGAGGGTGAAAGGGTTAACTGGGAGGGCAATCAAGGGGTTAAACCTTTATTAGGGGGGGGGTAGGGGGCTACCCTGGACCTAAAGGGGCCTAACACTAGCTGCCCTGACACTTTTTACAGTCACAACTGACACTAAATGTAGTGATCAATAAATAAATGAACACTGCATTAGTGACACTGTGACTGGGGGGGGGGCGGGGGGCCGATCGGGGGGGTGATCGGGGGGTGACTGGGGTGAAATGTGTGCCTGTGTGTACCTATGTGTCAGTGGACTGTTGGTGCACTTACTTGGACGTCTTCACTCCTCGCTGTCCGGTTCAAAAAGACCGCCACGAGGAGTGTGACATCACTTCCTCCTCCTGTGTTTACATTTTCACAGGGGAGGAAGTTGGTCACTGGCCAGGAGCGATCGAGAGGGGATGACCAGAAACCAACGGCCATCCCCTCATCGCGGGTCGCTCCGGCACCGAAAGGGACCGCCGTATCTAGCGGGAGGGGGTCCGATCGGACCCCCCACCCGCTAGAAGGCATTCACGTACATCTACGTGATTGTGCCTGCCTGTGCCATTGTGTTGACGTACATTGGCAATACGGCGGTCCTGAAGTGGTTAACACACCTATAAATCCAGTAAAATACTGTAGCCGGATGGCAGTTATAGGTTTGTGCAGGATCTTAGGGCCGTAAACAACTTGATTGTGCCCATCGCACCTGTAGTGCCTGATGTGCCATTACTTTTGAACTCCATCCCACATGATGTTGAACAGGATGTAAACATCTACACTGATTCTAAGTACACTTTCGGCACAGCACACGATTTTGGACTTTTCTGGAAAAGAAGAGGTTATATAACAGCTGATGGAAAATCCATCCCACATTCTACTTTGGTTGCAAATCTTTTGGATGTAATACAGCTTCCAAAAACCATCCTAAATTGCAGAGCACACACAGATCAACAGGATGACATTGCTAGGGGAAATGCACTGGCAGATAGAATAGCTAAGGAAGTAGCAAGTAGGCAAGTGGACACAATACAGATGCCCTCCCTGGCTCCAGAGATGCCCCTTCTGGACCAGACTTTGTCTGACCTCCAGATACATGCCACCCAACAGGACATTAAACAATGGAACATATCAGGAGTGCAGAAGAGTCCTGAGTCAGGACTAATCTGCCATTAGGGGAAGCCATGCATACCTGTAGCTTGCGTACCTTTGTTTATTTCACAATATCATGGGGTGGGACACAGAGGCTGGCAGGTGATGTGAATTATTAGACAGAGATTTTTTCCTTCCAGGACTTGCTTCATTGGTGAAGTCATTTGTTGCAAGGTGTATCACGTGTTTTAGGAATAATCCAAGTAATCCACACAGAATGAGACATGAACACCTCATTTTCCTGTCCACACCATTCACTTATCTTCAAATAGATTTTACACACATGCCCAAACTAGGCAAGAGACAGGAATATTTACTTGTGATAGTAGACATGTTCTCACGATGGCCAGAAGTGTTCGTTACCGCAAAGGAAGAAGCACAGACAGTAGTCAGAATCTTTGCACGGGAAGTAATCCCAAGGTGGTGTTGCCCTCTGCAAATGAATTCAGACAATGGTCCTGCCTTCATAGTCAAAGTGTGTCAAGATTTAGTGAAAGCACTAAAAATTGACTGGAAGTTTGACATCCCATATCACCCACAGAGTTCAGGAATAGTAGAAAGGATGAATAGGACTCTGAAGGATAAAATTAGGAAGGCCACAGGAGGGACTTTCAATGGATGGAAGAAGGTACTGCCTGCAGTCCTTGCAGAGGTAAGAATGACTCCCTCCAAAGCCACAGGTTTCTCTCCATTTGAAGTCTTAATGGGAAGGCCTTTCCCATTCCATGGGCCAGACAGCCCCTAATGTTAGAAAGAGGGCATTTTGATCTCATACAGGAAGAGTATGTTACGACTAAAGCTAATGGTCTCACAGAAAACATCTTGTTACTTAAATTTAAATATAGCTATGCTCAGAAATAAGGATACGATAAATGTTGGAGATGTAGTAAACTGTACCCTAGTACAGTCCGTATACTACTTATGGCTGTACCCCTGAATATCACTCCCCTTTCTAAACGGAACACCCCCCATTACTCTCACCAGAGTGCAGATGACATTAGGGAACAGTCCTGTCACCTTCCAAGCAGTGGGAAGGAGTAATTTCCCTGATTGGTGCTTTAGATTAGGTAACTCATCGAAAGGTAGGGAAGTATGCAGTCACACTAGAATCAACTTCTCCATGTTCTCGGATCACTCCACAGTGTTTGACACCTCATCTCATGCCCTAAATCACACCATACATACCTTCATACATACCCCTTACCCCCATACTGAGCTTGCAAAACTACTCTCACAGCTTGCCATTTTCTGAAGTTACCCAACAAATCCTAAGCAGACGGCAACTCGCCTTGGACAACAGTACATATGTTTATTTCGGAAGGACATGTCATCCATGGATTCCTACTGATCCCCAGGGATGGTGTTACTTAGCCTCATTAGTCCCGATAATGGGAATTCTCTGAGACAATGAGGGATGTCACTTGCTCAAGGCTGGTGTTCATCCCAGATACCCCCTCAAACATCGTTATGCCAGATCATTGTTCTTGGAAAAGGACATGGCCTGGGCATGGTTCTCTTCTGGAACCGGATGGGGTATTGACATGATGAAAAGGCTAAATAATTATTCTGGGATTTTGGATGAAATACTAGATAAGAATTCTGCTGACATTACCACCCTTAACTTAGAAACTAGAGCACTAAGAAAGCAGCTAGAGCTTCATGACTTGGCCATTGAAAGCATGAGTGCAGCACTCGCAGGGTTACATGAGGTAACAAAGGATTATGACTGTTGTACCTGGATACATAATACCAGTATGGAGGTGCTCAATTATTTTGACATAATTGCTAAGCACAGGAAGAAGGTTGACAAATTACAGGTTGAAGCAAGAGACTTTGCTAAGAATTGGAACCCCTTGGGTAACGTGGGGGGGGGGGGGGGGGGTTTGGTTTCAATAGAGTTTTCTCCTGGATCAGGGATATTGCTAAGTTTGTTGTACTGATGTTGCTTATGGCATTACTTCTATATGCCTGTTTCAAGTTCATTATGTGCATAATTTTCCGAGGTACTCGACCTCCTGACCCAGCTGCAGCTACTAGAATGGATCTCTAACTTTTATTATGGTCACCAGGATGAGTATGTCACAATGAGAAGAAATAAGTCATCTTCATGATTTGATTTCATGACTTAAAGAGGGGATTGTAGTAATATGACTGAACAATAGTTACTCCATCTTGTTTTGGCTATAGGACAATGTGTCTTTAATTCAATCTTAAGAGTTCATGCTAGAGTTTTGTTCTTTAATCCCAGTATTTAGCTATATCTTGCAAGAGCATGCATAAACCTGCTTGCATAAACATTCATGAGCATTCTATAATATATAAATAAGATGTGTTTTTTCCCGCCTTCCTCTTTTAAGGGTACACAACCTCGGGACAGGAAAATGACTATTAGTCATCACCAGATGGCATTTCCATTCTGGTAACCTCATGACAGCTATGTCTCAGGGGTTATAGGCATTATAGGCATGTATAACATTATAATGATAAACTGTTTAATTTTAATGATATTCATATATCCTCCTACTAATCACACCCCTTCTCCCATTATGATTGGAAGAGATATTTCGTATATAAGCTGTCCCCACCCAAATAAAGCTTGGACATTTTCTTTGAACTAACTCTGTAGTAGTTTCTGTTTATTGAAATTGTCTCCCATTACTGGGGGTCCCAAGAGTGTCTTGCAGTATTAACCCTTGGCTAGTCCTTGTATACCTGGAGTACCTGTACATCCACTTCAGATGCCCCCCCACTAAGACCGTCTGTGGAAGGGAATTCCACATCCTTGCCGCTCCTACAGTAAAGAACTCTTTACGTAGTTTAAGGTTAATTTTAATGCTAATTTTAATGACTGGTCACAAATCTTGTTAAACTCCCTTCCGTGAAAAAGTTTTATCCCCATTGTGGGGTCACCAGTACGGTATTTGTAAATTGAAATCATATCCCCTCTCAAGCGTCTCTTCTCCAGAGAGAATAAGTTCAGTGCTCGCAACCTTTCCTGATAACTAATATCCTCCAGACCCTTTATTAGCTTTGTAATATCCTCCAGACCCTTTATTAGCTTAACACAGCAGCTCAATAACAGATAATCTTACAAAACAAGGAAATAACACAGGTATATTATACAGTCCTTAAAGACATGCAACATTTAGCACCACCTAGTGAAAATAAATTATGGCAGACAAAAGGATCTAAATGTGTTGATGACATCTACATGTCGCCTGAAAACAAAACTGTATTACCAAAATCTCTGTTCAGATATGCTGATATATACATGAACACTCCCCACGCTACTGTCATTTGTCTGGCCAGGCCTTTCCTATCGTTTTATTGGCCAGTATAGGACGGTCGGTGGTGTTTTTTGCGGCACCACTTCTGGTCTCCTGGCTCACTGCTGTGTGCTCTGGGTTGCAGAGGTTGGTGTCGGTATCGGGGAAGGGGAGGACGGTCAGGCTGAGGCTTGGTGTGGTGCTGTTCTGTTCTGTCAGCGATCTACCCCCTTGCCATACCCCGAGGGGTCTGGACTCTGGGGGTGACATGGGGGGGGGGGCTGGTGGCAGATCGGGCAGAGAAGATACCGAGACCCCCCAGCCAGAGCCCCATGTGACCAAGGAGGTGGCTGGCTGGGAGTGAGCGAGGCGGCCTCTGCTGATCAGATGGTGTGAGCGGAGGATCTGCTGTGAGACTGCACCGAGGAGGATCCGTGGGGATGGCTGGGATCCTGAAGGTAATAGAGATCCACAAATACATTTGATGGGCACAGTGACAGCATTTAATGACACAGTGGTGGCATTTAATGGGCACAGTGGCAGCATTTGATGGGCACAGTGGCAGAAATTGAACGGCACAGTGGCAGAAATTGAACGGCACAGTGGCTGCAATTGATGGGCACAGTGGCTGCAATTGATGGGCACAGTGGCTGCAATTGATGGAACAGTGGCTGCAATTGATGGAACAGTGGCTGCATTTAATGGGCACCGTGGCTGCATTTGATGGGCACAGTGACAGCATTTAATAGGCACAGTGGTGGCATTTGATGGGCACAGTGGCTGCATTTGATGGGCACAGTGGCGGCATTTAATGGGCACAGTGGCGGCATTTAATGGGCACAGTGGCGGCATTTAATGGGCACAGTGGCGGCATTTAATGGGCACAGTGGCTTTAATTGATGGACACAGTGGCTGCATTTGATGGACACAGTGGCTGCATTTGATGGACACAGTGGCTGCATTTGATGGGCACAATAGCAGCATTTGATGGGCACAGTGGCGGGTTTGATGGGCACAGTGGTTGCATTTAATGGGCACAGTGACAGCATTTGATCAGCACAGTGGCTGCAATTGATGGCACAGTGGCTGCATTTAATGGGCAAAGTGGCGGCATTTGATGGGCACAGTGGTGCCATTTGATGGGCACAGTGACAGCATTTGATGGCACAATGGAGCACAGTGGTGGCATTTGATGGCACAGTGACTGTATTTAATGGGCACAGTGGTAGCATTTGATGGCACAGTGGGGAACAGGGGCTGCATTTGATGGGCACAGTGGCGGCATTTAATGGGCACAGTGGAGGCATTTGATGGGCATAGTGGCTGCATTTGATGGACACAGTGGCTGCATTTGATGGGCACAGTAAGACTGCAATTGATGTTTTTTCAGTATTTTTCAGTTTGTTTGCACCCCCCAAAAATTTTTGAGCACCAGCCACCACTGATGGGCACAGTGACAGCATTTGATGGCACAGTGGCTGCAATTGATGGGCACAGTAAGGCTGCAATTGATGTTTTTTTTTCAGTATTTTTCAGTTTACACCCCCCAAAAAATATTTGAGCACCAGCCGCCACTGCTGGGCACAGTGACAGCAATTAATGGCACAGTGGCAGCATTTAATGGGTACAGTGGCTGCATTTGATGGGCACAGTGACAGCATTTGATCAGCACAGTAGCTGCAACTGATAGCACAGTGGCGCCATTTGATGGGCACAGTGGCTGCAATTGATGGGCACAGTGGCTGCAATTGATGGGCACAGTGGCTGCAATTGATGGGCACAGTGGCTGCAATTGATGGGCACAGTGGCAACATTTGATCAGCACAGTGGCAGCATTTGATCAGCACAGTGGCAGCATTTGATGGGCACAGTGGCAGCATTTGATGGGCACAGTGGTAGCATTTGATGGGCACAGTGGCATATCACACCTACAAAAGAAGGGTTAAGCCAAGGTGATATTCTCTGAAATATTGCCTGTGCCATGCGCAACACAGGAAAGGCAGGGGGTGATTAGTGAGCTGAATGCATGGCTAAAGACCTGGTGTAGGGAGGAGGGATTTGGGTTTCTAGAGCACTGGGCTGACTTTTCATTGGGGTGCAACCTATATGCTAACGATGGTTTGCACTTGAATGGAAGGGGGTCTGCTGTGCTGGGGAGAGGTTTATGGGAAGGCTGGAGGAGTATTTAAACTGGGTTTGAGGGGGGAGGGTGAACCAGAATTACATTGGGCAGACAGGTCAGTTAGGGGTCAGACATTAATGGAGGGTGGAATGGGGATAGATGGGGGGTGGGATATGGCAGGTGACAAGAAATTTCCCATGTTGCAAACAGCCATTGAAAACTATAGGGCAATTTGTACTACTAAAAATAATATGAAAAACACCAGAGCAAAATGTAATAATGCTTAAAAGTGTTTGTACACCAATGCCAGAAGTCTGCCAAGCAAAATAGGTGAGTTGGAAGCTGTGGTGCATGAGGAGAGCTATGATGTAATTGGTATTGCTGAAACTTGGCTTCAATCCTCACATGACTGGGCTATTAATATTCCTGGCTATGCACTCTTTCGGAGAGACAGGGTAAAAAGGAAAGGTGGCGGGGTCTGTCTCTATGTGAGAAGTGATCTCAAAGCAAGTGTGAAAGAGGACCTGGTGGATGGAGAGTGTGATGAGTCTGAAGCATTATGGGTGGAACTGCATTTAGATGGGTGTAGTTCAAAGTTAATCGTTGGAGTTTGTTATAGACCACCCAATGTTAATGAGGAGGGGGAGACTCAGCTCCTTGCACAGATGGAAAGGGCTGCAAGGGCTGGGACAGTGATAATAATGGGGGATTTTAACTACCCAGAAATTGACTGGAGTAATGGCACTGCTGGGACAGTTAAAGGGCAAAAAATGATAAACCTATTACAGGACAATTTTATGGTCCAGTTTATTGAGGCCCCAACTAGGAATGAAGCTCTGTTGGACCTGGTAATCTCAAACCATGCAGAGCTTATTACTAATGTCCAGATAAAGGAACACCTGGGTAGCAGTGATCATAACATGATTTCCTTTGATGTTAGCGCTAAACAAGAAATACATACGGGTAAGATAAAAACACTTAACTTCAAGAGAGCAAATTTTCCAAGGATGAGGGCTGCTCTCCAGGACTTAGACTGGGAGAGAATATTTGCTTCAATGGGCACAGAACATAAATGGGAATTCTTCAAAAAGACTGTTTGGGACCTCACTGCAAAGTATATTCCCATGGGCAATAAGTTTAAAAGGCTAAAAACAAAACCTATGTGGCTCACAGCCAAAGTTAAAAAAGCTATAAACTATAAGAGAAGAGCTTTTAAAAAAATATAAAAATGAAGGCTCACTAGTGTCATTTAAATGTTACAAAGAATTTAACAGAATATGTAAAAAGGAAATCAAGGATGCAAAAATTCAAAACGAACGACAGATTGTAAAAGATAGTAGGACAAACCCCAAAAAATTCTTCAAATATATTAATAGTAAAAAGGTCAAGTCTGAGCATGTAGGCCCTTTACAAAATAATCTAGAGTGGGTGACTGGGGACAAAGAGAAGGCTAATTTATTAAATACTTTCTACAGCTCTGTGTACACAAAAGAGCATGGGGGAGCGCATGTCCATAATGGGGGTGATAGTGACACAGCCCCAAATGATCCACAATGGCTCAAAAGTGATATGGTCCAGAAATATTTAGACAGAATAAAGGTGGATAAAGCACCTGGCCCTGATGGCATCCACCCACGGATCCTAAAAGAATTGAGCTCTGTAATTTCAGAGCCATTGTATCTAATTTTTAGGGACTCATTAATGACGGGAATAGTCCCACTGGATTGGCGCAGGGCGAACGTGGTGCCTATATTTAAAAAGGGATCAAAGTCTTTACCGAGTAACTATAGACCTGTTAGCTTAAAGCGGAGGTCCACCCTAAAATGGACCTCCGCTCATCGGAATCCCCCCCCCCCTCCGGCGCCACAATCGGCACCTTTCAGGGGGGAGGGGGGTGCAGTTACCTGGATAATCCAGGTAACTGCACCCACTTCCGGGCTAGCTCTCTGCGGAACGGGCGTAGGTTACGCCCCCGTTCCGCAAGCGCCCGCCCCCTTCAGCAAGTGCCCCGCTGCCTGCTGGGAAACACACAGCTCCCAGAGGCAGCGGGGACCGTCCGGATTGCGCCGCACGGCTCGCGCATGCGCAGTAGGGAACCGGGAAATGAAGCCGAAAGGCTCCATTTCCTGATTCCCATACCCAAGATGGCGGCGGGACCCGGCAGCCGAGCGAGCGATCGGCTTCGGGTGCCGACATCGCGGGCGCGCTGGACAGGTAAGTGTCACTATTTAAAAGTCAGCAGCTGCAGTATTTGTAGCTGCTGGCTTTTAAAAAAAAAAAAAAAAAACGCGGAGTCCCGGTGGACTCCCGCTTTAACTTCCATAGATGGGAAGATACTGGAGCGTTTAATAAAAGACCACATCGACGAGTTCTTGCTGAACAAAAACACTTTAAGCAACAGACAACATGGATTCATGAAAGACAGAAGTTGTCAGACAAATCTGATTTCTTTTTATGAGGAGGTAAGTAAAACCTTGGACAGAGGGGTGGCGGTGGATGTGGTATACTTGGATTTTGCAAAAGCGTTCGATACAGTTCCCCACACACGGCTCATGTGTAAGGTAAAGTCTACAGGTTTGGACATATCAGTTTGTAAATGGATAGAAAATTGGCTAAAAGACAGAATTCAGAGAGTAGTGATTAATGATTCTTACTCTGAATGGTCTAAGGTTATCAGTGGTGTACCCCAAGGTTCAGTGCTGGGACCCTTACTTTTTAACATCTTTATAAATGATATTGGGTCTGGGATCAAAAGTAACATTTCTGTCTTTGCAGATGACACCAAGATATGCAGTGGAATAACGTCCTTACAGGATGTCTCCAATTTACAAGCCGACCTCAATACACTGTCTAATTGGGCAACTATGTGGCAGATGAGGTTTAATGTTGATAAATGTAAAGTTATGCACTTGGGGGCTAAGAATATGCATGCATCATACATGCTAGGGGGAGTACAACTGGGGGGATCCATAGTGGAAAAGGATCTGGGGGTTTTGGTAGATCATAAGCTCAATAATAGCATGCAATGCCAAGCTGCTGTTTCCAAAGCGAGCAAAGTCCTTTCTTGTATTAAGAGAGGTATGGACTCCAGAGAGAGAGATATCATTTTGCCCCTGTTCAAATCATTAGTAAGACCTCACCTGGAATATGCAGTTCAGTTTTGGGCACCAGTTCTCAAAAAGGATATCAGGGAACTGGAGAAAGTGCAGAGAAGGGCAACCAAACTGATAAGAGGCATGAAGGAACTCAGCTATGAGGAAAGATTAGAGGAACTGAATTTATTCACTCTTGAGAAGAGGAGAATAAGGGGGGATATGATCAACATGTTCAAATATATTAGGGGTCCATATAGTGAACTTGGTGTTGAGTTGTTCTCTGTACGGTCAACCCAGAGGACAAGGGGGCACTCTTTACGTCTAGAGGAAAAGAGATTTCATCTTCAAGTACGGAAAGGTTTCTTCACAGTTAGAGCTGTGAAAATGTGGAATAGACTCCCGCCAGAGGTGGTTCTGGCCAGCTCAGTAGATTGCTTTAAGAAAGGCCTGGATACTTTCCTGAATGTACATAATATAACTGGGTACTAACATAGGTAAAGTTGATCCAGGGAAAATCCGATTGCCTCTTGGGGGATCAGGAAGGAATTTTTTTCCCCTGCTGTAGCAAATTGGAGCATGCGCTGCTGGGTTTTTTTTTTCGCCTTCCTCTGGATCAATTGTGGGAATAAAATTGGGTATTTGGATTGTACGATTATTTTTTTATTTTACTTATTTGTTTTTAAGGTTGAACTGGATGGACTTGTGTCTTTTTTCAACCTGACTAACTATGTAACTATGTAACTATGTAACTATGTAAGCCCATTTGAAATGATACATGGTAGACCATATAAGATACCATTATTACCAAATGGAACTACTGAAGAGTCTGAATGTACACTAGCAGAATACATGTCTAGATTGTTGAAACAAAAACATAATGTCTGTTCTGTTCCAGAAGGTCCAATTCAAGAAGAAGAGAAAGTGCATGTGGGAGATTGGGTCTTGATAAAAGTCAAAGAAAAAGCACTGGCATTCCCCAAGGTGGGAAGTCCTTCTAATCACCCCAACAGCAGTAACGGTTGCAGAAAGGTCTACCTAGATTCACCAGTCCCACTGTAAAAAGGTCCTACAGGCAGAGCAGGGGCAGCAGAAGACAGAACCCCAGTAAGTCCGGCTACAAAGGGAGGTCTCACACAAGGTTGGATCTGTCTCAAACCAGTGAAAACTCCCTCACCCTGTCCCCTGGAGTTCCGTAGCTAGTTAGGATGAAAGGGATAGTGATTATCTTGGGAATACTGATGACTCTAGGGAAGACGTCTATACGAGGGGGCAGAAACTGGAAAGTGGAAGAAACTTTAGAGTAGGCAAATACTGGAAAGGCTTTGAACCTAACATTCATAGAAGGAGTAAACAGTGCCATTGTATTTGATTTCTGCCAGGTTGCGGACTGTGGAGACATAACCAAAGCTAGTAAACGCTTATGGGCAAACAAATATGTTTGTTATCTCCCAGGGAGAACTGTGTGCTCAACATGGGACCAGGTTCTGTTGACCACGGCCCATCAAGATTGGGGTATAATCTTCCACACACAGGTGGCCCAAAGGAAAGAATGACTATAACTAAAGCAGCCAATTCCCCCTGTACTCATTCAAAAAATGGCAATCAACTATTGGATTACTGTGGTGGAACCCAGGCAAATGGACCAGAGGCTGTATGTTATCGGTGCCTGGATAACGGGTACAGACCCTACAGGTATATTCTTCTTGGAAGTAGTAAAAATTATGACACTCATGAGGATAGAAATAAACTTGAGGAAACTAAAAAGGGAGAAGAGGGTAACCTAAAGGTAGAACATCTAAGCCCTTGTACACACGGTCAGAGAATCCGTCGGAATGTGTCCTATCGGATCATGTTGTCGGATAATCCGACTGTGTGTGGTATGCATCGGACTGATTCCGTCGGAATATCCATCGGACCCAATTTTCCAACTTGTTGTAAATATTTTCCGACCAACTGGTTCGATCGGACATGCTCCGATCATGTGTAGAGAATTTTGATCGGACCAAGTGCCACGCATGCTCAGATCAAATTCCTACATCAGAGCTATTGGCTACTAGCCTGAACGTAGTCCCATCGTAACGAAATTACGTCATCACGTTCTGAATGATCAGATTTTTCGACAACTTAGTCCGACCGTGTGTATGCAACAGTTTCGGGCAAAATCCGACGGATTTGGTTGTCGAAATCTCCGACCGTGTGTACAGGGGCTAAGAGAAATTGTCCAATTCACTAACCTTACTACTGAAGTAACTTTAGCACTGGAGATGGGATATGCTGATAAAAACAAATGGTTAGAATGGTTGAGATACACAGTAAAAACTCGAAAAAAAGGAAAACTGCTTAGGTTGTGCCGGAGCCAGACCACATTTAGCAACGGCCCCTTTTCCTCTAGATAAAAACACAGATACAGAAGGTTTGAAGTGTATGTTATTGTTGTATACGATTTATAAACCGGAAGCAAATTCTACCTGTCACACATTGAATTTTTTGTTCCCCCAGGTGCAGAAATCTCAGATACCTCCAACGGTCACACCGCACCCTGGTAACGTTACTTGTTTTGCAGTCCCAGGGAATGAGAGCGGGATAGACTTGGGGTCATTGCCAGATGATTACTTTATGGAGAAGATTAACAAGGGCAATGGTGATTGGATTGGACATGACACTAAGGCCGCGTACACACGCGCGGACTGTTCGCCCAACCTTGTCCGCTGAACAGTGTTTGGGCGGACAGTCCGCTCGTGTGTGGGGCTTCAGCGGACAGTTTCAGCGGACAGTTGGACGAACAAGGTCTTACGGAAATTCCGAAAAACTGTCCGCTGAAACCTTGTTTCAGCGGACTGTTCGCTCGTGTGTAGGCTTGTTCGGCCAACTAAGTCTCGCGCATGCTCAGAAAGGATTTTCACGCCGAAAGCTATAATGCAGTGTATAGGACGTCGTATTTTTCGTCCCGTCGTACGTGCCGTTCACGTCATCGCGCACGGTTTCAGCAAACTGTTCGTCCGTCGTGTGTGGCCATGTCCGTCCATGCTAAGTTTGAGCGGACTGTTTGCCGAAACTGTTGGACGGACAAAGTTGGGCGAACAGTCCGCGCGTGTGTACGCGGCCTCAGAGAGCTGATGTCTAGTGGATGTGTGGGGATAAGAAGCTGTGAGCTAGAATCAAAGCCAATGCCCAAGGGGATTACGCTGTGGTTCAGCTAGCTATGCCCCTGAGAATCCTGTCAGAGCAAAAATCACAGACGATAACGAAGGGACACCTCCCCTGAAGGATCATTTGACTCCCAGGTATACATAGATGAGATTGGAGTTCCACGGGGGGTGCCGAATGAGTTTAAGGCCAGGAACCAAGTGGGAATGGGGTTCGAGTCCCTGTTTTTCTGGTGGGTTACTGTAATAAAAATTTTGACTGGATTTATTACATTTATTATAACCAACAGCGATTTGTGAATTACACTAGATTTGCAGACGTCACTAATGGCATGGCAAAATAGAATGGCTTTAGCATCTAGCTGAAAGAGGAGGGCTATGCAAAATGTTTGGTAGTTTGTGCTGTACTTTTATTCCCAATAATACAGCTCCTGGAGGGACCGTAACAAGAGCTCTGAAAGGACTAACAGAAAATTCAGGCATCAATAATCCATTCACAGACTGGCTTGAAGGTTGGTTCGGGAAATGGACTGGACTTATCACATCAGGTTTGATCTCTATTGCCTTGGCTTTAACCATCTTGGTGACTTGTGGATGCTGCTGTATTCCCTGTATTTATTATATATTAGGACTTTCACAAAAATGTATTGAAACCGCAGTCACAAGAACAATGTATCAAGCCCTTCCTGCTTTTGAGGAGCTCAACTTATTAACATACAGTCCCTAAAGTGCATAAAACACACACTACCATCGAAATGTGTTGAGATGAAATAGCCACACAAGAGGAGGGAATGTTGAAAACGTTTTAATGTTTATTGTGTGACTATTGCATCTAAAATGGAGACTTATTTTTCAAATGGCTTCTAAGGACACGTTGCTTTTACTTGTTTTTAGTAATAAAGTGATTGCTAACTGCTTAAGGCCAGAAAACCACAAGCTTTGCTATATAAGGGAATAGATTGTAAAAAAAATAAAGCCGTTATGCATCATGAGCGACCACCAAAATTTTAGCCAATAAGATTCTGTCTGTTGATCTTATAAAAAGGTCACACATCCCGTGTCTGTATGACTTCTGCTTTTTTCCTCAGCATGTAAGCATCATCTATTTGCACTGATGCATCTGAAATACATTTTCTTGCTTTCATAATACTTGGAGTTGTGACTGATCTCAGGTGAAGAGTTTTCCTGTCAATGGATTAGAACACAATAGTCTGGTGAAGTAAAGTTAGAAAAATATATACATAAAACAATTTTTCAGAAATAAAAAAATGATAATTGGCATGTGCGTATGTATTCTCACCCTCTTTGTTATGAAGCCCATAAAAAAGCTCTGGTGCAACCAATTACCTTCAGAAGTCACATCACGTAAAATGATGTCCACCTGTGTGCAATCTAAATGTCACATGATCTGTCATTACATATACACACCTTTTTGAAAGGCCCCAGAGGCTGCAACACCTAAAGCAAGGGGCACCACTAACCAAACTACTGCCATGAAGACCAAGGAACTCTCCAAACAAGTAAGGGACAATGTTGTTGAGAAGTCAGGGTTAGATTATAAAATAAATATCCGAATCTTTGATGATCCCTAGGAGCACCATCAAATCTATCATAACCAAATGGAAAGTACATGGCATAACAGCAAACCTGCCAAGAGACGGCTGCACACCAAAACTCGTGGACCAGGCAAGGAGGGCACTAATCAGAGAGGCAACATAGAAACCTAAGGCAACCCTGGAGGAGCTGCAGAGTTCCACACCAGAGACTGGAGTATCTGCACATAGGATGACAACAAGCCATACACTCCATAGAGTTGGGCTTTATGGCAGAGTGGCCAGAAGAAAGACATTACGTTCAGCAAAAAACAAAATGTCACATTTTTAGTTTGCGAAAAGGCATGTGGGAGACTCCCAAAATGTATGGAGGAAGATGCTCTGGTCTGATGAGACTAAAATTTAACTTTTTGGCAATCAAAGAAAACGCTATGTCTGGCGCAAACTCAACACGTCACATCACCCAAAGAACACTACACATTGGGGGTCATTTACTATAGCACCAGGAAGTATTGGGCACTATGGCAAATAATAGCTCCCATTTTAGCCAAATAAAATTTCAACAGGCAAATGTGCCAATGAAAATGTGCGCTATTAGCGGCGAACATACGTTAGTAAATTCTAATTAGTGTTTCCGCGTATATGCAAATACCAATTCCTACTAAGTTGTTATATAGCACTGCCCTGTAACCATGATCCATGTATGTGAAAGAAACATTTGTATGTGAGATGTGCTCTACCTCATGTGCATCTATTGATGTATATTGCAATTAGTATTCCTAGTTTTTTTCCTTCTTTTGCTAACAAATGCAGTTGTGAATGATTATTACATAGTAATGTCTGCTATTCTGTAAATATGAAACATTTAGGTTACCTATTTGTTGTATGTAGTTTTTTATTTTTTTATTTAGGTGACTATAAAGTGGTAATTATTTATGTTCATTCTTTAATCATAATAATACACTATTATGCAGGTCTCGTACTTAGCACAATGGCTTAGTGGTCTACTCAGATGTCTCTACAGCACTTACAGTACAAGTTCAAATACCAGCCAACCTACCATCCACCAGCAGTGTTTATTTTTTCAGTGCACAAACAAATTAAAACAAAGAAATGTAATCTGCCTGTTAGCTAGTGTGTGGTGTTTGGAATTTTTCACCATAATAGTACTGAATACTTACATATCATTGCATGCATTTGAAGAGTTAATATAAAACAATCAGCCAAATTTAAGTGCATTCACCTATTTTCAGCATATGCTTCTTTGGCTAATTGGCTAATAGTCATTTGCCTTTTTTTCACCAATTCAATCTTTTAGTATCTCTCTGTGGGATTTGAACCCATGAGTCCTTAAAAGCCTGAGTTTTCCAAGGTAGAAGTGCTGACCACTAGCCTATTGGGTGTAGCAAAATCATACATAGAAAATACATTTACTAGTGTTTGAGGTTTCTTCTCCCGAGCTGTCTCTCCTGCCACCACCGTCTCCCACTGATGTGTTCTTCCGCGCAGCCGGTCACCCAATTAAAAAAAAGGCGCTCTTCTGTGGCTGTCTTCTGTGGCCATTTGATAATGTCACCTGGAGAGTCCGCTTCATGGCTATGTAAGAGACGCCACACAGCGGGTGACAACACAATGGAGGAAGACCGCCACAGAAGAAGAACAGCTTTTTTTTTTGTTATCAGGGAACTGGAGGTGCGGAAGAACACAGCAGATGGAGAAGACGGCAGTGGTAGGAGAGACGGCTCTGGGAGAATACAGCTCAGCGAGAAGATGGAGGAGGGAGAGACAGTGTCTGGAGAAGATGGCTCAGGAAAGAAGACAGCTCGGAACTATTTTACAATAAATGACTTGTCAAAAACCGGCTATTGATTTTTTTACATTTCACTGCTTTTTTTGGTGAACGGGTAGGGGTACGATGTACCCCATACCTATTCACATAGGGGGGCAAGATCTGGGAGCCCCCTTGTTAAAGGGGGGCTCCTAGATTCTGATAAACCCCCTGCCCTCAGACGAGCAACCACCGTCCATGGTTGCCGGGAAGAGGCCCTTGTCCCCATCAACATGGGGACAAGGTGCTTTGGGGCATGTGGTCTGGTACGGTTCAGAAGGGGAGTGTGCTCGCTCGACACCCCCATCCTGACCTCCAGGCTGCATGCTCGGATAAGGGTCTGGTATGGATTTTGGGGGGGCCACATAAATTTTTTTTTACATTTTGGTGTGGGGTTCCCCTTAAAGTCCATACCAGACCCGAAGGGCCTAGTATGTACTGGGGGGCACCCTATGACTTTTTTTCCTTGAATTTTGGAATTCCATAACATATTATTATTGAATAAGTACATACCATTGCATGCATTTAAAGAGTTAAAATATGAAATAAAATTAGGGGGAAAACACTGCGCTAAAATTAAACATGTATAACAAAATGGCCTCAACAGCCAGGAAATAGCAGCTAACACCAAAAACAAACAAAGTTCAGCATGCAAATAGAAAAAATATGTGTAGCGCTAGAATAATAATAAGTGTAATTAACATGGATTACGGAATAATCAAATATCAAAGATCATATAGTGAATAATATAAGAAAAAAGTCCATAAGGTGAGAACCAATTTCACAATAAAGCTGGTATGAAGATGGCTGGACCGTCATAGGCAAAAACAGTTCATTGAGCAGATATGTTCATATAAGCCAGCTTGTCTGTAAACATCAAAAGAGGTAGATAAATACTTCTTACCAGCTGTGTTGGACTCACAAAGTCATATGACAGTTGAGTCTAAAAAGGCTTGAGGTCTCGCTCTGGGACCAAGGGGTATGTGAAGGGAGGTCCAATAAGCTGGTGGAGGAACTTCAAACGGCTGTATACTCAATGGTGTGTTTCACGAATGGAACATCCAGGTAGTCCAAAGTCCAGCTCAGACACGGCCCATTATACCGATAATCCAATCACCCCAAGTGGGGGGGGAAATGTTTGGGGGTTAAGCCACAAAGAGAAGAAAAAAGAAGAAAAAGCTCCACATGGTGCGGGTCAGGCGGTATAAAATACGAATTTATTAAAGTCAAAAAGTAATTAATGACTTAGGTGATCACAAAAATAGAATAAAAGGGGGTTTAAAAAGCAATGTGGGGTACCAACAGCTAGCCCAACGCGTTTCGACCTCAAGCCTTTTTAGACTCAACTGTCATATGACTTTGTGAGTCCAACACAGCTGGTAAGAAGTATTTATCTACCTCTTTTGATGTTTACAGACAAGCTGGCTTATATGAACATATCTGCTCAATGAACTGTTTTTGCCTATGACGGTCCAGCCATCTTCATACCAGCTTTATTGTGAAATTGGTTCCCACCTTATGGACTTTTCTTATATTATTCACTATATGATCTTTGATATTTGATTATTCCGTAAAATATGAAATAAACCAAACTGATGTGCATTGGCTTATTATGCTGCTGAGTACAATGCACACTTCCAGGAGGTGATGCTGTCAGTGAGATTTGAACTCATGGCTTGAACCTTTGAGGGCAGCAGGGCATAACGCTATGACACAGAGCTAAGCACATACCTACAGAGAAAATATATTTACTAATGTTTGATTCTATACAAAAATGTTTTCCTCAGTTTAGGCCGATACGTATTCTTCTACATATTTTTGGTAAAAAAATTGCAATAAGCGATTGATTGGTTTGTGCAAAATTTATAGCGTTTAAAAAATATATGTCCATATATTGTATAAGACCAATCAAGGTGATCACAAGTAAATAGAAATAAAAATAAAAAAATCATAAAGTCTCTAAATTGTAAACACCGCGGTGCACATGCATGAACTCCAAAAGTGTGCCCGATCACCCAGAAGTAGATTGGCCTTACCAAATAGCAAGCAATAAAAGCGATCGGCTAAACCCAGCCTAGGGCCTCTATGCTTACAGATATCCACACCACGGATAGGGACCACACTTTGTTGAAACCCGCGTCCACCAAACAAGGTCCGTACGCTGTCAGAAACGGCTCCGAAAAGAGAAAGGGACCACCATAGCGTAATATGTTCGAACAATATACAACAATTATTCTTGGGAATAAAACTTACAAAAGTTATAATAAAACGAAGAAATGCCAGCCGGCATATTTACACGGAGCCTGTCCCCCCCGTTCGGATGGTGTGGTAACGTCACTACGTGCCTTCCCCCATGTGTTTCGTCATCAACCAGATGTTTTCAATGGGGAACAGGCAACGTAGTGACTCACCATCCTAAATAGGAGATCCAAGCCTCATTCCGAGCTACAAGTAAATCGATCGATAAACGCCATATTGAATATGGGCACATTTTCCCTTAGTCCCAGAGATAATGATACTCAAATACATAACTCTAATATAGGTAAAAGAACAGGAGTAAGAAAACAAAATAGACTAGAAATAAACCTACTGTAAAGTATAATACACAAGGGGTAAAATTTCACTTTACTCCAAATAGACATTAACCCTTCATATACTCTAAATGTAAAAATCTAAACTAATTAATTGAAATTCCTAAGGACTCTCAAAAATCCATAATATTAAATATGTGTATATCAAATACATAAAAAAAGTGTATACTAAAAATAAATATAAATGTAAAAATACTGCATATTGATATGAAAGTATAAATGAAAAATTTATATATAGGAATTTGTATATGTATAAAAAATATATATTAGTGAAAACAAATGATTATGTGAAAACTATATAAAAAATGATATTAAGTAATATATTGAATAAATAATAATATTTATATATTACAGTTCTGCACACACGGCTCATTTGTAAGGTAAAGTCTACAGGTTTGGAAATATATGTTTGTAAATGGATAGAAAACTGGCTAAAAGACAGAATTCAGAGAGTAGTGATTAATGATTCTTACTCTGAATGGTCTAAGGTTATCAGTGGTGTACCCCAAGGTTCAGTGCTGGGACCCTTACTTTTTAATATCTTCATAAATGATATTGGGTCTGGGATCAAAAGTAACATTTCCGTCTTTGCAGATGACACCAAGCTATGCAGTGGAATAACGTCCTTACAGGATGTCTCCAATTTACAAGCCAACCTCAATGCTCTGTCTAATTGGGCGACTATGTGCCAGATGAGGTTTAATGTTGAGAAATGTAAAGTTATGCACTTGGGGGCTAAGAATATACATGCATCATACATGCTAGGGGGGAGTACAACTGGGGGAATCCATAGTAGAGAAGGATCTGGGGGTTTTGGTAGATCATAAGCTCAATAATAGCATGCAATGCCAAGCTGCGATTTCCAAAGCGAGCAAAGTCCTTTCCTGTATTAAGAGAGGTATGGACTCCAGATAGAAAGATATCATTTTGCCCCTGTTCAAATCATTAGTAAGACCTCATCTGGAATATGCAGTTCAGTTTTGGGCACGAGTTTTTAAAAAGTATATCGGGGAACTGGAGAAAGTGCAGAGAAGGGCAACC
The DNA here is from genome assembly GCF_037356315.1 of Lithobates pipiens. Classification (NCBI taxonomy): domain Eukaryota; kingdom Metazoa; phylum Chordata; class Amphibia; order Anura; family Ranidae; genus Lithobates; species Lithobates pipiens. Next base: position 150,823,125 of record NW_027507785.1, on the reverse strand, counting down.
AAACTGATAAGAGGCATGGAGAAACTCAGCTATGAGGAAAGATTAGAGGAACTGAATTTATTCACTCTTGATAAGAGGAGATTAAGGGGGGATATGATCAACATGTAGAAATATATAAGGGGTCCATATAGTGAACTTGGTGTCGAGTTATTAACTTTACAGTCAACAAAGAGGACAATGGGGCACTCTTTACGTCTAGATGAAAAGAGATTTCATCTCCAAATACGGAAAGGTTTCTTCACAGCAAGAGCTGTTAAAATGTGGAATAGACTCCCTGCAGAGGTGGTTCTGGCCAGTTCAGTGGATTGCTTTAAGAAAGGCCTGAATTATTTCCAAAGTACACATAATATAACTGGGTACTAACATTTATAGGTAAAGTTGATCCGGGGAAAATCCGATTGCCTCTCGGGGGATCAGGAAGGAATTTTTTCCCCTGCTTTAGCAAATTGGATCATGCTCTGCTGTGGTTTTTTGCCTTCCTCTGGATGAACTGTGGGTATAGAATTGGGTATATGGGATTGTATGTTATTATTATATATTTTTATTTTTTTTGTGGTTGAACTGGATGGACTTGTGTCTTTTTTCAACCTAACTATATAACTATGAATAGAAAGAATTATAATGCTCATTGTGTAAAAGCAGATCTCATAAAAGAATTAGATAAAGGAAAAAAATAATTAGAAGTGGAATATATGTATTTAACCCAAAAAGGATATATAATATATGATTAATTTTAATAGTGATCCCATACTGGTATCAGAACAAGCTCACATATAATCATAAAAATGTATTATGAATTATCTATAAAAGCGTTAACATCAGTGTCTATGTTAAGCCCATAATGTACATAGGTTTTTAATCTGTGGATCCAGGTCATTTCAAGTTTTGATATTTCCCTCACCAACAGACTTCCCCTCCAGTGGGCCCTGTACTTGTCAATCCCTAAAAAAATTGTTCCTGAAGGATCTTTATGATGTGTCAACAAATAGTGCTTAGAAACTGAGTGATTTTTGAAACCTGTCTTGACATTGGTAATGTGCTCATTAAGGCGCACTTGCAGGGGTCGCTTGGTGCGACCTACATATTGCAACATATATACCACCCCCTCAGTGGCACAGGTAATGAAAGGCTTAATTGTATATGATTGCTGTGTACTCGTGGAGATAAAGGTGGTAGTACGTCTGTGAGTGCACACACTCTACATCTTCTGCACTGGTAAAAAACAGTCAGCTGATTGAAAAAGCTAGATTTAACAATAGGTTGGTTCAAAATATTAGGAGCAATACGATTTTTTAAAGAAGGTGCACCCCTGAAAATAACCCAAGGTTTTTCTGGTAATACCTTATTCAGCACTGTATCACTCTTTACAACATGCCAGTGTTTAAAAATGTAATTCTTTACACTGTTATGTTGCACAGAGTAGGATGTGACAAAGTGAGAACAAGAAGTGAGGAACTGGTCTTGACATGGTTCTCTCTCCCCAAGTAAGTCAACCCTATTTATTGTTTTAATATTGTCCAAAGTGTCATTCAAGGCTTCCCTTGAGTAACCCTTCTCCAGGAACTGGTTAGTAAGAACTCCAGCTTGTGTTAAAAAAAAAAAAAAAAAAAAAAAAAAAAAAAATCGGTCTGGTCAGAACAATTCCTCTTAACCACTTTCAGACCGGACCATTTTGCTGGTAAATGACCAGAGGTCTTTTTACACTTTGGCACTGCGCTGCTTTAACTGGTAATTGCGCGGTCATGCAATGTTGTACCCAAACAAAATTTGCGTCCTTTTCTTCCCACAAATAGAGCTTTCTTTTGATGGTATTTGATTGCCTCTGCGATTTTTATTTTTTGCGATATAAACGTAAAAAGACCGCAAATTTTGAAAAAAAATGATATTTTCTACTTTTTGTTATTAGAAAAATCCAATAAACTCAATTTTAGTCATACATTTAGGCCAAAATGTATTCAGCCACATGTCTTTGGTAAAAAAAAAGTCAATAATTGTATATTTATTGGTTTGCGCAAAAGTTGTCACATCTACAAACTAAGGTACGTTTTCTGGAATTTACGCAGCTTTTAGTTTACGACTGCCTATCTCATTTCTTGAGGTGCTAAAATGGCAGGGCAGTACAAAACCCCCCCAAATGACCCCATTTTGGAAAGTAGACCCCCTAAGGAAATTGATAAGAGGCATGTTGAGCCCATTGAATATTTTATTTTTTTGCCTCAAGCGATTGAATAATGACAAAAAAAAAATTTTTTTTTTTTTTTTACACAAAGTTGTCACTAAATGAT